>NC_084826.1:25103585-25831628 GCF_958449725.1 Rosa rugosa
AGAAGTCAGATCGGCGCAAGATCTACAATCTAGAACAAAACCTCGCTTGGCCTACCGGCTGCAAGTTGGCACGCCCGCGCACACGTCACCACTCCAGAAGGACACGTGTAAGCCAAAGAAGCCCTCGGCTCGGTGACACGCGGCCGAGACGATTTTTGAGCGAACATCTTTTGGCACGCCTGGTGGGACCACACTTGGTTTGGTGAATGTTAGACCATTTAGTGAGACATTACATATTATGTATTTTCACTAATGAGTTATCATGAGCCGAATTTACCTGGCTCTCTTTCAATAAATGATTACAGTGGCCAATATGGCCAAAATCAATTGTATGATTTTGATGGCAGATATAGCTACGATGCGTACCAAAGTTTTGTTAATTTAAACTGTCATGCAACTTGGGATCAACAAAATCCCACAATACTACCTCAATATGGCTTTGATCACCGAAATGGTTATGGTAGCCAACATGGTTATGGGCAGGCCAACGAGCCATATGATAATTGTGGGCAAACAGTTAATGCACCATGCAATAGTTATGATTCAAATTATCATCATAACAACCAAGACGGCTACAACCAAATAGGGCCCTACAACAATTTTGATGGCTTGAGTTGCCAACTTGTACGGGAGACTCCACAAGTCGCACTGCAGCCCCTGTACGATCAACAAGTTGGTCACAATCAAATGGTCGAAGGAAATGTAAGCTCTTGGGCAGGTGATGTAAACTCTTTTGAAAAAGCCATAAATGTGAACAGGATCATTCAAAAAGGGGTGGCAGAAATAGCCACACAATTTTCTATTTTCAGAGAAGAGATGAAGTCACACCTGAATAAGATGAAGATGCTGAGACATAAAAAAATACTGAAGGAAGCAAGCCACCGTAACCGGGACCATGACCTCCAAAAAGAAGTATTTATTGATGATCATATGGAAACTCGGCCACCTGTTGTTCTTCCCTAAAAAATGGAGGCAAACATGGTAGGTCGAAATTTTCAAAATGTCAAGGAGAATGACCATCACATGGTTGAGTGTACAATTAACGAGACTATTCATATGGATATGGTTCCCGAAAAGAAAGCCGACCTCAACAATCCGCGGCTTGATGAAGAACTTAATCTTGTAGCAAAGGAATGTCAGCTCACTGAGCATAATGTGGTCAATGGTGATGATCATCTAATTCAAGATGTCATGCATGTTGACATGATTATTGGAAATAAAGCTGACTTGGAGAAGCCATGGTCAGATAAAGTGGAACCGATTACATTTGAAGAGCATATAATTTCAGCTCACATGAAAGTGGAAAAGAAAACAAATCGCAATCATTCCCATTGGTCAATAAAGATCGGCCTTGAAAAATTCAAAATCCATGCCGAGAATACAAAATGTTCAAAACTTAGGGTGAAACATTGTTGGCCACCTCCATAACGGTACACAAGATTTTTACATTTTATTTTCTTGCTTTAGTTTCTGCAAAGAATAAAATAAAATAAGTAAAAAGTTGTGTTTCTGGGAGCCGTTTAATTACTCGATAGGCATGAAACTGTAAGGCCAAAATATTTATATGATTACGGCTGGAAAATATTTAGATGTCATTCAACAATGAGGTCGACTTTGTTTACCAGTTCTTTCACCACTTAGCTCGAGTCGAGGCTCAAGGAATTAGTGGAGGGCTACATATATATCACGAACTTAATGACTAGCCACATAGCAAAGGACAGCAGTTAAACGGCCGTGTTTAGCGAAGGGCCGCGATTAAATGGTTGTGGCTGACAAATAAAGGTAGATGAATGGCCATGGCGAAACAAAGGATTACGGTTGAACAGTTGTATGCACTTTATTTCCCATGGTTTACATTTTTTGTTGGTTATCTTTATTTGCTGCACTTTTATACAAAATACAAAATCACAAAAAGAATCATCATCACTTCACTTTCACCTCAATCACCGAGTTACACAGCACTGCGGCTAGATAAGGCCGATCTGTGCTAAAGTCCTTGCATTCAAGGCAGAGAGAACCCCGCGGCCGAGATCGATCCTTCCTCAGCCCACAATCAACTGATCAGAAGTCAGATCGGCGCAAGATCTACAAACATAACAAAACCTCGCTTGGCCTACCGGCCGCGAGTTGGCACGCCCGCTCACACGTCACCACTCCAGAAGCACACGTGTAAGCCAAAGAAGCCCTCGGCCCAGTGACACATGCCCGGGACGATTTTTGAGAGAATAGTAATATGTTTGTATAGTGCTACTCCTACAAAGGTAGTTTGCTGTGAACGATTTTGATCCCTAATGCTAGTATGCTACTACTGCTGTGCTTCATGTCATGGAGACGAGTATAGTGCAAAACCTATTTGTGCGTAAACTACTGTTTTTTTTTTTTTTTGATCAAATAAGAACCGTATTAATAGACGAAGATTACAATGAGAATGGACGCAAGAGTTTTCCGAGATAATTAGAAAGAAAACCCTGCTCACTTAGACTTTATACTCAAAGTCCGTACTGACACATTGTTGGAGCCAACTTGGTCCCGACTCCAAACAAAGAAAAGCTTGACTCAACTTTAAGGCTTCCTTTGCTAAGCAATGTGCAACCTTGCTACAGTCCTGCTTAACAAATTACCAACTACAAACTGCAAAAGACTTAACTAACTGTTTGACCTCGCCTAACAGATGACCCTCTAGACTAAGATCATAAAAAGAAAAATTTATTCATACATCTTATTTTTGTTGATTTTTTTTTTTTTTTTTTTTTTTGAAATATGTCAAGTTGTCAACTCTTATACTGATGAGTGAAATTACTCATAACTATTTACTTTAGTGGGGTTGTTAGAAAATAAATTACCTAAGTAATTCAACTTTTTTAAGAAGCATTGAAGCACATCCAAAACGATTCTACATTTCCTATGAAAACCTCAAGGCCATAACCAATGTGAAGATTTTGGCGACATATCTCAAAGAGAATCTACGAATTCCATCAGTTTATTGATACATACCCCTTAAAATTCTTTAGTTTGCTTTTCTCTTTATAATCTTTTCATGTTTTCTGAACGTTTAGGCATATGAAACTGTAGTACTATATGTAGGGAACATAAAGGAACCTTATGAGGACTACTAAAATGAGGACTAGTTGAGGACATTCTAATCAGCAGTTTGAGAGACACACTTTTCGATTACATTACGGCAAGTCAACTGTTAGATGTTTATGTATGTATGAGTAGATCATTTCTAAAATTTTCCTCCAAATTGCTAATCTTTAAGATACTGAACTAGATCAAATCAATGGACAAACCAAACTATTAAACATGAACCGTTCATGTTCATGATTGATAAATCACGATTATGAATATTTTAACAATTTTCAATTTGATTGAAAAATTGCATAAATGATCTACACATAAATATCTAAACATATAATGGTTGATTTGCGAAAATGTGATCAAAAAGTGGGTCTAATTAGAAAGTCCTCAACTAGTCCTTATTTTAATGGTCCTCATCAGAAGATCTCCCGGGAACTTAATTTGACAGACCATTTTCATGATAAGTTGTTTTGTAATGCTACTGACTTCTTAGTAAAGTTATCATTTCTACCAAAAAAGAAGAAGAAGCTTGCATTGATATTTTGTTTTTTGTTTTTAATCTTGTTCATACCACTTGCATAATAAGCAAATAATATCAGCAAAACAAGACTGAATTATTTCCAAAAATCACCAGTGGGACCACCACGGCAAGCCTAGCCAAACTGATCTGACCCCAGCGTGTATATGTCCATGGGAAGCACACCCCTTTCCACATCAGAAATGAACAAAGCTTGACATCCATTTTTGCCTATATAAGGCTAGAAACCTTCTACAACATGTAAGTTTCTAATCTAATTCTTCTCTCGATATCGTCAACCGTTACTCACTTAAGCATCGGAGAGTATGAGGTCGGCAAACCTGGTCTCTCTCTGACTTTTGTTGTTTTGGACAGATTACGAGAGCAGAACAGAAGAAGATAGCTCAAACCCATGATTCCAGACCCCGATAGTTAATTACTCTCAGTAAACCCCGGAAAAAGATCTCTTATGTAATTGACAAAACCATATATTATTGAGCTTTCATATAGTTTTAGATAGTTTGTACTGTTTGGAGAGCTTCTAATGAGAATCTTTAAAATGAGGATTTCATGAGAAGTTTCTAATCAATGGTTGTGAGACCCACTTTTTGATTATATTCTGGCAAATTAACCATTAGATGTTTGGGTGTTCATCAGTAGATCACTTACAAAAATCTTCTTCTAAATTACTAATTGTTAAGATACTAAACTAGATCAAATCAATGAATGAACCAAATCTGAAATTTTCATGTTAATAAATGATAAATTACGATTATGAATGCCTTAACGATCTTTAATTTGAATGAAAATTTGCAGAAATAATCTACTCATGAATACTTAAACATCTAAAAGTTGATTTATCCAAATATGTCGAAAAGTGGATCTCATAACCGTTGACTAGAAATCCTAATAAAGTTCTCATTTTAATGGTTCTCATTAGAAGCGCAGTTTTATATATCCATTATTTAATGTAACAAAGATTAAACATGTTGCATTGATGCAGCAATATACATATATGTTTCCAGAGCACTTCTTCTTATGCATGCTTTCTTGGGAGGGGAATTCAAAATTGGGGCTTCACTAAAGACAAATAGAAAACCCTATCAAAAACGGATCATACTATACTTGGACACTGTTATTATCAATAAATAATAAATTAAATTGAAAACTTGAGTAAATTCATATGGCCTATAAAAGATCTGATGCATGCAACGGTAAGAAATTAGGGTAAGAAATCAAACTGACCATGTTGTCCACTACGAGGTTGTGTCAGGCAACCAGGAAACCCCTAGCTCTAGATGATGATAAAGGACTTCATCTATATCATTGTAGTACGTAGAGTTCATGCTAATCGAAAGCCACCGTCATTACCTCTGCGAGGTTGTTGTTCGAGACGTTACTTATCAATGCAACCTCGCAACTGAATGAAATTTTTACATCCAATACTCTAAAGTCAAGAATACATCCTACTTGAGTAAAGTTATAAACAAACTGGCTAAGAATTTTTCCGACCTAGGTATCCCGGTGACTAACCAGTTGGCTATTATTGCACAAGTTACTGACCTCCTTCTGGTAGCCTTCCCTATGGTGACTATTACTGTTATGATAGTGGACCTGACTCGATGCTTTGCTGGCAGTGTTGAGGGTTGTCTTCAAAACATTACCGCTAAGCTTTGTAGGGGCCTCCGAGTCCAGGGAAAGATTTAGGCCCCGTGTGGGAGTGGCAAACTAATTTGGACCCACAATCATGACAATTAACCCCACTATGAATACGAGAATGATTTCAACTATGAATACGGTGATAATTACGATCGTAAATGCAACGATGGATGATAGCCATAAAGCATGGCAATGATTACAACAATAAGTACGACAATCATTAAGGCCATAAAGCACGGCAATGATGATGGTCATAAGGCTCGATAGTAATTGCAGGCATAGTTAGTAATTTTTCGTATTATACGCGAATAAAACACGTACTTACGTTTTTTTCAAAGATACTTCCGTACTTCGTATTTAGAAAGGGACTCGTTAAATTTCCTGTACTTTTGAAGCCAAAAGCATTATACACGTACTATACACGATTTTTACCTTTTTTCCGTATTTTACACATATTATTGAACAAAAATGAATATAAATTAATATTTTTAATTAAAAAAAATTAATTCTTTAATTAATTAAAAATATTTTTCCGAACTTTTCAACAAACTATTTGATAAAATGTCCAAATAATACACGTACGTATATTTCGCGTATTATACATGTCCCGTTTTTTACTAACTATGATTGCAGGTATAAAGACGGTAGTAATCACGACTTATGACCCAAGTCCTCCCAGACCTATAAATAAAGGGTACGATGACCAGGTAAGACAGCTCATTCCGACTTATTTGATCACACTCCACCGAGAAATATAATGATTTAGGCATCAGAGGATTTTATGCAGGTGGCCCCCTCCTCCTCTTCTGGCCAACTGTCAAACTCCAAGTCAATGCTCAAAAGAAGCTTCTAGATCATTTCGGGTCAGCTCCCGCTCCAATCCGCATTCATTGGTAAGTCAATGCATCAGTGCGTTGATTGACATTCTTATACATTTTGTCACTCTTCAGTGCATCAGTGCAGATTTTCCCTGTCGCAGTGCTACTCATATTGCATATAGGCATCAATTTCAATTTTTGATCAGGAAAAAATTTAATCATGGTATAGAGGTAATTGAAGTAGAACCGAACAGTTTATGTTTTTCAAAACTTCTATTATACATGCGTATGCCATGCATGCATTGATCAAACAATGTCTTAGCCCCGGTAAAGAACAATAGAAAGCCCCAGCAATGATCACAAAACCGTCAAATCAATACGTGCATGGCATACATGTAAGACCTTATTGAACTAGACATCAACATTTTCACTTAAGCTGACATTGTGGGGAGTGTTAGAGTTCAGTTTGTAACATTAGAGAATTAAATAAAACTTGTAATCGAAAATAGTTTTATTAATGCAATCTGTTTTGAATATGAATTCAACTAGGTATGTTTAGAGTAATCCATTAGACAAGGATAGCGAAGTTATAAGACAGTTTCTTGATGGAATGAACTACCTTAATTGCTTTTCTGATATAAAGGATTACAACGCATTCATTGATCGCAGCTAGAGCACCACACCTCAATAAAATTATGGGGCTGTGACCAGTTACCCATTTTTAGCCCAAAAAATGCTCACTTACTCCACCAAGAGTTTTTTAACCCCATTTACCCAATCTTACATCGATTGACATTTTAGCCCCTGTTAATTAAATTAAAACCCATCCATCTCTTATCAGTCTCTCTCTCCTTCCCAAACTCTCTCTCTCTCCCCCCGATCTCCACCTCCACTCTCTCTCTCTCTCTCTCTCTCTCTCTCTCTCTCTCTCTCTCCTCCCCATGATCTCCACCTCCGGTCTGTCTCTCTCTCTCTGATCGCCGCGCCGGAAATGCAGTCCAAATCTGAACACGACGATGAAGCTCCAGTCGGCGATCCAACGTTCTCGTCGCCGTTCGATTGATCGGCGATCCAGCCACTCCAACGTCCTCGTCGCAGTTCATCGGCAATGTGTCTACTGCCCCTAAACCTTAAACTTAACACGAAGACATTATTTGGGGGCAGTAATGTGTCTACTGCCCCCCACTAAACCATTATTACTGCCCCCCACTAAACCATTAAAACTTGCCCCAGTTTTGTGAAGGGTTCTGACTTCGTATGAAGACATTATTTGGGGGCAGTAATGTGTCTACTGCCCCCCACTAAACCATTAAAACTTGCACCAGTTAAGTGAAGGGTTCTGACTTCGTATGAAGACATTATTTGGGGGCAGTAATGTGTCTACTGCCCCCCACTAAACCATTAAAACTTGCACCAGTTTCAAGGATTCACAGTGTATTGCACTTTATCACAAACAAATCAACAAGAGATGATTACTGTCTCCTAAGAAAGACATTATTGGGTGGCACTAATGTGTCTACTGCCCCCCAATAGACCATCAAACATTACACCGCTTCCTATGTTTCGCAGATTATACAAGTTATTCACACTCAAAACAACAGATAATGTCTAAAAACCCACATTATGAGGGTCAATATTCTGTCTACTGCCCCCCACTAGACTGACACAAACAACACAATTTTTTTCATTTATCAACTACTGCAATTTAACACTACATTTACTTTGGAATAGCAGTTTTCAGTCCGTCAATAAATAAAGCAGTCATCATTGGCCCCCAATACAAAGTCTACTGGGGGGCACTAATGTTACAACTTTTATGGTTATGACTGCACAATAGCAGATAGCCATTTTCAGTCCGTCGTCGATTCCTTCAGAAGGTCAACCCCGGCCTCGCCGAGCTTCTCAGCGACGAGGACCGTCGGCTTGGCGTCGAGCCTGGCAGCGGAGAGCACGACGACGAGTTTCGGCGCGGCGATGGCTAGAGCAGGCGTCGTGGGCGACCTGCCGGAGGGATGGAGGGAGGGAGAGAGAGATCCGACGTCTTCTGGAGAGAGAGAGAGAGAGAGAGAGAGAGAGAGAGAGAGAGAGAGAGAGAGAGAGAGAGAGATAGAGAAATCGGTGAGGGGGGAGGAGAGAGAAATCGGTGAGGGGGAGAGAGAGAGAGAGAGAGAGAAACTGAGAGTAGAGAGATTGAAGGAGAGGGCAAAAAAGTCCCAAAAATTAATAAAAAGAATTAATTGGGTAAAGGGGAAATAATCCCTTAGAGTGTTTTGGGTAAATGGGGTTTAAAAACTCTTAGTCGGGCAAGTGGGCACATTTTAAGCTAAAATTGGGTAAATGAGCATTTTCCCTAAAATTATTCCATTAACAATCTGAGATCAATGGTGAATCTAGGAGAAGAACAATGGAAGGAGGCAGTGGATCTAGTTAGTATCTCTACACACCCTTTATCTTTGATTTCAATTTATATTGCTTGCTGCTATATATATGTACTTACTATATTATAGGATTACAATGATTTACGCATCCTAACTTAGTATCAGAATAACATATCAATCCTATATTTGTCATAGTTATTTGTATTCTTATATAGATGTGACGTATATGCATCATGTAATTACCTTATCTATATTAAACAGTTTATATATTACGTAGAAATTAGGATAGATATGCTTCAGCAATCCTAATATACTCTGCAATTACTGTTGCACTCCTAAAATCTAAATTACATTATATGTGTTTACATGTGCTCATTTTGAGATAGTTTATAGTACTACTCGCTTTGTGTAAATTCTAACAATACAGACATCGTACGGTAGACAATCTGTACATTTTTGGGCTCCTATTTCTATGACCCACAAAAGATAACCCATAGGGAGCTTCTATTCATACCTCCAAAATTGGTATTTGGATCTCTCTACTTAATAGACCTCCAACTTACTTTTACAAATGGGGAGTGAAATTCACACTTCTTATTTTACAATCCACACTCTACCTTTTCTTTTTTTGAGTAATATGAGGTCAGCCCTTTATTGAAATTGAAAGATTACAACGAAACGATGCAAAAAAGCATCAATAAATAAAATAAACAGTGCAAAAGGGAAATATGCAACAATTGTATCAGAATTACAAAGAAATAATAAAGGTGTTGCAGCAACGTCAAAACGCAACTTTGATTTTACATTACGGATTGCAGCCGTGTAGTGAATTGAGTAGTCGGTGGTTTGACTACCCATGCAACCCAACGCACAAATTGACCAAAACCAATTTGGCGCCAGAATGAGGGCACTCTCCCACCTAAAGATCGAAGCCGGCCAAGGGTGTCAGAACATGGCCATGTTGGCAAACGATCTTTCACGAACAGATACCATAGACATGGGTCTTGAATCCAATACCAGTAATGCACAAGAACCCCAAGCCAATCTAGCAATTAATAAACAACCCACCCACAATAGTGGGTTGTAGTCCAAACCCAGTCTCCACCTGGATCCCAGATCCAAACTTGATTACAAAGACCCCCCGGATCCCAGATCCGGATCCTTCTGCATAGCTGCTGGCATGATCTCTTTGCTCTATTGCATCCAATCAAGCTTAGTCCCAAGTCCAAATGACAAACTTGAACCCAAGCCCAACGAGGTCTTCTCCTCGAATTCCGGTCAACACGGTAGTCAAGACTTCTGTCACCTGCGCACAAAGACCGCCGCGCCACCACACGATGAACAGTAGCCGGCACCACCTGGCCCAATACGCCGACGCCGGATATCATCTCTTGCCCTGAAACCAACGGAATCCCCAGCAAATACCAACCCACAAACAGGCTGCATCGATCTCGGAAGATTTGGTCGGAGAAAGCTCAAGCCCACTCTACACGACCTTAGCCTTCTCATCGCGCCATCAACACCGGAATAATTCGACCCGCTAAGACAACCGTGAGAGAGAGGGAGCAGATTCAACCCTCTACCCGGATCCTACTCCTTCCAACAACCACCGTCGCCTTCCTTCACCGATTCAAAAACTCTTTGGCTCGCAGGCATGACCACCCCAACGCCCAAACTCTCCTCAAACAACACTCTACCATCGAGAACGGCAAAAGCCAACACACAGAGGCCGAAGCTTGGAAGTATCTCCATGAATGGAGTAGGTTTAGGATACAACAGTCAAGAGACGCGCCACTCCATAACCCTAGCAGAGCGCTAGGTCAATATCATTTAATAGAAAAGAAAAAAGACACTCTACTTTTTCTTCTTTAGTGTCATAAGTTTTGTCTTTTTATAGTGTGAATTGTAAAAATGTGATGTTAACAAACTATAAAAGGCAACATGGAGTGTGGATTGTAAACTAAAGAGAGTAAATTCCAATCCCCTTACAAAGGAGATTACTTGGCTAACAAGGGATTGACTAACAAGGTTTTGTCTGCAATTCACCAGACATGACATGACAGGGGATCTTTCTTAATATGTATATATAATATTTTAAATGGCCATGTGTCAATCCGTTATTGGCTGTGGTCAGTCTAGGCTAATTAGACCTTGTTAGCCAAGTAATTTCCCTTACAAATAACCAATATGCTATCTACACCTCCTTAATTTTCTCAAAATGCCAATTGTTCAATAAAATCAATAAAAGCCTTTTTTTTTTTTGGAAAATTCTATTCATACCTCCAAAATCAGTAGTTGGACCTTCTTCAATTTTTAAACATTTCACAATCCTATTTTACCTTTAATACAATTCAGCTGAAAAAAAAAAAAAAAAAAGGTGCTTGACCAAAAGCACCAAAATTATCCTACTTACCCCAACAACAGATTTTTGTTCCCACTTCCACAATTTAATATCAAATGACCATTTTGCCCTCAACACAATTAAAGAATTACAACTGCCTATCTCTCTCTCTCCTCCTTCCGATCCAGTTTCTCTCTCTCCTCAATCTGCACAAACCGGCTCTCTCTCTCATCACTGTCAAGTCTCCGGCGAGGTCCCTTTATATTTTGTCCTCCTCCTCCTCTTCCGAGCCCAACTTCGAAAATGGATCCTCCAGGCCGGGCCAGCAGCAGCCTCTGCTCACTGTTCCTCCTGGCCACATCGCCTTCGCAAGTACCCGGTCAGAGCTACCTCGTGCCTGCGCCATCTCTCTCTCCTCCGCGCCGCGCCGATCTGCACTATCTCTCTCCTCTCGGCCAAGAGCTTTGTCTCAACATGTATGTTTTTGTTTTTTTAATTTGGCGGCATCTACAAGTATGAAAAGAGTTATATGCACCGAGACGTGGTTACTCATGTTGCTGTGTCGGCTGCTGAATTTGTCATCTCTAGAAGTGTTGATGGTAAATTATTTTATGGCCTCAAATTGCTATATAGGTCTGCCACTTTTGTTGTGCATGTCGTATGCTACATTTGCATTGGTTGCGTAGTATTTTACAGTAATTGGCTGTTTGCGAAACTTTGGTTTGGATTGCCTTACTGAAATTCTATTAGGACAAGTATCAAACATTCAGGAAAAGTTTCCAAGTAATATTATGGGACTCATGTAGGAAATGTGGCCTTCTATAAGGGGATTTGCCATTAGTGGTTTGATGTCATTAAGCTGGGCTAAGGTGGTGCGTATACACGGATCTATATTTAATTTGATTACATCATGATGAACTATTTTCTGGCCTTTATAATATTGGATGGATCAAATTGGTAATTGCAATCAGTTAAATGGTCAAAATCTTTTTTGTTTTGGGTAAATTGTGGGTGGAAGTCCGAGAAGGAAAGAAAAAAAGGAAGAAAAAAAAATGTATATTGGGGGGCAATAGACGTTTTGAATTGATGTAATCTCCTCGTTTTTTATTTTAATAAAAGTTTTATTTGTCTAATTTTAGGAAGATTAATTCCCATTTCGGTGATCGAAACGTCTATTGGGGGGCAATAGACTATTGAGGGTAATAGACGTCTATTAGGGGGCAATATGCCTCTATTGCTCCTCTATTGGGGGGCAATAGACGTCTATTAGGGGCAATATAAGTTTTTCAAAAAAATCCGGTAGGCGGCGGCCGGTGACCGGATTCCGGCGATCAGTGCTCAGATTCCGGTGGCCGGTGATCGGATTCCTGTGAAAGTTGGCCGGAATCCGGCGGCCGGTGACCGGCTCCGGCAAAGTCTCCTAGTTTCTCTCTCTCTCTCTAAGTAACAAAGAGGTGAGAGTAAAATGGTATTAAAAAAAAAAAACAAAAAAAAAAAAAAAACCTTAATGGGGTATTAGGGAAGACCTCCTTAGAGTGTTTTGGGTAAGAGAGAATTAAAAAAACTTAATGAGGTAAGTGAGAAAAAAATCCCTAGAAATAGGGTAAATGGACAAAAACCCAAAAAAATAATTTCGAATTATTGGCTTTAATTCAGGTCATAATCTAATAATGTTTCAAGAAAAATTAGCACTAATCACTACTAGAAAAAGGGGCCATCACACACGGATTTTGTTCACACAGAGATTCACACGGAGAGAAAATCGTGTGAATAACTGTGTACTCACACACTTATCCGTGTCAAAACATTTGAAACAGACCATTTCATATCTTACTGAGGGTAAAAATGTAATATATTAAATTTTTTTCGATAATTCACACAAATGTCCGTGTGAATGTGTTTGATTAGACTTGGGAGAGCAGAGATTCCTGCCATTGTGTCAGAATAGTTGCATTAATATCTACATTTAGAGACAGATTTCCGTGTGAGTGTATTAAAATATAAAAATAACTTCAATGTTCACACACAGAAATCCGTGTGAATCATATTTCAAAATAAAACAAAAGGCAAATTAATTACACAATTTTTATGAATGTTTATTTATATTTGACACACTATTTATTGCAGGCTTCTTGTGTTCATGTTTCACACAAAAATCCGTGTGAAACTGTGAATCCTTATCAATAACTTTCCCCGAATTCCCATTTATCTTCATTAATTCACGTTAGACTTTATACGCGTTCTCATTTATCGTCACCAAAAACCCCAGACCTCATTCACCATGATTTCTCTCTCTAAACCCTCCCAATCCCTCACCCTCCTTCGACTCTTCTGCTCCACCGATACCCCAACTGAATCCCCACCCGACCCGCAAACCCCAAGACCTAGGCAGCTGCGTCGGGTTCGGAGCCCGGAAAAGCCCAAGGACATTATCTACAGAATAATGCCCAATCGAGGATGGACGACCTCCAGATTTCCAGATCAATAGTGAAAAAGTGGTGGATCAACAGTGAAAATTTTTAAAAAAAAAAATTAAAAGAATTAGTAAACTTTTATTAAATTTTTTTTAGCCCACCCCATTCTGAAATCCTAGCTCCACCATTGGTCGTCTGCTACATTTGCATTGGTTGCGTAGTATTTTACAGTAATTGGCTGTTTGCGAAACTTTGGTTTGGATTGTCTTACTGAAGTTCTATTAGGACAAGTATCAAACATTCAGGAAAAGTTTCCAAGTAATATTATGGGACTCATGTAGGAAATGTGTCCTTCTATAAGGGGATTTGCCAATAGTGGTTTGATGTCATTAAGCTGGGCTAAGGTGGTGCGTATACACGGATCTATATTTAATTTGATTACATCATGATGAACTATTTTCTGGCCTTTATAATATTGGATGGATCAAATTGGTAATTGCTATCAGTTAAATGGTCAAAATCTTTTTTGTTTTGGGTAAATTGTGGGTGGAAGTCCAAGAAGGAAAGAAAAAAAAAGTGTATATTGGGGGGCAATAGACGTCTATTGGGGGGGGGGGGGGCAATAGACGTTTTAAATTGATGTAATCTCCTCGTTTTTTATTTTAATCAAAGTTTTATTTGTCTAATTTTAGGAAGATTAGTTCCCATTTCGGTGATCGAAACGGCAATAGACGTCTATTAGGGGGCAATAGACTATTGAGGGCAATAGACGTATATTGGGGGGCAATAGGCCTCTATTGCTCCTCTATTGGGGGGCAATATAAGTTTTTCAAAAAAATCCGGTGGGCGGCTGCCGATGTCCGGATTCCGGCGATCGGTGCTCAGATTCCAGCGAAAGGTTGGCCAGATTCCAGTGAAAGTTGGCAGGAATCCGGCGGCCGGTGACCGGCTCCGGCAAAGTCTCATAGTTTCTCTCTCTCTAATTAACAAAGTGGTGAGGGTAAAATAGTATTAAAAAAAAACAAAAAAAAAACCTTAATGGGGTATTAGGGAAGGAGGTCGTTTTGGGTAAGAGGAAATTAAAAAAACTTAATGGGGTAAGTAGGAAAAAATCCCTAGAAATAGAGTAAATGGACAAAAACCTAAAAAAATAATTTCGAATTATTGACTTTAATTCAGGTCATAATCTAATAATATTTAAAGAAAAATTAGCACTAATTAACGATTTCATGTTAACTTGCAAAAGATTCGACGTACTTCAAGCTGTGGATAATATCCCTCAAAAAAAGTTGTGGATAATATTGTTCCATCTATCATTTTCAGGCCAGCTTTTTAAGAAACATTTGTCTACAGAAGCTCCACGTAAGTACCTTGACAACATTTGTCAACTTTTTACGAAACGTAATAGATAAGGCCAGCTTTGATTGACAGCCAAATATTTATCAAAGAAATAGTATGCAACTAGCCAGAAAAATTTCATTCTAGCAATCCAATTAATGGATCATCTCCTTGCTTATGTGAACTTATATGTCACGGCGGGATTAATCTTCGCAATAACAATCGTCCTATATTTCTATTATTTTTCGCAGAGAAGGACATGGAGAGCTTCCGCTAAGCGCAGATTAGCACCTCAAGCCAAGGGAGCATGGCCCGTGCTTGGCCACCTTCCGTTGCTAGGAGGATCCACACCTCCCCAAATCATCCTGGGAGCCATGGCTGACAAGTATGGTCCCCTTTTTACTATACGCCTTGGAATCTATCCAACTTTGGTGGTGAGCAGTAGTGAAATGGCCAAGGAATGCTTTACAATCCATGACATGGCTGCGTCCTCGCGCCCCAAAATGCAGCTGTGGAACTCATGGGATACAACTATGCCATGTTTGGATTTGCACCCTCCGGACCATATTGGCGAGAAGTGCGTAAACTAGCAACCTTGGGGTTGCTCTCCAACCGCCGGATTCAGTTGCTTAAAGACATTCGAGTCTCCGAAGTGGCTAGCTTCCTGAAAGAATTGTACAAAACTTGGAGTGCAAGTAGTACTACAGATCATAACCATGTAGCTTTGGTCGAGTTGAAACAATGGTTTGGGGACTTGACTCTTAACGTTATAATTAGAATGGTAGCTGGAAAAAGCTACTCATTCATTAGTGAGGAAGTGAATGATGATGAGAAGAAAGAAGCGGGTCGCGTGCAGGATGCAGTGAGGAAGTTATTTTACTTTACTGGGGTGTTTTTGGTGGGTGACTTGGTTCCTTACCTTCGGTGGTTGGATTTAGGTGGTCATGAAAAGGCCATGAAGAAAACTGCAAAAGAAATCGACGCCATTCTGGGGGAGTGGATGCAAGAGCATAAGCAAAGGAGAAGAGCAGGTGACACCGGGGAGCATGACTTCATGGACGCCATGCTTACTGTGCTTCAAGGTGAAGACCTTGGCGGTTACGATGCGGATACAGTCAACAAAGCCACATGCTTGGTACGTATATATTAGATGACCTTTTTTTTTTCCTGTGTATATGCATATCCAGTTCCTATATTTTTATCTTTCCAAATAGGCTTTAAGTTAATATCAAGCTTGCCCTAAGATTCACGCATGCTTGCTTTAATTTCCGGAAGAAATTACGTACTACAGGCCAAGAGAGCTTCTTCACCTTTGTCAACATAGGCAGGCTTGACTATGGAAAGTGAGTCTCATGATTAAAACAATAATGTATGGTGGGTCTGATATGTTTTGTATTAGTGTTTGGAACATATAGGGCGGCTGTAATTTATTTTAATTAAGCTATACCCTAACTAGAGCTTTATATTCTCATCACTTAATTAAGATTCTAGCCTAGCTAGATATAAATTTGGACCTTTAATTTTTAATGGCTATACTCTTCCGATTAGATCATGCTACTTTTTTGTTTGTATGTTTAGCTTCCGTATTCATCATATCAAAATATATTGTACTTTTGCAGGATTTGATTTTAGGAGGTAGCGACACCACCATGGCTACATTGACATGGGCAGTATCACTATTATTGAACAATCGTCAAGTATTGAAACAAGCTCAAGATGAATTGGATGCAGAAGTCGGCAGAGAAAAAATTGTGAGCGAGTCGGATACAAGCAAGCTGGTGTATATCCAAGCCATAGTGAAAGAAACGCTGCGCTTATACCCTGTAGTTCCATTATCAGCACAGCATGAGTTCACGGAGGACTGCACCGTGAATGGCTATCACGTCGAAAAGGGGACCCGCTTGATCACGAACCTTTGGAAGATTCAAACCAATCCACGAATCTGGCCTGACCCATTAGAATTCAAACCGGAGAGATTTCTCACCACTCACATGAACATGGATGTTAGGGGTCAGCATTTTGAACTAATCCCTTTCGGAAGTGGTAGAAGATCTTGTCCTGGGTTGTCGTTTGCTCTTCAGATGGTACAATTTACTTTGGCTAGCTTTTTACATGCATTCGAAATCTCAACACCATCCAATGAGCTCGTTGATATGTCTGAGAGTTTTGGACTCACAAATGTTAAGGCCACCCCACTTAAAGTTTTCATCAAACCTCGCTTATGTACTAAACTTTATGAATAAACGAGTTGAGTGTTTACGAGTTGAGCAAACAAGTTCACAACTCAATTTCTGTTTGACCTTATCTTCTTAGATTCCGTCATTCCGATAGTGCGTACGTTGCAATCTTTGGGATATCCCTATAACGATAGGGGTGGCTGAAAATGCCGAACCTGCCGAAACCAGCCGGAAACCGACCGAACCGCCGCCATCGGCGCCGAAGGAAGTGGTAGCCGGAGGTGCGGTACGGTACTACCGTACCGGAGCAACGTTTTCGGCTCGGTAGTGGTACAGCCAATTGCATAGGTTTGGTGATACCGAACCAGCCGAGATAGATATTTCTGGGTTTAATTCCAAAAAACACTACCCTCTTGGGCCTGCCAAGGATCGAACCTTTGCCACTCTTGCTACAAACTCGAGCCACCAGCTTGCATGTTAATGGTTGCGCATAAATAAACAAATATACTTGAATCAGAAAACAGAAAACAGAAAATTAAAAACTTTTTCTTGTCTTCTACTTCGAGACAAGTATGATTGAATGATTCTCTCTCTTCTTAATGCTCAGTCTCTTCCTCCTCTGTTTTTTCTCTTTCTGCACTCTCTCTCTCTCTCTCATTTCTGACTTTTGTTCTTCTCATATTCTTGTTCTTCTTCCTCCATTTTCTCATCATTTTTCTTCTTTTCTCTATTCTTCCACCTCTGTACTCTTCCTTCTTTCTGTTTCTTCTTCCTCCTCATACTGCAATCCTCATCTCCTTCACCGGATTTTATCTCAGCAGTTCTCCAAATTCCGACGATCAGAATTTTCAAATACCGGCCAAAACCAACCGTTGAAAGCGGTAACCGAAAGCTCCGGCACGGCTACGGCAACACATTTGGCGAAACCGAAGAGTTTCGGTCGGTATTCGGCTGACGTCAAAAACGCCGGCAACCGTACCACGGCCAGCCCTACTATAATATCTAGTTGGTGATCGACATTTGCTTATTAAGAGTTTAGTAGAGATTAGCAAATTGACCCGCGCGATGCTGTGGGTTTGTTTTTTTTTTTTTTCAAGTTTTAGATGTAATAGATGAATACTCGCAATCTAAAAACCATCTGCACTACTTAAAATATAATTTCTCTTCTTGTTAATAATAGATTAGCAACAAATGGAATACAACAAAAAATAATTTTTTTTTCATGATTTGTGGCAATTTACAAATACAAAACAGAATGGTTCTCCTTTAAAAAATAAAAGGGTATTGAAACAAAAAATAATAATAATGATATGGCAGAATTGTAATTTCAGTCAAAAGCGGGGCAAAACCGTCTTTTCTGGATAAACAGTTATAAGCAGTGCATATTAACAGTGAACAGTGCTTTATAAGACGTTTAGTATATAGTAAATGAGTGGTAGAGATGTGACCAGTCACCAGATCAACAAATCAACAATAACAGTGTGATTTTGAGATAAGGTCAAAGACTCACCAGTGTCAATTGTCAAAATACAAAAGGGGTTGAACCTTATCATGTCCAAAGTAACTACATATAAAAACAAATGTGTACAGAGATATTTATGAATTCAAATTCTCCAGGTTGTTCAAAATTATTCTCCACTACTTAGTTCTCTTGGACTTGGGCTCCGTATTACTTGTGAGTTGGACTTGCAATGCTGCGCATGCGGTTACTGTGTTGAGTTTCATTTCTTTCCAAATTCCTACCTATCTCATGGAGTTCCCTCTTCAATATCTCAGTTCTTCTCCATCCACCATACTCGGCTTTTTATTGTTTATTCTCTCTTTGTTGCTATGGATAACAAAAATTTCCAACAATAATGCAGCCAGAACGAGGGGAGCACCGGAAGCAGCTGGTGCATGGCCATTAGTTGGTCACCTTCCCCTCTTAGGCAGCTCACTTCCGCCGCATATAACCTTGGGTAAAATTCAGTCACCATCCCCAAACTATGCTGCCAAGGCAAATTTGATACCCGAACTCTCAAAAGTATCAATATGATACCCAAAGACCTATTTTGATATCGACGTGATACTTCCGTCCAAAATCCATAACGGCTCCGTCTGTTTGCTGATGTGGCAAGGGTAAAATTGTCTTTCTCAACTAATTAATTATTAAAAAAAATTTAAAAAAAAGAAAAAAAAATTAAAAAAAAAAAGAAAATAAAAAAATGAGATCGAGCTCTCTCTCTCTCTCTCTCTTCCTTTGCCAATCTGATCCTCTCTCCTTTCTATCACAATTGGTTATTTTTCTGGGAATGGATTTGTGGGTTTACAAAGAGCAGCCGAAATGGAGAATAAAATTTTTAATCGAAAGCGTTTCTGGCTTATGAAGAACAGTCGGAGCAGCGGGGATCGTCGCCGGTGTCGGCGACAAGGAGGAGGCTCTGATGTCCGGCGCAACCAACTGGGAGACCGGTTCGCAACTCCATCTCCACCTCCGTCGTCGTCCCCACCAAGCTCAGCCACCTCTTCTCCTCCTTATCCTCCTCCACCACTCCCACCAGTAAGCCCTGCCATAGCTGCAGCTTCCCAACCCCAAACGGCGCCGTGACGCAGCGCCATCGGCTGCCGCAGCTCGACCTGGAGCTTCTCTCCCTCAAGAGCTCCGAGTCCTACACCTCCCCCAAGGACCTCCTCCCCTCCTCTTCAATCCATTTTCAAAAATTTGTACTATTTTCCTCCTTCGATTTTGTTTACCTGGACTTCATTTCAATCTCGTTTCAATTTGCTTGATCCTTGAATTTGTTTTTCTAAATTTTTTTTTTTACGGAACTAGAATTTTTGGTTTCCAGGACCGGTGATTATTGTGGAATTTGAAATTATAGTGCTGATTTAGTGATTTTTTTTTACCATTGGCATCATTGTTGCATGTGATGTTGGAAAGGATTTCCTATATGATAGTTATGGTCAAATTGATGATTGGGAGAATTGGGTGCAGGTCGGTCTTCGGCTGCTGCTCTGTCCTCTTAGTTCTAACATTGTTATTCAAACAGCGTGGTGAGACCTGATTATTGTTCCTTCCATCAATGTTGAACTTCAGAAGTGGTTATATTATGGATTGGCTTCTGATTGATGTTGAGGCTTTCTTTGGTACAGTTGTTCTGTGGGGATTGTTGTACCAGTATACTGTACATGCAAGGCAATTGAGAGGAAAGATGAAACTGCACAACAGAAGTGGCTTCTTTATTGGGCGGGTTGGGATTTGTATTTTTTATTTTTGTTTTCCTTTAATCTCGAACAGAAGCAGCCTTGATGGTGGCGGTGGCCGTGCGTTCATCGACGACTTGGGTAAAGATTAGATTTTTTTTTTTGTGGTAAATTCTGGGTGTGTGATATTGAGGATGGTTGATGTTATGGTTATTGGGTTTGTGATTGTGTTTGGGTGTGTTCACATTTATTTTTGTTTATGTTGCTTGTCTGGAAATTGAATTGCAAAGGTTATGGGGTGAGGCAAGAGGCTGCGGTGGCATACAGTGCTCTTTGTGCTGTGGTTTGTTCAATTCCTATAACTTCAAATGGAAGACAAAACCATGTTATGCTTGGGAGCTTGGTTGACCGGTTCGTTGGTTGGGCGCTGCCGTTGCTTAGCAATTTCACCGTGATTAGATTGATCGAGCTATCGAATTGTATTGGCTTCTATTGTACTATTGATGATTAAAATCATTAAATTGGGGTGGGTGGCTGGTGGCTGATGACGATTTCAGGTAAGTAAGGAAATGTGGTGGCGGAGCTTGCGGCAGAAGTTGCGGCGGTTTGGCTAGAGGAAAATCCCAGAAGAAGAAGAAGAAGAAGAAGAAGAAGAGAAAGAACAAAAAGAAATGAAAAGGAAAAAAAATGAATTAAAAAAGGGTAAATTGGTCATTTTGCATTTTTTGGGGACCCACGTACTTGCCACGTCAGCAAATAGACGACCCCGTTAGGAATTTTTGACGGAAGTATCACGTTGATGTCAAAATACATATTTGGGTATCACATTGATACTTTTGAGAGTTCGGGTATCAAATTGGCCTTGGCAGCATATATAGTTTGGGGACGGTGACTGAATTTTTCTCATTGTCAAAATACAAAAGGGGTTGAACCTTATCATGTCCAAAGTAACTACATATAAAAACAAATGTGTACAGAGATATTTATGAATTCAAATTCTCCAGGTTGTTCAAAATTATTCTCCACTACTTAGTTCTCTTGGACTTGGGCTCCTTATTACTTGTGAGTTGGACTTGCAATGCTACGCATGCGGCTACTGTGTTGAGTTTCATTTCTTTCCAAATTCCTACCTATCTCATGGAGTTCCCTCTTCAATATCTCAGTTCTTCTCCATCCACCATACTCGGCTTTTTATTGTTTATTCTCTCTTTGTTGCTATGGATAACAAAAATTTCCAACAATAATGCAGCTAGAAAGAGGGGAGCACCGGAAGCAGCCGGTGCATGGCCATTAGTTGGTCACCTTCCCCTCTTAGGCGGCTCACTTCCGCCGCATATAACCTTGGGTAACATGGCTGACAAGTATGGACCGCTCTTCACAATCAAACTCGACGTGCACCGATCTCTTATTGTGAGCAGTTGGGACATGGCCAAAGAGTGTCTAACCACCAACGACAGAGTCTTTGCTAATCGCCTGAAGCTATTAGTCTCAGAGGTTATGGGATACAACTACGCCATGATTGGGTTCAGTCCCTATGGTCCTTACTGGCGCCAAATGCGCAAGGTAGCCACCCTAGAGCTCCTCTCGAACCACCGCTTGGAGAACCTCAAGCACGTTCGTGAATCCGAGGTGAGGGCTTGTACCAAGAACATTTACGATTTGTGGAGGCAAAACAAAAGCTCATATCATGTGTTGGTGGACATGAAGAGGTGGTTCGGAGACGTAACGATGAACACTATGTTTAGGATGGTTATAGGGAAGTGGTTCCTACTTGAGGCTAGCTTGGAGCGTGAGAAGGAAGAGAACGAAAGGTTTCGAAAGGCGTTGAGGGAGTTTTAAGGAAGAGAACGAAAGGTTTCGAAAGGCGTTGAGGGAGTTTTTCAGATTGGCCGGTGAGTTTGTGATGGCGGATGCAGTGCCTTTCCTTAGGTGGTTAGATTTGGGTGGACATGAGAAGGCAATGAAGAAGACGGCAAAGGAACTAGATCATGTTCTAGAATGATGGTTGGAAGAGCATAAGCTAAAACGTAGTTCTAATTCTACTTCTACTTCGCTTGAGCCTGACGATTTCATGGATATGATGCTTTCTGTTCTTGATGATAGTATACTGAAGTTTAGTGGGTACACTACTGCTGACACCATCAACAAAGCTACTTGCCTGGTATGTGTTCTGAATTAATTTACGAGCCACATCAATAAAAAAAAAATTAGGAAAAAGGAGCTAGGGTGAACTATAAATGAGGCGTTTATTCCACACATATATGACATACACATAAGATCTGATAGTACGTGTAAGCTATAAGTAGATAGGGAGAAAGACTACTTATGACTTACACACCGTTAAAATTCTATGTGTACGTATAGCTTACACCGTCAAAATTCTATGTGTACACGTTCGTGTATAGTCAAACTTTTCTTAATGAATAAACAATAGGGGCCTTGACCCAAAGCACCAAAATGAGTCAAAATTATCCCACTTACCCCAGCAACAGATTTTTGTTCCTAATAACACAATTTAAACTAAAATGACTATTTTGCCCTTAACCAAATTAAACAACTACTATCATGCCACTCAGCATCTCTCTCTCTCTCTCTCTCGCCGTCCCTGTTAGCTCTAGTGACATTTATGGACTGCAGTTTCCGAGATCGAGCTGCCTTCTTCTCTCGACTCGGGTATCAAACCCGAACGAAGTCATATCCGGACTCCTTGCCATACTTGTCCAATTTCCGCTTCGACGACAAATGTGCCGCCGCGGCCACCGGAGGCTTCTCCTCGATTCCTCTTCTCTGCTCGATTCCGTTGTCGACGCCGACTTCAATGCCGAAAAAGGCTTCTCGATTTGATGTTGCAGTGAGCGTTGGGTCACTTCGATCTGAACAAGAAACGACTCGAGGCAAAGCAGCTCCGATGAATTGCTCTGGCGATATGCTCAAGTATGTTGACTTCACTGATCTGTCCAATAACTCATTGGATGGGTTCAGTATTTGATCGGAGTTTCCATTGTGATTTGAAGGTTTTGTTTAATGGGTTTAATTTTACGATGAAAAAGAAGTTAGGTTTTCGGTCTGCAACTGTGGAAGAAGGCAGAAGAAGAAGATTGGGTGCCCAAATCATTTTTTTTTTTAAGTAATGGGGCAAAAGGAAAGGAAAAAAAAAAGTTTTGAATGTCTATTGGAGGGCAATAGACGTTTTTTCCTAGTAAATGGGGGCAGAAGGCTCAGAAGAAAGAAAAATGAAAAAAAAAAGGTTCTATTGGGGCAATAGACGTCTGTTGAAGCGTCTATTAGGGGGGCAATAGACGTTTTGAATTGATGTAATTTTTTTTATTTATTTAATCAAAGTTTATTTGTCTAAATTTAAAGAGATTGATTCTCATTCCTGCGACTGAATGTTCTGTTGGGGGGCAATAGACGTCTGTTGGGGGGCAATACATGGTTGATAGATGTCTATTGGGGGGGCAATAGACGTCTATTAGGGGGCAATAGATGTCTATTGGGGGGCACTAGACGTCTATTGCCCGTCTATTGAGGGCAATAAACACTTCCGGTGAGGTTTTCAGAAAAGTCTGGTGGGCGGCGGCAGACGACCAGATTCCGGCGATCGGTGACCGGAATCCGGCCAAAGTTAGCCGGAATCCGGTGAAAGTTTACCGAATTCCGGCGGCCAGTGACTGGATTCCGGCGACCGGTGACAGGCTCCGGCGACCTATGGTTTCTCTCTCTTTCTCTAAGTAACAAAGGGGTGAGGGTAAAATGGTATAAAAAAAAAAATAAAAAACAAAAAAAAATCTTAATGGGGTATTAGGGAAGACCTCCTTAGAGTGTTTTGGGTAAAAGGGAACTAAAAAAACTTAATAGGGTAAGTGGGAAAAAAATCCCTAAAAATGCGGTAAATGGAAAAAAAAAAAAAAAACTCTAAGTTCAAGACTACGTAGTGTTCCCAAACTCTCTGATTTCTTTCTTTCCAGACCACCCAAATAAGGTAGAGTAAAAAATCAAAAAGGTCATGTGAAAGAACCTGGATGCAGTAAGTCACCCAATCAAGAAAGGAAGCATGACGCTCTGAACTGGAAGGCAATATCCCAGACAACCCTAAGACCTGTCCCACAATGTTGTGCATAAAAGGGCAGTCCCTACAAATGTGCGTAATGGATTCATCCCCTGCATTGCAGAGAACACAACCGTCCTCAATCCAGACCCTCCGTGACCTCAACTGCGTCACCGTCGGAAGAATTGAAGCACAAGCCTTCCATATATGAATTTTCACCTTTCCAGGAACTCTGGCAGCCCAAATACGCTTCCAAGTGTCTACATAGTGTGATGGGTTAGAAGCAGAAGGAATATCAACGTGATTTAGCTGAACAGCAAGCTTATAGGCACTTTTGGTAGTGAATCTCCCTTTCGCATCAAAATGCCAGATCAACCAATCTGAAACAGCTCGTTGACTTAAGGAAATAGAACATATTAGAGAAGCATCTTCTGGTTCAAACCAACGAGCTATCAAGGTGGTGTTCCAAGACAAACCTGGTAGAAGCAGATCTTTCACAATAGTAGGAGCACCCTCTTGTCTAATACTAGGACGGAAAGAGAAAGGTATAGGCAACCATGGATCATCCCAAATGCGAATAGAGTTCCCATCCCCCACCTGCCATCTCAACCCTCTCCGTAACACAGACCTTGCTTCATAAATACCCCTCCAACAAGAGGAAGGTGAAGATGTTAGTGATGCACTCCAAATATCACCACTAGGAAAGTACTTCGCCTTGTAGAGACCACCAAGAAGAGAATCCGGGTAACGCATTAAGCGCCAACCTTGTTTAGATAAAAGTGCTATGTTGTGAGCATACAAATCACGAAAACCCATGCCTCCTGCTTCTTTGGGCTTGCATAAACCCTCCCAGGACATCCAATGAATTTTCTTGTTTTCCGTCTTACCACCCCACCAAAACTTGGCGCACATTTGATGGAGAGACTGACAAAAATCCTTTAGTAGCAGAAAGCAGCTCATAGCATAAGAAGGGAGGGCTTGAGCTACCACCCGAATTAATAAGTCTTTTCCGGCACCACTAAGAAGCTTTCCTTGCCAACCTTCAAGTTTCTTGCTTAACCTTTCCTTAATATAAGAAAAAGTTTCAGATTTATTCCGCCCAACATAGGTTGGGAGACCCAAGTACTTTTCATGCTTAGGAACAATAACCACACCTAGAGACTCCGCAAGGCTCTGCTGAAGCTGCACATCCACCTTTTTGCTAAAAACAATACTACTCTTAGCAAAATTAATTCGCTGCCCTGAAGCCTTTTCATAGTCCTTCAAAACTGATAAAATATGCCCACACTCCTCTTGTGTGGCCTTTCCGAATATGAGACTATCGTCTGCAAACAGAAGGTGGTGAATGATGGGAGCATTCTAACAAACTTGAATACCTTGAAGCAGTCCACAGGAAGCCTTACGCTCAAGTAAAGCTGAAAAAGCTTCAGCACACAACAAAAAAAGATAGGGTGAGAGTGGATCCCCCTGCCTTAATCCACGTGCAGGACGCAAATACCCCTCCGGTTGTCCGTTAATCAGGAACGAGTAACAAACCGAAGTTACACACTGCATAATAAGCTGAACCCATGATTCATCAAAACCGAAGCGAAAAAGAACCGCCTCCAAAAAACACCATTCCATACGATCATACGCCTTACTCATATCCAACTTCAAGGAAAACACCCTATCAGTTGAAGATTTACAGTTATGAATGAAGTGGGAGACTTCATTAGCTATCAAGGAATTATCAGTGATCAACCTACCCGGAATAAAAGCACTCTGGAAGGGTGAAATAAGGTCAGATAAAATCTTCTTAACCTCTTGGCAATAGCTTTAGAACAGATCTTATAAAGCACATTGCATAGTGCAATTGGACGTATGTCAGACATAGCAATAGGATTATGCACTTTAGGAATGAGGCACACATGAGTATAATTAACCTCACCCAATAATCTGCCAGAGTGGAGAAAGCTCTGAACAGCCTTAACCACGTCGTCGCCAAGAGAGTCCCAATATTGTTGGAAGAACAGAGGGGGCATCCCATCAGGCCCTGGTGCCTTGGTGGGGTACATTTGGAATAAAGCCTGCCTTATCTCCATCGCAGTATAAGGAGCACATAAAGCTGCATTCATCTCAGATGTTACTCTGGGTTGAATTAGCTCTACCACTGAGTGCATATGACCATAATCCACTGATTCCGCTGTAAACATTGTGGAAAAATAATTCAACACCACGTCCTTAATACCCTCTGCAGAAGACTGCCACACTCCCCCTACATCAAAAAGACCCTGAATTCGATTTTTTGCACTCCTGTTCGAGGCCTTACGGTGGAAGAATTTGGTGTTGCGATCACCATCAGCCAACCACGTTATTTTCGATCGCTGTTTCCAGTAATCATGCTCCTCAGACAGAAGCTTTTCCAGCCTAGCAGATAGAGTAATATTTTCTTCTTGAAACTCTGTGGTCAAAGGCAGGCTACACAGCTGTTGTAACCTACTTCTGATCCCCACAATTTCCCGACTCCTATTCCCAAAGGTGAGTCGCTGCCACTTGTGCAGCTCAAACCTAGTACTCATAATCTTTTTAGAAGCCTGAAACATATGACTACCAGGGTATGCAACGCTCCAGCCCTCCTGCACCACCGCAGCACACTCCTCATGCTTCACCCAGCAGCTTTCGAAACGAAAGTGATGCCTCCTACGTTGAATCAAGGCCGGAGAAGAATGAAAAGCTCCTAGCAACAAAGGTATATGGTCACCGTGAATAGGTTCCAAGTGTAGCAACCTGGCTGTGGGGAACAAATCATACCAACAAGGTGATGCAACTGCTCTATCAATTCTGCTTCGGATTCCAGCACCTTTCCAAGTGAAAAGGGCTCCCACATACCCTACATCGCGAAGATCACAGTAGGAGAGACAATCCCGAAAACTCTGCATCTGCCCTTCCCTTCGAACCGCACCTCCCTCCTTCTCATCCGCATGGAGGATCTCATTAAGATCGCCTATCACCACCCAAGGCAATGAACTCTCATCACCTAAGCGGCGCAGCAAAGACCAAGAGCGATGTCGCTCTGCAGTTACTAGGTTGCCGTAAAATCCCGTAAGCCTCCAATGGACATCATTCTCCCGAATATCAACATCAATATGATTGAGGGACTTGGACCTGAAACGTACATCCAAAACCATCAACCCAAAATAGAGCAAGACCACCAAATTGGCCTACACTAAAAACTGCTTCACAGTTCAGTAACCCTAATTCCAGTCGCAAGTTCTGCATATAATTCTTATCATGAACCTTTGTGTCACAGAGGAAGACAATAGAGGGCTTCTTTTGCTGGATGACCAAGCGCAGAGCCTGAACCGCCGCATCATTATTGATGCCGCGACAATTCCATGCTAGAATCTCCATAGAGATCGATGGATATGCAAAGAAGAAACGAAACCCTAGAGCTCCAGTTTTCTCTCTCTTGATGTAAGATATAGGTCTCGCCGGAATGAAACAACCCGCCGTACCACAAAACCTAGAGGAAAACTCTAGGTCAGATTAGTTTGATTTCAGTGCACTTGCACTGACTACGTAGTGTCTTGGAGGTAAGAAGAAACTCTTTTTTATTTTCCTTGTTTTGTGTACGTATTGGTAATTTGGCATAAGTTGACAAAGTCAACTATAACTTGAAAACTTTAAATGTCAATTTTAGAGGTATAAATAAAAGCTCACATAAAAAAATTTAAAAAAAAACTGACAAAAAGAGAATGGAACAATTAAACAAAATCATGACTTTCTAATCACATGAGAAATTTTGTACGGATTATTTTATTATCTGCAAGTATCATGCGCAAGAGATTCAAAGTTCTTGACCTTGGCTTGCGTCCAATACACTTATACACAGCTTTCACAAATTGATAAAAACTAAGACGTTATACCAAAGTAGCTATATAAAGGGGCAAAAGTACGTAGTTAGTTGCACAGTTCATCCTTCCCTCTATAATAAAATGGTTCACCACAAAGGCTGCGCTGCTTACATGATTCCCTTCATACTTTTGCTAGCTTTGTCATCAGCATAGCTTTTGCCAGAGGCTCTCTCTCTCTCTCTCTCTCTCTCTCTCAGTCTCTCTCTGTGGGTAATTTATGCTGCTGCAGACAGTGAATTGATGATCGATGATTAGCTGATTGGAGATCATGGTCTAAATAAGCAGGGTCTTTAACATAATTGGAATTTAAATTTTTTTTTCCTTGCAAAAGTGAAGAGGCTGGGAATGATATGGAGTACAGGAAGATTAATAAAGCAAGGAACACAAACATAAGGAAACTGTTAAACAGTGAAGTACAAAAGCCACCTGCTATTCCAGCGCCTCAAGGTTGACTACTGAATACTGAATTATTATCATTACCTACGTACTCTAAGATGGGAGATGTATTGTTAATTTTATTTCTACATAAAAACTGGTTGTTTATGAGCTGAAATCAAAATGTTTATATCATTAGATTAACTGGTCATGAAAAATTTAGCCATTATTTGTACCAGAAAAAATTGTACTTATTTTCTATTAAAGAAAAATGGATTACACAAGAAAATTGGCTTCAGAATATCTTTTGATATGTAGATTCATCGACCTACAGATTATGTGGTTTGAACGTACCAACGATTGTCCATTTGGCTAGTGTTACTCAGATCATACATCGGTCCAGTCTTTACTATGAAATCGATTGCAATTTTGTACGCATAGCAAGTAACAGCATTACCTGTGCGATAAAATACATTAATATATATATATATATGCACTCGTGAGATAAAATAATATGAGTTTCACAACCAAAACTAATTTGCAATAATTAGAGAGACTTAAATCCTTATAAACACAATTGCAAAGTCCTTATTTTCTCATGTGAGATTCACTTTCTTAACACTTGTGGACAATTTATATTGGATAATGTGGGGCCTGTGTGGCCTCGTTTGGGTTGTGAAGCCCAAATCTCTTTAAACACAATTGCAAGGTTCTCATTTTCTGATGTGAGATTCAAATTCTCAGCACGCGTGGAAAACTTATATATAGTAACCTAGAGCTCGTGTGTTCACAAGACATTCACACGTGGGTTAACCCGCTATGAAATCATGATGAAGTAATCTGGACTTTACAATCAAAACCAAGTGGCGGTGGTTGGACATGCCCAAATCCTTATGAACACAAATGCAAAGTCCTCATTTTCTCTCATGTGGGAAAAGAACAAGATTTGAGGCAGATCATGAATAGCTATGATCCTACATTTCGTAAACAATTGTATGTATGCATCCTTCAACCACTTCGTATAGTGTGTCACTAGATATATGTTATTTTGCCCTTTTAATTACGTACACTCGCAGTATCATTATTCATCAATAAGCAAAGGTCTTCACCTGAATTACGAGTTCCCTAGTTGGGCAAATGACGACAACATCAGTTCCATTGCGAGGAGAAAAGCTTATGTTATATAACAACTCAATAGCTGGTACTAGAAAAGCAAGAGTCTTCCCTTCGCGGACCCCATCCTTGCAGCTCCGAGCACATCTCTTCCAATCAATGGCGGTGGGATTGCTCTGGATTGATGGGCTATTTCAAATGTAAATTGCTGCAATTGAATTGAAATCTGAGGCAAGGGTGAACTATTTCCCTCAAGAAATCACATACTCACTACAAATAGAAAACCCACCTGATTTCTAGAGAATTTGAAGCAAGAGATGTGCTTGAGACGCGAATCCGTGAATTCTCTGAGCGTTGATACTCGCGAGCGAGAGAGAGAGCGAGAGAGCGAGAGAGAGAATTGGGGAGTTCTGGAAGTCGGGGTGAATTAGGTTAGAAAGGTGTAAATCACTTAACTTAATCTTAGCCGTCCAAGCTCATTAAATCTGATCCAAGGGCTGGGAGCCTATCCCTCAAGTTGGCCAAAAATAGGTATCCCTCATTGGAAGGGGGCTATATATATATATATATATATATATATATATATATAATAAAGAAAAACAAAATTATATGAGACTCATATTTTAATATTTTTTTTCTTTTTCAAATTTAGACCAAGCTATCAGTTTACTGTTTACCTACTACCCGAGTCTTGACTCCAAGACCAGGAATTCAGTCATTGACCAAATCAAATCTTGACAGTAGTTAGAGGCCATGAAATACTCCGTTACTCCGTCAATGCCAAAACGGAGAAACCTCGTCAGCTGCCTCAAGAAAATTATTTAGCCAATGGCTTAGAAAAGAATAGCGGCATTAAGCCTGCCAAAACCTAGCTAGCTAGTCATGATCTGCCTCAAATCTTCTTTTTTTGGTCGGATCGAGTGTACAATTTGTGGTCTGGTCTTGATTTTTGACTTTTAATTGGCACCTTTACATACCAAATCCACAGAAGTACTCTTACTTTTGAACCGTAAATGTTGGAAAAGAACCAAAAGATTTGGATATAAAACCAATTAATGTCAAAACAAAGGGGAAGTCTTTGTGCGGAAATTAAGACTTTATAAAATAAAAATACAAAAAGACATCGACAAATCATAAAGGATGAGTATGTGATGATGTATACAAAGCTCAAATCGGAAAGCGCCGTTAAATTAGAGCCTTAACCTTCCCCCATTAAAAAATTACTGTTTACATATCTTGTCTATATAAATTTCTATAGCGGCATTCATACACTATCAGAAATAATTTTCAATAATTTTGGTCCTCTCGATCTCTTACAAAATTGAGGATGAACGCTTACCCAAACCAACACTATACAAAACCTTTTTTTTTGAGAGAAAGGAGGTCAGTCTTTATTGAGGAAAAGGAAAATTACAAATTACAAGCTTCAGCTGCTAAAGCAGCTTGTAAGAAGGAAGGTGCAGAAAAATAAAAAAACCTTAACCTCGCCTAATTCTTTAATATGTTTTAAAAGAAAAAGTTACGCACCAATTTCTATATGTCCAGAAATAAAATATGAATCTTGTGATAGTTTAGTCAGATTGGACTCGTGAATAACAATATAATACTCCTAACTACGTACGTACAGGGGCCATGGCCAACTTATTAAATAGAGTTTCTCAATTGATCGAACTGGTTCGACCAATATGTATATAAATTTTTGTTGATAAGATTGTAAAATAGTTAACCATGTAGGCAATACACCTACTTGGTTAGACTGAATCCAACACACATAGTAGTTGGTAATCTGTCTAGGAGTAGGCTGCAATGAACCAATGCATTTGTAGACCAAGAGATGGCGTCAGAGTTTCCGTTAGATTGACCGCGTCAAACTCGCATACGACAGGGAAGATGAAACTGTAAAGTATGAATTAACCATAGGGGCTTTTAGGGGAGAAGGGGAGAGGCGGGTGCACCGAGAAGGAGATAAGGTTGGCAGACTAAATAGTGGTATCCATCGTCCTCCATATGCAACGAATGAAGAGGAGTAGAGTGAATGAAGGAGAAGAGGAACAGGATGATCTTTCTGATTCCAAAGAAGAGCCATATGAGAATCGACCCTGCAAAAGGGTAAAGAACGAAAAATGCAAGGAAAAAGAAGGGGTTCGCTGCTGACTTCTCCTTTAAAGTAGTTTTGGCTCAAGATTTGTTATAATTCCAGCCACCTGTAACCCAAAATGGCCAATCCTCATCTCTTTATTCCCAGATGAGTCATGAGATGTCTTGCACAAAAGTAGTTTCTTTGTTGCATATGAGTTCTTTGTTGGTTATAATTTCTACACATCAAAATTCCCTCTGAAGAAAACACCAAACCGCAAACGATTTATCATTGAGGAAGGGGCGTTCTTACGTGACAAAATCAAACTCAATAACACAAATCAAGATTCATCTGCATAACAAGGATGAGATTGAAGGAGTCGGCGGTATTGACCCACAATGATGGTTGTCTGATTACGGGATAGCTTTGCTCTCTCTGCTTCTAATCAGCTGTAAGGGGAAAGATAGATTCGATAAGGGCAGTACCACATATTTGTGAGGCGTGAGAGGCAGATGACTAGCTGGGTATGGAGATATTTTGCTGCGAAATACCATTACGCCCAGCTTGTTTCACCATGACGCCAACACTTTTACAGTTAACGTTCAATTCACGGTCAACCATAATTAAGCAATTCCTGAGGATGTGAAACGGCCACGTCAGTGGGCCCCCCTTGGTCTACAATTTTGTTGGTTCATTGCAGACTCTTCCATCTGTCTATTAATAATTTAATTCTTATAAATATATTTCAAACTTTCGGACTTAGAGATAACTTGTACTGTACGCACTTATCAATTTCAGTCCCATCTCCTTCATTGACATAGTCACACAAACCATGCATGTTTTCCTTATGCAACGCAGCTCAACTGGGATGGAATTTACAAAACCTTGAAAGCAAGACCAAATTAGTTTACATATTCTTGTGGAAATTGCAAGTTAACTGCGGATTATATATAGAAGAAAAAGGAAATCAGGACTTGGCCTGGGAATTACATAAGAAATTTTGCGTGGAGTTTATTGTTCTGCAAGTATCGTAGATAAATGGGCAAAGACCTTTGACTCTAGCATGAACTAGGTTTTGACGTCAAATAATAAATTAATAAAGAACTGGAACGTATCTTCACCAATTTATACTATATATAGGGGAAAGGAGGAGCAAAACTCAATCATACCTAGCTATGAGAAAAATGGTTCATCCCAGGGCCTGCGCTGTTTATATGATTTTCATCCTATTGATCATAATTTGTTCATCCGAAGTCTTCGCAAGGGTTTCTGAAATTCCAATAAGCAGTTAGTCTTTCTCGATCTCTCAAATCTCTGGTTATGTTCATCACTAGCATAATAAGTCATTGACGAACTAAGTGATGACATTATATATGTGCACGAAATGTCTAATCACTTTTGACACAACGTAGCAATGTAGCATCGATCTACACAAATCATTTGGTAGACATGTTAGAGTTGAAACACAGAGGGGTAGATGGTTTGCAATTTTTTATGTTGTCAAATTAGAAAACATATGATGGTTAATTAAATAGCTAGACTGTGATTTCATATACGTATATGAAATCACAGTCTCTGTGCTCTAATGACATTATGTATAATTAACTAATTGTTAAAAGGTTTCTTCTCTACTGTCATTGCAGAAGTGAAGAGTCGGCAGCATATGGAGCAGTACGTGAAAATGACAAAGAAGGAAAGAAACTTATTAGGCCAAGAAAACCCATTTATTGGCGTACCAGTTCCACCAACGCCTCCAGGCCCTCATGCTTAAATTTGCTTAACTTGGTCGATGAAACTCTAGGAATTAAGAATATTAATTCTCTTAAAAAGATAATTAGCACGCATGATTACTTTGGGAAATAAAAAATAAAACAGATCAGAGGAGCCTATGGCCTTTTGTTACCCTTAATTTGTTGTTTTGTTGCTGCTATTTGTTGCTGGGAATCTCAAGATCTAGTTACATGTTTTATTTTAAGTGTACTGCTTGTTTGGCTGTATATATTGTTAAATAAATATGTTCATCACCAGTAATCTCCAAGAATTACAATGAAATCTCTCAAAGAAACTGAGCTATAATCTATCTCTTCTCTATAACCCTCAATCCACAGTAGCATCTTAGTAGTCTCTTGACTAATCCTCAACTAACTAAGCTGTCAAGAGACTGCTATTTATGTTAATACACTTACTTAAAGCTTAAGCATCCCAATCCACTTGTTCAAACAGAAACCCAGATATTACTTTCAAAGTCACCGCAATGATATTGCCGTATGTCTGCAAGTCTGCAACTGAGTTGCTTCTGGCGTGTTGGAGAAACTAAGTCACTCAAAGCTTGCCAATTGTCAATCTAGACTCATCATCTTTTGTGTAGCTCAAGCATACAGTATTTTACACTTTGTACTATACTGAAGTGTAGACTTATACCTTGTAAAGAGTTTCGATATGAATATACTGCTTAATTGCTTATGTAAGTACGTTGTCTTGTACAGTAACATTATACCTAAACTATTTGTCAAATCGATCACTTGGACATATTGACTGAATCTGTTGCACTAGCTAGTCAGGTAGGAAAAACAGTAACATCACATAGAAATGTGAATTATCCATCGACATATTCTGGTTATATATATAGGGTAATTATCAAAGAAGTAATTAGTGTATAGACCTGGACTATCATCTGACAATTATCAAGTGGTGATCAAAACCAAGTCACAGCGGTCAATTGTAAAATACTAAGCAAATCTTGCACCGAAAAAAAAAAAGGAAAATGCTCATTTACCCAATTTTAGCTTAAAATGTGCCCACTTGCCCGACTAAGAGTTTTTAAACCTCATTTACCCAAAACACTCTAAGGGATTATTTCCCCTTTACCCAATTAATTCTTTTTATTAATTTTTGGGACTTTTTTGCCCTCTCCTTCAATCTCTCTACTCTCAGTTTCTCTCTCTCTCTCTCTCCCCCTCACCGATTTCTCTATCTCTCTCTCTCTCTCTCTCTCTCTCTCTCTCTCTCTCCAGAAGACGTCGGATCTCTCTCTCCCTCCCTCCATCCCTCCGGCAGGTCGCCCACGACGCCTGCTCTAGCCATCGCCGCGCCAAAACTCGTCGTCGTGCTCTCCGCTGCCAGGCTCGACGCCAAGCCGACGGTCCTCGTCGCTGAGAAGCTCGGCGAGGCCGGGGTTGACCTTCTGAAGGAATCGACGACGGACTGAAAATGGCTATCTGCTATTGTGCAGTCATAACCATAAAAGTTGTAACATTAGTGCCCCCCAGTAGACTTTGTATTGGGGGCCAATGATGACTGCTTTATTTATTGACGGACTGAAAACTGCTATTCCAAAGTAAATGTAGTGTTAAATTGCAGTAGTTGATAAATGAAAAAAATTGTGTTGTTTGTGTCAGTCTAGTGGGGGGCAGTAGACAGAATATTGACCCTCATAATGTGGGTTTTTAGACATTATCTGTTGTTTTGAGTGTGAATAACTTGTATAATCTGCGAAACATAGGAAGCGGTGTAATGTTTGATGGTCTATTGGGGGGCAGTAGACACATTAGTGTCACCCAATAATGTCTTTCTTAGGAGACAGTAATCATCTCTTGTTGATTTGTTTGTGATAAAGTGCAATACACTGTGAATCCTTGAAACTGGTGCAAGTTTTAATGGTTTAGTGGGGGGCAGTAGACACATTACTGCCCCCAAATAATGTCTTCATACGAAGTCAGAACCCTTCACTTAACTGGTGCAAGTTTTAATGGTTTAGTGGGGGGCAGTAGACACATTACTGCCCCCAAATAATGTCTTCATACGAAGTCAGAACCCTTCACTTAACTGGTGCAAGTTTTAATGGTTTAGTGGGGGGCAGTAGACACATTACTGCCCCCAAATAATGTCTTCATACGAAGTCAGAACCCTTCACAAAACTGGGGCAAGTTTTAATGGTTTAGTGGGGGGCAGTAATAATGGTTTAGTGGGGGGCAGTAGACACATTACTGCCCCCAAATAATGTCTTCGTGTTAAGTTTAGGGTTTAGGGGCAGCGTTAGGGGCAGTAGACATATTGCCGATGAACTGCGACGAGGACGTTGGAGTGGCTGGATCGCCGATCAATCGAACGGCGACGAGAACGTTGGATCGCCGACTAGAGCTTCATCGTCGTGTTCAGATTTGGACTGCATCTCCGGCGCGGCGATCAGAGAGAGAGAGACAGACCGGAGGTGGAGATCATGGGGAGGAGAGAGAGAGAGAGAGAGAGAGAGAGAGAGAGAGTGGAGGGGGAGATCGGGGGGAGAGAGAGAGAGTTTGGGAAGGAGAGAGAGACTGATAAGAGATGGATGGGTTTTAATTTAATTAACAGGGGCTAAAATGTCAATAGATGTAAGATTGGGTAAATGGGGTTAAAAAACTCTTGGTGGGAGGAGAGAGAGAGAGAGAGAGAGAGAGAGAGAGAGTGGAGGGGGAGATCGGGGGGAGAGAGAGAGAGTTTGGGAAGGAGAGAGAGACTGATAAGAGATGGATGGGTTTTAATTTAATTAACAGGGGCTAAAATGTCAATAGATGTAAGATTGGGTAAATGGGGTTAAAAAACTCTTGGTGGAGTAAGTGGGCATTTTTTGGGCTAAAAATGGGTAACTGGTCACAGCCCCAAAAAAAAAATTAAATACGTAGATATGGCCTAATTAAAACAAAATGAAAGACAAATGAGGCAATAAAATTGAGTGCACAAAAAAAAAAAAATCCAGATTAGTCAAACTGAGATTACCAGAACTTGCAACTTAAATAGTCTTTCTCATGGAAACATTCCTGCAATCAATCAAAAACTCATGAACTTGGGCATCTCAATCACCTATTCTTGTCATCAAAAAGAGACTATTCTAAGTTCTAACCTCCAATTGCGATAAAGAAGAGACTATTCAAATGAAATCAAACTGACAATTTGTTCTAAGATGGTATCATCCAAAACATCCAACGCTCACAGTTTTGAGGCACAGAACATCATCTAGAGCCATATCAAACATGGGAAATGCACAAAAACACAACTCAAAACAAGAATTACCACACAATTAGAACAAGCCCAGTAAGTCAGTAACCCTCTACGGTTCTCCGGTGAGCTCCACTTGTAGATTGTCATATGGGTACACTTTCGGTGCAAACGGAATCTTGGACACCTTGTCGTTCCAGACGGCCAACAAGCCCAGCCCAACGAAGCAGCTCAGCCCTCCAGTCTGCCAAGCCAAAGCTTCGTACTTTCCGACGGTGTGGGCGATGCGATCGATACAGGGCTCGGGAAACGGCGTGCCGTAGTCCGAGACGAGCTCGTCATTGACGGGGAGGGGATCTGAGATTTAGATGAAGAAGAAGATCTGGAGAGTGGAGAAGAGAGTGAATTGGGGATCGACTCGAGGTCTTCCGTCTAAGTGAATTTGGGTTAAAAGGTAAGTGATCAGGTGTTCAGTCCTCTGTGTTCCCATCTAAACTATCCAATCAAACTCAGCCAAATAATATAAAAAATTAAAGATTTAATTTAATTAAATTAAACGGGACGGGACGGGACCAATCGGTATCTATTGGGCTGGTACCGGTACCGGGCCCATTTTCTAGGGACGGGACGGGCCTAAACAGTGAATTTCAGATTTTGATACCGACCCGTACCAGCGATTTTCGGGATGGGACCGGGCCTTCGGTTTTGGATGCCCAGCCCTAATTTTAACATCTTTCCGATATGTTATTTTTGGTATATTTTTAGCTAATCATACAACTTTTATCCAAAATTTTGGTAAAATTTCCATCAATATTGGATATTTTCTCAATATTTCCTTCGAATTTTTTTTTTTGAACTATCGATATTTTGGTCATTGCTACGGAGGAACCAAATGCATCAGGTTGGCAACGGATCAAACTCCAAGCCCAGTATTGGCCCATCCTTCCTAAATGGCTCCCCCAGCTGCGCCTCCACAAAAGCAACAACTCGAGCCTCTATTGTTGACTGCTGTGGTGGCGGCGACGACTCACTCCCCGCCATTTCCTCAGCAACCATTCATGTTGTTCCAGCCGGAGAGTCCTTCCTCTGTCGCTTTCCGATCGTTGGCGTCGGCTTACGGTCCTTTAATCTCCGGTGGCAAAACCACATCTGTAGTTGAAGATCGGAAAGATCAAATTTCACTGACAGCTCAGCTCTCACCGACTCTGACGGGTAATGCTCAACTAAATCAAAATCCAAACACATTACACTAACCTCCTCTAAAATAAACAAACAAATTCTTGACACAAAAATCAAGAAACAGAAGCCTCCCCTACACGCGCTGCCAGCCTGCCACTATTCAAAAAAATATGCGGGGACTTGGATGAAGATTCTTGGGGATGACTCTTGGGACTTAATTAGGTGAAATTCGGTGATGGGTACCTGGAATTTCATCGAATTATGGAGGTTTTCGACTAGATTGTTTTGGACGGAGTCGTTTAGCTGGTGGAATTGAACTGGGTCTGAAGGGGATTTAAGGAGAGAGTGAGTCGAAGATTAGGGAGAGAGAGAGAGAGAGAGAGTTAGAGAAAGAAAGGTGCAAATTAAGTTTTTTTTGGTTTTGTTTTTTTTATTTTGTTTAATCTTTTTATAGTGAAAATGTCAATTTTACCCTTCTTGTGGGTCATGCTGTAGATGCCAAGTCAACTTGTGACGACATGTTTGGAGTCAAATTTAAATTTGGACGCGAGTGATGGAAATTAAAAGTGTAGGGATGATCATGATTAAAAAAAAAAAATCAGGGACCAAACTGATGTTTGTCCCAAAGTGGAGGGGGCAAACTGAAGTTAGTCCAAACTATTTTTTAAAGGGCTAAATATTGTTTACTACCTGTGGTTTGGATCATAAATTAATTCAGTCTCTAAACTTTCAATTTCATCAAAAACACCCTCATACTATCATTTCTCATTCAATAGATCACTCTCTCATGATTCGATCAAGTGAAGTCGTTAAGTAGCTAAAGTGGCATGCCAACTCAGCACAGGTAGGCCCCACATTGAAGGCAAAATTTCAAAACTAACCCTCGCTCTCTTCTAACCGAGATTTGACCAAGTTTAATGCGGTAGATATGTTAGCAACAGCCGAGTTTAATCAATTGGAGAATTTCTCACAAAAAGAGAAGGCAGGTTATACCATTGTAATGCGACATTGACAATTAAAACGACATTTCCTTTGTAAGTGCTTAGATCAAAATTTTTTGTTAAAGAGAGCCATTTTTAACAGCAAAATTAGGGTTCGTCGAAATGGCGAGACTTGAATATGATAATGGAGGACTCCAAAACCACCAATAAGCTAACTGAGTTTTTGGCCTCCATGATTTACTGGTTTGAAGATTCGAATGTCGTTTTCATCGACCCGGTTCGCGTGCTCAACTGCTCCTACACCCGGCTTAGGGTTTCACCTTTCGCTTACTAATGTCACCAATTCAAATCCACATGTCCACCGGAGCCTAGCATTGCTTCAAATTCTAGAAAGCGAAAGCAGAAGGAGAAGAAGAAGCCTTAGGCTCTGAACGACAGAGAAGGCAAGAAGTGTGACCTTTCTTACTGAAGGCACATGGATCTTTAGTCGGAACAATTAATGTGTTAGAGGTTATGAGCAATTTGAGGGATTGTTTGGGTCCTGAAACTTCATCTCCAGGTGAGGGGGAACACGAAGATTGCAAAAGGGTTTTGGAGAGGCGGCTTAATAGGGGTTCCGGGGTAATCTGGGTTAGAATAAGAGGGAGGGTTCGTTTCGTAATTTTGCCTTATAGGTGGGCCCCATCTATGTTGAGTTGGCATGCCACTTCAGCTACTTAACGACTCCATTTGACGGAATGATGACGGAGTGACCTATTGAATGAGAAATGATAGTGTGGGAATGTTTTTTATAAAATTGAAAGTCTACGAATTGAATTGATTTCGGACCCAAACCACAGGGTAGTAAACAGTATTTAGCCCTTTATTAAATCACTTTGACGTAAAACATTTTTTGGGCTCGGCCTGAAATTTTCGGTCCAGGGCCGGGCTCTCCAAATCTTACACAAGGCTCGGCCCGTGGCCAGCCCTAGACTACTTTGGTGTTTGGTGAAGTCCTAACAGCCTGCTTCTGCAGGAAGTCTTTTTGAAGGCAAAATTAGAAGCAGCTTTCAGAAGCAGAAGCCGCGCGCTACTGTAGCGAAGGTTTAATGAATTTTTGGAAATACCAATGAGTACCCTCATGAACTTCAAGGAATTACACGACCCAGCCTCATCTCTTCCTCAACTCTCTCTCTCTCTCTCTCTCTCGATGCTCTTAGGACGACGTCGTGCCTCCAGCGGCGCCTCCACCTTTGCTCTCCCCGGTGGCCACGTCGAGTTCGGTAAGGGGTTTTGTTTCTGATTTTGATTTCATGGGGTTTGATTTCGTTTCTTTGTCCTGAAAACCTGAAATCAAATAGTATTTTGAATTAGGTTCGATAAAATTTTGGGCTTTCTGACTGTATCATGATCTGGGTTGCTGTTTTTTTTTTTTTTTTTTTCGATGATATCTGGGTTGCTGTTATATGTGAATATAGTTTCGATTGTCATGTCTGATTCTAGTTTTTCTAGTCGAAGTGTAATTTGATACGGGAAGGAGCTAATGTATGATCAACAAGAACATAACTGCAGATAGATCAAACAATTGTAACAGTAATAGTGTATGACATTTCAGTAGTCTAAACTAAACTGATAGGTTCTAGAGTATGTAATCGACTTCTCATTGTTGCGAACTTTGCTATTCCTGCATCCAAGGTACAAATGCTTGATCCTTTGTTATTGCTTACATGTTTTGTCAACTTAATTTGGTGGCAAGGTTGCTGTCATATAGCTATTATTATACTCTTTGTCATGTTTAATGGTTAGGCAAGTTTATAGTACACTGGCAACATCTGTAGGCTATGTGTATAAACATTTTCATGTCTCTTTTATGGAACATTGTCATCAATTCTTTCTTTGATAATTGAAATAATGTTTTTGACATTGATAACTACTATCTAGGAAGTTGATTCTGATCTGGTTAGCAAGGGATATTGAGTATGAACCTTTATTTTCCTTTTGCTGTCCAGAGTGCATTCCAGGTTTTATGCTTCTATCCAGATGTTGTAATTTGGGATTTTTTGTTCACTTTGTGTTGGTACTGAATTTACTCTGGTTTTACTATGCATATGACTTATACTCTGTAAACTAGAACTTGTATTGCAGAAAGCAAACTGTGTGCGAGATAACAGTCAAAATTCACTAGAACATAACAGAAAAGATAATTTTTAACATCCTCAATCATGAATAAGCCCAAAGTATACATCAGAAAAGATATAGACAAATAATATGAGACGCACGGTGCAACACTTACTAGATAATACAAAAGTTCTCCTAGTAATCTTAATAACAACCACAAAATCAGTTGACATAAAACTGCAGAAATTGTTTTCTACATTGTCTTTGTATTTCTCATGTTTTTTATGAGACATCGAGTTATTTAGCATTATGAACCACATTGAGATTCTTATTATTAATAACTGATTTCTGGACATGGGGATTGGTGAACCAGTGTGCTGTTGTATAACCTTTGCTAACAATAACTTGCTTAGGGCACCGTTTCTTTTTGCAAGCTCCTGGGACTATGAGGGTGTTAAGATTTGGAATTTGTATTTTTTCTAGTACATAATTATTGAGGCTGAACAGCCTCAGAGGGAATGTATCTATATGTTTGCGTGTGTATGCAGTGTGATAAAGGATGAACCTCATCAGTCTTTTCAATTACATGGTTGCATTGGAAAGCTGCAGTTATGTTTCTTGGAGGGTTTCTGTGTCGTTTTGCATTGTTGTGCTAATGTGATTTGTTCCACCTTATGCGTATCTTGTTGGTGCTTTCATAACACTGCGTTACTTGTAAGTGAAATACTTTGTATTGATCAAAAGAGCCACATCAATCGAAAGAGCAATGACTTAGCTCCTGCACCTTATGAGTTAACTCTTGCACTTTGTGTTGCTTGCAATGCTGTATGTGGTTCTTATAGTTCTGATTGTTGGAATTTCTATTTTTTGTAGGCTGCTTGGATTAAAGCTCACCAAGAGGAAAAGAGATAAGCTGTGGGATTCTCAAGTTAAATGAGGGAAGATATGAAGGAGATAAAGTGATAAGAAAGTTTCTGCAATTGATCAACCTAATGATCAATGTGAATTTTTTTGTGTTTCTTTTGTATTGTTACAGGAGAATACTTTGTGTATAAAAGTCAATTCAGTTGATTGGATTGGATTCCTGAATTTAAAGCCATCATAGTCAAACTGATTGACAGATTTTCTTCCTATTGAAATATTTTTCGTAGTCCATAACCAATCTTACAAGTTCAGTTTATTAAATTGAATATTTTACCTACTAGAAATTCCCATTACGTTAACTATATGGTAATATTTAAAATTGTTCAATATTAATTATATGATCAACATGATTTATAAAAATTGATAGTTAAAAGTAATTTATAATTAAGATTTAAAAGAACAAATTGAATTCTGTTTAAGAGTATTATTAAAAACTTGACCTAGCAAAGCGCTCTGCTAGGGTTTGTGGAGCAGCGATCCTTCTTGCTTGTCGTGACCTACACCTACTCCATTCATGGAGAAAATTTCAGGTTTCAGCCTCTTTGTCTGTCTTCTTCGGAGGCAGAGTGTCTTGTGAGAAGAGTTTGGGTACGGCTGAGGCTGTGTTGGTGGGCCAACGAACTGCTGGTACGGCGTCGGTGGTTGGAGGTGATTACTGGGTGGAGTGGGATCCGGGTAGAAGTCATGGTGATCTCAGTGGGTTGCCTCCTCCCAGCGATGCTGCTGACGTGATGGTGATTCGGTGGGTGCGAAAGGGAGCTTTCCTCTGGTTGGATTGCATGACGATGTCGATGTCGGGTCCGACTTATGGATCTATGCTTGGTGGTGTTGACGACTGTTGTGTTGGTGATCGGGTTTGTTCTCTGGTGTTTGTCGCGGACGGTGGAGAATGGAGAGGTTCCCAATTTGGGAGCCTGAGGACGTCCGGTGGGGTGGGGTGGCTAAGTTCGATCAAGTCTAGTGTGATGGCGGCGGCCGTGTGTTGGGGTGTATGGCCTTACGGGTTTCTTCGATCTGTTACAAGATCGGCGCTATCCGTGGGCTGGGGGTGGCTCCGAGTCCTAGGTGGCAGTAATTATCTAGAGAGGACGAAAATCACAGCTGCTGATGGAGACGGTGCACTCCGACGGTGGCGTAACTCAGCTTGCCGAAGTCGGGTTGGTGGGTTGGGTGCCCTAAGCACTTTTTTAGGGGACTGGACTTGGGCCTGTTTTTTGGTATTATGGGCTGTATTAGGGCTCTTTGGCTCTGGGTGGGTTGTAATAGTTGGACCCGCTTACTGTTGGGCCCGTAAGGCATTTATTGCTGAAGTAAGGGACAAGGAAGAAGGCATGGATGAGGAGGCTGCTGCTCCTCTTCCAGAAAATATTTAGATTTTGTTAAGTCGCAAAGTTCATAATTTCTAAGGGTTTTTTACTCTTGCTTCGGGGATTATTGAACTTTGTTTGGAATAAAAGTGCGTGAACTGTCTAAAATGTGGGTGTACTGGGGGTATATTGGGTTCTTGTTCTTGTTAGAATAGGAGTTGTTTGGCGCAAAAACCAGTTGGCTTGCAAACTGTCTCTTTTGAGCGTGTGCGCAGGCGTGCCAGCACCGTGGGGTGCAGTCGTCGGGGGATGTCCCTTGACCTGACTTCTTCTTCAAGCGTTGTGGACGAGGAGAGCACCAACCTCGCCACAAGGTTCTTCTCTAGCCTTCCGGAAAAGGACTTCTTGCCTTACGGATAAGGACTCTTCGCGTCACCGAATCAATACTTAGTGTTGTAGACTAAGCAGAGCAATCACTCGGAAGTTTGGGAGAAAGCACGGGCTTGTGCTAAAGCGTGACTTTAGCTTCGCTGGGTTGCGAGGGCTTTACCCTTGCTTCGCTGGTAGTAACGGTGGCAGTAGCACTGGCAGTCGGCTCTTGGAGAGACTGGGACTGGAAGTACGGTCGCCGGGTTGGTTTGGTGATGCTAACAGTCGGCTCTTGGAGAGACTAGGACTGGCGCACGGTCACCGGGTTTCAACGAGGTTGAAGGTTTGCTCCGGGGAGGCTTTGTAATCGCTAGGATTGATTGATTTGAGAGAGGTCCTTTGTTGTGTCGTCTTAGCCTCTATATATAGGTTGCTTGCTGTAGATTCACTTTCCAAATAGGAATGAAATACTATATTTTAGGCCACAGTTATTGGCCTTGAATCAAATCAAAACTCTTAATAGTTTTGATAGCTGTCGTAGATTTGCCTATGTACGTGGCTAGGATATAGGCAAAGGTTAATTGCCTCTTTGAGTCCTGGATGTAATCTTCCTCTTAGGCAACGTAATCGCCTCAAGGACTGATTCTTGGATATGCACAGATTGCCTTCGCGAGCATTCCGTAGCTAGCGGCATGCAGAAAGGATAATCTTATACACCCTGTTTATTGCAATTAAAGGCGATTGCATGTTCCTTCCATCTGTTGTACGTCCACCTTAATTCCTTGATTGCCACGTATGTGGGAGACCTTGATTCCTTGCTTAATTGGTCCACCATAGGACTTAATTGAATGGGAAGTATATATATATATGGCCAACTTGAATATGGGTAAAGGAGGACAGCATGTTCGCCATGTTTAATTGCTTGGGAAACCTTCATTGCATGGCTCTTGTCCATGACCCCTTCCGTGCATGCAAATATGTGAGTATACTGGCATCTTCATGCAACTAAGGAGAATCAAGGGAGATTTACCTTCCTTAATTGATAAAGCCATGACATGCGCGTAACCAGGAGTCCAGGACTCCTTGTTGATCTTTTGCCAAATATGTCCATTAGAATCCTAGCCAAATACAACCACGAGGCCATCTTTAATGCAAAGATCCTTCCATATGATCCGTCTTCGTAGCCAAGTAAACCACTATTAATTATCAAATATCTTGATTATTAATAGTAAACCGATAAGATCACGATTTGACTTAAGATTACTTGGTCTTCAAGTAGGCTTTATTTAGCCTCTAAATAATATATTCCGAGCTTATCGAAAATATATAGCTTGGGCCACGGATATTGGCCCGGTTTCTCTCGAGTCCCCCTTATCGGGAAAAAATGTTATTTTGGGTTCAAACAGGAGTCTCAGGGTACTCTGAGAAGAGATTCTTTCTGTCGACCCCTTAGGGGTGTTTCGTTTTTGTACTGCTTGCTGATCGAATCTATATAATGGGCTGACCTCTTTTGATAAAAAAAGAAAGAAAGAACAAATTGAACTATATTATATTACCAAACAATTAAGGAAAGAAATTCTTTCATGTCCAAGTTGGTCATTTTACTAACTCACACCATTTTAGTTTTAGGGGCTGTGACCACTTACCCAATTTTTGGCCAAAAATTGCCCACTTACTCCACCAAGAGTTTTTTAACCCCATTTACCCAATCTAACAGTGTTTGACAGTATTGCCCTCGTTTTAATTAACAAATTACACTCATATCTCTCTCTCCTAGCCTCCCCCTCATCGATTTCTCTCTCTCTCTCTTTCTCTCTCTTTCTCTAACCTCGTCTCAGGCTCTCTTTCTCTCTCTCTCTCTGAGAAACCACGCCCACCACTCCACCATCGATGTCGGCCTCCACCGCCGCCGCTCTGTCCCACCGTCGGACCACCAGAGGATGACGCCATCTAACTCCACGATCCCAACCCCTCTGGGCTTCGCCGGTTTTGTTCGTCAGATGTCCGGGAAGCTCTCAACGCCGGAATCGGGTCTGGGCTTCGCTTGCAGGTCTCGGACGACGTCAAAACTGTGGTCTATTGGGGGGTAGTAGACAGATTATTGCCCCCCACTAATTTCTTAACTGTGGTTAATTAATCACTGAAATTAGAGTTTTGATAAGTCTTATGTTGTTTTGAGTTTATTAAAGTACAATAATCTGTCAATGATAGTTAAGTGAAGGGTTCTGACTTAAAACGAAGACATTATTTGGAGGCAGTAATGTGTCTACTGCCCCCCACTAAACCATTAAAACTTACACCAGTTAAGTGAAGGGTTCTGACTTCGTATGAAGACATTATTTGGGGGCAGTATTAAGTTTACCAAATACTTTGCCATTACTTTTAGCACTCACAACACTTATAAAAATTTAGTTTACCAAATACCAGCTTCTTTGCTTTTCAGCTACTTATTTTCAGAAATAATTAGCAAAAACCAACTTTTCTAAAAGCACATCCGTACCAAACTCATCCTAAAAACAAGTGCTACATTTCTGGCTGAGGTTACTTCAAAGGATAGCAAAAGAACTTCCCCCAATTTGAAAGACAGCCAATCAAATGGGGACGAAGAAAGTCACTACTATTAAGTGGGTGCAAATTCTTACTAGAAAACTCAAGTTCAAACGAAATGAAATGATCAAACTAATTAGTACATGATTGTGCTCAAACAAGCGTCTCTTATTTATGCCATACTCAGAGGCCACACAATTCAGATAATTAACTAATGAGTTGCGAAAGTGTAATCTCTGGTTGTCCTAAGGAACTTGCAGGGTGGGATGATAAGACCTGAGAAACCCTGTGCATTGTTGGCCTGGATTGTGGATGGGGATGTTTGCATGCAATTGCTAGGCTTGCAATGGTTACCAATTCATCCTGAACATAAGGTGTGGGAGCGGGGAGGCGTTGGTCCAATACATCCTTCAACAATTTGTCTCCGTTGGCAGGTGAAGACGAAAAAGAGGAGATGACTTCACCCAGCTGCTTCCCCATTATCACTTCCAATGCCAGCACCCCAAAGCTATAAACATCGCATTTCTCAGTTACCTTCATTGTGTAAGCCAGCTCTGCCAAATACATAACGTACGTCTATATATAAGAATATATATATAAGCTAAAGTACAAAATTTCGGAAACATGTGTTAACTAGTTTACCTGGTGCTATATATCCATATGTGCCTGCACGGGTAGTCCAATTCGATGAGTCTGCATTTAGAAGCTTAGCGGTGCCAAAGTCTGAAACACAAGGCTCATATTCGTAATTGAGCAAAATGTTGTTGCTTGATATGTCTCGATGCACTATAGGTGGTGAGCAGTCATGATGCATATAAGACAGGGCATGAGCTACACCTTTCACAATCCTCACCCTTGTACTCCAGTCCAGCTTTTAAGCTTCATATCCATTGCTCAAGGTTGAAGCCAAGCTACCTTTTTCTAGGTAGTCATAGACCAAAAACGAGTGATTGGCGTGTGAACAGAAACCACGAAGTTTCACAATGTTCCGGTGCCGTATTTCTATTAGTGCCCTTATTTCGTTAAGGAATTCATTCCGAGACGACTCCTCACCATCAAGTATTGGGTGGAGTTTCTTCACTGCAACTATACTACCTGATAGCAGCTCTGCCTTGTAGACACTTCCGGATCTTCCCTTTCCAATGCAATATAGAGCATCAAAATCATTGGTTGCGTTGATGATTTCATCATACATTCTTTTTCCATCAAATTCAAATATGGAAAAAACTCCTCTGTGCTCCACATTGCTCTGCTTTGTATCCTGCTCTTTATTTCTTCTTTTTCTAACCAAGGCAATTCCAAGGAAGGCAAGTAAAAGTAAAATTGTCCCCAAAACAGGGAAAACAATTATAAACATGAGTCTTCGATCCTTTTTTGTGGCATGCTTATTTTCCATGGAGGGGCAGGGTTGAAGTCCTGCAATAATGCCACACAATCCTTCATTGCCTTCCAAAGGAGCATCTTGAAATGCTTTGTTGTTGGGGACCGGACCCTGCAACTGGTTGTAGGATATGTCAATTTGAACCAAGCTATGCATTTGTTCAAAATTTTTGGGTATGGAACCAGAAAGTTTATTGTGGGAAAGATTCAGAATCTCCAAGCTTTGCATTTGGCTCATTTCTGATGGTATTTGATCCTCAAGTGAATTATGACTCAAGTCTAGCTGGGACAAGTGGACTAATTTCCCCAATTGAAATGGAATTTCTTGGCTGAATTTGTTGTTGCTCAAATTCAAGTAGTGTACTTGAGAAAAGTCACCTAAAATGCTTGGAATTGACCCATCGAATTTGTTGGTTGACAGGTCAAGATATTCAAGATCCTTCAATGAAACTAATTCTGAAGGTATGTGACCCGAAAGTTGATTACCATTCAAATTCAGACTCAGCAAAGAAGTCAATCTCCCGATCTCATTTGGAATCACCCCAACTAAACCATTTGAAGAAAGATCGAGTGCTTGAATTTGGGTTGCTTTGCCGATCTCAGGTGGGATGCTGCCAGTCAGGTTGTTTCCTGCAATTCGTAGGGTTGCTAACTGAGGACAACGCCCCCACATGGGTGAGATTTCACCGTAGAAGTTGTTGTGGCTAAGGTCTATAGTGTGAAGATTTGGATAGGCACCAAATTCTTCAGATATATTGCCTGTCAAATGGTTATCATGAAGGGAGCACTACTAGAATTATGCCCTCAGACATCGGCCAAAAACCGATGAGAAAAAAAATCCCAACCGATGTCTTAGTGGGTGATGAGAAAGATCCGGAAAATCCAGACATCGGTTTTTAGCCGATGTCTAGTATCAGTATACACATCGGTTACCCATTATAAATCGATGTAAATATGTTTAAATTATAACAAAATTGTATGTATAACTATTTAAACCCTCATTTTATTGCCTTTAATGCTTAAAGAAATATAGATCCTACAGCACAACTATGCATTTTAACATCGTTATTCATTTAAGAAACGATGACTGATACTGTTTCACACATCGGTTTTCTGGTCTTCATCGATGACAATACTTATACTGGACATCGATCTCTATCTAAAACACGATGTGCACTAGTTTGTGGCACATCGGTTCCAACATAATAATTCGATCTCTTGTGGTTAATGGGACATCGATTTTCATTTTGAGACTGATGTATTTCTCTCAATGGACATCAGTTTTTATGGTTATAACTGATTTAAAATTTATGTATAGACATCATGTTCTTTAGATGAGGATGATGTCCACAAAATATGTAGCTGCTGCTATAAAATGCAATCCACATTTAACAAGAGTAATTTGAATGTTGGGTATTATCTCCTACAAAATCACAAAATAGGCAAAATAAAACCTCAATTAACCTACTACAAGGCTAGCCTAGCAATTACTATTGCAATTTTGTTTACAATTGCTGCAGTCACTTCATCTACTACAAAAAGGTTAAACAAAAGCAGAGTCTGTAAGTAGTTGGCCACTTCAATAATAGTTTGTTCATTGTCTTCCCATCAGAGATGATGAAGTCAACATCGTCTACTGGTAATCCACAGTAAGATATAATAAACACGAACCTCTCTGGTGATTTGAAAGGATTATGAAGACCATGTTTGGGATACTTGGACAAGCTCTCCACAAAGGGCTGCAACAGAAGTCCAAAAGTCAAAAAGAATTAAGTAAAGGTACTGATACAGCCATACAATGAAATTGAATAAGTACCTAAAGCAATAGCATTAATAGATTTTGATAAAAAACAGTGGGTACTCCAACATGTTCTAAAGTATTAAGCGTAGGAAGTGATAGTTGAAGAGGGAGCACCAATGAAGGACGTTCTTCACTTTCAATTCGCATTCAATAATAATATAATATGTATCACAACAGCAGCATTATAACACACTAAATAACAAAATTGAACATAGAGAGGCTGCAATTGGGAGGATGAGGAGGAATACCTTTAAGAGATCGTCGCTGAGGGAGAGAAGAGAATTGAGGGTTCCGACGCGAAGATTGGGAATATTGAACTGCAAGAATAATGAAACAAGATTTAACAAAACAAACAAGAAAGGGGAGGGAATGGGTAGTCAGATCTTGGAAACTAGTTACTCTGTAGAGGGGAGTGTCGAAGGAATGCTTGGAGATTTGATCTTGGAGGCAGTTCCATAAAGACGACGCCGAGTTTTGGACAGGCAGAGACACCACCCAGTACCTGCTCGCCATTCTTTCAATTTCTTTCCTCTCTCTTCTCCTCTTACTAAACTCCTATCTATCGCTGGCATTTGGTGCTCGAAGTCGCACCAATCGAGGAGGATAGACTCCTTGGAGGGCCGTTGGGGTTCGGATCTCGAAGCAAAGACATGATGGCGTTGGACGAGAAGCACCGGCAGAGGCGATGACGCTGGTGAGGGGACGGAGGCGGCTAATGAAGGAGAGACAGTAGCCGCGGAAAGAGAGAAGGAGGAGAGCTCTAGGGTTTTAAGGAAGAGCGAGAGAGAAAGAGCTGAACCCGGAGAACGAGCTCAGGTCAGAGAACGAGCTCAAGGCGGCTCAGATCGGAGAATAAGCTCGAGGCGTCGAAGGAGGTGCTGGTGTCAATCATAGTTAAGTGAGAGTTAGGTTTGAAAGTTTCAGACAAAGTGAAAAAAGTCCAGTGTTGGAGGGAATGAAAGTTTAGTCCCCCCGCGTTTCTAAAATTTTTAACTTAGTCCCTCCGCAAATTTTTCAAAATTTTTGAACGAGACTTTACACATCGGTTAATTTAACGACTGATGTTTATAATCACAATAGAAATCGATATTTCATAAACCGATGTTAGGATGTATTTTTTACATCGCGTGCAATTCCGACTGATTTAATAGTGGTGATGTCTGATGGCATAATTCTAGTAGTGGAGACTCTTATTAAACTCTTGCACATTTTCATGCTTTTGGGTATTGGACCCGTCAATTGGTTGGTTTTTGCTGTAAAGTTTTTCAGTGATCCACCACGGCAAATATTTTGGGGTAAATGACCAGAAAGTTGGTTACTGTCCAACTCGAGTATAGTCAACTTCATGAGATTTCCTATCTCTTGTGGGATGGAGCCAGAAAGTTGATTATCACGGACGAATAAGGAAACTAAGTTATTCAAGCCACCAATTGAAGGGGGAATGGAACCATTGAGTTGATTCTCACCCAACGCTAGGTCCACAATTGATTTCAAGTTCCCAATCTGTTCCGGAATAGATCCAGATAGGTTATTTTGGTAGAGATAGAGAATGGTAAGGTTTGTCAGATCACCTAAAGATGATGGGATTGAGCCAGAAAGTTGATTTCTATGTAGAGCCAAAGAAATCAGGTTGCTCAAATTTCCTAAAGAAGTGGGTAGAGAACCAGAAAGTTGATTTTCATGGAGATACAATGAAGTCAGGTTCTTCAAATTACCCAAAGAAACCGGGATCATACCTTCTAGACTGTTGTCACTCAGAGCAAGCTCAGAAAGAAACGTAAGTTGACTTATCTCGTGAGGAATTAAACCATTTAACTGGTTGTCATTTAGGTGCAGGACCTCAAGATTTGTTAGAAGACCAATTTCTGGTGGGATTTGCCCAGACAACTGGTTAACAGATAGATCAAGATAGATGAGTTTTGAAAGGGAACTAATCTGAGGTGGGATGCCATCACGGAGTTCATTGACGCTGAGATCAAGATATTTAAGATTAGGGAAGGACAAGAATGATAATTCATGAAGTGTACCTTGAATACCGGAATTGGTGAGGTTTATCCTGTTGACACTTCCAGCAGTGTTGCATGAAATGCCTGTCCAAACATTGCATGGACTTGCATTTGCTTTTGGATTGGTGGAATTACTGGGAGAGTAAGTCCATGAGGTCAGATTATTTTGGGTTTGGTTTTGAAAACTGGCTTTCCATTTTAGAAGAGCCTCTGCTTCATTAGAACTAGCTGAAGCAAAAGCATTGTTTGGTGATGAAACCAGCTGAGCATACATGATAACGCAAGCTAGAAAGCAAGCTTCACCATAAAAAGTTGATGTGCTCATGGTTTTGAATTTATTGGCTGTATGAAACGTTTTAGTACTCAAGGGCTTTATTTATAGTGTTCTACGTGTGCCCTGGTTCAGACTTGAAAAATCTGTTATAATTTTGCTTGCTGAAATCTGAACTATGGTTTTTGTTAATCTGGGGAGACTTTGGAGCTTTTGTTTACTTGTGTCTAAGTCTCAACAACCCCTGAAGTTGAAATCAATCTTGTCTTTGATTTCAAAATCAAAGTGATAGAAGTTAGAATGGCCAAAATAAAATATTCATTTTTCTTTTAAGTCCTGGCATGGAATTTACACAATCACCATGCAACAGATGAAGACGAATCGTACTCTAGTTTCCTACCGTTCTGCTGCTGCACCTGTTCTTCAATTTTGTTTATTTCCAATTTTTCGAAGGCAATGTAATTTTGTGAGAAAAAAAAAAAAAAAAGCTGAAAATGCAAGATAAAATAGAGGGCAGGCATGATTGTTCTCATAAAAATTTAATGATCTATGAATGTCGTGGCCGGTTTTTGTATGAAACGTTATAGACAAATGGAGAAAACTAGTGTGTATGAAACGTGGTTAATTTTGTAAAAATTCAGCTAGTATCTGAGGTGTTCTATTAAAGTTCAGAATTCTTTTTTTTCTTTTTTCTCTTTTCATCAAATGGAGAAGGTGAGCTCTAGGACATGACCTAAAAGATCGTTTAATACTTTTTGTCTCGTATACATAGTATGAAGATATCAAATTATGAAGTTTATATATTAACTTCCACCATTTCCACGTCTCTCTTTCTCTTCTACTGGAAAAGTAAGTCCATGAGGTCAGATCATTCTGGGTTTGATTTCAAAACCTGGCTTTCCATTTGAGAAAAACCTCTATTTCAATGGAGCCAGCAAAAGCAAAAGCATTGTTAATTTGGTGATGAAAGCAAATGGAGCATAAAAGATAACGCGAGCTAGAAAAGAATCTTTAACATGTTGCTGTTAACCTAATTTTAGGTGTCACTAGTCCAAACAGGAATATGTTTTCTTATGTTAAACGGAGAGTAGATTTAATCATAAATTTCTCATCTTGATCTTTTCGGAATAAGATTTCTTGTAATATTATGTAATCTTTGTACTCTTACCAATGAAACATACACAGTTCTCTCTCAAATTCTATCATTCTACAACATGATATCACCACGAGCCATAACCCGAGCACCGAAAAGCTAGAAAATCTCTAAAACCATAAAACCAAAAACCACCACCATGAGCTACCCACTCCTTGCTCTCTAGCATTCCTCTGCATGCGCCGCTTGTGCCCTTGCGCCTTCTCCTGTGCCTCCGCGCATCTCTTGTGTGTCTTGCTCCTGCTAGCTCCTTCATTCACCAAGCTACAAGGCTTCTCCGAATTACTTCGAACCAAGTAAGTTTTTGTAAAAGTTCTTACTTTCTGATATTTTTTTTTTTTGATTAATTTCAGTTTACCCCTCTGAGGTTTGGGGGTGTCATCATGTCACCCCCTCTATTCTCAATTTTGAATTTTTACCCTCCAAACTTTCCAATTTCAATCAGCCGTGTCCAATTTCTCTTATTCCATCCAAATTAGATGTTAACTCTGACAATCGGACCCACTTTGAGGGCTAAAATGGCCATTTCAAGAGAAAAAAAACCAAAAAAAAAAAAACTCTCTCTCAGTTTCGGGGTCTCTCTCTCTCTCTCTCCTCAGCAACTCCAAAAATCAAATTTGCACACATTCCCTCTCTTCGCTCCCCCTCCTCATCTGTTGAATCCTCACTCTGTTGAATCTTCACTCTGATCCCAATAACCAATCCCCCACTCCCAAAACCCAGGTCGAGCCGAAACACCACCACCTCTCCTCGAAAATGGACCGACCCAGATTTGTAATTGAAGCCTCGGTGGCCGAGTCAATGGCCAAGCAGAAGACCCTCATCGTCGTGCAGCTCCTCCCGTCCTTCGTCGAGTTGCCATCTCCAAATTCCCCGTCGGAGCCCTCGGGTACGGGTCCTCGGGTGGGCTCTTCTTCGGAGTCAACCTCGAGTTCCAAGGCCTCTGCCTCCACTACTCCGTCCACGCTGAGCAGTTCCTCGTCACCGCCGCCCTCTGCGGCCATTGCCACCAATTCTTCCAAGAAATTCTCCGAGCCCAGGACATCAAGATCCTCATCACCTCTGTCGAGCCCAGAGAAGACGATGGAGACAAAAATGACACGTCGTGCGGCCAATTCAGCCCCCTCCGCCACCTCATCCCCCATTGGTTCGGCCCTAAAAACCTCCTCGGCAAGGACGTGCCCTTAGTCCTCGAGAAACACAACAATGGTCTATCTTTCACAACAATGTCAGTGTTTCGATTTGATTGTGGTTATTGAGAAAACACCAATGTGTGAATGAATAGAATGGGAGATGATTTGTAGCTGTATGCTAGTGCTGCCATGGCGGTGCCATTTGCTTCGTTTGGGTTTCGATTTCCATTCTTGGAGTTGTAGATCTGAGAGTGGGTCCGATTGTCAGAGTTAACGTCCAATTTGGACGAAATAGGAGAAATTGGACACGGCTGATTAAAATTGAAAAGTTTGGGGGGTAAAAATTCAAAATTGAGAATAGAGGGGGTGACATGATGACACCCCCAAACCTCAGGGGGGTAAACTGAAATTAATCATTTTTTTTTTCTTTCTCTGGAATTCTAGTATCACTTGCCTATACCTTTCTCTCACATGGGATTCAAGCTGAACTGTGGGGATTCGTTATACTCTGAACTTTGGTTCGTTGAAGCCTTGAATGATTTTTCATTCCCGACCGTTTAACAGACTCTCGTCACTACTTCTTCGAATCATGTGGTGATTATTGCTCTTCACGAAACCGTTCGTGAATGTATATGGCTTAGATCCATTATTACGCATATTCGAAGTACATGTGGTTTGAAGTCAACCTTAGATGAACCTACGTGCATATATGAGGATAATGCTGCTTGCATTGAACAAATGAAGCAAGGTTTCAGAAAAGGCAACAATACCAAGCATATACAAGCATATATCGCCAAAATTCTTTTATAGTCAGGAACAACAAGTTCTCGTCAAAATCGAAGTGAAACAAGTCCGATCTGAGGATAATGTGGTAGATTTATTTACTAAGTCATTGCCTAAGACCACATTCGAGAAACATGTGTATAATATCAGTCCATGAAAATTATTCAAGCTCCTACGATTGTAGAAATCAGGGGGAGACATTGGCATCAGGGGGAGGTTTGATGCCCACATGGTATTCTCGAAATGTGATGTGTGTTGTACTCTTTTTTCCCTTCGATAGAGGTAGGTTATTTTTGTCCCAAAGAGTTTTTGTTACTCAGCAAGTTTTTAACGAGCCAACTTTAAAAGAATCATCGACGTTACATGATGTCATGTTTGGACGTCACAATGGGGAGTGTTGCAGTTAACCTAGTTTTAGGTGTGTCTAGTCCAAAAAGGAATATGTTTTCTTATGTAATAGGGAGAGTAGATTTAATCATAGATTTCTTATCTCTTTCCGAAATAGGATTTCTTGTATTATTTTGTAATTTTTGTACACTTACCCCTCTATATAAAAACCCCTACCAATGAAAGATACCCAGTTTTTTCTCAAATTCTATCATTCTACAATATAACATTAAAAGTTGTTGGTGTTTGCCAATTTCGGGGAGACTTTGGAGCTTTCCTTCACTTGATCGAGTCAAGTCTTTGTCTGCTATCTTTGAAGCTGGAATTGAAAATTTTGCATCTTTGTCTCTAAATTCAAAATGAATTGATAGAATGGCCAAAATTCATTTCAAGTCTTGGCATAAAAGTTACATAATCAACTGTTGCATGAGTGAACAGATGGAATTGGTTTCTTGTTAATTAGGAGTTTTTTTTTTTTTTTTTTTTTGGGCAAAGCAACAAACTAGAAAACTAGAAACAGCTCCAGAACAAAGGAGCTGATCCCCAACTAAGGAGGGGGAGCTACAGCCTACAACATCAAAAAGTAAGATACACATAAGGGAGGGGGAGGATTGGAACACAAATCTACAGGACACACCCTGCGCAGAGTCATAGATGCCACCAGATCAGTAGCACCATTGGCCTTTCTACTGACCCAGCGCCAGTTAGCACTATGAAAACGACCAGCAAGAGCTCGAATGCGAGAGACAATCTGAGAAGCTGACCAGTCCACCGTTGAGAGCGGGTTTACCAAAGCATAAATCAGAATCAACGAGTCGGATTCCAGCTGAAATGAAGAGATAGAGAGGGAGGAGGCTGCATTGAGGCCAAGGAGTTTGAGCGTGTTTGTTTGACTATTATCTTCTTCTTTCTTCTTTCTTTGCCAAGGGTCTTGTCTGTTGGGTTATTGTCTTCTTATTTCTTTTTTCTTTGCCAGGGTCTTGTCTGTTAGGTACGTTATTGTCTTCTTCTTTCTTTTTTCTATTTTCTTTGCCGAGGGTATTGTCTATTTGGTTATTGTCTTCTTCTTTCTTTTATCGTTGCTAGAGCCTAGGGGTCTTGTCTGTTGGGTTGTTTTCTTCTTCTTTCTTTTTTCTTTGTCTGTGGGTTATTATGTTCTTCTTTCTTTTTTCTTTGCCAAGGGTCATGGTCTTAGACGTGCAAAACACTCCTGGCTCAGCACATTTACTCTAGTAGACTTATGCAGTGGCGGAGTCAGGATTTTGAACGTATTGGGGCACAAAAAACACTAATAATAACCACCTGGTGCGGTAAGGTTGGCTGAGTTGCCTAGTATGGAACCTCCATGTCACAAGTTTGAATTCCAACTCTCACCAGTTTGTGGCCATCAGGTTTGAGGGGTCTTCGAGTTCGTACGCCTGCGGCGAGAGATTAGTTTGGCTGTATTGGGATACTCTCGTGGACCTCGATTCAAATACTGACTCTCTAATGTAACTGAGGTGGCTTACTACCTCACTCCCGATCATTAAAAAAAAAAAATAATAATATCAAAACATAAAAAATTTCTAAATAAAGTTTATATCTGTTAAAATAGTACGTAAATGTCCTTGATGAGATTTCACATTTTGAAATCGTTTCATATTAGTCTCATCATCCGTACTAATAAAAGTGTCTTTCTCAATATATGAAATCAAGCAAATATACTCTTTAGGAGAACTATAATTTTTATATATGAATGAAAAAAAGATGTGCAGTGAAAAAAAAAAACAGCTACGACAATACACAAAAGGGAGCTTCTATTCATACCTCCTAAATTGATATTTGGACCTCCTTTTCTAAAATTTGCACAAGACTTCCAATCTTACCCTTTTTTGTATTCACACAATTTTTTTTCCATTCCCCTTGTAAGCTTGGATACTCTTATGAACATGTACATAATATCCTCATCTTGGTTTCTTAATACCATTTACCGAGCAAGTTTGGATACTCTTATGAACCTCCTTCTATTTCTTAATAAATCGTGCAATTTAAAATTAGCACATGAGTACTATTATCAAAATCAATTTTCCTAAACCCAAAAACAAGCTATAGCAACATAGTCTACTCTAACAAAAAAAAAAAAAAACAAACAATATGTAAAGAAACCAAGATAACAATTGACGTCACCTGCATGAAGTGAAACAATTAAGCAAAACCGAAAACAAAAAGAATAGGCAATAGAAATTGTTTTCCGATCAATATTTTCTCGATTCTTCTTTTTTATATTTTTTGTCCTTTCTTCTATTTAGCAATCTTTAATATTCTACCTTAATCAAAGTTGCCCAACAATCCTCAAGTATGGCCGCAAGAGAATGAGAGAGGGGGAAGGATGGAGAAGAAAATGTGCAGATTTTATTTAATTTTTTTTTTATTTTTCATTTTGTTTAGTATTTTATAAGGGTAAAGTTGGATTTAAAAAATTCCAAAAATTGTTGGAGGTCCAAATACCATTTTAGGAGGTATGAATAGAACCCCCTACACAAAATTAGCTCAAAATCCCTATTATATATACTAGCCGCTTAACATGTGCTCCGCACATGTCAATTGGCTTTTATTTTTTATTTTGTTAAATTAAAAAAGTTACAGTAATTTCTCTCTTGATTTTAGGGTAGCTTCTCCTTTTTTCATGGGAGAGATTGCAAATTTTTCAAATATGACGTAGTGTATTGACTATTTTATCCTCATATCAAAATAATTTAATAATTTATTTATTAATATTTATATTATGTGAGGGCATATATGGTAGTTCAAAAATTTAACAATTTCCTCAAGAATTGGCTTAATTATATAATATATATATATATATACAGATCCTATCCAGAGCGATGCCTCGCTCTGAAATTTCAGAGCGAGGTTTGGGTTTAGGGTCACTTTTCGATCTCATATCCACATCTCGACCGTTCAGATTTTAGGTACTAATGTATAGATCATCTCTGTAAAATTTCAGTCAAATTGATGGTCATTAAGGCATTGATAACTGCCTTAAAGCTAGTACGGTTCAGGTTGGACAGATTTAGTTCGTCCATTGATTTAAATGAGTTAGATACCTTATAGATCATCAATTTGGCTGAAATTTTGTAGAGATGATCTATATATTAATACCTAAAACCTGAACGGTCGAGATGTGGATATGAGACCGAAAAGTGACCCTAAACCCTAACCTCGCTCTGAAATTTCAAAGCGAGGCATCGCTCTGGATAGGATTTGTATATATATATATATATATATATATATATATATATATAGACATAAATTTCCAATACTATATTATATTTTAATGATAATTGCAAGACAATGAGCACTATAGTCCATGAGTATTAATGGACACGACCCAGCTGAAGTATTAAGTGTAATAGTATATTAAATACTTTCAGTGTTGAGTAGTCAATATAAATATATAATATATAATATATGTTGTTGTTTAATTAATATAATACTACCTACATATGTACTTAGCTCAGTGGTTAGAGCACCCACTACCTATGTACGAAGTCATGGGTTCGAGTCAACATGGGGGCAGGAGTGAAACCCTTTGATCCTCTTTAAAAAAAAAAAAAATTAATATACTACTAACAGGCCCATTCACTGTGTGTGTGGAGAAAAGGTAAAGGTAGGTTTTTTAATATATAAGGGTTAGATTGGTAAAAAAAATTCAGTTTTGGAGAGCAAGTTGGGGCTCCATCTTCACTGCATGTCTTTTGATATACGACAACTTGCATTGTGAACCACAACATTTTTATTTTTTAACAGATCAATAACTTACATACAACAATTAGTCCTCTTACATACGAAGATAAGACTTATGTCACTAGACCAAATAATACTGAGCGTGTTTTGCACGTCATATACTAATCTTGGTTTTCTATATATAATCAACTAGTGTGGCTGGATAAGCAAAAACTTATTCTTGCAGTTGTATATGATATAGGAGAAAATGGTTCACAGCAAACCCCGTGCTGTCCTTTACTCGAGTCTCTTAATATTCATATTGCTGCTCTTCTCTTCCGAAATAGCATTTTCCAGAGTCTCAACATCTTCAAAATCCAGTACGTTATTGGTCCACGTACATCTTCATGGGGAAATTTCTAGTAGTGATTTCTCTATCATTTAATGAATCATACATTGTTTATTTGATAGGATTGATGCGTATAGTAACATGTTTTTGTCGTTGGCCCATTGTAGAAGAGAAGACCAGGCTGGATCTGCTAATGAAGTCTGGTAGTTACAAACCGACCAGATGGTTTGCACCGGATCGTAGAGCCCTACTGAAAGCACCAATTAACGTACCACCTCTTGGTTCGGAGCCAGGAGCCATAGATTAACGATCACGTAGTCCGTAGAGTGCCGCCCTCGATCTTCACTATCTGAAACCTCGGTTGATTGAGCGGACAATTGAGATGTTCACGTTTGCTTTTCCTAATAAGTTTTATCTGTTATGGAGTTGGATCTACTCGAAAGCTAGAGATAACCTTATCTCTCTCTAATAATATTGGCTTTGTCTTTTGAGCCTTCCAGTTCTTTATTACATGTCTACTGTTGCACATATTTGTACCCTTTCAAGTTTCAAGGACCTAGCCTGAAAGATTAAATAAAGAAACTGCTCTATTGGTATTGATCAAAAAATCTTAATTTCCCAAAAGCTCAAAAGTAGACATCTTTTGGTTTTCTTTGTGATTTTGATGAGGATGTCTACGTATCAAATGTCGTCGAGGTATGAAGCAATTAAAATCTAGAACCAACCCATGAAAAATCACAAAGAAAAAAAAAATAAAAAAAAAGATAACCCATAAGTGACACAATCAAGAGTCCTGAGCTGCAAGAAAAGAAACGAAATGGCACAGTGTCGCTTCTCCTCCTCGCTTCTTCTTCGTCTCCGTCTCCGTTCAGCTCGCCGGTTCTCCTCACTCCCCAACCCAACAACAACCCAAAACGACGCCGAACTGGTATCAAACATCCTCCTCCACCACCACAACCCCTTCCACGCCATGGAGTCCTCTCTCCAGCTCCACGGCATCACTCTCTCCCCCGACCTCCTCCACCACACTCTCCTCCGCCTCAAGCACAATTCCAAAATCGCCCTCGCCCTCTTCCACTACGCCAAGTCCCTCCCCTCCCCCCCGCCCCTCACCTCCCACGCCTTCCACCTCCTCATCGACATCGTCGCCAAGGTCCGCCAGTACGACGTCGCTTGGCAGCTCATCCTCGAAATGGACCGCCACAACCTCACCCCCACCGCCGCCACCTTCCTCATCCTCGTCCGCCGCCTCATCGCCTCCGGCCTCACCCGCCAGGCCGTCCGGGCCTTCGACGACATCGAGACCTTCGTCCTGACCCGCCCCACCGCCCAAGACTTCTGCTTCTTACTCGACACCCTCTGTAAATACGGCTACGTTAAGCTCGCGGCTGAAGTTTTCAACAAAAGGAAGCATGACTATGTGGCCGATGTGAAAATGTACACTGTTCTGGTTTACGGGTGGTGTAAGATCGGCCGTTTCGATACGGCGGAGAGGTTCTTGAGGGATATGATCGAGCGGGGTATTGAGCCCAATGTGGTTACTTACAATGTGTTTCTGGATGGGATTTGTAGGAAGGCGAGTTTGCACCCTCAGGACAGGTTTGAGAGGACCATAAGAAATGCACTGAAGGTGTTCGATGAAATGTCCAGCAGAGGCATTGAGCCGGACGTGACGAGTTTTTCGATCCTTCTTCATGTTTATAGCCGGGCGCATAAGCCGGAGTTGTCGCTTGATAAGCTGAAGGAAATGAGGGAGAGGGGGATTTGCCCCACCGTGGCGACTTACACTTCAGTTGTCAAGTGTCTCTGCTCTTGCGGAAGGCTTGAGGAAGCGGAGGAGTTGCTTGGTGAGATGGTGAGGAATGGCGTTAGTCCCTCGGCGGCTACTTATAATTGTTTTTTCAAAGAGTATAGGGGGAGGAAGGACTCGGAAAGCGCTTTGAAGTTGTATAGGAAGATGAAGGAGGATGGATTGTTTGCGCCGAGTGTGCACACTTATAATATATTGGTGGGCATGTTTTTGCAGTTGAATCGAGTGGAGATTGTGAGAGAGATATGGGATGACATGAAAGAGAGCGGGGCGGGGCCAGATTTGGATTCGTATACAATGTTGATTCATGGGCTATGTGAGAAGCAGAAGTGGAGAGAGGCGTGCCAGTTTTTTGTGGAGATGATAGAGAAGGGGCTTCTTCCTCAGAAAGTTACTTTTGAGACGCTTTACAGAGGGTTAATACAGTCTGATATGTTGAGAACTTGGAGAAGATTGAAGAAGAAGCTCGATGAAGAGTCTGTTACTTTTGGATCGGAGTTTCAAAATTATCACCTTAAGCCATACAGGAGATGATCAGGATGTGTTGTATTTCTTGCTTATGTTTTGAGGTACCATTAAACAGCTGCATTGTTGTCATGTTGTTTTATTATTGTATGATCGTTGATAATGAGATAATTTTGCTCATTCACACTCATTATACAGTTTATACTTACAGTTTTCAAAAGATTTGCTTTAAAGTTTAAAATTGTCTGATTCCATATTGACAAAACCTTTGACCAATTCTTTTAAACACTGAGTTATGTTACCAACTACTCAGCCATGGATTAGTTGATATTTGAATATGAGTATAATGTAACTGGCAACCTTGCAGTTTCAGATTACTGTATACCGGGTCAATTACAACAAAACCATAAAATAGTTGCAATACAATAGTGAATATCAGGCTCTTTTCTTGTAGTGAGCAGCTGTGGTCATTCACATTGCTTTTGTCATCAATCATGTAATTCTTCTTAATCAACTTCAAAGTAATAGTCGAAATGTGCTTATACACATTCCACATCTTGGTACGCTAATGGCATTTAGTTTCTCTCCCTAACTTTTGTCCGTTTTGTAATGCAGTGGATTATAGAATCTGTTGTCAAGTTACTTGCTGCTTCTATGGTTCACATAAAGGAAAACATTAACGATAACCTTCTTGCTTCAGACCATAACAGAGATCTGGTAATTATATTTTTCTTTGTTTATTTTATTTTATTATTAAATTTTTTTTTTATGACTGTTGCTTTTTCCATCACTGAGTGCTGGATTATGGCCAAGGTTTGAAGTCACTTTTAACCAATTTCTTCTGAGTCAGGATGCAGTTAGTGTCTTTAGGAAAGTCATGACAGGTTGTCTGAGGATCTTCTTCAAAAGAAGTTACCTGAGGTTAGTTTAATTGGAGCCTAATTTTTTTTCTTTGTCTTTTTAAAGTAAGATAAATTTTTTTTTTTTGTGAGAAATATCAGACGGAATGGACAGGATGGATTAGGCCTTCCTTCAGCTGTGAATATTTAAATATGATAGATTTCATTCGACAGGATGGATCAGTTGTGATCTTGGACCCTGCAAAGCTCCAAAAGAATGGAAGTTATTCATTTGAACAGAGTGTTTGGTCCAATTTTAGAGGCTCTTCTTCATCAACCTCGTTTTAATCGTCCAATATAATTTCGATTTAACTACATTGTACTTTCTTTTCAGACGAGGATTTCAAGGACACTCAACAATTGCCCAGATATGTGATGGATGGCTACAGTATATATGCATATTTTCTTATGTCAAACCGGATCTAGCAAAACAGATACCATGGTAAGATACAATCCAACAGTTTCAGTCAGTTATCTATTGCAATTTCAAATATTAAGCCGAGTATATCTTGGAGATGAGCATGCAGGCATTTGTCATATATTGCATGAAGTAAGAAAATGACACAGTTGTTTTTCCTACTCTGGTCAAGCTTTTTAAACTGAACTAACATGTTCTATGCTTTTGCAGAGTGGTTCCATCAGGTTGGTCAAACTGATGACTTGCAGATTGGTAGTTTAATACTAGATCTTCTGGTAGAAGATTTGTCTACTGCCAAATATCTTTTCATATTGGTTGTTTTATTTTATTTCAAACTTTTACTTCATTGCAAAGAAAAACTGGCTGCATGCAATTGTGTATCCTTAAAAATTCACACATTAGAGATCCGGAGAGACACTTGTGATAACGGCTCGAGTATTCCAGATGATATAATGCATGCATTCAGTGAATTCAACCACTGATATTCTTATCCTCATGAAATATGGTGAGGTGAATCGAGTTGTCAGTTCTACTGCAATCAATAACTGCAGTAGCCATTCCCAGAGGTCAGTCTTTAGCTCTGACTTCTTTTTACGGTGATGTGCAATTGTTGTTCCATTTCACAAATTTGAATCAACTGAACACGAGACTGCACTGCCCCATTCAACTGCTCTCTTGGAAGCAGGCATTGAATTCAGAAGCTCAGTTGATGGCTTAATGAGTATTGATTTCACAGATGGAGTTCTCATGATTCCACAGCTTGCAATTGCAGAGATGAATGAACCTTTGTTCAGGAACCTCATAGCCTTCGAGCAATGCTATAATGGTCGCGGGCATAAAGCAACTTCTTATGCACTTTTAATGGATAACCTCATTGCTTCCAGCAAGGATGTTGTTTTTCTTTGTGACAGAGAAATAATCCATAATTGGTTGAGTGCTGAAGAAGCGTCCCAGTTGTTCAGTAAGCTTTATAGTGACACATTGATTGATGATTTTTGCTATGGCGGGCTCTGTGCTACAGTGAATAAATGTTACAAAGATGGAAAAAGTGGCTAGCCCGATTGAAACGCGATTACTTATCTAATCCATGGAAAATCACCTCTTTGGTTGCAGCCTTTATCCTTCTGGTTCTCACCCTATTGCAGACAACATATACCATTCAGCAATACTATTCTCCTCCTCAGTGATGTTTGTTACTAGTTTACTTAATTTGTGCTATTCATTCCTTGGCAATGTATTTTGATGTACGTACTTGCTGTTCTACGGAATTTCAAATAAAAGTTGGATTGCAGATGAGTGACAACGTTACTTGATATTCGTAGGCCGGTAGACATCATCTCTTATGCTTTTACCTTTTTAATTCAGGAGCCATTTCTCATTTGTTTTCCATTATTGTTGAATTTAAGCTTACAACCCATTTCAAATTTGATGTTACTCTCACCTCACTGCTCCCCTCTGAAGTTCTGAAAACATGATCGAGCTGGAGTGATTGGACAATGAAAAGTATAAGCAACTTTCATCCCGCCCTTAACAAATATACCAGCAGGTGTGCTTCTTGTGAATATTCTCGCGGAGGCTGGCATTGAATTTTCCAGCATGATGAGCATAGATTTCAGAGACAGGACTCTTACAGTTCCACAACTAGCAATTGGAGACTGGAGAGTTAACAGAACCAATGTTCAGGAACCTCATTGCCTTTGAGCAATGTTAACATGGCCGCTAGCATAAGATCACATCTTCTGCCCTATTAATGAATAATCTCATCAGCTCAAGCAAGGATATGGATTTCTTTTGTGACAAAGGAATAATGGTTAGTTGGTTGAGCTCAAAAGATGCTTCCCAATTTTTCAGAGGTACATAAATTGTGAAACCAGTCCAAAGTCTCGGTCAACCAGTTATATAAAAAAAACGTCAACTTGATCAGAGTGGAAAAGATCAATACGCAATGCAAGACTTAAGTCAATGTTTTTTGCGCGTTTTTCATAATTTCCTGAACCTCTCCAGCTTTCGTTTCAACGGAATATCTGCACAAAATCATGACCAAATTCAGTCTTTGCTCTGTACAAATTCCCTTCTCTTATTATTGCATCCTGTAAATATATATGGTAGTAGGTCAGTACTAGCTTGTAGGCTTGTACTTTCGGTTCGATCAAGCTTTACTCTTTGTTTGGTGAATGATCGAGCTTTTCTCAAGTAAGTACTTCAATGTAATGTTTGATAACATAGTGATTAAACAAAACAAGATTAGAATTGATTCTTCGTATTTATCCTACAAGTACGACAGCTTTTTTTTTTATGTGGAGCTAGTGTTTTCTTTTAGTTGAATTGATTCCCTGTTATTGCAACCTGTTTCAGATATTTGGAACAATTCAGATTAGAATCAGAGTCATGGAAAATTATGTAGACAGTAGTACGGATCTCGATACTACGAATAATATCACTGAAGTTCATGAGTGCAGAATTAATGTTGAAGCATTGAAAAACTCCATGACAGCAAAGCTTCGTAGTGACTCACCCTTGCCTGCTAACTGCTCCATCTTCAGAGTTCCACAAGTGCTCCGGCGACACAAGTCAGAGGCATATGGACCTGATGTTGTCTCAATCGGACCCTTTCACCGAGGTGGTAAACAATTTCAAACAATGGAAAATGTCAAACAATGGTACTTACATAACCTTCTCTCTCGCTTGAATATAAGCTTGAGAACTCTGATCCGAAGCGTTTGCAATGTTTTCGAGTTTGAGAAACGTGCACGTGCATTTTATGCAGAACCACTTGATCATCTTAGCCCAAATGATTTTATAGAAATGATGATACTTGATGGTTGCTTTCTACTGGAACTATTTAAGAAGTTCTTCTGTGAGGGATATAAGCGTTGCCGTAAGGAAAATTTTGTTCCAGCTGAAGTACTACATATTGAGAATGATCCTATATTCAACATGGATTGCATGCTTCAATACCTCTGCCATGACCTTATGCTGCTAGAAAATCAGCTGCCTTGGTTTGTTCTTGAGATTTTATATCGTCTGACTGTCGAAGAACACATCTACTATCCATCACTTAGCACAATGGTGCTCCTCACCTTTAGCTCACAAGGATCACTACTGCACAATGTCGAGTCCTATCTTAGTCACAATTGTCATGATGATGGTGATGATGAGGATGAGGATGATGCTATCTTGCACATACTTGATCTGATAAGAAGTACAGTAGTTTTTCGATTTAGAAAGGTGAAGTCTTTGCCCTGCTTATTATCACAAGTAAAGTTGCCTCCAGCCACTACTCTCTCGGAGGCAGGTGTTGAATTCAGAAGGGATTGTATGGAAGGCATGATGAACATAGATTTCAAAGACGGCGTGTTTACAATTCCACAACTGCCAATTGCAGAGATGACAGAGCCACTGTTGAGGAACATAATTGCCCTTGAGCAATGTTGTCATGGCCGATCACATAAAATAACTTCCTATGTTATTTTGATGCATAGCCTCATTGCTTCCAGCAAGGATATAGATTTTCTTTGTGAGAAAGAAATATTCCTCAACTGGTTCAGCTCTGAAAATGCTTACAAGATCTTCAACAAGCTTTACGATGATACGTTCCTCAAGCACTTCTACTATGGGGAACTATGTGCTGAAGTGAACAAGTATTACAACGTTTCGTGGAACAGGTGGCTAGAAAAATTGAAACGTGATCACTTATCTAACCCATGGAAGATTACTTCTTTGGTTGCAGCCTTTATTCTTCTGGCTCTCACCTTATTGCAGACCACATATACCATTCAGCAATACTATTCTCCTCGTCAGTAATTAATGTTTATTAACTAGTTTACTTTGTGGTATTCATTTCCCTATTTGGCAATGTATCTTGATGTAGGGGATATGATTTCAAATAAAAGTTGGATTTGCATATGGATGAAGTTCCTTGATTTATTAGCAGGTTCTGTCAACAATATATGCGATGCCTTTAACTTAAAATTTCAAACATCATTTCCTTTCCTTAAACTGTTGAGCATGATCTGGTAATGGATTACATATATACAACAAAACTATTGTATATGCAACATGTATTCAAGACTAACTACTAAAGGAGAAAAGAAGGGAGAATATAAAACGTAACTTATGCAACTCTCATATAAAGAGGTACATTATAGACCAATACAGAAGAAATGAAATACACACACACATAAATACCAAAGAATTGCGATGTTTTTACATTGTTTAGGAAAGCTAATTTCTACATTACTCTGTTTGCAACTAATCATTTCATTTTTCGGTCCTTTGCTTTGTCCCTTAAGCAGGGTGATAGGTCAGTACTTGTACCATTATATGATTAATAGATTACAACTGGTTGTTCAAACAAAACTGATGTTTGTGAGACCACTAAAATGATGACTAGTTGAGGACTTTTTTGTGAGACTCACTTTTCGATCACATTTCTACAAATCAACCATTAAATGTATAGATAATTTTTTTTTTGAAAGGTGTATAGATATTTATGCAATTTTTCAACCAAACTAAAAATTGTTAAAACATTCATGATCGTAGTTTATTAGTTATGAACATGGACGGTTCATGTTTGACAGATTTGGTTCGTTCATTGATTTGATCTAGTTCGGTACCTTAACGATTAGTAATTTGGAAGAAAATTTTCAGAAGTGATCTACTCATGTATACATAGACAGCTAACAGTTGGTTTGCCATAATGTAATCGAAAAAAAGTGGGTCTCTCAAATTGTCGATTAGAAAGTTCTCAACAAGTTCTCATTTTAGTGGTCCTCATTAGAAAGCTCTCTTCTGATAAATAGTTAATCTAATGCCGTTTTTAATTGTTTCAGACTTTCGGAACATTATAGATAGGATTAAAGACAAAGTTTCAAGCTGGTACTTAAATATTCTTCTCTTACGAATGAATATAAACATGCATGAAAACTTTGACCCGATGATATTGTTATGTTTGAGAAACCTTGTGATTATTATGCAGAACCACTCAATCATGGAAAATTCAAAGGTACTGGACTGTTTGCTATTCAACTATTTTTATTTTAGACCATTGGATTAATAATTTATCCAATGGTCTTGAATATTTAAAAGGTGGGTAACTGGTTTACCCCTTAGCCAGATTATTAGTTCTTAATTATGGAATCTTTTCTTTAAAAAAGAAAAAAGTTAGTGAGTCTTTTATTACTAATTAACTACATCATTAGTTATCTTTCCGTTATGTCACTGCTATATCAAAGAAAATAGAGTCATCAGTAGAGTGCTCTTTGCTAGTTGGTGCCTAATTGAATACAGTTATTTGGTAGAGACTCATGATAGTATTTCAGGATGTTCTCTAGATGCTTATTGTAATAAGGAGTTTAGGCTCAATGTCCCCTATTGTATTCGACAGTTTCATTAATCAAGACTTGAGAGCAGCTGCACCAGCCGTTTATTCAAAAAAAAAAAATACTACATCATTAATACTTTCCTTAACCAATTATAACTTATGTTTATCTTGAGTATTTTATCATGAAATAAAAAATTACTTATATGATACATTATGTTATCTTGTAGATGTGGAAATTTAATTCTATTCGGGTACTTATTCCACCTACGACTATATTTACTAGGTTATGAACGAATTTACAAATGTTACAATAAATATGTTGTTCTAGTGATAAACCTTCATTGTAGAGCAAATAGAGCTAGCATGTGTCCTCACTAATATAAAGAGGTTCTCGAATGTGTAATTGAAGCATTATATATCTTGTGTAATGTCCTTCATTGATAAGATAATTACATCTTTGACAACACATATAAACGATATAAGGATAAGTGATGAAAAACGTTGTAATAAATGTCTTATTTGTGATCATTACTTTGTTTAAGACCATATTTACATGTTTATCAATCATTTTCAAATTATGACGAATCATACAGAAAGTCGTGCAGATCATCCTTCAGTTGGTACAAAAGGCGACACATATATAGTTGGAACATTCTTAAAAACACCATGAGATCAAAGCTTCCTAGTGAAACACCATTGTCTCCATGTTGCATCTTCAAAGTTCCTGAGGTGTTCAGAAGACAAAAACCAAAGGCCTATAAACCTGATATGGTCTCAATCCTACCCTTGCACTAAGAAGGTAAACAAGTAAAACAACCTGTTTCTGTGTGAGAATACGGAACGGGAACTAAGCATGGATCATGATGGGGAGAGAGAGAGAGAGAGAGACACAAGCATGTATAGTGGTTCACCTCCACCATAGCGAGGTACCGGCCGACCTCCACCATAGCGAGGTAGCTCGGGTGTCGGACTACCGGATGCATGTCGTGGTTGGCCCCACCATGGCTTGTGGGCCCCGTCCGAGGTCGTTGCTTATGCTTAGCGGTATGTGATATAGGCGGTATGTACACAACCCAACCCTGGAAAATGTGAAACGTTGGTATTCACATAATCTTCTCTTGCATCGTAGCATAAGTTTGAAATAAGCTTTGATCCAATGCATTCTTGAATTTGAGAAACAAGCTCGCAAGTTTTATGCAGAACCACTTGATCATCTTAACCACAATGACTTCATAGTGTTGGCGTGAGTCACTCTCCATAATTGTAGGAATTGTAGTATAATTAGGATTGCATAGTTAAGGAGAATATTATGTATACTTTGTATATGTACTCCGTCTTTGGAAAAGATCAATACATAAGAAATTCCCAAACTTCCTCTTTGCCTTTGTTCTGTTTGACTTGGTATCAGAGCATAGATCCGTTTGGACTGTGTTCGTTTGTTTCCGCTGCAAATTTGTCTTTGTACTCTTTAAGAGTTTGTCGTTTGTCTTCGTCCTCTGTTCCTTTTGCTCTAAAACCCTAAAGTTTGCAACACCTTGCCATTAGCCTCTCCTTTCTTAGCCGTGTCAAAGTTTGTGATTTGTGGTACTGTTTGAAGAAGAAGAATGGCAGATTTGCCCCTTAGTTCGCTGTTCAATGGAGGAAACAAGGGCTCTCCTTCCAGCCCTCATGATGTTGTAATTGTTCAGAACATCAACAATCAAAGGTATCAACCAAGTCAGAATTATAACAGGGGAATAGTTTCATTCAACAGTCAGGTGAATTGCAACTATTGTAAAATTATTGGCCACTACAAGAGTCAATGCCTCAAGTTGCTAAGACTCAACTCTAATAACTCCGATTGGAAAGGCAATAACATTGGTCAGAAAAGCAAGGCGGCAATCCAACTGGTGCAGGTGCAAGAACTTGATTTCTATGGCGTGGAGGGCCAAGATCAAACTATGGGTAATGTTTCCCTAGCTCAGAAAAATCGAGGTAAAATTGGTGTTGCTTTAAATGTTTCTGGCTTTACTGGTAGTAATACATGGATTATTGATTCAGGTGCGTCTGATCATATGATCTATGATAAGTCTTTCTTTGTTAAGTTGTCATCCCCATCCATAACACATGTCTCTAATGACAATGGTGAGTCTTTCCCGGTCTTAGGAATTGGGTCTGTCCAAGTTACACCTTCCATTACTCTTCATAATGTTCTCTTTGTACCATCTTTGTCTCATCATCTCTTATCTGTGTCTTAGTTGAATACACAAAACAAATGTTCTATAACCTTTTATCCTATGTATGTCATCTTTCAGGATCTATGCACTCGGGTGATAATTGGCAAGGGAGACCTGAGGGAGAGACTGTTTCACTTAGATTGCATGTACGTAGGACAGACACAAGCACCGCCAAGTCTGCAAAACCCTGTTGCCCCGACATTGAGTTCTGATCGGTTGAATGAGTTGTGGTTGTGGCATCGCCGTTTAGGCCATCCATCCATTGGAGTTATGAAGAAGTCCATGCCCTCTCTGTTTTTGGGAATAAAGGAGTCTAGGTTGCATTGTGAGACTTATGATGTAGCTAAGAGTCATAGGTCTAACTATCCTTCCAGATTTCATTCTAGTACAATGCCATTTGAATTGATTCATTCGAACTTATGGGGACCTTCCAAACATTAAACCCTTTCTGAAATGCATTATTTTGTTTTATTCATTGATAATTTCACAAGATTGACCTGGGTTGTTTTAATTAAGTCAAAAGACGCAATCTTCTCTGCCTTTACAGCTTTTCATAATCTAGTCTGTACCCAATATGATGCTTGTATTAAGATATTTCGGTCTGATAATGGGGGGGGGGGGGGAGTTTGTTAATCATTCATTTCGTGATTACTTCCAATCTCATGGAATTGTTCACCAAACCACTTGCCCACAAGCACCAGAACAGAATGGGGTCTCTTAGCGGAAGAATCGTCATTTGTTAGACATGGGTCGCGCCCTTCTCCCTAGTGCCAATATGCCTAAATACCTTTGGGGAGAGGCAGTGTTGTGTGCCTCCCATCTTATTAATCGTCTCCTATCTTCCTCTCTTCAAGGTCGTATTCCATTTGAGGTATTATCTAGTTACGTCTCTATCCCATCTCTTAATATCCTTCTTGCTCGTGTCTTTGGTTGTGTAGCCTATGTCCATCTTTATAAGAACCAACGTTCCAAGTTAGATGCAAGGGCTCTCAAGTGTGTCTTTATCGGGTATGGGACTCAGCAGAAAGGATACAAGTGTTATCATCCTCCCTCTCAACGATTTTTTGTCACCATGGATGTGACATTCAGTTAGGATACATGTTATTTTCCACCTTCTACAACTCATAGTCAAGGAAAGCATGGTGTTTTTTATGAAGGACAATACCAAACAGGACCAACGATCGATTGCTTTATCTCAAACGGTCAATCGTTTAGTGAAGAGGAAATGTGCAGTGGCCCAGAAACCAACGACACTCTTGAGAAAGAGAAAAGGCAATTGCCGAACAAAGCATTGCGAGTTTCGAAATAGAAAAGGCAATTGCTGAATCGTCTACCCTTCGCCATACAACTGCCGAACAGAGCATTGTGAATTCCGAAACAGAAAATACAATTGCCGAATCGTCTACCCTTCAAGAAGAAGCTCCTAATCATTCAGTCTTTCCCTCTTCATCAGTGGTCTCCCCTGTTCAATCTTCATATGAGGTACGTAGTAGTTTTCCTTTGTCCCATAACCCACCTTTATCTAATAGTGTTATCCTTTAACTGATTCTACACATGTTCAAACATGAGTCTTACCAGAACGGTCCAATCGTGGCCAGCCTGCCAAGAAATATGAACCAAGTTTGTGTGCTAAGACCAAATATCCTGTAGCTAATTATGTGTCTACTCATAGGTTGTCTAAACCATATGTAGCCTTTGTGAATCAATTATCTTCTATGTCACTTCCTAGTAAAGTGCAGGATGTAATGAAGGACGAGAAGTGGACAAAAGCAATGGCTGTGGAGATGGATGCACTTGAGAAAAATCAAACGTGGGAGTTAGTATCACTACCTCCTGGAAAGAAAACAGTTGGGTATCGATGGGTGTATACAGTGAAGCACAATTCAGATGGTTCGGTGGACAGATATAAGGCAAGGCTAGTAGCGAAGGGTTATACCCAGAAGTATGGTGTGGACTATGATGAAACTTTTGCACCAGTAGCAAAGATCAATAGAATCCGAGTACTTCTGTCTCTAGCAGCTAATCTTGATTGGCCTCTGCAACAATTTGATGTTAAAAATGCCTTCTTGCATGGTGATTTGAATGAAGAAGTATACATAGACTTGCCTCCGGGATATGGTACTTCCACTGGAGTCAAGGTGGTGTGTCGTTTAAGGAAGTCCCTATATGGCCTCAAACAATCTCCAAGAGCTTGGTTTGTCGATTCACGACATTCATGAGGAGGATTGGGTACAGGCAGAGCAATTCAGATCATACCCTATTCCTTAAGCATCAGAAGGGTAAAGTTACAGCTTTAATTATTTATGTGGATGATATGGTGGTGACAGGTAATGATCTTGAGGAGATTAAGAAGATGCAGAGTGCATTGTCAGCAGAATTTGAAATGAAAGACTTGGAGAGTTTGAAATATTTCTTGGGAATTGAAGTTGCTAGAGGAAAAGATTGTATTATGTTGAGCCAAGGTACTACCCAAGGTACTTTTTATTGGCTTTTCTTCATCTACCTCGTTTTAATCGTCCAATATAATTCCGATTTAACTACATCGTACTTTCTTTTCAGACGAGGATTTCAAGGACACTCAACAATTGGCCAGATCTGTGATGGATGGCTAGTTGGCTACAATATGTATGGATGTTTTCTTATGGTCAAACCAGATCTAGCAAAACAGACACCATGGTAAGATACAATCCAACAACTTCAGTGATAGCTAAATTTATAAGCTATTGATTTTCCTTATTCTCCTGTAAATATGTCAATCGTAGTATAGAGAAATAAGGGTCTCCCGCAGAGGATTAAGTTCAACTAAGTGCTTCAACAAAAGTCACAAAAAAAATGACTGCAGCTCCTGCAGAACAGCAGTCGAAAAACAAACTAAAAACCTAACCAAAACAACCCAGAAAAATATGAAAATTTACAGAGACGTACTAGACACACAAGGCGTCCAGCACACAAAGTTTGGGAATTTTTGGATTTCGTTTACTTTGAAAGTAAAATACGTGAAAACAGAGGACAGAAGGAGAAACGAAACTGAGACAGATTTGAGATTGGTTGATATCAAGATGATGAAACTAGCTAGGAAGGAAGTATCCACCTCCAACAATCACACACAACACACTTTGTCCAATTTACTTCCAATTAACTTAGTTGAAGACGCTCAGATTGGCTCGGTACGCTTGAACACAACCTATTACCCTTTCTTACTTTGTACGCTAGGCAGGAAGTGCTCTACACCTAGACTATTCCCAAGCAGTGCAACCTAAAGGTACGTTTATTAGATTAAACATGCAGAGATCATTAAGTTTGAAAAGAGTTTGAGCAATCACTAGGCATCGCAAATAACTTAGAGCCTTGCTAAACCTAGGGTTTTGTCTACTTGATAGTGAAAACCACCAATTACTTCTCTAGACAATTTGAGGAATCCAACTATTGATCCAGGCATCAAATAATCAAAGTATTAGAACCCTAGCATGCATACTAAGTAGGCCTCCAAAGCATACAAACATAGAACTCATCAATGAGAAATCGGTAAACAAAACCTCAACTTTATTAATTGGAAAACAAATTGAATGTCAAAGCATGTTGTGGATCATGTCTAGGGGCTTCAACTGCCCCCTAGCTACTGGAAATTTAGTTACACATAATGGAAATCAAAAACACAGTTGAGTTCATGGAGAAAGAAGACAACAAAAACCAAGAAATAGGAAAAAGCTGATCGGCGATCGATCTCCGGCAGGCAGCGATCGATCGTTTTCGGTGATGGTTGCAATCCTTCTTCTTTTTCAGCTCTTGTGCGTCTCTCCTCTTCCGTATGTGTGATGGTCCGTTTCTTCCACGTCCAAGGAGAGATTTTATTCAGTTTGTAACTCTTTTCTTCTTTCCTTTTGGGACTCTAATTCCTTGGCTTCCACGGAAAGCTCCTTTATTAATGTTCTGATTGATTTTGGATTCATTGACATCCTTCTCTCCAATAAGAGCAGCCAAGAGAATTAATTGCTGAATATCTTTTTCTTCATGCTGCCGTATGCTTCCTTGATTCATCAAGATTCCACACTTCTCCATTATTTGCACATATCTCCTTCCTTTTGCTCGTATTTCTTTCCTTGCTTTGGAAAACCTAATAAACATAAAAACAACTAAATTAACCAGAAAATAAGATAAACTAACAAAGTAAATATGGGAATTACCAACATTATTATCGCATAATTATGCTCCTATCAAATACTCCCACACTTAGGCTTTGCTAGTCCCTAGCAAACAAAGAACTAACTAGAACAAAAGACACGGACCTAATGTCTTCCAAACATCTCAGAGAATTTATAATCCCACACGTATGGTCAACAAGATTCACACAACCACATGTCAGAATTCATAACCTCACTTAAAAGCTAATTTATTTTGATAACCATAGTGCTAAAGTTATAATACATGAACAATCAAACTAGTGCAACAAAGGAGAACCAACTTATTCATGTGTCAAACGAGCGTCAACTCAATTCCTCACAAAGATGCTCTCAATTTCTTTTCACTCATGATTTTCTGACTTGATGTATAAGCATATATTTCACTCAAGTTATATGTGAGAGGAATGATATAATAAGACAAACAAATAGCTCACATATGATAACAAGAAAGAAAGGCTTTTTCTGAATTTTTTTTTTTTTTTTTTACATATGATCCCACGATTGGAATGCCAAAACTCGGACGAAAGGCCAGTGACACCATATGCTCACCCCTCCACACAAGTCTCCACAAATCGAATGCACAACTTCAAAGATCAAAAAGGTCTTTATTCAAGGTTATAATGGGGCCAAGGGTTAAGGTTAAACGAAAGAAAGGATAGGAAATTCAAAGATCCTAAAGAACCTAGTGGAGCACTAGAAGAACATAAGAGATAAAAGAATCTTGAAACTCTTCAAGGTAATCAATTTTCGAACACATGAAGCACGCAATTTTTTTTTCCAAGGCCAGATGTCATCTTTTTGGGCCTTTGCTTCATTATAACCTCAACAGCTACAACATGAATGTATCAAATCCAAGGAAATATTTTGCTTTTCGATTCTTTTGATTTTTCTTTTCAAGCATTCTTTCTCTTTCTTTTTCTTTTTCGGCTATCACATATTTTTTTCTCTGTTTTTTTTTTTTTTTTTTTTTCGACAGCGATAAACACGTACTCTTTTTTTTTTTTTTCTTCCTTGGATCGATGTACAATGAACTCCCCCACACTTGCTTACAAAAGTACCTTGAACATACATGTATCTCTAAAAATATTTGCTCCACTAATTCCTTAGAATAGGGTAAGGATAAATCTATACTAAGCTTAGGGTTAAGGAATTTGTGGGTGATGAAACAAAAAGGCTTAATGTAGGCTCAACGGGGTTAACTAGGGGATTGCACATCTTGTGTGCATAAAAGGGACACAGGTTAATTTGGCTATGGTGGTGATCCTAGTGCCTTTATCCCTTCCCATCCATCATGCAATTCAACCATACGCTTCAAGAGGCTTTGGGGCAAGTTCTAGCATTTGTCCTTATAAAATATGCAAGTCGAATCCGAGTCTCAACCAAGATGAATAAAAGATGAGATCATGCAAAATCCTCGTCAAGAAAATAAGATGATTCTATACTAAGCACTCAGAAAAGAAATAGCACATATACAGGCTCAAAAGCTCACAAGGGTTTAAATCAAGTTTAACCTGTCATAGCATGCATCCATCACTTCTCAAATATCACATTCATCCAACCATCAATGTATATAAATCAGGCACAATAATCATCAAAATCTATTAACAATTATTTGAAATCAAGAATCCAACACGTGCCTGCAATCCTTTTGTGACCAACATATCAATCCGAAAGTTCATGCTCATCATAGAGTTGGAAGACTCCTAAGACTCAAAGAAAAATAAAACCTAAAACTAGACTCTCTTTTTTTATTATTATTATTATTTTTTTTTTTAAACAATGAATGACTCAAAAACAAATTGACAAATTTGTATTTCCCTCCCCCACACTTAAACTAGACATTGTCCTCAATGTATGGCAATATAACGCACAATGCACAAGGAAAGCATAGAGAAAGAAAATACAGAAGAGGGCAAGTAGGAAGATAAGAAAGGTTATAGAAAAGCTCCCCCTTGTAGACCTCCAGTTGTTCACGACCTTTGGAGAGGACTGAAATTAGACACCATCTGCAAGGCACAAGACCTTGACTTCCACAATGGAAGCTCCGTGCTATATGGACTCCAAAAGGTCGCAAATTTGCGCAGGTTCCTGTTTTGCTGGACTGACCTTTCTGTATTCAAATTGGAACTGGGAACGCAACAGAACTCCGAATCCAGTTCTGTAAAATCGTACAGAAACTAGACTCAGAGAGCTTTCTATGCATATATGGCACGTCTCCTGGTTCCATCGGAGCTAAAAACGGCAGCCAACCAAAGTTGACTGACTGCGCAGCCAGCACTCTGTTTTCGAGCAGGAAAGGGAAATTTCCTAGCCTTTCTTAATGGATACACCTGCACACGCACAAAACACATTAAAACGAACTAACAAGAATCAAATTAAAAACGAAAAAGTTTGGGTTGCCTCCCAACAAGCGCTTGTTTTAACGTCCTTCCAGCCTGACGTGTACCAAGAGATTTACTCAAGGGGAGGGGGTTCATGGAGGGGTACATCCTCCACTTCTTGCTCCACAAATGACTCATAGTAAGGTTTGAGTCGATGGCCATTGACCTTGAATTTCATTCCGGTCTTTTCACTTTGAATTTCTACTGCACCATGATGAAACACATTAGTAACAACGAATGGACCAATCCAACGTGAACGAAGCTTACCAGGGAATAATTTAAGGCGGGAATGGAAAAGAAGGACTTTTTGTCCAACAACAAAAGTCTTCCTCATTATCATCTTGTCATGAAATGCCTTAGTCTTTTCCTTGTATATCTTAGCACTCTCATAAGCTTCATTGCGGATTTCCTCAAGCTCATTCAACTGAAGTTTTCTATGCAAGCCCGCAACGTCCAAGTCCATGTTAAATTTCTTTACCGCCCACCATGCTCGATGTTCCAACTCCACGGGTAAGTGGCATGGCTTACCATAAACAATTCGGAAGGGTGACATGCCAATGGGCGTCTTGAAGGCAGTCCTATAAGCCCATAAAGCGTCATCTAATCTCAAGCTCCAATCCTTCCTATTGGGTGCCACGGTCTTCTCCAAGATTTGCTTGATTTCACGGTTGGACACTTCCGCTTGCCCACTTGTTTGGGGATGATATGGTGTAGACACTTTGTGGGTGATATTGTATTTCCGAAGGAGAGCTTCAAAGGTCCTATTGCAAAAATGCGATCCTCCATCACTGATTATGGCTCTTGGGGTCCCAAATCTAGAAAAGATGTGAGCTTTAAGGAATTCTGAAACCACTTTAGCATCGTTAGTCCGGGTGGCTTTTGCCTCCACCCATTTAGACACATAATCAACTGCAAGTAGAATGTAAAGAAAGCCATATGAAGAAGGGAATGGACCCATGAAATCAATGCCCCAAATATCGAATATTTCAACACTTATGATTGGAGTTTGAGGCATTTGATCCCTTGGACCCAAGTTACCTGTACGTTGACATCTATCACATGTCTTGCAAAAGAGATAAGCATCCTTGAATAATGTAGGCCAATAAAATCCACATTCAAGGACCTTCAAGGCAGTCCTTTTTGCTCCAAAGTGTCCTCCACAAGCATAAGTATGGCAAAAGGTTAGTATAGAATGAAATTCAGATTCATGGACACACCTTCGTACCAATTGATCTGCGCAAAACTTCCATAAGTATGGCTCATCCCAAACATATTGCCTTGAGGTTTTGATCAACTTATCCTTTTGAGCTCGAGTGAAATTGTTCGGAATTAGCTTGGTTGCCTTGTAATTGACGATGTCTGCGAACCATGGCTCAAAAGAAGAAGAAGAAAATTTCGGGTACCCTGCGAGATCGATCGTTTTGCTTTCTGAACCTGAAAACGATCGATCGTTGAAATGGGCGAGATCGATCGTTTTCTTTTCTGACCTCTCTGTCTGAGCCAACGATCGATCGCTAGAAAGGCTGAGATCGATCGTTTTTCCTTCTGATCCCAATTTTTGTATTTCAAATAATTGCTCGTCTGGGAAAGTTTCCTTCAATGGTAGTGCATCTTCTTCCTCCTTCGAACTATGCACCAACCTACTCAAATGATCAGCTACCACATTCTCACATCCTTTCTTGTCCTTGATCTCCAAATCGAATTCTTGAAGGAGGAGAATCCATCTAATTAACCGAGGCTTTGCTTCCTTCTTTGTAAGTAGGTACCTAAGAGCTGCATGATCAGAGAAAACAATAACTTTAGTACCCAAAAGATATGAACGAAACTTTTCCAAAGCAAAAACAACGGCCAATAATTCTTTTTCCGTGGTGGAATAATTGAGTTGAGCATCGTTGAGCGTCCTTGACGCATAGTAAATAACATGAGGGATCTTTTCAACTCGTTGGCCCAACACAGCTCCTATGGCATAATCAGATGCATCACACATAAGCTCAAAGGGAAGGCTCCAATCCGGTGGCATGATAACAGGGGCCTCAGTCAACATCTTCTTTAGCTTCTCAAACGCCTCCATGCACTCATTGTCGAAAACGAAAGGTACATCGTTTTGAAGTAGTCGACATAACGGTCTTGTGATCTTCGAGTGATCATTGATGAAGCGTCGATAGAAACCTGCATGACCAAGAAAAGAGCGCACCTCCTTCACGGATGTGGGAGGTGGTAAAGAGCGTACAAGATCTATCTTTGCTTTGTCTACTTCTATCCCTTTAGCAGATATAATATGACCCAAAACTATACCTTGTTGCACCATAAAATGACACTTTTCCCAGTTTAAAACAAGATTAGTTTCTTGACACCTCTTAAGAACTAAAGATAGATTAAATAGACAAGAATCAAAAGAGTCACCGTAGAGAGAAAAATCGTCCATGAAGACCTCGATGATCTTTTCAACCATATCAGAAAATATGCTCATCATGCACCTTTGGAATGTCGCAGGGGCGTTGCATAGACCAAAAGGCATCCTCCGGTATGCGAATGTCCCAAAAGGACATGTGAAAGTTGTCTTTTCTTGGTCCTCCGGGTGAATAGCAATTTGATTGTAACCGGAGTATCCGTCCAAGAAACAATAATATGCATGACCTGCAAGTCTTTCCAACATCTGATCAATAAAAGGCAAAGGAAAATGGTCCTTACGTGTAGTCGTGTTGAGTTTGCGGTAGTCAATGCAAACCCTCCAACCGGTTTGAACTCGGGTTGGAACCAATTCATTGTCTTCATTCTTCACAACTGTGATGCCAGAACGCTTAGGTACAACTTGGACCGGACTCACCCATTCGCTATCAGAGATGGGATAAATGATGCCCACATCAAGGAGTTTGAGAACCTCCTTCTTGACTACCTCCATCATAGGCGGATTGAGACGTCTTTGGGCCTCTCTTGATGGTTTGGTGCCTTCTTCTAAGAGAATTCGATGCATACACATGGAAGGGCTTATTCCCTTTATATCTGCTATGCTCCATGCAATTGCTGATTTGTGTTCCCTTAGAACTCTCACCAATTTCTCTTCCTCATTCATAGAAAGATTGGCTGCAATGATGACTGGTAATGTCTCATTCTCTCCCAAAAAGGCATACTTCAAGTGTTCGGGCAATGGTTTCAGTTCTAATTTGGGTGCCTGGATCACAGAAGGAGCAAGTTTTTCATCAGTTAATGGAAGAGGAATGAATTTAGAGTTAAACTTAGCTGGGATATAAGGTGGAGCATCAAGGGCAGCAGCTATTTCAAGCAATTCCTCATCAAAAACCATAGAAGAAGAAGCAGCGATTTTTATGGCAAACGACAAACGATCGATCGCTGCATTCCCTGCGATCGATCGTTTCTGGGAGCTTAAACCAAGTTCCAATGTTTTCTTGAGTGGGTCTTCCCCCACACTTGCTTCAAATGTGTCCTGCACTAAAAATTCAAGAGCATCGATAGAAAAACAGGAATGAATGTCACTAGGGTACCTCATAGCTTCAAAGATATTGAAGCTTATAACATCTCCATCGAATTCCATGGTCAAGGTTCCTTCGAAGACATCTATCTTTGTGCGAGCAGTCCTCAAGAATGGACGACCAAGAATGAGTGGTAAGTCATATGGCACAGGCTCGGGTTCCATGTCAAGCACAAAGAAATCCGCGGGGAATATCAAATGATTAACTTGAACCAAGACATCCTCTACAAGACCCTTAGGAAGAGCTATTGAGCGATCCGCTAATTGGATAGTTACCGGTGTTGGTTTGAGCTCACCTAGATTCAAAGACTCATAGACAGAGAAAGGCATTAGATTAATTGAAGCACCTAAGTCTAATAAAGCCTTACCGAACCTTTTATCCCCAATTGTGCAAGGGATTGTAAACCTTCCGGGATCCTTCAACTTAGGAGGTAGCTTTCTCAAGAGCACAGCGGATACTTCTTCACTTAGAGCAACGGTTTCCTTCTCCTTGTACTTCCGTTTGTTAATGCACAACTCCTTGAGAAATTTAGCATATCGCGGTATTTGCTTTATAGCATCTAAGAGAGGGATGTTAACTTGGACTTTACGGAAAGTTTCCAAGACATCCTTCTCTTCTTGCTCTTTCTTAGAGCTCATGAACCTGCGAGGAAAAGGAATACATGAAGTAACCAACTTAGGAGGATTAGGATCTTTTACCTTTGGAGGGGAAGAAACATGAACATTCTGATCAACCCCCATGAGATCGATCGTTGGGATTGGAGAGATCGATCGTTTGGCTTCTGAGGTCATAAACGATCGATCGTTTAGATGGCCGAGATCGATCGTTTTCTCACCAGGGACGATTCTCTCTTCCTCCTTTGAACTTCTCTGCGTCTCCTTCTCTTCTTGATCTTTCTTGGATGTTCTTTGGTGCCCAGAGATTTCTTCCAATTGTCTACCACTCCTTAGAGTGATTGCATTAAGCTCAGCCCGACGTCCATCCCTTGGATTTTGAACGGTTGTGCTAGGGAGGGTGCCAGGAAGTCTAGTTTGCATCTCTGTTGCAAGTTGCCCAACTTGCCTTTCCAAATTCTTGATGGATTGACCATGCTCTTTGAGTTGAGATCTTGACTCTTGTATGAAGGATGCAGTGTCCTTTTGGAATGATGCAGTGTTCAAAGCCATCTCCTTCACTAGTTCTTCCAAGGACTTGCTTGAGGATTGTTGAGGAGGATTTTGTTGATAGACTTGCTGCTTGGCCCCTTGTTGGAATCCAGGTGGTCCATTGTAGACGCCTTGAGTAGGTCGAACCACGTTGTCATTACCGCCCCAACGGAAGTTGGGGTGATCCTTCCATCCCGGATTGTACGTGTTCGAGTAAGGGTCATATCTGGGCCTTTGTTGCCCCATATAATTCACCTGTTCCTCTGACAAAGAAGACATAGGGCATCTATCAGTAGTATGATCAGAATAGGAACAAATAGAGCATACCTGAGGTGTTGCCTTAATGCCATTGCCTAAGGCATTCATTAACATGTCAAGCTTTCTTTCCACAGCCACCATTTGGTTCCTTGAATCAACTTCATACACTCCACGTCCTCTTGTACGTTTATCCCTTGTGTAGAATTGTCTATTGTTGTCGGCCAAATCATCGATCAGATTATATGCTTCTTGACCGGTTTTATTCATGAAAGTCCCTCCACACGCAGAATCAACGCTGCCCCTATTGGCTATGTCCAACCCATCATAGAAAAATTGGACAAGGTCATTCAGACTGAAGTTGTGATGGGGACACTTCCTCTGCAACTCCTGAAATTCCTCCCATGCCTCATATAGTGTATCTCCATCCTTTTGAGTGAAGTTTTGAATCTCCTTCCTTAGTCGTTTTGTCAATTGAGCAGGGAAATATTGTTTCAAAAACTTCTTAACCATTTCATCCCACGTTGTGATGATACCTGCAGGTAACGAGTACAACCAACGTTTTGCATCATCTTTTAAAGAAAAGGGAAATAGAAGTAACCTGAGTCCTTCTGGTTGGATGTTCTGAATGGTTTGCAGCTTGCAAATATCTAAGAATTCCCTAATGTGAACATTAGGATCCTCAGATGGTGTGCCAGAGTACTTAGGCAACGAGTTAAGGAGCTGCACAGGAATGGAGAAGGCTTGATTGCCCGGTGGTGTGTAAGCTATGCATGAGGGGGATTCCGAAGCTGTCGGAACAAAAGCATCCTTCAATGCCATGTCTAGTCTTGGGGGTTCCTCTTCGTCCACGTGAATTGAATGCGCAGGTGAGGTCGGTGGTGTGTTCTCCTCCTCCTCCCCTTGTGAGGAAGTAGAACCTGCCGTTGTGTCGTGAATTGGCAAACTAGTTCCCTTCGTTTGCTTCCTATTCGACTTGCAAGTGCGTTCTATCTCTGAATCCAAGGGGGTAAGATTTCCTTGAGCAGTTCTACGAGTAAGCATACACCTGAAAACACAAACAAAGAAACACTAAGTAAGAAACTAAAACAAAATTCAAATTAAACAAACTAGTAGAAGCAATTAGAATAAAAGTAATCCCCGGCGACACGGCGCCAAAAATTGATAGCTAAATTTATAAGCTATTGATTTTCCTTATTCTCCTGTAAATATGTCAATCGTAGTATAGAGAAATAAGGGTCTCCCGCAGAGGATTAAGTTCAACTAAGTGCTTCAACAAAAGTCACAAAAAAAATGACTGCAGCTCCTGCAGAACAGCAGTCGAAAAACAAACTAAAAACCTAACCAAAACAACCCAGAAAAATATGAAAATTTACAGAGACGTACTAGACACACAAGGCGTCCAGCACACAAAGTTTGGGAATTTTTGGATTTCGTTTACTTTGAAAGTAAAATACGTGAAAACAGAGGACAGAAGGAGAAACGAAACTGAGACAGATTTGAGATTGGTTGATATCAAGATGATGAAACTAGCTAGGAAGGAAGTATCCACCTCCAACAATCACACACAACACACTTTGTCCAATTTACTTCCAATTAACTTAGTTGAAGACGCTCAGATTGGCTCGGTACGCTTGAACACAACCTATTACCCTTTCTTACTTTGTACGCTAGGCAGGAAGTGCTCTACACCTAGACTATTCCCAAGCAGTGCAACCTAAAGGTACGTTTATTAGATTAAACATGCAGAGATCATTAAGTTTGAAAAGAGTTTGAGCAATCACTAGGCATCGCAAATAACTTAGAGCCTTGCTAAACCTAGGGTTTTGTCTACTTGATAGTGAAAACCACCAATTACTTCTCTAGACAATTTGAGGAATCCAACTATTGATCCAGGCATCAAATAATCAAAGTATTAGAACCCTAGCATGCATACTAAGTAGGCCTCCAAAGCATACAAACATAGAACTCATCAATGAGAAATCGGTAAACAAAACCTCAACTTTATTAATTGGAAAACAAATTGAATGTCAAAGCATGTTGTGGATCATGTCTAGGGGCTTCAACTGCCCCCTAGCTACTGGAAATTTAGTTACACATAATGGAAATCAAAAACACAGTTGAGTTCATGGAGAAAGAAGACAACAAAAACCAAGAAATAGGAAAAAGCTGATCGGCGATCGATCTCCGGCAGGCAGCGATCGATCGTTTTCGGTGATGGTTGCAATCCTTCTTCTTTTTCAGCTCTTGTGCGTCTCTCCTCTTCCGTATGTGTGATGGTCCGTTTCTTCCACGTCCAAGGAGAGATTTTATTCAGTTTGTAACTCTTTTCTTCTTTCCTTTTGGGACTCTAATTCCTTGGCTTCCACGGAAAGCTCCTTTATTAATGTTCTGATTGATTTTGGATTCATTGACATCCTTCTCTCCAATAAGAGCAGCCAAGAGAATTAATTGCTGAATATCTTTTTCTTCATGCTGCCGTATGCTTCCTTGATTCATCAAGATTCCACACTTCTCCATTATTTGCACATATCTCCTTCCTTTTGCTCGTATTTCTTTCCTTGCTTTGGAAAACCTAATAAACATAAAAACAACTAAATTAACCAGAAAATAAGATAAACTAACAAAGTAAATATGGGAATTACCAACATTATTATCGCATAATTATGCTCCTATCAAATACTCCCACACTTAGGCTTTGCTAGTCCCTAGCAAACAAAGAACTAACTAGAACAAAAGACACGGACCTAATGTCTTCCAAACATCTCAGAGAATTTATAATCCCACACGTATGGTCAACAAGATTCACACAACCACATGTCAGAATTCATAACCTCACTTAAAAGCTAATTTATTTTGATAACCATAGTGCTAAAGTTATAATACATGAACAATCAAACTAGTGCAACAAAGGAGAACCAACTTATTCATGTGTCAAACGAGCGTCAACTCAATTCCTCACAAAGATGCTCTCAATTTCTTTTCACTCATGATTTTCTGACTTGATGTATAAGCATATATTTCACTCAAGTTATATGTGAGAGGAATGATATAATAAGACAAACAAATAGCTCACATATGATAACAAGAAAGAAAGGCTTTTTCTGAATTTTTTTTTTTTTTTTTACATATGATCCCACGATTGGAATGCCAAAACTCGGACGAAAGGCCAGTGACACCATATGCTCACCCCTCCACACAAGTCTCCACAAATCGAATGCACAACTTCAAAGATCAAAAAGGTCTTTATTCAAGGTTATAATGGGGCCAAGGGTTAAGGTTAAACGAAAGAAAGGATAGGAAATTCAAAGATCCTAAAGAACCTAGTGGAGCACTAGAAGAACATAAGAGATAAAAGAATCTTGAAACTCTTCAAGGTAATCAATTTTCGAACACATGAAGCACGCAATTTTTTTTTCCAAGGCCAGATGTCATCTTTTTGGGCCTTTGCTTCATTATAACCTCAACAGCTACAACATGAATGTATCAAATCCAAGGAAGTATTTTGCTTTTCGATTCTTTTGATTTTTCTTTTCAAGCATTCTTTCTCTTTCTTTTTCTTTTTCGGCTATCACATATTTTTTTCTCTGTTTTTTTTTTTTTTTTTTTCGACAGCGATAAACACGTACTCTTTTTTTTTTTTTTCTTCCTTGGATCGATGTACAATGAACTCCCCCACACTTGCTTACAAAAGTACCTTGAACATACATGTATCTCTAAAAATATTTGCTCCACTAATTCCTTAGAATAGGGTAAGGATAAATCTATACTAAGCTTAGGGTTAAGGAATTTGTGGGTGATGAAACAAAAAGGCTTAATGTAGGCTCAACGGGGTTAACTAGGGGATTGCACATCTTGTGTGCATAAAAGGGACACAGGTTAATTTGGCTATGGTGGTGATCCTAGTGCCTTTATCCCTTCCCATCCATCATGCAATTCAACCATACGCTTCAAGAGGCTTTGGGGCAAGTTCTAGCATTTGTCCTTATAAAATATGCAAGTCGAATCCGAGTCTCAACCAAGATGAATAAAAGATGAGATCATGCAAAATCCTCGTCAAGAAAATAAGATGATTCTATACTAAGCACTCAGAAAAGAAATAGCACATATACAGGCTCAAAAGCTCACAAGGGTTTAAATCAAGTTTAACCTGTCATAGCATGCATCCATCACTTCTCAAATATCACATTCATCCAACCATCAATGTATATAAATCAGGCACAATAATCATCAAAATCTATTAACAATTATTTGAAATCAAGAATCCAACACGTGCCTGCAATCCTTTTGTGACCAACATATCAATCCGAAAGTTCATGCTCATCATAGAGTTGGAAGACTCCTAAGACTCAAAGAAAAATAAAACCTAAAACTAGACTCTCTTTTTTTATTATTATTATTATTTTTTTTTTTAAACAATGAATGACTCAAAAACAAATTGACAAATTTGTATTTCCCTCCCCCACACTTAAACTAGACATTGTCCTCAATGTATGGCAATATAACGCACAATGCACAAGGAAAGCATAGAGAAAGAAAATACAGAAGAGGGCAAGTAGGAAGATAAGAAAGGTTATAGAAAAGCTCCCCCTTGTAGACCTCCAGTTGTTCACGACCTTTGGAGAGGACTGAAATTAGACACCATCTGCAAGGCACAAGACCTTGACTTCCACAATGGAAGCTCCGTGCTATATGGACTCCAAAAGGTCGCAAATTTGCGCAGGTTCCTGTTTTGCTGGACTGACCTTTCTGTATTCAAATTGGAACTGGGAACGCAACAGAACTCCGAATCCAGTTCTGTAAAATCGTACAGAAACTAGACTCAGAGAGCTTTCTATGCATATATGGCACGTCTCCTGGTTCCATCGGAGCTAAAAACGGCAGCCAACCAAAGTTGACTGACTGCGCAGCCAGCACTCTGTTTTCGAGCAGGAAAGGGAAATTTCCTAGCCTTTCTTAATGGATACACCTGCACACGCACAAAACACATTAAAACGAACTAACAAGAATCAAATTAAAAACGAAAAAGTTTGGGTTGCCTCCCAACAAGCGCTTGTTTTAACGTCCTTCCAGCCTGACGTGTACCAAGAGATTTACTCAAGGGGAGGGGGTTCATGGAGGGGTACATCCTCCACTTCTTGCTCCACAAATGACTCATAGTAAGGTTTGAGTCGATGGCCATTGACCTTGAATTTCATTCCGGTCTTTTCACTTTGAATTTCTACTGCACCATGATGAAACACATTAGTAACAACGAATGGACCAATCCAACGTGAACGAAGCTTACCAGGGAATAATTTAAGGCGGGAATGGAAAAGAAGGACTTTTTGTCCAACAACAAAAGTCTTCCTCATTATCATCTTGTCATGAAATGCCTTAGTCTTTTCCTTGTATATCTTAGCACTCTCATAAGCTTCATTGCGGATTTCCTCAAGCTCATTCAACTGAAGTTTTCTATGCAAGCCCGCAACGTCCAAGTCCATGTTAAATTTCTTTACCGCCCACCATGCTCGATGTTCCAACTCCACGGGTAAGTGGCATGGCTTACCATAAACAATTCGGAAGGGTGACATGCCAATGGGCGTCTTGAAGGCAGTCCTATAAGCCCATAAAGCGTCATCTAATCTCAAGCTCCAATCCTTCCTATTGGGTGCCACGGTCTTCTCCAAGATTTGCTTGATTTCACGGTTGGACACTTCCGCTTGCCCACTTGTTTGGGGATGATATGGTGTAGACACTTTGTGGGTGATATTGTATTTCCGAAGGAGAGCTTCAAAGGTCCTATTGCAAAAATGCGATCCTCCATCACTGATTATGGCTCTTGGGGTCCCAAATCTAGAAAAGATGTGAGCTTTAAGGAATTCTGAAACCACTTTAGCATCGTTAGTCCGGGTGGCTTTTGCCTCCACCCATTTAGACACATAATCAACTGCAAGTAGAATGTAAAGAAAGCCATATGAAGAAGGGAATGGACCCATGAAATCAATGCCCCAAATATCGAATATTTCAACACTTATGATTGGAGTTTGAGGCATTTGATCCCTTGGACCCAAGTTACCTGTACGTTGACATCTATCACATGTCTTGCAAAAGAGATAAGCATCCTTGAATAATGTAGGCCAATAAAATCCACATTCAAGGACCTTCAAGGCAGTCCTTTTTGCTCCAAAGTGTCCTCCACAAGCATAAGTATGGCAAAAGGTTAGTATAGAATGAAATTCAGATTCATGGACACACCTTCGTACCAATTGATCTGCGCAAAACTTCCATAAGTATGGCTCATCCCAAACATATTGCCTTGAGGTTTTGATCAACTTATCCTTTTGAGCTCGAGTGAAATTGTTCGGAATTAGCTTGGTTGCCTTGTAATTGACGATGTCTGCGAACCATGGCTCAAAAGAAGAAGAAGAAAATTTCGGGTACCCTGCGAGATCGATCGTTTTGCTTTCTGAACCTGAAAACGATCGATCGTTGAAATGGGCGAGATCGATCGTTTTCTTTTCTGACCTCTCTGTCTGAGCCAACGATCGATCGCTAGAAAGGCTGAGATCGATCGTTTTTCCTTCTGATCCCAATTTTTGTATTTCAAATAATTGCTCGTCTGGGAAAGTTTCCTTCAATGGTAGTGCATCTTCTTCCTCCTTCGAACTATGCACCAACCTACTCAAATGATCAGCTACCACATTCTCACATCCTTTCTTGTCCTTGATCTCCAAATCGAATTCTTGAAGGAGGAGAATCCATCTAATTAACCGAGGCTTTGCTTCCTTCTTTGTAAGTAGGTACCTAAGAGCTGCATGATCAGAGAAAACAATAACTTTAGTACCCAAAAGATATGAACGAAACTTTTCCAAAGCAAAAACAACGGCCAATAATTCTTTTTCCGTGGTGGAATAATTGAGTTGAGCATCGTTGAGCGTCCTTGACGCATAGTAAATAACATGAGGGATCTTTTCAACTCGTTGGCCCAACACAGCTCCTATGGCATAATCAGATGCATCACACATAAGCTCAAAGGGAAGGCTCCAATCCGGTGGCATGATAACAGGGGCCTCAGTCAACATCTTCTTTAGCTTCTCAAACGCCTCCATGCACTCATTGTCGAAAACGAAAGGTACATCGTTTTGAAGTAGTCGACATAACGGTCTTGTGATCTTCGAGTGATCATTGATGAAGCGTCGATAGAAACCTGCATGACCAAGAAAAGAGCGCACCTCCTTCACGGATGTGGGAGGTGGTAAAGAGCGTACAAGATCTATCTTTGCTTTGTCTACTTCTATCCCTTTAGCAGATATAATATGACCCAAAACTATACCTTGTTGCACCATAAAATGACACTTTTCCCAGTTTAAAACAAGATTAGTTTCTTGACACCTCTTAAGAACTAAAGATAGATTAAATAGACAAGAATCAAAAGAGTCACCGTAGAGAGAAAAATCGTCCATGAAGACCTCGATGATCTTTTCAACCATATCAGAAAATATGCTCATCATGCACCTTTGGAATGTCGCAGGGGCGTTGCATAGACCAAAAGGCATCCTCCGGTATGCGAATGTCCCAAAAGGACATGTGAAAGTTGTCTTTTCTTGGTCCTCCGGGTGAATAGCAATTTGATTGTAACCGGAGTATCCGTCCAAGAAACAATAATATGCATGACCTGCAAGTCTTTCCAACATCTGATCAATAAAAGGCAAAGGAAAATGGTCCTTACGTGTAGTCGTGTTGAGTTTGCGGTAGTCAATGCAAACCCTCCAACCGGTTTGAACTCGGGTTGGAACCAATTCATTGTCTTCATTCTTCACAACTGTGATGCCAGAACGCTTAGGTACAACTTGGACCGGACTCACCCATTCGCTATCAGAGATGGGATAAATGATGCCCACATCAAGGAGTTTGAGAACCTCCTTCTTGACTACCTCCATCATAGGCGGATTGAGACGTCTTTGGGCCTCTCTTGATGGTTTGGTGCCTTCTTCTAAGAGAATTCGATGCATACACATGGAAGGGCTTATTCCCTTTATATCTGCTATGCTCCATGCAATTGCTGATTTGTGTTCCCTTAGAACTCTCACCAATTTCTCTTCCTCATTCATAGAAAGATTGGCTGCAATGATGACTGGTAATGTCTCATTCTCTCCCAAAAAGGCATACTTCAAGTGTTCGGGCAATGGTTTCAGTTCTAATTTGGGTGCCTGGATCACAGAAGGAGCAAGTTTTTCATCAGTTAATGGAAGAGGAATGAATTTAGAGTTAAACTTAGCTGGGATATAAGGTGGAGCATCAAGGGCAGCAGCTATTTCAAGCAATTCCTCATCAAAAACCATAGAAGAAGAAGCAGCGATTTTTATGGCAAACGACAAACGATCGATCGCTGCATTCCCTGCGATCGATCGTTTCTGGGAGCTTAAACCAAGTTCCAATGTTTTCTTGAGTGGGTCTTCCCCCACACTTGCTTCAAATGTGTCCTGCACTAAAAATTCAAGAGCATCGATAGAAAAACAGGAATGAATGTCACTAGGGTACCTCATAGCTTCAAAGATATTGAAGCTTATAACATCTCCATCGAATTCCATGGTCAAGGTTCCTTCGAAGACATCTATCTTTGTGCGAGCAGTCCTCAAGAATGGACGACCAAGAATGAGTGGTAAGTCATATGGCACAGGCTCGGGTTCCATGTCAAGCACAAAGAAATCCGCGGGGAATATCAAATGATTAACTTGAACCAAGACATCCTCTACAAGACCCTTAGGAAGAGCTATTGAGCGATCCGCTAATTGGATAGTTACCGGTGTTGGTTTGAGCTCACCTAGATTCAAAGACTCATAGACAGAGAAAGGCATTAGATTAATTGAAGCACCTAAGTCTAATAAAGCCTTACCGAACCTTTTATCCCCAATTGTGCAAGGGATTGTAAACCTTCCGGGATCCTTCAACTTAGGAGGTAGCTTTCTCAAGAGCACAGCGGATACTTCTTCACTTAGAGCAACGGTTTCCTTCTCCTTGTACTTCCGTTTGTTAATGCACAACTCCTTGAGAAATTTAGCATATCGCGGTATTTGCTTTATAGCATCTAAGAGAGGGATGTTAACTTGGACTTTACGGAAAGTTTCCAAGACATCCTTCTCTTCTTGCTCTTTCTTAGAGCTCATGAACCTGCGAGGAAAAGGAATACATGAAGTAACCAACTTAGGAGGATTAGGATCTTTTACCTTTGGAGGGGAAGAAACATGAACATTCTGATCAACCCCCATGAGATCGATCGTTGGGATTGGAGAGATCGATCGTTTGGCTTCTGAGGTCATAAACGATCGATCGTTTAGATGGCCGAGATCGATCGTTTTCTCACCAGGGACGATTCTCTCTTCCTCCTTTGAACTTCTCTGCGTCTCCTTCTCTTCTTGATCTTTCTTGGATGTTCTTTGGTGCCCAGAGATTTCTTCCAATTGTCTACCACTCCTTAGAGTGATTGCATTAAGCTCAGCCCGACGTCCATCCCTTGGATTTTGAACGGTTGTGCTAGGGAGGGTGCCAGGAAGTCTAGTTTGCATCTCTGTTGCAAGTTGCCCAACTTGCCTTTCCAAATTCTTGATGGATTGACCATGCTCTTTGAGTTGAGATCTTGACTCTTGTATGAAGGATGCAGTGTCCTTTTGGAATGATGCAGTGTTCAAAGCCATCTCCTTCACTAGTTCTTCCAAGGACTTGCTTGAGGATTGTTGAGGAGGATTTTGTTGATAGACTTGCTGCTTGGCCCCTTGTTGGAATCCAGGTGGTCCATTGTAGACGCCTTGAGTAGGTCGAACCACGTTGTCATTACCGCCCCAACGGAAGTTGGGGTGATCCTTCCATCCCGGATTGTACGTGTTCGAGTAAGGGTCATATCTGGGCCTTTGTTGCCCCATATAATTCACCTGTTCCTCTGACAAAGAAGACATAGGGCATCTATCAGTAGTATGATCAGAATAGGAACAAATAGAGCATACCTGAGGTGTTGCCTTAATGCCATTGCCTAAGGCATTCATTAACATGTCAAGCTTTCTTTCCACAGCCACCATTTGGTTCCTTGAATCAACTTCATACACTCCACGTCCTCTTGTACGTTTATCCCTTGTGTAGAATTGTCTATTGTTGTCGGCCAAATCATCAATCAGATTATATGCTTCTTGACCGGTTTTATTCATGAAAGTCCCTCCACACGCAGAATCAATGCTGCCCCTATTGGCTATGTCCAACCCATCATAGAAAAATTGGACAAGGTCATTCAGACTGAAGTTGTGATGGGGACACTTCCTCTGCAACTCCTGAAATTCCTCCCATGCCTCATATAGTGTATCTCCATCCTTTTGAGTGAAGTTTTGAATCTCCTTCCTTAGTCGTTTTGTCAATTGAGCAGGGAAATATTGTTTCAAAAACTTCTTAACCATTTCATCCCACGTTGTGATGATACCTGCAGGTAACGAGTACAACCAACGTTTTGCATCATCTTTTAAAGAAAAGGGAAATAGAAGTAACCTGAGTCCTTCTGGTTGGATGTTCTGAATGGTTTGCAGCTTGCAAATATCTAAGAATTCCCTAATGTGAACATTAGGATCCTCAGATGGTGTGCCAGAGTACTTAGGCAACGAGTTAAGGAGCTGCACAGGAATGGAGAAGGCTTGATTGCCCGGTGGTGTGTAAGCTATGCATGAGGGGGATTCCGAAGCTGTCGGAACAAAAGCATCCTTCAATGCCATGTCTAGTCTTGGGGGTTCCTCTTCGTCCACGTGAATTGAATGCGCAGGTGAGGTCGGTGGTGTGTTCTCCTCCTCCTCCCCTTGTGAGGAAGTAGAACCTGCCGTTGTGTCGTGAATTGGCAAACTAGTTCCCTTCGTTTGCTTCCTATTCGACTTGCAAGTGCGTTCTATCTCTGAATCCAAGGGGGTAAGATTTCCTTGAGCAGTTCTACGAGTAAGCATACACCTGAAAACACAAACAAAGAAACACTAAGTAAGAAACTAAAACAAAATTCAAATTAAACAAACTAGTAGAAGCAATTAGAATAAAAGTAATCCCCGGCGACACGGCGCCAAAAATTGATAGCTAAATTTATAAGCTATTGATTTTCCTTATTCTCCTGTAAATATGTCAATCGTAGTATAGAGAAATAAGGGTCTCCCGCAGAGGATTAAGTTCAACTAAGTGCTTCAACAAAAGTCACAAAAAAAATGACTGCAGCTCCTGCAGAACAGCAGTCGAAAAACAAACTAAAAACCTAACCAAAACAACCCAGAAAAATATGAAAATTTACAGAGACGTACTAGACACACAAGGCGTCCAGCACACAAAGTTTGGGAATTTTTGGATTTCGTTTACTTTGAAAGTAAAATACGTGAAAACAGAGGACAGAAGGAGAAACGAAACTGAGACAGATTTGAGATTGGTTGATATCAAGATGATGAAACTAGCTAGGAAGGAAGTATCCACCTCCAACAATCACACACAACACACTTTGTCCAATTTACTTCCAATTAACTTAGTTGAAGACGCTCAGATTGGCTCGGTACGCTTGAACACAACCTATTACCCTTTCTTACTTTGTACGCTAGGCAGGAAGTGCTCTACACCTAGACTATTCCCAAGCAGTGCAACCTAAAGGTACGTTTATTAGATTAAACATGCAGAGATCATTAAGTTTGAAAAGAGTTTGAGCAATCACTAGGCATCGCAAATAACTTAGAGCCTTGCTAAACCTAGGGTTTTGTCTACTTGATAGTGAAAACCACCAATTACTTCTCTAGACAATTTGAGGAATCCAACTATTGATCCAGGCATCAAATAATCAAAGTATTAGAACCCTAGCATGCATACTAAGTAGGCCTCCAAAGCATACAAACATAGAACTCATCAATGAGAAATCGGTAAACAAAACCTCAACTTTATTAATTGGAAAACAAATTGAATGTCAAAGCATGTTGTGGATCATGTCTAGGGGCTTCAACTGCCCCCTAGCTACTGGAAATTTAGTTACACATAATGGAAATCAAAAACACAGTTGAGTTCATGGAGAAAGAAGACAACAAAAACCAAGAAATAGGAAAAAGCTGATCGGCGATCGATCTCCGGCAGGCAGCGATCGATCGTTTTCGGTGATGGTTGCAATCCTTCTTCTTTTTCAGCTCTTGTGCGTCTCTCCTCTTCCGTATGTGTGATGGTCCGTTTCTTCCACGTCCAAGGAGAGATTTTATTCAGTTTGTAACTCTTTTCTTCTTTCCTTTTGGGACTCTAATTCCTTGGCTTCCACGGAAAGCTCCTTTATTAATGTTCTGATTGATTTTGGATTCATTGACATCCTTCTCTCCAATAAGAGCAGCCAAGAGAATTAATTGCTGAATATCTTTTTCTTCATGCTGCCGTATGCTTCCTTGATTCATCAAGATTCCACACTTCTCCATTATTTGCACATATCTCCTTCCTTTTGCTCGTATTTCTTTCCTTGCTTTGGAAAACCTAATAAACATAAAAACAACTAAATTAACCAGAAAATAAGATAAACTAACAAAGTAAATATGGGAATTACCAACATTATTATCGCATAATTATGCTCCTATCATTCAGTCAGTTATTTATTGCGATTTCAAATATTAAGCCGAGTGTATCTTGGAGATCAGCATGCAAGCATCTGTCATATATTGCATGAAGTAAGAAAACGACACAGTTGTTTTTTCTACTCTAGTCAAGCTTTTTAAACTGAACTAACATGTTCTATGCCTTTGCAGAGTGGTTCCATCAGGTTGGTCAACTGACGACTTGCAGATTAATAGTTTAATACTAGAAATTCTAGTAGAAGATTTGTCTACCGCCAAATATCCTTTCATATTGGTTGTGTTGTTTAATTTCAAACTTTTACTTCATTGGAAAAAAAAAAGCTGGCTCATGCAACTTGTGTATCCTTAAAAATTCACAAATTAGAGATCCGGAGCGACACTTGTGATAATGGCTTGAGTATTCCAGATGATATAATGCATTCAGTGAATTCAACCACTGATGTTCTTATCCTCATGAAATATGGTGAGGTGAATTGAGTTGTCAGTTCTACAGCAATCAATAACCACACCAGCCATTCCCAGAGGTTAGTCTTTAGCTCTGACTTCTTTTTACTATTTCTCTTATAAGAAACAACTTTGCGACTTTGAAAGAAAAATAAACGAGAAGCAACCTCTCAGGTATTTAGTATCCTTGAGATATTGATTAGGTATGTATCTGTAGTGTTCTAATTGTACGTGTGCATGGAAAAGATATATCTGTAGGTACTTTTCGTAGTTGCCTTCATTTGGTTGACCTCGCTGGGAGTGAATAGGTGGAGAAATCTAATGGTACGGGAGACAGGCTCTAGGAGCCATGTAAGCAGTATATCAAGATGTCTATTTCTTATTTAGGAGATATTATTACAGCTTGGCTCAGAAGATTTCTCACATCTTCTCACACTTCTGTTGCAAGGCTCCTAAGATTGGTAACAGCGCTTGCTGTTGTTTTATACTTATTTTCTGAGCTTATTTTTGGAGGCCAGACCCCTAGCCTAATCCTAACCGAATTCCCCACTATTCTTCACCACTTGGTAATTGGAATAACCCAAAGGGCCGGCGTATGCTTATTATTATGTTGTATTTGTTCCTGAACTTGATCATGCCACTATAAATGCACTATTTTTGTAACATTTACAAGTGCGAGATATTAAGGGAAGCACTTGCTGGAGAGGAATGCCTTACCACTAGACCAAATGCTAGTTGGTTGGCTATAGTGAAGTTACACTGTAGTATTTAGATATCAATGATCTGAATGAATCATAAGCTATCAGCAAACTAATCATGATTTTTAATGTCACATTAAAGTACTATCTAAAAATCATGCAACTATTTATAGAAAGTATGATTGAACATTTTCCATGGTCTGGAGTCGTTTGCAAACAGGCTTCTACGTCCCAAGTTCCATACTCTGTAAAGCAACTATCTAATGTGTTGCAAGTTTTTAATGCATTTGTCTTCTGCTTCTATTTCAGTTTTGATAACAACAGACTTAGTGGCCCAGAGCTGCAAGGACTGGTACCATATGACTTCGGGTGCTGAAGAAAGCTGGAATTCGTTTATCATCCTTAAACGACAGTAATATTGTACGATAAAGGAAAATGTTTGTATCTCTAATTATATTATGTATCTGACACTGGCATACTGTTAATGTGTGGATATGAATGTAACACTAGCTATTAAAAATAAAATGATTATGAGATTGGAACCTTTAGTGACTTCCTGCTGTGCAGTGAGCCACAGTATTTTGCTTTGGACAGCTTGACACCCCGGGAATTAAGGTGAAGTTCTATAGACTGATATGACCTAAATAGGCATATAAATAAATCACTGCAATCACAATGGTTATAGGAAAGAGGGATCTCCCGTAGAGGATTGTGGTTAACAAAAACAAATCAAGACTGAAAACAGAAAGGACACTAAACTAACACTTAATAAAGAAGAAAATAAAAATTCAATCTAGACACGACAAAAAATTATGAAAGTACTTGTACAAAATTTTAGGAGAATCGAGTTGATTTACTATATTAAATAAAATAAATAAAACAAAGGAAAAGTAGACGAAAACAAAAAATAAGGGCCCGTTTGGTATCATTTTGCGATACTGTTTTTTGTTTTACGAATTCAAAAACTTATGTAATTTGCATTCGGTGCATTAAATTTGAAAAACAAGGAAAACAAATTTTAGGAAACAATTCAAGAAATATGAATAAATATGGGAAATGACTTTTTGACGTTTTCATTGTTTCCTGAAAACAACCTGCCCTGCTGTTAGAGAAAGTGATATTTTTTTTTTTTACTTTTAAGCACATAGATCGACAAACTCTTCTCCTCTCTTTTGATCTTTCTCTCTTTCTTTCCCGCAATTTCCACTGAGACTTATCCTCTCTTCTCATGATCTCATCTACTTTATCTGCTGTTTGAACTTTCTTCTTCCCCCGTCTTTTTCAATAAATTGAAACTTGCAGAATCATGCAGTAGAGAAGAATGAAGGATTTAGAAAATCCCTCTTTCACGTGTCAGATCTAATTTATACGGATGATTTAGGGTGAAAGCTTCGGTATTTTATGCTTCGATATAATTGGATTATCTCATGGGCAAGAGGAATTAACAACTAAGGTTGAGACATTTGATTGAATTATCTTTTTGAACTAAAGATTCAAGAGCTTGCAACTTCATATGATATATTTTATAAACAAAATTGAGGGATTTGATTCTTCTTGTTCAATCTCCTTCATAATACTCTATTTCTTTTCTCATAACAACCAATAAAGGATTCATAATCAATACAAACAAAATAGTCAATCTTTCATGATTACTTAGGAAAAACTAAACTGAGTGCTATACATATGTTTTTTTTTTAAATGATAGATATGTTTTTAATATTTCAAGTTTTGAAATACTTGTACCGAACATATATTTACATCTTAAAAACTTATAATTTAATTCCCCATTTTCGTTCTACAATCCGGTATTATAAAAATAGTTTCATAAAACGTTACAGGACACACCCAAGCTTTTGGGCGGTTTTTATTTTAGGGTTTTGAAAATCAATGATAAAAACTAGCTAGTAACTACTTCTCACCACTAGACAACGACTACACCTTTGATATGTTTACTAACATATTCCTTTTCATTTGGATGCCTTTACTCAGATAAAGCCAATGATCAATGTGTTGTACTTGACTTATTTAACCTTTCGTAATTGGTATGTTAAGTGCATGATGTGTCCATCCTAACTTAGTTCTAATATGAAACCTAGAATGATGTTTTGGCACAGTTCACAAGTCAAAAGTCATTAAGAACAAATTTTTTTTGAATAAGTAGGCAATTTCCATACTGGTGTTGTTCTAATCTACTTAGGTATTGGCTCATAAAAATGGGTCTCAAGTCATTCGATCACTACTCTAGAATGCATATAGACATGGATGATCATACACACACTCATAGCAGTATAATCTAGCATGCTTGCTAATGTTGGCCACCACTAACAAGTATACTAGACTAATCAATGATAAACCAATGAACCAATAAACATCCAAAATTCAAGAAACATATTAATAAACGCCAATATCATAAATTACATCATGTCTAGGGCTGAAAGCAGCCCCTAACTACTGGAAATTTGGCTACTCATAATGTTAATTGACACACAAAACACAAGCATAGTTGAGTAAGAAATAAAGATAGAAAACATGGTGGAAAACAGAGTCAACAATCGATGGCAACAAGGTAGAGATTGATCGTCTACATGGTCCGAGTTTTTCTTCTTCTCCTTTAGTTGTTTGAATGGTATCTCTAACTCCTTGCTTCATAGAAAAGTCTCCAACAAATTTGCTGATTGGTATGTCAATAATTGACATCACTCATCCAATAAAAGCTCGCCATGTCATTAATTTTGTTGCATAAGATTCCATCTTTTATGTAGCTTCATGGATTGAGCAATTCTTAGTCCATCAGGAATCCTTGATGCATTATAATTCCAAGCAATTTCTTTCTTTAAGCTTATTTTTCCTAATGTGATTCAGAAAACCTAATAAATACAAAAATAATTTTTTTTAAATAAAATAGACTAGCAAAGAAAACATAGAGATTTATTATAAAAATATCACATAAATATGCTCTTATCATAGATCCTACAACTCCATCATTATTTGGTTGTATCTATTTATAATTTGGAATATGTAATAAATTAAGAAAACTTAAAACAAATTAAAATATCAAAAACGAAAAAGACCTTGTTTTCAGTGACGGATCTAGTAATGGAAAATAGGTTGGGCTAAACATATATGTCAAAAAAATTATGTCGGAAACTTTTTTTTTAAGCTAACTTTCAGTTTTAAGAATTAGTCTCTCAGTTTTCTCTATATGAAGTCAATACCCTCCACAAAGATGGCTCAGTTTAATATTTAAAAAGGAAATTAAATGAAAGCCTAACTAAAATTTGATTCATACAATTTCAAATTATATCAAAATCATATCTCCCAACTAATTGTAGCCACTGGTTTAATCTGAAATTGAAGTTTGAAGGATGAAGAACATCTTGGGAAGACGGAACTAAATCGAACTATTGAAGCAGAATTTTTTTTTTTCTCGGAGTAATCTAATATGACTGGGTATTTGAGGTACATCATACTTGAGAGATTTTCATCTCAAAAAATATAGAACGTGGGTCTCTTGATCATAATTATCATACTTAATACTTTCATTTCCAATCACCCGTTCATAATTCTTGTGTTCATGGATCAGGGCACGAGCACGGTTGAAGTTGATTTGCAAGTATACTCTTGGCTGTCTTTTTCTCGAATCATGAAAGCTTGGCCATAATCACATCCGCATAATATACAGGTTTCTAAAAACATACTTTTAGTAAATCCCTTCCAAACATCTATCTTTGTCATTTTTTTTCTTCAGATTCATAGTAATCGTTTTCTCTTATTTAGTAAATCACAGTTATGAAAGTTATGTGTCTACGGATCAGCTCACAAGCGCGTTTGAAGTCAATTATATTGTTCTATTGATTGTCATCATCTTCAATCAGGAAACTTCAGGTGAGATTATAGTTACATCCAGAAAATATGCAGGCTTCTAAAAAATTCCTTTTGTAAACCCCTTCCAGCAATCATATAACTGTGTCATTTTTTCAAATTCATTGTAATAGCAATCACTATTGTCTGGCTCCCAATCATATATTATCTACAAGTAAATAAAAACAAAAACACTTCAGAAATAGGGGATTTCATGATTAAAAACAACTTAAATTAAATAAGAACGAAAAAATAACTTACCCTCAAAACCCCATAAGTCATGAGATATGAGTTGCTTATCATGACAGCAGAAATGTACTCTTTCTCCATCAAGTATGTTAGCTCTGCATCAGATTCATAGGGGAAACAGATAAACTTGATTTCATGGTGACTGAGACACTTCAGGAAAAACTAAAATAAGATCAATCAACATTCACAGCCCATCGAAATAATTTATGGATAGCTAACTTTTGTTAATAATTTATTAACAAGCTAACGTTTGTTACCTCACGTACGGCTCTCTCAACATAATTAGAATGAACATCATTTTTCCAGAAATTTTTGTTCATCTCCTTTGCTAGTGGCACAAGTGTGTCAAACACAATAAGAGGTGTAATCATGAGCATTCTTAGTGCGAGACACTTGTGTACAATATAATCACCTTTGCTATAATAAACAATAGAATATAATTAATTTGTGACCAAAAAATATAATAAAATAATTTGAAATATTTATCATAAAGAAAATATTATACCTCAACTCATGTTTATTTTTCTTTTTATCATTGGCCATAAACAGTGCCATCTATTCCTACTGTTTTCCCTTAAGCTCCGAAAAACTCTCCAACTGTATAATCCTCATATATTGTCTCATCTTTTAAGTATACTGATTTGATGTAGACCAATTCCCATACTTAAAAACTTGAAAAAATAAATACTATTTAATTTTACAGTAAAAGTAAACGGCTGAATCACAAAAATATTGGCAATTAATAAATATTATTTAAGATTAAGATTTATAAAATAATGAACAACATATAACCTTATAATCTTAGGGGAAACGGATGAATTGTGCATACGGATAAGCCATAATAAACGAAAACGGATGAGTCATAATAAAAGGATGACTCATAATCGGACACACACTTGGTATACTAGATTGAGATTAGATTCATCCTCACAATCATAATAAATGTACATAATCCCAATTAAGTATGCCAATTATGCGTCTGACTCGTAGGTGAAACGGATGAGCCATAATTAATTAAAACGGATGAATCATAGTAAACGGATGACTCATAGTTGGACACACAACTAACATACTTGATTGAGATTAAGTTCGTCCTCATAATTATAATAAATGTATCTAATCTCAATCAAGTATGCCAATTATGCATCTCACTCATAGGGGAAACAGATGAATTCGATTCCTTTGTCATTAAGATTTTTTATGCATAAATAAAATGATATCAATCGAAACTCACATAAATATTCTCCATAAGTCCTGAGATATGAGTTGCTTGTCATGACAACATAAATGTACTCTTTCTCCATCATGTCAGCTCTGCATCAGATTAATAGGGGAACATATAAACTTGATTTCATTGCGACTGAAACACTTCGAAAAAAAATGAAATAAGATCAATCAACATTCACAACCCATCAAAATAATTTATGGATAGCTAACTTTTGTTAATAATTTATGAACAAGCTACCTTTTGTTACCTCACGTACGGCTCTCTCAACATAATTAGAATGAACATCATTTTTCCATAAATTTTTGTTCATCTCCTTTGCTGGTGGCACAAGTGTGTCAAACACAACAAGAAACGTAATCTTGAGCATTCTTAGTGCGAGATACTTGTGCACAATATAATCACCTTTGCTATAATAAACAATAGAATATAATTAATTTGTGAAAAAAAAAATATAATAAAATAATTTGAAATATTTATCATAAAGAAAATATTATACCTCAACTCATGTTTATTTTTCTTCTTATCATTGGCCACAAACAGTGCCATCTATTCCTACTGTTTTCTCCTTAAGCTCTGGAAAACTCTCCAGCTGTGTAATCCTCATATATTATCTCATCTTTTAAGTATACTGATTTCTCTCCAGCCGCAAGAGCCCAACCTTCTACTCCTCTTCACTCGCAACAATGTCATCGGGATGGCGGTTCTCAATGTTTCGGGCGTGGGGGCGCTTTAACACCATGTGTAAGGATAACCAGGCTGGATTTAACATGCTATCATCCTTCGCTGTTGGAGTCTTCGCAGTCCTCAAGCTGATGACGGGTGTGGACGACGTGGAAAGGGTGGTTTCCGCGCTTGAGAAGCTTGCTCCACAGCCACAGCCACCCTCTACAGTGCCTCCCGTCAAGCCATGAATGTTTCATGCTGACAGGAAATCAAGAAGTCTCATGTGCAGAGTTATGATTAGTTAGCATGAGTGTTGGGTGTGTGTGTCGTGGATGTCTTTTGGTTCTCGAAACTCAAAACTCTGTTATTATTTATTAGGATTGTCTACGTCAAAAAAAAAAAAAAAAAAAAAAAAAAAGTATACTGATTTGATGTGGACCAATTCCCATACTTAAAAACTTGAAACAATAAATACTATTTAATTCTACAGTAAAAGAAAACTGCTGAATCTAGGCCTGGGCCGGGCCCGGAATTTGGTAAAACCGTGACCGAGCCAGAAACAATCGGTCCGGGCCGGTTCGGGCTTTTTCGAAAATGGAAACCGATCCCAAACGGGCCGGTTCGGGCTTTGGGCTTTTCGGGCCCAATATGCAAAATACACAAAATTCGATAAGAGGCGAGGTTTGAACCCCCGACCTCTTACACGAAATCCTTGCTCCCAACCACTAGAGCACGAGATGCTCTCAATATATTATGTGCAAAGCTTATATTTATTTCACCCTAGGCGGTAGAAGTAAAACAAAATAGAACCTAGAACCCTCTTTTACTTTCTATACTCTCTTTCTTTTCTAGTTGTTTTCTTCGACACTTCTTCAGTTCTTCTTCGTCTTCTTCTTCTGCAATTTTACTTCATATCTTCTTCTTCTTCTTTCTTGTTTTTTTTTTCCTTTTTTCTTCCTTCCCAATCCCCATTATGCAGTTCTCTATTTACCAATAAGTAGGCAATTACCATATATTCATCAAATCAACATCTTGCGTCTGGGGAGCATGAGGTATGTGTTGGATCTGGAATTCCATCTGGCCAAAAAAATTCTTTCAATTCCCAACTGTTGCTTTCTCAGCTTCACTGGTTCCCAAGATAAGATTACTCAAAGAAACTCCTTTCTCTGTGTTCCCATGTCCTATGCTTAAATTTTAATACTTTGTTTCATATAGGTTCTGGGCGTTTCTTCTGAAATTCTGCTTTCCAAAAAAAGCCCAAATTTGATTTCTTTGTTTCACATGGTTTATGGGTGTTTACTGAAATTCTGCTTCTTCATATGTGGAGACTGGGGACTCCGGTATTGCTTTGGTTGCTTCAGGAGCCACTGCAAATTTGAGTATGGAGGAGGAGGAGGAGCTGGCTTGGGAGGAGAGTTTTGAGAGGTTGAGATGGTTTCGAGAGGCTGAGATGCAGGGGAAAGGTTTAAGAGGAGGAGGAACTGGCTTGGGAGGAGATGGTTTCGCTGAGATGGAGGAGAAATCAGGTCGGGTCGGGCTTTCGGTCTCCGAATATTTGAAGCCCGAGACCGAACCGAAAATATACATTCGGGTCGGGCTTTGCACCGAACCGAGATTTTTCATACTAAAACCGAACCGAATCGGGCTTTTTTGCTCGGTCCGGGTCGGGTCTTCTGTCTTTCGGGTCCGGACGCCCACCCCTAGCTGAATCACACCAATGTTGGCAATTAATAAATATTATTTAATTTTAAACTAAGATTTTTTTTTTGAAAGTATTTTAAACTAAGATTAAGATTTATAAAATAATGAACAACATAAAACCTTATAATCTTAGGGGAAACGGATAAATTGTGCATACGGATAAGCTATAATAAACGAAAACGGATGAGTCATAATAAACGAATGACTCATAATCGGACGCACAATTGGCATATTGGATTGAGATTAGATTCATCCTCACAATCATAACAAATGTACATAATCCCAATTAAGTATGCCAATTGTGCGTCCGACTCGTAGGTGAAACGGATGAGCCATAATTAATGAAAACAGATGAATCATAGTAAACGGATGACTCATAGTAGGACACATAATTAACATACTTGATTGAGATTAGGTTCGTTCTCATAATTATAATAAATGTACCTAATCTCAATCAAGTATGCCAATTATGCATCTCACTCATAGGGAAAAGAGATGAATTCGATTCCTTTGTCATTAAGATCTTTCATGCATCATTTTGAAATTAAACCATCATGTGATATAGTTAAGGAATGCATGTACTGATACAATTTTCTTTTTTGGATGTGTATAACAGGTGGACATGCTAAAAATTTAATGCTTGTTCGTGTCCAGAAGAAGACTCTTTCACTCTTTCAGTGAAAAAGTTGGTACCATGACATTTGCTCAGATGTTTTCCATTGCTTAACTTGGTGCTGCTTGTGCAAACAAGGACAGTATGAGGATATGCAACTCAAAGAACAGGTGGACACTTTTTACTAAATTTGGTGTGCCTTGCCTATATATTCTTTGTTTTTTTTTGTTCCACGTTCTTTTTGTTCTGGGATTGATTAGTTCCTTTATCTATTTTCATGCTGTAATTTTGGAGTATTAGAAAACATTACAGCTGTCTGGAACTTAAACTTGTATTTCAAATTTTTGCAGATTGAGAGCCTGAAAAAGGCATTAGCAAACAAGGAAGCTTAGGGTATACAGTTCAATAAAACCTGGGACAAACCAGGAGCATTGAGTGAGAGAACCTCTTCAATGTACTATAAGATTAGCATTCAAAATTGCATTACTCATAGACTAAGAGAAACCTTGAAGACATAAAAGGATAAAAAATTGAGCTTGGAAGGCCCAATATCTGTCAGGAAGGATAGTCTTTGGATATCACAGGACATGGAGAAATCCTCACTACCATCTAAGATAGTGGAGGAATATGGTCAACATCAAGGTTCAGAAGCAGTCGCAAAGTCATTTGGGTATTTCAGCAATCAGAATGCAATGTTGAAGTGTACCGTCCCAACCTTGTAGTCCCACAAGCTGCCTATCAGAAGCAAGTGTTAGAAACAATTAGTAGAACACAAGTTCCTTTTCCCCAGCAACCAACAACTCCCGAGTCTGAGTGACTGAGTCTCGTCTCCTTGAAGTCCAAGGATGGCTACCTATCAGAAGCCAGGGTTAAAAACAGATAGTAGGACACAAATTACTGTTTTCCAGAATCAACACCTGAACCCCCATGGTGTGCCACAAATGTGGTACAGATTGTTATTGAAAAGCAATATCACTCTTTCTATGGGTTATGTGACACCTACTTTGACAAGTAGCACAACTGAAAAAGGATCTCAGATAAGGAGATTGCTGCGGACTATTGGAAATCAGAGAAGAGATTGGTAAAACCGATGGTTTAGAATCTAAATCCTCCCAATTTTTTTTTTTTTTTTTTGTGTCATAATATATTTCAATAATATATATTGTCTTGATATCTCATAGAACATAGTAAATATTCATATTGGAAACTGTTCGAATTTACCCTGTTAGCCTTTTTCATTGTAATTTAAAGTGAGCAAGTACTGTAAGAATGGATGTTATTTGCTAGGGATCTGCTTCTGGTTAGGCCGAATAGGCAAAAGCAAGGTTATGCTTCAGGAGCTTTTGCTCTGGTGTATGTAATATCCCGGCAGTGACTGTGTAGTCGTCAATATATCTATGGATATTTATTCCCCAAAAAAAAAAAAAAAAGAATTTACTACTGCTGCCATTCCTCACTAATGCTTACCATATTGCAGGGACCAGCAACCACGGATGAAAACATGTGCAGGCAATTTGAATGATGAGAAATCACTGATTACTAAAAGATCGAGAACTCTGATGCGGCATCATTATCAGGCATTCAATTTCAGAAGTCTCTGACAGATCTCAACGATCATCTCTTGGAGGGAAGCCAGTAGGCGTAGATGACAACAGAAATGCCAAAACACCTGCACCAGTCTGCTCGTCAACAAAAAATAACAAGCTGTGGCTATGGACCATAAGAAAAAGTGAAAGTAAAAAATGCTGTTATGCTTCAACTCCAAAGCATACTGATTTTTTTGACATTAGGGATACACTCCAACAGTTAGCCGGAAGGGACGTTCTGACAGATTATGGGAATCTTACAATGCCCAACACTCGGTCCTTCATCGAAAAGGTGATTACTGAGAGCCGCTAACATATGATCATAGCTGATCTTGGACTTCTGATCACACCTCACTTCTTGTCTGCTATTTTCTTACATATTGTCGACTTATCCTCTGTAATTCTAATGCCGAGGTTGGATCCGCGATTTGTACCAGCCTTATTCTTGAAGATTCACCAGTTGGTAAAAGGTGAGCTAAATCCAAACGAGTTTGGGCGAAGACTTTGCTGAACCCAATTTAAAGTGGTTGTTTTGCCCTTTCCCCGCGGCTATAAAATGTGAGTTTTGGGTCATGGATGTTGACAGCCTGTTCTTGAATTTGGACTTCTCATTGAAAAAGACATTATAAACACTAAATTACAGATCACAAGTATAGAAGATATGAATGGGAAACAAACACAACTATATCGTAATCTTTATGAGTTGACTCATAATACACAACAACTAGCCTTTTGTGTGTTGTACTCATATTCTCCCATTAGACTAAATAGTATTGAGCCCTTAGACGATGTTTTGGTTATACATTTTGAATTCCAATTTTTTTTTAAATTTTTATTCTTTCAACTTCTGAATACCCATTCATTGATCAAATTTTGGCACTACCCATCAATGTAGGTTGCATTTGTAGCGACAATTTCCTTCTTGAAGAGTACTCACTTAAAAAAAAAAAAAAAAACCCTTAGCTCACCTCACCCTTACATATGTTATTGCAAATCAAACTCATGATCTTTATTGAAATTATAACTTACCAATAAACCACAGCTTACTGATAAAATTAGATCTCTTGAAGATTACAAATTCACCAAAAACTACAACTAATTTTTTTATATCCACAAAAGGAAAAGATAGAAATTAAGGCAGTGATTTTCACACTCCCATTTTGTTATAAATTAAAATTTCACGCGCTAAAGGCTCTAATGAAATAAACTAATCTCTCTGCTAAGAGTCATGCAAAAATTATATCAAATTAATTGAAATGAAAGAATAAGTGTAGTGCAATAAGGTTTGATCACAAGTACATTTTATAATTAAAATTCAATCGAACATGATTAGTGAGTTACAAAAGCATGCATCTCTTGCCCCTCTTAAATTCTTAAGGTTTGCAAGTCCAGCCGATCGCGTCTGGGTACATACAAAACTGAAAACTCAAGTTTGTCTATGTATTTGCCACCTGACCATCTCAAGCCAATCTCTTGGCCATAGCTAAGATTCCTTTTCATCACAATTTGTCGAAAAGGCTCGATGGAATAAGCAAACTCTTCCCTTGCCTTCTTCAGATCAGAACAAGGTTGTTCCTTCAACACTTTCTTCTTCTCATCAAGAAAAGGAGTTGGTTCAAACCAAAAGGACTTCTTCTTTGCCAGCTCTACCTTGTAAGTTTCACAAGTATCAACATCATAAATGAATATTTCAACAGGAATCCACGAATCTAGCGCTTTGCGGCTAGCCTCACTCATCTTACCTATAATTTGCTCTTGTAATTCCTTTGAGGGTGAAATCTTGAGGCTGTTCCAACGCATCTGATCCGTTGAGAGTCTGATCTTTACTGGCCAGGAAGTACTAGCTTCTGTAGTACTGCTACACTCTCCTTTGCCTTTACTGCTGCCACTATCTTCTGCCATGAGTTGAGCCTAGCTTCAACATCTAGATTTGAAGGGAACCGCAAAGTGCAGAACTATAGAAATGCCTTTAAATTAGGCTTGACCTGCCATTATTACAAATCAGCAACTCATGCTTTAGTACTCAAACACGTTGCATCAAGTCATTGTTTTCTAGAAATTTTCCTTTTAATCGTATAAGGCATGCCATTAATTTGGTTCATTTTTCCATAGTTTGCCTCCAACCAATTAATGATTTTTGTCTAAATCTCCATTGGAATGAGTTTCATCCAGAATTTCTCTGTCATATTCATGAATGGCACAATGTGCTGCTCTGGCAGTCGATTCAAATTATTCTGCCAACCAGTACTGTTTTGGCTCATTCATTGTCAAATACGGTTGACGAGTCAGTTCACATTAATTGTTCTTGAGTTTGCTGGTCAGTCAAGTTGAGCTGTTCCCCAATTACCATCAGCTGTGCCGCCAAGACTGGTTGAGTTCGATCAACCCGCTTGGTATGGCTAGTCGACTTCAGGTGAGTAGAGATCGAGTGGAGTACTCTTCTTTGGTCTTTCTCATTCAAGCTAATATAGTAATATGCAGAACCATAGCCATGTTTAGGTTCAGGGTTTAACGTTCAATGTAAGACATATCAGGTCTATATGTCAACCATAATGACCAAAAGCTTCTCCATGCCAGTGATCAATATACTGCATATAGAAAAGAAACTATAAGAGGTAATGTATGTCAATGCTGTCACACAATTTTCTTAATGAAACCATCAAATGAAGACACGTACTACTACTTCACAGGCTAGAAACTACCAGAAGAAGTAAAGAGCCAAACTTGTGTGTCACAAAACAAACTACAACTGAATAGCTTAGAAAATTAAAAATCAATTTACATATAATAGAAATGGGTGGAGAGTTGAATTCTCAGCTCTGTTACTCTTTCTTTCAGTGGCGAAGCCAGAAATTGAACTCAAGTGGGGCACTCGAAAGTTAAAAAAAATAAAAATAAAAATAAAAAATAATCGAAACTTAAAAGTATCAAAATTTTAATAAAAATTTCATAATGGAAATATGATTTATCTTTGAATTTTAAAATCATAAAAAAGAATAGTGTTAATGTCTTTTTGTTGAGAAGAAAGAATGATATTACTGTTAAAGAAAGACAGAAATTTAAGCAAAAAAAAGTGCATTGTTGGTAACATAGCTCAAACCTGGGACCAGGTTGGAACAAGTTCACATGGTGGAAAGCTTCCACCACTGTAGCAACATAGCTTCTGTGGGCATTATCAAACTAGAAACTTTTAGTGTAAATCTCACTGGGGCACGGAACCCACCGTGTCCAACGTGGCTCCGCCCTTGCTTTTTTTACTTCTTTCACTAAACAAAAAGCAGTTTGAGCTCTGCTAGTTTCAGTCTCCAGTAATAAATATCTTCCTATTCCTATATTTTTTGGTTTTTGTCCATTTACCCCATTTATAGAGATTTTTTTCCCACTTATCCCATTAAGTTTTTTTAATTCCCTCTTATCCAAAACACTCTAAGGAGGTTTTCCTTAATACCCCATTAAGATTTTTTTTTTTTTTTTTTTAATACCATTTTACCCTTACCTCTTTGTTACTGAGAGAGAGAGAGAGAGAGAGAGAGAGAGAGAAACCATAGGAGACTTCGCCGGAGCCCCGTCACCGGCCGCTGGAATCCGGTTACCAGCCAACTTTCGCCGGAATCCGATCACCGGTTGCAAGATTCCGGTCACCGGCCGCCACTCACCGGACTTTTCTGAATACCTTGCCGGAGGTCCCCAAAGATGTCTATTGCCCCCAATAGACGTCTATTGTCCCCCATTACCCCTTAATAGACGTCTATTGCCCCCCAATAGAACTTTCAGTAGTCGGAATGGGAACTAATCTTCCTAAAATTAGACAAATAAAACTATAATTAAATAAAAAAACGAAGAGATTATATCAATTTAAAAACGTCTATTAGAGGGCAATAGACGTCTATTGCCCACCAATAGACATTCAAAACTTTTTTTTTTCTTTTCCTTCTGCCCCATTACTTACAAAAAAAAAAAAAAAAGGCTTTAATGGAACCACTTAAGACTAAGTTCATGTCATATTGGTTGTCCTAGAATCTCTACAATCTACATTAAAGCCATTGAAGCCAATCATAGTTTATATCATACAATCTACGCAAAACTGGTTGTACCTGCAACAGTTGACAACAATCTAATATCAAAATAAACTCTAAGTCATGTTCATGTACCTATAGCATATCTCCAGATATTATGAAGAATCCAACACTTGAATCACACAACATACAGCAAGACTAGACTAATCTTCAAAGCTGATTCAGAATCCATGGAAACCAATCTTCTTCTTAGAGCATTTGAAGTTCAGATTGAGATTTGGTGGCCCGAGAAGGTTCGAATCGGCGGTATGTCTCATTGGGGCCGAGCTCGGGTTCAAGACTGCAATCGGAATTCTCGAGCAGAATCCGACGATATCGGACTCAGTCATCGGCGCCCCTGCTTTCTCGAAGGCATCGAAGATTTTCTGGTCGCGGTTGAGGACGAGTAGTGATCCGACCGGAACTTCGTGAGTCCGGTCGCCGTCACCGACGAAGAGGACACTACTACACAAAACAGGTTTGGGGACACCCACTAATTTTTTTTAAGACGTTTTTTTGTATTGAATGTCCTTGTATATATGCCACGACGTCAACACCACTCTAGCATTTCAAAAGCAAAAACAGGAAAAGTTGCGCAAAGGCCAGCGCGTCTAAAATCCACAGAGGTCTCGGGTTCGAATCACAGAATACCCAAAAACCATAATAGTTGAATAAGGCCATAAGGGAATCCATGCAGGGCGTTCGTCCGCTACATGACCCCAAATTCCAAAAACAGAAGTCTAAAGTTCGAGAGCCTCTCTCTCTAAAAACTAGAGAGAGAAAACAGATCTGCAACCAACACCCCTCCCCCTCCTCTCTTGCCCTGATCTTGATCCCTCCGGATCCAGATCGTTGGCTCGAGGGTTGGGGGCGGCTCTTCTTCATTTTGTTTTCTTCGGTTGTCTTCTTCAACGCTGTGCAGGAGCTTTGGGTCAGGCTGGGGACGCTTGGATCCTGGTCGGTTCGTCCCGCTGGTGTGGTGCGGAGGTGAGGCGCGGTTGAGCGGTGGCTGTGGCGGTGGCGGAAAGGCCAGTTCCCGGATCGGTTTCTACCGCGGTGGTTCCACGGCTGCCTTGGGATCGGGTTGCAGTTGTCGAATAGATTCAATCTATGGTGGCGCGGTAATGTGCTGCGGTGTGGCATGACGCTGCGGTGGTGGAATAGATGGAAGCCAGTTCGGGTTCGACTATGGTGGCTGCTCGGGCTGCGGTGCTTTGGGTTCGTTCGAATGGTGGTGGCTGAAGATAGTCGGGTCGGGTCGTGGTCATGAGATGGTGTGTATTAGATTGAACTGTGACTACCATGTCTTTTACTAATTTATGTTTCCATTGACTGCAATTAAAATTGTCTGGGATTTGCTGACAATTAAAATTCTGGGTTATGGTCGATTTTGATTTATTATTTCTTTCAAAATCTGGGTTTTTCTGTTGCTTCTTCTTCCTCGAACTTGTCTGCTCAATGGCACCACTAAGTTTTCGTGTTTGTCTGCTCAATGTTGTGTTCGATCTTCTCCGTTCAGGGAGGAAAATTGAATCGAGTGAATGCTTGTTGGGTCATATATCTGCTACCCTGTGATTTTGCTATATCCAGAATTTTTAATAAAATGGGTCAAATGGGTCTGCTCTATGTCCCTCTTGAACATCCAATCAAGAAATTTGTTGGGTTATCAATATCCTCAAACAGCTCATAGGATCTGAGCCATCATCTTTCATATTCAAACTCTTTCACTTGGAATGTGGTATCTACCTCTATCTTTCTTTTTCCTAAACTGTCGATGATAATTGATGTATCATGGAGATACAAAACTGGATTTGTGGACTTTTAGTTTTTAATTTCTCTCTTTTTGCCAGTTTCTATCCTATGATCAACTCCTTGAGCAACTTGATCTTTCAAATGTATGTGAACTTGAAGACTTTCTTATCAATAAATGCATGTATACTAGAGCTTGTATAATCTAAATTTAAGATGATCCTAAACTGACAATTCTAATATTTGTGTTTTATTTATAGGGCATAATCAAAGGGAAGTTGGATCATTTGAAAAGATCTGTTGAGGTTGAATATGTTGCTTGATTATATTTTCCCTTTCATTATAATTTCCTGGTCACATGTTTTCAACTATGTAGTCTCACCTTCACAGCCTCTCTCTACATAGGCTTCATGAAACGGCTCTTCTTCGTCATCATCATACTCTTTTTGATGCTTTGAGGAATTACTGCTCTGTTAGAATCGAAAGAAGAGGAGAAGAATTCCGTTTCGATAAATACTGGGTTTAAGGTCTTTGTGGGTTTTGAAAGGCTGAACATTGGAGGTATTGTTTTGTTGATTTTTATGTGTTCTGGTTTTTATTGGGTTTTTTTTGTTGTCGTTGGTTTTGAACTGATATGGGTTTTCATGTTTTATAGGGGTTTTGTTTGGCCTGCAGTTTGGAATGTGGTTATCTGGGCGATTGATTGATTGGGTTTCAAGGTAAGGTTCTGATTTTTAGTCATTTGAAAACTTTGGGTTTTGATTGGGGAGGAAGGGGAAATCCATGTTCATTCTTTAGTATATATTATATTGCAATTGCTTCATTCTTTTCTTTATTACCAGACCCCATATACGTTGCTTACGATGACTCCCTTACTTACTTGGCCATTTGAGATTGTTTCCTACTAATTATTATTAGTATTGTAATTGTTAATTAGTGTTCTCATTGTTAGGAGGGAGAGAGAGAATCAATGGGAGATTAAAATGGTGATTGTTGGGTGGGATTATATGGGATTTTGCGTTGAAAGTCACCATATTTTTTACTTGGATTATATGGAGGGAATTTCTCATACACCCAAAAAAATGCAGGAGCTATGGATTGTTTTATTATCAAATACCTAATGGTCCTTTTTGAGGTTAAGCAGAAACTATGGGGCTTTTGAGGTTGAACTTTGGTTGAATTTATCAATAAAAAGATATTAGAAGGCCATACAAGACCTCTCTGAAATTAAGACAGCTTGGGAATATAATAGAGACCTTAACGGATTGGTTTGTATCCTATTTAGTCATTGGTCCTATGTGTTAGATTCGATCTTCCAAAAAACTGTCCTGCATCTCTCTCTCTCTCTCTCTCTCTCTCTCTGTATTGATGAAACTTGGGTTGTTGGACTTTTTCTATTCCAAATGGTACCTTTTCTTGATTCTAACTGCTTACAAAATGTATGATTTTAAAGACAGTGTCCCTTTATTTTTTGTAATTTATATCTTCTTTATCATTTTGCTAAGAAATTTTGAGGGTAGATGATTTCTTACAGTAATTACTTGCAATTGTTAGGTTAGCCACTAACTATGTTCAATCTCTTTCTCATTGTTGATTGCTTTATCTTCTCCTTTTCATAGTCATCCATACCCTCTTCATCTTATTTAATGGGGTTTGCATTTATTTTTCTTCCGTAGGTACTAAAGCTTGGGCTACTTTTGATTGCCAAACTTTCTTTCCATTTTGCTGATCAACCAAGAAGCTTCTCCCATAACTGAAGTAAGAAACCATCTTGATATGCTAATGTTTCTGAACAAGATAGTCTATAATATTCGAGACCAAGTAAAGGTAGCTTTCATTAATATACATCTTTATATTATTCTTTTAAGTTTACTTTGCATATTTTGATATGCTTTTCTGTACTTTATTTAATCTTTTTTTTTTTTTACTGGGCAGATCACATGCTCAACTTAAGTTGCTAGTAGCTGCTGGCATGTTTAAATGTTAAAGTTTATAACAGGTAAAGTTGAGAATGTTTGTATTTTGATTATGGCTTATTGGTTTACTCTACAAGTACTAAGTCATCAAGTGTGGTTACCTCTGAGCCTTGAGGCTTGATGGGATAAATTGTTAATCTCAAGTTCAATTTTATCTGATCCCTTCCTATTACTTATGTTCAACTATTGACTTATGCAGGGCAGAGTTATACCAATAGTTGCTTCAAATATAGTTATCTGTTCAGATTCATGGCTCGTGGTTAGTATCACTTGTTCATAATGAGAATGTACGTTTAACTAGGAATTAGATAAGATTAGAATGTACGTTTAACTAGGAATTAGTTACAAGAAGTGCTTGTAGTCAAGTATATTGTAACGAGTAATAGATACAATGACGTTTTGGGATTGTAAAGATTATTTGTATGTAAATGTCTTCTTTTTGTTTCAAGGACATTTTTTTTTTGTGTTCTATAATAGATATAAGGACGTTTTTTTAGCGTCCTAGTATACATTAGATGACCCTTTTATTGGATTTAAGGACACTTAAAAAGTGTCTTAATATACATTAGAGGACACTCTTCTAATGTCCTTAAAGACATTAGAGGACGCTTTTTAAGTGTCCTTAAAAACATTAGATGACGTTTTTTTTTTAGATTAGAGGACGTTTTTTTGGTGTCCTTATAAAAATTAGAGGACGTTTTTTGAACGTCCTTGTAAGTGACTTACAATGACTCCTTGATAGATGACGTTTTTTTTGCGTGTCATCTAAAGTTTTCAATGACGTTTTTCGAACGTCCTAAAATGCTTTTTTTGTAGTAGTGGGAGGCTTAGATCGGTGCGTTGAACCTTCAGGGCATCGAACCTGGCCAACGACGGAGAATTGGTCGCAGATGAAGGTTGGGAGGAGAGAGAGACGATTTCTTTGACCTCGTCACCGGAAGCGTCATCGGAGCTCTTCGCCGGCGCCTCAGATCTACACCCAGAGAAAGTAGAGAGAGAGAGAAATAGAGAGTTTTCGTCGGCCAGACACGGAATGGAGCGAGAGAGAGAGATTGTTAGTGGCATGGGCGTAATTTAATAATTAAGTTAAACCTAAAAGTGTCTCTTTCTCTTACATTGTGTTAGTGGGAACAAAAATTTGTTGTTGGGGTAAGTGAGATGATTTTGGTCTATTTTGGTGCTTTGGGTCAATGACCCTATTTTTGGATTTTTGTCCATTTACCCCATTTATAGAGATTTTTTTCCCACTTACCCCATTAAGTTTTTTTAATTCCCTCTTACCCAAAACACTCTAAGGAGGTCTTCCATATATAATACCCCATTAAGATGTTTTTTTATGTTTTTTATTTTTTTTAATACCATTTTACCCTCACCTCTTTGTTACTTAGAGAGAGACAGAGAAAATGGAAGAGAGAGAAACCATAGGAGGCTTCGCGCGGAGCCCCGTCACCGGCCGCCGGATTCCGGTCACAGGCCGCCGCTCACCGAACTTTTCTGAATACCTTGCCGGAGGTCCCCAAAGATGTCTATTGCCCCCAATAGACGTCTATTGTCCCCCATTACCCCCTAATAGACGTCTATTGCCCCCATATAGACGTTTATTGACTTCAATAGTCTATTACCCCCTAAAAGACATCTATTGCATGCCCCCAATAGAGGGGCAATAAACCTCTATTGCCCCCCAATAGACGTCTATTGCCCCCCAATAGAGCTTTCAGTAATCGGAATGGGAAATAATCTTCCTAAAATTAGACAAATAAAACTTTGATTAAAGAAAAAAACGAAGAGATTATATCAATTTAAAAACGTCTATTAGAGGGCAATAGACGTCTATTGCCCACCAATAGACATTCAAAATTTTTTTTTTCTTTTCCTTCTGCCCCATTACTTACAAAAAAAAAAAAAAGGTTTTAATGGAACCACTTAAGACTAAGTTCATGTCATATTGGTTGTCCTAGAATCTCTACAATCTACATTAAAGCCATTGAAGCCAATCATAGTTTATATCATACAATCTACGCAAAACTGGTTGTACCTGCAACAGTTGACAGCAATCTAATATCAAAATAAACTCTAGGTCATGTTCATGTACCTATAGCATATCTCCAGATATTATGAAGAATCCAACACTTGAATCACACAACATACAGCAAGACTAGACTAATCTTCAAAGCTGATTCAAAATCAATGGAAACCAATCTTCTTCTCAGAGCATTTGAAGTTCAGATTGAGATTTGGTGGCCCGAGAAGGTTCGAATCGGCGGTATGTCTCATTGGGGCCGAGCTCGGGTTCGAGACTGCAATCGGAATTCTCGAGCAGAATCCGGCGATATCGGACTCGGTCATCGGCGCTCCTGCTTTCTCGAAGGCATCGAAGATTTTCTGGTCGCGGTTGAGGACGAGTAGTGATCCGACCAGAACTTCGTGAGTCCGGTCGCCGTCACCGACGAAGAGGAGGCTTAGATCGGTGCGCTGAACCTTCAGGCCATCGAACCTGGCCAATGACTGAGAATTGGTCGCAAATGAAGGCTGGGAGGAGAGAGAGACGATTTCTTTGACCTCGTCGCCGGAAGCGTCATCGGAGCTCCTCACCGGCGCCTCAGATCTACACCCAGAGAAAGTAGAGAGAGAGAGAGAGAGAGAGAGAGAGAGAGAGAGAGAGAGAGAGAGAGAGAGAGAGAGAGAGAGAGAGAGAGAGAGAGAGAGAGAGAGAGAGAGAGAGAGAGATTGTTAGTGGCATGGGCGTAATTTGATAATTAAGTTAAATCTAAAAGTGTCTTTTTCTCTTACATTGTGTTAGTGGGAACAAAAATTTGTTGCTGGGGTAAGTGAGATGATTTTGATCTATTTTGGTGCTTTGGGTCAAGGACCCTTTATTTTTTCCTTGGTCTTCTCAGCCAGAGGCCTTGTCCATCTAATGTAGCATATAATCAGTTTGCTTTGTATTGAACAGTTGAATATAATTAATTCACCAACAAAAGAAAAAGTTGAATTGAGCATAAGCACCAACTCATTAACTCATATTACATATATTTGTTTCACTATCACCATGAGATTCCACTTCCTAGTTGTCAGTTATATGTCGCCATGTAAAAGATTGTGTCTTTACTGAAATGTGAGATTGTGACCATTTTACGAAATTTTATCCGCACATTTCTTCGATTGGGAGTGCTTATCGGAAAGCTTGATGGAAATTGTTGGTCAGTTTTCATGAAGCTTAAGCTTTTCAGTAACAATAACATTTTAGATTATTTTCTTATTTTTTGAGGTCAGTTTTTACTTCTCGCAAAGATCAACCAAAGCATCTATGTCCGGAATCATTTGTAGGGGGTGTAATACTCCTTTTGTTTGTTTTTCTCGATACATGCAATTAATTTGATCATCTCAAGGTAATTATGGTTTTTAGGGTTTATTTCCTGTTGCAAATTATGTGTCTGTGCACATGATTCTTGATTTCAGGATATCATCACAAGAACCTCACCTTGCAACTGCCAGAACACCACCAGAGGTTAGAAATCTTATTATTCAGCTGGACTATTGCAAATGCCGATCGAAATCATATTTAAGAAGCTACTGGCCGGCTTGTTGTGTTGATCATGGAGAAAGATTGACAACAAGCATCAACTGTTTAGTATCATACTGAGTCCTTACTGTGTTTCTGCTCTTTAAAAGTTTAAATCAAATATATTTTCCATTCTTGAATGTACAAAGTAGTTGTGGACTACCTGCGGCACCAGTGCGGTGGCATAGACTTTTGGATTCAATGTAAATCCTTTAATGGTGGAGACTGATGCCTGACCCAGATATGTGGCCTAGCTAGCTCCAAAAATGGGAAAGGGTTCACTGAAGTAGCAGACAGAGCACATAAGTACAATGGGTTTGAAGTTTTGGATTAATGGTATGAGAGAAATAAATACAGGCTGTAAATGCCAAAACCCCTATCCTTGATTCTGTCGCTGTATATTATATTACCATTACATCCCTGAATTCGTTTTTTCCTAATTAAAAGCACAAGTATTAGCTAGCAATAGCATTGATTCTAGCAATGCTCATTTACCCAATTTTAGCTTAAAATTTGCCTACTTGCTCCACAAACTGTTTTTTAACCCCGTTTACCCAAAACACTCTAAGGGATTATTTCCTTTTTACCCAATTAATTCTTTTTTTCTTCTTTTTATTTATTTTTGAGACTTTTTTGCCCTCTCCCCCCTCACTGATTTCTCTGTCCTCCCTCCTCACCGATTTCTCTCTCTCTCCAGACGACGTCGGATCTCTCTCTCCCTCCCTCCATCCCTCCAACAGGTCGCCCACGACGCCGGCTCTCGCCATCGCCACGCCGAAACTCGTCGTCGTGCTCTCCACTGCCAGGCTCGACACCAAGCTGACGGTCCTCGTCGCTGAGAAGCTCGGCAAGGCCGGGTTTGACCTTCTGAAGGAATCGACGACGGACTGAAAACTACTATCTGGGACTGAAAACTGCTATCTGCTATTGTGCAGTCATAACCATAAAAGTTGTAACATTAGTGCCCCCCAGTAGACTTTGTATTGGGGGCCAATGATGACTGCTTTATTTATTGACGGACTGAAACTGCTATTCCAAAGTAAATGTAGTGTTAAATTGCAGTAGTCGATAAATGAAAAAAATTGTGTGGTTTGTGTCAGTCTAGTGGGGGGCAGTAGACAGAATATTGACCCTCATAATGTGGGTTTTTAGACATTATCTGTAGTTTTGAGTGTGAATAACTTCTATAATCTGTGAAACATAGGAAGCGGTGTAATGTTTGATGGTCTATTGGGGGAAGTAGACACATTAGTGCCACCCAATAATGTCTTTCTTAGGAGACAGTAATCATCTCTTGTTGATTATAAAATGATCATTTTGGTTTTGTTTGTGATAAAGTGCAATACACTGTGAATCCTTGAAACTGGTGCAAGTTTTAATGGTTTAGTGGGGGGCAGTAGACACATTACTGCCCCCAAATAATGTCTTCATACGAAGTCAGAACCCTTCACTTAACTATTTTAGAATGTTCATTTTGGTTTTGTTTTGGTGTAGAATGGGTAGGCCGAAATTAGTGGGGGGCAATAATCTGTCTATTACACCCAATAGACCACAATTTTGACATCGTTCGAGACCTGCAAGCGAAGCCTAGACCCGATTCCGGCGTGGAGCTTCCCGGACATCTGACGAACAAAACCGGTGAAGCCCAGAGGGGTTGGGATCGTGGAGTTAGATGGCGTCATCCTCTGGTGGTCCGACGGTGGGACAGAACGGCGGCGGTGGAGGCCGACATCGACGGTGGAGTGGTGGGTGTGGTGGCTCAGAGAGAGAGAAAGAAAGAGAGCCTGAGACGAGGTTAGAGAAAGAGAGAGAAAGAGAGAGAGAGAAATCTATGAGGGGGAGGAGAGAGAGATATGAGTGTAATTTGTTAATTAAAATGAGGGCAATACTGTCAAACACTGTTAAATTGGGTAAATGGGGTTAAAAAACTCTTGGTGGAGTAAGTGGGCAATTTTTGGCCAAAAATTAAGTAAGTGGTCACGGCCCCTTTAATTTACCCATTAATTGAGATTGGTGATCGAATAAATTCTCTTACACAACACACTTTTCGTGGCGAATCCAGTGGATATTGATGCAATCACCGAAGCATATAGAAACTAAACAATTCTTATACACGACGATCTCATATTACTACATAAAATTTCCTATCTGAATCTATGTTAACGTTCATCTAATACAAGGTAATCAAGTTTGGTTCATATATATATGCACTGTGACGAGGTTAAATCCGGATCAAGTTTGGTTCATATGCACTTTCCCAAACTTGTGCTCGTCTCAGCTCAGCTCAGCTCCATTGAGCTACATAAGTCCCTAATTACTTAATAATCGATCCAGAAATTCACTAGAACAAGCAACACTATGCCAAAAAGGCCTTCAGACGACAGAACCGTTCTGTCGTCTGAACGAACCAAAATGTGTCGTCTAGTACGGTGTCGTGTCTTGGGGGTATCAGACGACAGAAGTGTTCTGTCGTCTGATTTTTCAGACGACATAAAAAAATAAATGTCATGTGTTGTCTGATGAGTTTTGCATTTTGGGAACATTCTGATCTGTCATACAACAACAATTAAATGTTATGCCAATTGACTTTAAACGACAATTATCTGTGGTCGTAAAGCGCATCAGAGGACAATTAAGTGTCGTTCTAGGGTAGGTTTATATGACATTTAAGTGTTGTGTGAAAGGTTTTGAAATTATACGTATGTGATGTTAGGAAATGGTTTAGACAATAGATATCATATTCTTTTTGTTATGTCAGTCTCATTACAACGACAATTTACTGTCGTTTGAGGTTATTTAAGACGACAAATATTTGTGATCTGAATATAAAAAAGACCACTAATAGTACGTGTTTTATATTGTCTGTGATCAAGTCCAACCACACTTATTTGTTGTTATTATATGCTTCAGCCAACAATTCCATCTAACTTATGTTATTGTTTTGTCATTTAGACTACAATTTTCTGTCGTCCCAAAGTCAAAAAGACAATAGACTTCTAATTGGTTTTTGTGTTGCTTTTGTGCAGCTGCAACCACACATTAGTGTGCTTTTGTTGTAGCTTGCAATTTGAGATAACACAAAGTAGTAGTCCTTTGTTACAATTGGTATGCATACATTTTGGAAATTAAAATTGCCCATTCATGAAACCATAAAATCCACATCCAAAATCATTCATTGCAATTTCCATTAATCCACAATTGTCTCATGTACACAAACCTAATAATGAGCATCAGTTCAAAATGGCCCATATATACTAATCTGGAAGTCCAAATGCTTAATAAAGGAAGAACTTCTACTAGACACAAGTCAATAAAGGAACTAGCTAGTTGTACTGCTGTACCAGTTTCACGATCTGATCATGAATGGAATCACCCGAATCATAGAAGTGGTCATAGAAAACGGAAGGTATTCCGGGGTGCGTGAGCATATATGCATAACCCATAACATATACTGCTGAGAATTCCAAACCTTAGCAGCAAAAACATAAACTTGATTGCAGAAAGTGAGACAAACATAGTAATAGCAAAAGCCAATATCAAAATGAAGCTAAAGACTCAATATTTACATAAAAATGTGGGGAAAAATGAAAAGGTTTATTGAGACCAATAATCCTAAACCAAATAATCCAATTCTTCCATATCTAATTCTAGTAGATTAAGAAATGAATTTGGTGCTAGTAGGTATAGTAATCTAGTATATGTGCTTACTTTAGAGTTTGTCTCAGAGCTTAAATAGGGTCATGGTGATGACTACCCCATAATTTAGAGGAAACAAAAATGTCCTCTCTTTTTATAGTCCCATCTTGAAACGTACGTCTCTGTTAAAGTGTTTATAAGGGCAGCCTCAGAACCATATATCTTGACTGTGCCAAAGTGCATGTAGCCCATCTGCATTGTACAAATCAATTATTTCAGAAATTTGTAGGTAATATTGAAAATCACATTGATCCGAGTTTTCATCAATTTCATCGACGACTTACCAACACATGTAAAAATTACAAAGATCAATTACCTACAAATAGAGAGAACAAAGCAGCAACAAGTTGCAAGGAACTTAATTTCTCTTTACCTTCTTATTTCTATTCTAAGAAAGATTAAGAATTAATATAATTGCTTTTCCAGCTAGCTACCTACTTGTAGATAGTTTAAGAGAGAAGGAAAAAGAAGCAACTAACAGAGACGTTTGGCAGCAATCCACACCATTGCAGGTATTATGGCTGCTACTGTTTTTACGTTGGACATTACCAGAAAGTAATCAACACCATTGCAGGTATTTAAATTTTCTGACATCCAAAATATAAGAGAACGCTAATTACAGGTATTTACCTGAGCAGCCAAACAGAGCATCAAGGAGACGGTCCTTGGAAATCTACCTACAAATAGAGAGAACAGAACAGCAAGAAGTTGCAAGGAACTTAATTTATCTTTACCTTCTTATTTATATTCCAAACATGCCAAAACTTTTGTTCAAATATCCTAAGCTATAGTACCAAACCCAAACTTCAGATTATACAAATCTCTCAGCATGATCTAACAAATTTGAGCCAGCTTAGCCCCTGCCCTCCCCTTCCCAAGCCTTAGGCTTCCTTTGTACCCAAAACAAGAAAAAAGAGACAAAGACAAAACACACCAACAGCAAAGAAGACAGCAGCAAATGCTGCAAATCTCGACTGAAGTCACTACAAATCAAAACCATCTCAAACCTGCATCTAGAAACCCAAATTCAAACAGCACCAAAGAATCAAAAATCGAAGAAATCAAAGAATCAGAAACTGCAAATCCCGACACAATGTATCCTCTCCAACCTCCAAAGAATCAGAAATCAAAGAAATACTCAAATCCCTAACTGATCTACTTAAGCTTCCAAACAATCAGATTCAAAGAGGCTATAGGCTGCCCTATATTCCACTCTAGCTCAGCAACCCATAGCCTCTTTGAAACTCTTCAAAAACTTCACCCTATTCTCATATATAATTCCAGAAACTCAAATTCAAATAGCATAATGCCTACATAATTAGTAGAAAACAAAATCACATATACTTAATTCATAGCTCTAGAAAAAGTAACGAAACAGATGCAAACTGCATGAGGAATTAAAAGAAACTATCTAACAACAAGAACTCAATCAAAATGGCCGTCCAACATTTTAAAAACCAAACAACAAAGACCAATTTCAAAACAGAAGATGAAGGGAAAATAAAAGTAGTTTGGAATCTAAATGGATCCAATTGCCAAGCCCCATCCCAATTAACTCTTTACAGTCTTCAAAATTTGAACGAAAGAAACAAATTCAGGAGCTCAAATAAGATCAAACCAACAATCAAACAGATCGAATACAAGTAAATGACATTATAAAACTCCACAGACTTACTTTGAGTTTTCTAGCATTCTTGCAGAAACATATAACAGTTGCCTTTGAGTTGCTACTAGGATCTCTACTAATTCTCTTTAGAAGAATCCTAACCCTTTGGTCAATTCTAGAAAATCAGCCTCAGCCTTGGCTTGGTAGATTTTCTGTAAAGCTACATAGTGCCTGCAAGAAAGTAGATAAAGCACACATTTCAACAAATTAGTTTTTAAAGCACAAAAGAGAAACATGAAATTCTGGGGATGTCGACCAACTCAGTTGAAGATGTCATATCTGGTATTGATCCCTCGAGGGGTGCCTCACCACCACCTTCATTTGCTAGGAATTCCTGTAGAGTGAAAATTTCTGATTATACAACTTAATAAATGAATAGTGGTATGGATTGTATAGAATTTGACTAGCTAAATACAACCTTCATGCATCCAAAGAAAACGGCAGAAATCTAAGGGCCTTGTTAAAGCTAAGACTTCTAGTCAGATTACTCAGGTGTTCCCTCCCTGCATGGACCACTCATTTATTTCTGTATTTACATTGATCATGTCGGAAAACCGAGGACTAGAGTTAAAAACTCTGTTTGCAAAAAATATGAGTTAAGCCATTAACACTAGGTTTTACTTTTTTTTTCTTTTTTCTTTTTTTATCAATGCATCAAAGTTAAACTGCCTTACACTCACAACTAAGAACACTGAACCATTTTGAAACTACAGTTTAGGGTTATCAATCAATTCAGAACTTATCATAAGGAAATCAGTTGGAGAGACTCTAGAAGATGTTATAAATGTTATGTTATAAAAAAAACTCTCACCAAGATAAACAGATCTAATTTATGCACACTATATCCAGTTGTCGCAGATTCAATCTTGGTTTCACAAATCTTCAATGCAGCCACCATGACCCAAAAGTCTGATTAACCGGAATGAACTTCAGAACGGCTGTCACTAATTATTTGTTGCAACTCTGGACCTGAGACATAAAGTAAGAAAAATCAACCACCTGCTCAATGGGGATTGATATTCACGCATAAGTATTTGAGGCTGAAACACTAGTTATGACAGCAAACTCCAAAGAAGTGCGTGCAAAACCATAAAGCCCACTGACAATTTAGAAAACTATCTAATCAGCACCCTAAATAGATCCAAGTTAATAAATAAATACATAAAACCAACAAAAACAAATGACAAAAATTCCAATGTAAGAAAAAGATATCTATGTTTCACAAAACGCACGTAGACCATCAATTAAATAACACACAGACAACAAAACAAAGTTTCTAGATGACCAAAATTTCTCGTTTGTCTATATTAATTTTCTCTTGCTTTAAAGGTTGAACAAAATTACGTTAATACTAAAAAACAAAACCAATTCAGAAACAGAAAACAGACACCTAACCAAAAAGATAATATACTTCTCATCTACCTACTAATGCATTACATCTCAAGATGATTATAGTTCTTTGGTTTACAATGAAAAAAGGACATTTTACTTATATTAAAATGATGAAGCACAATCAAAACCTTTCTTCTTTGATGTCAATCACTCTGGTACAGACCGAATCAAAACCTTATCTTCAACCTCTCCCAATCAATCATTGAAATCCCAAACCCAGCAATGCTTCTTCTATTTTCTGCAACCCAATTTCAAAAACAATACAAACAATCAATAACCAACAATATAGATCTTTGGTTTATGATGAAAAGAGCAGATTTTACTTACATGAAAATAATGAAGCACAACTACATCAAGTGAATGAAAATATTACAGGAATATTGGAAAAAAAAATGGCACTGATTATATGTGTAACCCAGCAAAAACAAAAACAAAAACACGACCTTCTTGTCAACTGTAATACAAAACGGCACAATCTAATTGAGTCTTGTTTAACAAATCCAATATCCAACTACTTATAGTAACAGAAAAGAAGAAGAAGAAGAAGAACCAAAAAGCAGATTCTACCATCTAACATTCTGAATAAAGCAATTCAAACACTTCTTTGATATCAATCACTCTGGTACATACCAAAAATTAAAAACTTACCTTCAATCACTGAAATCCCAAACCCAGCAACACTTCTTCTGTTTTCTGCAACCCAATTTCAAAAAACAATACAAACAATCAATAACCAACAATATAGATCCTTGGCTTTATTCAGAATCTTAGTTATATGAAAATAATGAAGCACTTATATAGAAATAATAGGCTAAGAGCTCTTACCAGTACAATCAAGAAAGCAACAACAATCTAAATAGGACCATAACCCAATTTTCTTTCCTCTCAGAAGGAAACTATCACTAGATTACTGACATACAAAAATACCATTCCACTGATGCACTAATTCAATTCATTGGGCAACAAAATAGACCATAAAATTATTTCAATCACCAAACTCAATTCAGTTTTTGGTTCTTCAAAAAATCAACCATGCTTATCGGGACGGTGTCCTCCCCATTCTTAATCTGCTAACCTACAAAATCAGTTCAAAAGTCTACAAAGGACTAACCTTGCTACAATCACACCAACCAAGCCCCAACTAATCTTTCTTGCAGGGAACTCTTGTGTTGGCTCTTGATTGCTTCGGGGTGAAGAATCTGAAGGTATAGATCTGCAAAACAACCATGTTTCAATTAAACTTACCAATTCCATCTATTGAGAAACAAAACACATGCATTAAACGAAATAATAACGAAATTGAACGAAACCCAGATTATATAAATCCCAGGAAAATTGACTAAAGCCAATACCTTTCTCAAAACAAAGCTTCAATGGTGCAGTCGAACTTCGAGAACAGAGGGAGAGCTAGGGCTAGTACCGGCGACCGTCCATGAGAGATTGAGAGAGAGAAGACGACGACTCATTGAGTGATTGACTTCGGATTCAAGGAGACACCAAGCAAAGTCATTGAATGCCTTCGTTTCGCCGCCGTCGTCTATCAAGGAGGCTGAGAGAGAGAGAGGTCTGGGTTTTAAGTAACCGGAACACTGAACGAGGATGAAAGGCACCCCATCCCCAAATTGAAAAGAACCGAATCGAAATTGGCTGAGAGAGAACCGAGATTGGAGAGAGCGAGGCTGCTGTTTTAGGTTTCGCGGGTTCTAGGTCGAGATGAGAGAGCTGATTGATCGAGCGAGAAGGACAGAAAGTGACTTAATTGCGAAGGATATATGTCAAATAGCACAAGTCAAATAACTTGGGAAATTTTAAAACAACCCCCACATTTAGACAACAATTAAATGTTGTCTGAATGTCACAACATATTCCAGTCAACTAAGGCATATGGCTATTTGAGAGCGAAAAGAATTAATCAACTTTTGGATATCCCTCCAAATTTGAGATAGGAAAATCACCACCTTCTGCAACTACACAAATGTGTTGTCTGAATGCTCACCATTTATCCAAATTTGAGATAGGAAATCACCACCTTCTACAACTACACAAATGTGTTGTCTGAATGCTCACAATTTTTCCAAATTAAACCAGTATGGTTTTAGTGTATATTCAGACAACAGAAAAAAAAATTATGTCGTCTGAAAAACTCAAACGACATAAAACAAAACTTATGTCGTCTGAAGGCCTTTTTGGCATAGTGCAACTAACACAACAAAACTTAATTAACAGTAACAACAGAAAAATTATACCAAAGTAGCGGAGCATATATAGCATCCATACCATTCCAAATCAATTTATTCATCGTCTGAATTAACTGCACACTTTATCTATGTTGATCAGTTCCAGAAAAGCATCTATTGCTGAATCGCCAGATTTTTAAGATGTAGTGAATTTTTCTTTCATTTCATTCAATTCTCTTTTCTTTGGCTATGTTTAGGGCACAGAAGAGAGAGAGAAGAATTCCTTGTGATGAATATCAAGAGTTCTTAATTCCAAGACAAGATCTACAAGTCGGCTGCTCACTTCCTGATCACTTAAATGCTCTTAATACTTCCCACTCAGACTTCATAATCTGTAATCTTATCTGGTGTGACATAATTGTCAAATGCAGAGGTTTATGGTATAATTTGCCAGTGTTATTCTTCTCCAAACTGGAGGATATATATAGAAGTACAAATTGCTTATAGCTAAGTGTGAAGGTAAATACAAGACCTTTAACTTACAAATACAAGGAGAGTAAAATTAACACTTCCCAAAAAACCCTAGGCGGCAGTTGTCTTTCCGTCAAAGTTTATACCCGGTCCGACGGCACGCCCTAGTAGTGTCATCGTCGGACGGGCTAGAGGGGACCTCGTGTCCAATGGTAGGTTGTCTTGGAGTAAGCCCAGTCGAGGTTATGGAGGTATGGGGGTGGTTTTGCTGGCCAGAACGCTTGGAAGCTTTGCCGGGGAGAGGCGGCGGTGGTTCGATGGCAGGTGGAATGGACTGGTGGTGTCGTTGCGAGATGGGTGGATGCCTGACGGTGACGTACGTTTGGCGGCGAGGTCGGGATCTGTGGTGAGCAGATCTAATCGAAAGGCTCTGATCGGGTTTGGCTTGCTAAGATCCGATCCGGGGATGGGGATGGGGATGGTGAGCTGGCATGTTGAGATTGATGGCAGAATGGAGGGATGGACTACAATCAGCCGGTACAGAGATGACGGAGACGCTGCCGGTGGGACGGGTAGGCAGTTGCAGGCGGGCTGGAAGCATCGTGGACTCTCCCATCTTCCCCTTCGACTTGGGTTGGGTGATTTGTGGGTCTGGGCTTTGGCTCTGGGCCCATTTTGTCTTTATTTTATTTTTTTGTTTTATTATTTGTTATGTTTAGTAAAATGTGGCTATATGCCGGAAATAAGTCTATACCAATATTTGGTAGGGTGACGTGGGCTTGGTCCCTGTATGCGCACTCAGTGTGCCTTGTCTAACCTAGTAAGGCAGCGAGCCATTTACTTGATCAAATGGACGCAACCTCCTAGTGGTAGGATGAAATGGAGTGTCGCCGGATATGTTTCCGTGCGGCAACATAATAGGAAAGCTGGGCTATTTGTAATGATGCTTCTCCATGCGAGAGTAATCTCTCCGTTATGTCACCGCTTTGTTAAAGCAAATAGAGTAGCTAGTTGTGCACTTTTTGCTAATTGGTGCTTGGTGGAATACATAGATTTAGTGGAGACTCCTAGTATTATTTCAGGATGTTCTCTTGATGCTTATTGTAATCAGGGGTTAAGACTCTATGTCCCCCCCTTGTATTCTGCAGTTTCATTAATCAAGGTTTGAGGGCAACCGCACCAGCCCTTTTTTTTCAAAAAAAAAAAAAAAAAAAAAGTGTGAAGGTAAATATAATAAGTTATGAACTACGGCTACATTATTTACACAAGATTTGCTGCTGCTGCCTTATTCTTCATGTCAGGATTTGCTACTGACTCTGTTCTTCATGTTGATATCAACAACATGACTCACAAGTCAACACTTCCCCTCAAGTTGGGGCATAAACGTCACAAAGACCCAACTTGCCAAGTGAATCATGCATGGAACAACTTTCTAGATACAGTTTTGGTAAGTATATCTGCTAATTAATTGCTCCTCAGTTGGAACAAAAGGAAAGGAGATTAACTTTGCATCCAACTTTTCCTTAATGAAGTGTCGATCAACTTCCACATGTTTTGTTCGGTCATGTTGTATAGGATTATGTGATATGTCAATAGCTTCTTTGTTATCACAGTGCAATTGCATTATGACTTAGGCTTAAATCCCAAATCTCGTAGTAAATTTTGTAGCCACAGAAGTTCACACACTCCATGTGGCATACCTCTATATTCAGTTTCAGCACTTGATCTTGCAACGACTTTTTGCTTCTTACTTCTCCATGTAACAAGATTTCCTCCCACAAAGGTGAAGTACCCAGATGTAGACTTCCTGTCTGTGATAGAACCAGCCCAATCTGCATCAGTATACCCACTAACATCAAGATGCTGATATTTAGAAAACATTAAACCTTTCCTGGTGCTGACTTTAAGTACCTCAAGATTCTTACTACTGCCTCCATATGTCGTTCACTTGGATTGTGCATAAACTGACTGACAACACTAACTACATAAGCAACATCAGGTCTAGTGTGTGACAAATAAATCAAACGTCACACTAACCTCTAGTATCTTGGTTTGTCAGTTGGAAGCTGATCAGGATATTTTGCTAGTTTGTGATTTTGCTCAATTGGAGTGTCAATCGGAGAACAATTCAACATGCATGTCTCTGCCAAGAGATCCAACACATACTTTCGCTGACATAAGAAGATGTCATCTCTCCCCCTGGCTACTTCAATCCCCAAGAAGTACTTCAAGTCTCCCAAATTCTTCATCTCAAACTCAGAAGCCAACTTCTTCTGAAGATTTCCAATTTCTACCAAGTCATCCCCTGTTATTACCATATCATCCACATATATAATAAGCACAGTTACCTTCCCCTTCTGACGCTTTAAGAATAAGGTGTGGTCTAAATTGCTCTGCTTGTATCCAAAGCGTCTCATGGACTGAGTGAATCTGCCAAACCATGACCGGGGTGATTGTTTAAGTCCAAAAAGGGATTTCTTCAATATGCAAACAACATCACCATGTGTATTTGATGCATACCCAGGAGGAAGACTCATTATACTTCCTCAGTTAACTCCCCATGAAGGAACGCATTTTTTCCATCAAATTGATGAAGTGGCCAATTCAGATTAGCTGCAAGTGACAACAACACCCGAATAGTATTCATCTTGGCTACTGGAGCAAAAGTCACATCATAGTCAATCCCATATGTCTGAGTGAATCCCTTAGCCACCAACCTCGCCTTATACCTACTTACTGTGCCATCTGCATTATGTTTCACAGTAAAAATCCATCTACACCCAACAATCTTTTTACCACGAGAAAGTAGTTCCCAGGTGTGATTCTTTTCTAATGCCTCCATTTCTTCCTCCATTGCCTTGGCCCACATTGGATCTCCCAAAGCTTCCTGCACTTTATTAGGAATAGATACAGAGGATATTTGATTCACAAATGATGCATAAGGTTTAGATAACCTATGGTGTGACACAAAGTTAGATACTGGATATTTGGCTTTAGCAGTTATGGAAGGTTCATACCTTTTTGCTGGTTGACCACAGGTAGTTCTACTAGGTAACACATATGTAGAAGAGACTGACTCTACAGGTTACTAGGTGAAGATACTGGACATACCTGAGATGGAGCTTCTTGACCAGAAAGTTCGGCATCAGGGGGTGAAGTATCAGATGAGGAGGAAGCTGCAATAGAGTCTTCTTCAGCTTCAGAAATTGACTGGTCAAAAATATCCTTTGACTGGTCGAGTACATTTCTGCCTATTCCGTCGGTTTCCTCGTTCAACTGGTCGACTCCCCCTATCGACTGGTCGATTTGGGCAATTCGACTAGTTGATTTCGAGATGTCAATACTCTCTTCTTCTGCATCTTTATTCTTCTTCAACTCTCCACCAACAAACATCACTTCAAAAAACACATTCTCCCCCTGAAGAGAGGTGTTGTTGGGGGAGAAATAACACATATCTTCATAAAATGACACGTCCATGGTGACATAGAACTTTCGTGTAGGTGGGTGATAGCACTTATAGCCTTTCTGATGAGAACCATAACCTACAAAAACGCATTTGAGAGCTCGGGCATCCAACTTTGACCTATGATTTTTGGGTATGTGGACAAAGGCAACACAACCAAAGACACGGGCGGGAAGATTATGGAAGGAAGGAATAGAGACATGGGTTGACAAAACTTCAAAGTGAATGCGCCCCTGAAGAACACTGGAAGGAAGACGATTAATACGATGTGAGGTATGAACTACTTCACCCCAAAGATACTTGGGCATATGAGCACCAAATAGAAATGCCCGTGCTATGTCTAGGAGATGGCTATTTTTACGCTCAGACACACCATTTTGTTCAGGTGTTTGAGGACAAGTGGTTTGATGGATTATACCTTTTTCTTGGAAATATTTCTGAAAATCACGATTAACAAACTCCCCCCCCCCCCCCCCCCCCCATTATCAGAACGAAAAACAATGGAAGAACTGTGTTTGAATCAATTTTTGAAAGGCTTGAAAAGCAGAAAACACAGCATCCTTAGACTTAAGCAATGCTACCCATGATAATCGAGTGCAATCATCAATAAATAAGACAAAATAACACATTCCAGAAATAGTGGGTTCTCTAGAGGTCCCCATACATCAGAGTGAATAATCTCAAAAGGTTTAGAACTTTTATTAGAAAGACTTAATGGATAGTTGTCTCTATGGCTTTTCGCCAAAACAAAAGTTTTACAATGCAAGGACGACTCATCAATGCCAACAAATAAAGAGGGCATAGTTTTACGCATTACATTGAATGAAGGATGCCTAAAGCGTCTGTGCCATAACCAGACTTCATTGAGCTCTTTAGAAGTCAAAGTCAAAGCAACTGGGACATTCTTCCTTGGCCTCTCCCCGGCATAAGCTTGATCCAGATGAAACAGTCTTCCCCTTATATACCCTTTGCCAATAACTTCCCTGTTCAGAAGATCCTGAAACACCACATCCTGAAGCACCTTCCACCCAATACCTCTATCGATCCAACTTAGGGAGACACAACTACAATCGATCAAATACTTATACCGATATTAGATACAAGCACAAGTCAACGCCATGACCTTAACCAACCAACTTCAATCGTATAAATAAAAGGACATTGTTTCCATGAAACAATCCTCGCCAACTCCACCAGAGTTTAAATCTAGAGGTTCCCATTCCTCAAAGACAACAACTCAAAGGAGCAACACAAAGCTTCACCACTTCACCTACAGGACAAACCTAAAGTTCCAGAGACTTATGCCCTGACTGACACCTAACACTACGACATACCCAATGATTATATCAGTACTGAAGAGCATCAGATAGGGATCCGCTGCAGACGGGCCATCACTCGAGTAGTACTGACAATCACCAAATATGTACCTTACGCTGTGATACCAAACTGTCACGCCCCGAATTTTGAATAAAGGAATTCAAATCCGAAACGCGAGAACAAACAATCACAAGAAGACTCTTAGAAAATTTTTCAAATAAACTAAGCAACAAACAAACTGAACTCACAATGTCAATACCGACTCGTTCTTTAGAGTCACATATTACATTACAATAGTTTACAAATTAAACTGAATATCAATTCAACGTGTAACCACTCTCACCAACTCACTACACAGCGGAAGACTACAAGTAAAAGCGCCCTTCTACACCACGTGACGGAAAGTCCACCTCAACTTCGATAACGATCACCCGATATTCTAACCTGCACAATAACCCCTACACCATAGAATAGTGCACCGGGAATGTAAACAACAAACCCGGTAAGCTTTTCAGCCCGTATGAGTAAACTAAATTAAAATGACTCACGTCACTCATGCTTATAATTTCTCAATTCATGAGATAAATTAAAGCAACAACATTTAACTCCATAAACACAACCAAACATATAATCACACTAGGTAACAATTAGTAATCCCTGCATCGAAAGTTTAGTTCAGGAGATCACTAAAGTCACCCAATTCAAATTATAGTAATCCCTGCGTCGAAAGTTTAGTTCAGGAGATTACAATTAAATCAAACAATATAATTCATATTATCTCAACTCACCCATAATATGAAAATCAAGTCCCTCTTGGACAACAAAAGAAAGAAACCACTTGAAACTCTCTTTTAAAAATGTGTACTCAAGGGCACGGTAACACAAAGTTATCCCCCAAGCAGTGCAATGTACCCAAGAGCACGATAACGCGAAGTTATCCCCCAAGCCGTACATTTGGCAGACAGACTAGAGCTCTAACTGAATTGTAACTTGACACCTCGGCCGAGGTTCAAGTATACAACATGCCTCGATCACCAATGTGACAAAAGGTCCTCAGACCGAACATTTAAAATTCCACATGACCCAAAATGTTACACTCAACCCAAGATACTCTTTAACACAATCATATCAATCAATCACATGATATATTGCATTTCCGAAAAGAGTAAATGCTCAGAATAATAATCCAAATAATTCACAAATCATACGCATATCACCACGTCATGCCATCAACATATATATATTCCACGTAAATATATATATACGTAGTCATTCACGCAGGAATGACCACTAATACCAACTATAGTTCACACATTTTAAAACCAAGAAATTCATTTTATACTTAAATTCATTTTTTTACCTGGGGAGCCGTAGCCCTATGAACCGTAGTCGATCGACACTACTAGAATTTTGTTCATATACATCGGTTCTAGACCGATGTTAAACTAATTTTCGACCGATGTCTTAGTGGGTGTAGAGAAAAGTATAGACATCAGTATAAGCGCGTTTTCAACCGATGTCCCAGACAGCAACCAACATCGATTCTAAAAAACAAATCGATGTATAATCGTTATAATCATAATATTTTTGTATGTTAGGTATGTCTAATTCTTCATATTTTCACATTTTATGCTTAAAAAAGTATATGTCGAACAATACCTACTTGAACATTTGCATCGATTTCTATTCCAGAAGCGATGTCCAGTACACTCGTAGACATCAGTCTCCAAAAAAATTTGTTTGTTCGTGTCTATTTTTACGTGCATCTTGCCACTTTATTCTCCTGAGAACGATGTATGTGCCTTTAGGCAACATCAGTTAATCTATTAAGAATGATGTTTTATGTTACTAGGAACATCGTTTTTCGTTATTTGAAACGATGTCTAGTAATTTTGTAGACATCATTTCTATTTTTCAAAACCGATGTCCTGTATTTCATGGTAAATCAGTTTACTTTATAACAGCTGATTTGTACGTTGACAATAGATAACGGTTTGGTGTTTAGATATCGATGTGCATTGGTTTTGTGTACATCGATTTTTGGGTGATATTTCGATATGTTCATAATCATTAGACATCAGTCCAGTTTTAGGTACTGATTTGTAATCTCTGAATTGACATCGTTTTCTTTGACATTAGTGTTTTGTTCCCATTTATATACATCAGTTCATATATATATATATATATATATCTCAACATCTTAACTCAAGCACATCATCCAAAAATGGGACATTCCATTAATTTTCTTTCCAAAGTCATGATCCAACAGAAAACTCCAAGCCTACAAAAGCTAGCCTAGAGACATATGAATAACAAGTTACAATCAGTTTTATCAACACACATTGCCTCAAAGAAAAAAACTAGCCTTACTCCAAATCATTTTAGTAGTCAAAATTCTATACCAAAGTCTGTATATAATCAGCCACTTCAATGCACACCTCATCGCTGTTGGCTATATGATTTCTGAGTCTTTACCGCCCACTACAACTGTATAAACCAACACAATCAAGTCACAATCATTGGGTAAACAAGTTAATATTTAATTAACCCAAAAACAAAACAAACAAACTCAAACAAAGAAACAAACAAACTGCAGCACCTGAACTACAAGATGGATCTGCACAACTACAAGTCACATCCAATACTAATATAACTGGACTTTACCAAATTTAAACACACATAAATCAAGAAAAATGAATCACCCATATACCATACATGTGCATACATGCACGCTTTTAGAATTCTCATGTTGCACCAAATTAAATGCACGTATTTCTTAACGCAAGCAAGCAAACCTCTATTTTAGTTACATCATTTACTTTTTAAAGAAAAAAAGAGCTAATACTTTAGAAAAAAAATAAATAGATGGAAGAGACAGTACAACAGAAGATGTATTACCTGATAGAAGGCGAAGCATAGAGGCCATCAAATGTTATTTCAAATTTTCAATTAAGTCATGACTATACATGTACCTCTATACCATCACGAGTATAGTTGATGAAAGTAGGCAAAGCTCTTGATCCTGTTTGAACGTCTGCCACGATATTCAGGTTCTCGTCCCGCACTTCCACCTTTCAAATCTCCAATCCCACTCATTGAGTAGTGTAATTTAGAATCATAAGTCAACATTTGCTGAACTGATCTAAACTCAACATTTGCTGAAGCTGAACAAAACAGTACCTGCTTGCATAGGTCCTTCAAGAAACTCAGAGTATGCAAAGGGCTTTATGTCATTGAACTTAGCAATGAACGAGTGCTTTACGATATCGATGATCATTTCACAGACGAATACCACACCAGCGTTCTGCAGTACCCAAATGTTAAAACAGTTTCCCATCAAATGTTTCCTCCAGAATGTTTTGAGCTAGGATGAATATGATAAATGCATAAATGTGGAACCTCTCCACAGAATCTGGTCACAAACAAAAAATAAAATAAAATCAAAGAGGATTTAGGACCATCTGAAAAGAATATAAGACTAATCTAATTTAATTCATCGGACACAGAACCACATCGATCTAGTTTAATTAACATAGTCGCTATAAGCCAATAAAAGGAAGCAAACTCACCAAAGTATACCAGGCTATGAATGTTTTCCTTACTATATCGCTTGAACACATTGCTTTTTATCTCGGCAAAGTTATAGGACACCAGCAAAGCGAACAAGTCATTATTGTGAGCAACAATGCAGTTTGACAAAGTAATTGCCTGAACAAAGAGGATAAATGCATGAATAAGTACGTAGAGTCAAGGATCCAATGACATTGAAGGGAAAATAACAGAACAAAAATCATAAATTTCTAAAGTAAGGATATTTGAGGTAGTCACGGCTAAAGCTTGGTCGCAAGTAAATCTCCAAATCCAGAATCTCATGTTTTCTGTTGGACAACTACCAAGTCCGTCTACTGAGTTGTAGAGATATGACAAAGATTAGCTCATTGACTTCAGATGACTACTTTTGAAGCACTATGAAAAACAAAATTTATATAACTAAACACTTAGACACCAGATAACTAGAACTCTTAGTTCTACAAGATATTGTACACAAAGAGCAAGATCATATTGTGTATAAAACTTCACATAATTAGTACCTAGTACTCTATCGGCCTTCCAATTGTGCAACTTATAGTTTTCACAGACAAGACACAATACCACCACAATCACTATTCCAAGATACAAGTAATCTCCACTTCTAGTTCGCAAACTGAGCTGATAAATTAAACAACGATCGAAAAAGCTAACCCAAGCATACAAAAATTGCTGAACATGATTATGGCAGTTTCAGCAGAACTTAAAGCATGAAAAACCATGTAGATATAACTGAACTCCTAATATATCAAACCTCCCATAGTTAGCAGTAGTAAAGAAGCTTACAAATCATTTTCAGATCCCTCCTCATAAACAAAAGTGCTGAAAACCGGTCCCATTGATCTTTTTGAATCATTACCGATCGAGCTACCATCTCCACCTTTGCTCTTCTAGCAATACAAAACAAACAATCCGACAAGAAAACCAAACAGAAAGTAAGTAACTACACCGCTGTACTAATACAGAGAAACATCAAAAACAACAAGGACTAGCGAGACCACTCACCACGTACAATCAAACCATCAGTCCAAGTAGGATCGATATAGCTCACTAACAATATCAATGTACTTCTGCCATGCTTGCTAAATCCTCAATCACCAAATCCCCAAGAAAAACATTTCAACCTCCAGACCGTCCAATCTCAAAACCATAACAAAATCAACAGTACGTTCAAACTCAAGGTGACCATACAAATCATAGAATAAAGCAATTAAAACCAAAATTCATTGCAATAGAGAAGTTAAGAAATTCTTTGCAATAGAGAAGTTAAGAAATTCATTGCTAAGTTGCTAACTCTCCCAGTGATCTTTAAGCTGTCAAGCACTCAGTCTTGCATGGCTTGCAGAGGCTATGTAGACCATGAAGCCTTATCTCAAAATTAAACCTCCAAACATCCAAAATAGATAAAACCCAGATGCAAGCAATGACCATTTGACTTGAAAACAGACAATCCCACAGTTTATCTTGGTTATTACCTTCACTCACTACCCAAAACCTAATTAAGTAAAATTCCATCAATTTTCTTCAACAATATTCTGAATAAACCAACAAAACGACATCAAAATCGCACCTTGATGAGGATTGTGTTGCCCCTAAAGAGCTGGAGCTTCTCCATGGTCTCAGGGTGGAGCGCGACGACAGAGTTGACATCATTGATGGCCTCATCGACGACAAGGCGATTCGCTGCCTTCTTCCGCTCGAGAATCGCAGAGCTGAAATCCCTCTTAGTCCCCTTATTGCAACAATTTTCAAAGCAATCGCATCAGAAATCAAAATCCCTAAAAATTTCAGAAAATCAAAAAAGTTAGCTTAAAATCAAAAAGAAGAGGAATTGGATCTGAGGGATTACGGGTCGGACGATTTAGCTTTATCGGTCATGGTGGAAGAAGAGCAGGAAACTGACTCACCCAACTCATTCTCCTTATATGTGAGGTCGGGCTCTAGCCCACAAATCCATAGAATAAAAACAACTAGAAGAAAACATCGAAGAGCGAAAAAGAAAAGGGGGGCTGGGTTTAGAAATTCATACACCGATCTGGAGAGAGAAGCTGAGATGAGATGAGATGAGAAGCTAATTGATCTCGGTCAAAGGTGAAGAAAGGTCGAGAAGGAGCTCGGGTTTCTTCGACATTGTCAGGATCTATGTTTCTTCGACTCTCTTGGCGTTTCAGAGTCCGCCGGAAATGGAGGAGGAAGGATTGTGATGGTGAGGAAGAGCTCGAGTTTGGGAGCCAGCTCAACTGAGCTCGAGGGTTTCGATCTGTTTCACATTTGGGGTCGGGCGCAATTTTTTTCTGAGTGTGAAAGTTTTGAGTTTTAGTACCTACTTCTTCATTTTACTTAAAAACTTAGCGCGTTTTGCAAAAATAGGTTCCCGCAAATTTTCAAACAAAACTTTTAACACCGGTCATTTTAAGACCCGATGTTAATGATATACATTTAAATCGGTATTTTCTTAAAACGATGTTAGATTACGTTTTTACATCGTGTGCAAGTCTGACCGATTTAAAACATGCGATGTCTATGAACAGATTTCTAGTAGTGCGAGTTCATATTATTTCAAACAAAGCATTAAATTTGAAAACGATTTACAATTATCACAACAATTCCAACAATTAATTAATTCGGTTCGTAAATGAACATTGTGAGATTTACTCACCTTAAAGTCCCGCTGCGTCTTCTCTAACAATCAAGATAAAATACCGGACGTACTGCCAATCACCTAAAGCAAGTACAACCCCGATTCAGTACACGAATTAACAAAAACCATTAAATTCCGAAACTCACGAAACACACTAAAAATCCGAAAGTGAAGCCAATCGAGGCGAAACTTCATCCAAGACCACCCGAGGTCTCCGGAATACTTATACGATCAATCTATCAAAATTTCAAGTCAACAGGACGGCCAAATCCTCACGGATCGAACATCGATCGAACCGAAAACCCTAAAACCCTAACATACATCAACTTTCTCCAAAATAACCTTATAATATATCAAAACGACCGTATCGATGTGTAGATGGATAAACTGAAAACAGAACACAAAAATAAGGCCAGACGCGCCACCACGCGCCGCCACAAGCGGTGGTTCAGAATGTGGTCAACCACGGCGGTCAACGCCGGATCAACCACCTCCGATGCCAAAGTCATCAACTACAAACTTGTTCAAAATGAAGGGATGAGCCACTTTCATACCTGGAGCTAAGTGAGATTCGGTATAGATCGTCCTAGATCAAGCCTGGAAGGTGGATCAATCTCGTGCGTCTGATCAGATCCTAGATCGAATCAGGGACGTCGAAAACTTCAAACCTTGATCTTTCGCTCCACACTCAAAATCGTGATGCAAGGCTTATATGTGGATGATCAGGAGGAGGAAGAAAACCCAAAACGGGGGAGGATCGGCCCGTGCAACGCCGGCGTGGAGGAGAACCGGCCGCGTCGGGTTTGGGGCTCGGTGGAGGGCTTCGATCCAGCCCTGGAGGCTGCAACGGAACAAAGCGACGCCACGGGGCGTATGGGCGGCTCGCGGCGAACGCGGGAAGCGCCGGGTCGTGGCCGGAGAACGCGTGACGGCGCCGCTGGCGTCGGGTCGTGAAGGAAGTTTTCACAGAATCCTAACGTATGAAAAGTCAACCTTCGCATCCCCCCTAAAACCATACTTTTCTAATAAATAATCGTCCGAAATACTTCCGCTCCATCCACGAACCACGAAATCGTATCAACGAACTCTTAAATAATTCCCGAAGCATTTAGGAATTAATTACGAATTTTCATGGTATTACATTCTACCCTCCTTAAAGAAATTTTATCCCGAAATTTAAGCGTACAACAGTCCACCAAAAGGTGCGGATACCTTATTCTCATAACTCACTCGTGTTCTCACGATGCGTCACTCATGTCGCTGCGACTTCACAAAACCTTAACCAAGTCACTCACTTCCTTTCAGGTCGCCTTGCCAACCTATCCAGTTACGATAGGTTCAACAACAAGGTCACATTCGCATTCCCTTGATCGTACCATGATCAACCACAAGTGACTCATCATGGATATACTTCCTCAGCATGAACACATGGAAACGTTTTGCACACCAAACGTACACATAGAAAACATTTCGTACAGCAGACATACTAGGAGGTAAAGCAAGTCTATATGCCAAATCTCCACCTTCTCCAAAATCTCAAAAAGGTCTGACAACCTTGGTGTAAACTTCCCTTCTCGCCAAAAGTCACACTTCTCAAACTTGGCATAAAATTTTCCTCATTCAGAACCTGTAGCACAATCCGAAGATGCTTATCATGATCCTCCAACGACTTGGAGCAAATCCAGATATCATCCATGAATACTACCACAAACATATCCAAGTGAGGATTGAACATGCGGTTCATCAAGTTCATATAGGTAGGAGGTGCATTGGTTAGACAAAAAGACATGACGACAAATCAAAATGTCCGCACATAATCCCAAAAGCAATCTTAGGAACAACCTGCTCCTTATAGCAACATCTGAATTCGGACATCGATAATGAAATACTGATTGTCCAGGAACAGATAACACATCATCACTTCTGCCTCTAGTCCTTAAATAAGATTGCTCTCATTGTGATGACTTTGCCAACTTAATAACAAGTCAAAAATTTTCACTCAACGTTGTTCGATCTGTAGTCTCGTCTGGAATACAAACCGACTACAAACGATGGTCGCACCAACTTCCACTTCAACTACCCTACGATCACGCACACTGAACCCTCATAGACTTTCTTCTCCAGCTTGGCACACCAAGACATTCCCCAACAGATAATCTAGAAGACGAGGTAACCATAAACACCAAAGCTCCACCTCACATCATAATGCAACAGGTCCGACAGACCTCAGTCTATACTTCACATTTGAAGTTAAAACCGCATGCCTTAAACATCACCTCCAACACCTGATTCACTCGTTCAGTCCATCCAACAATCTGTGGATAAAATACTACACTCACACTTCGAGTAATTCCTCATAGCATTCTAGAATAGTCCCCACTCCACACGTACGACATGTCTAGGTCAAACATCTGATACAGGTACAATACCTAGCATCACTACACTACGACACTCTACCACTCCACTTGATGATCATTCAAACATTCTATGCGTCACAACTTCTGTAATTGCAGCACATCACTAGGTTCCGCACAGTAGGAACACTAGGAGATAAAGCAACTCAAATGCTGAATCTCCACTTCTCACCGAACTCGCAACAAGTTTAGCGAACCTTAGTCTTAACTTCACTTTGAAGTTCAAAACAAATGCCTTCAACATACCCTCAATCACTTGATTCATCTGATCAATCGGTCACTCAATCTGTGGGTAAAATGATACACCCGCATCTCGAGTGATCCTTGTGGCATTAGAGGATAGTCTCGAAACTTCGAAATGAAATTTGCCTAGACCCACAATTAATAACAACACCCTACCTAGTATCACTGCACTAGTCATCCTCACCACAGCACTTGGTGGTATCACAACCATCTCCAGAATTCCATTCCCGTACACAGCCCAACAATGGCATCTGAAACTACTGCACTATACGCAGACTACTCAAAAGTCCAGAAATCAGTTATCACAACAGTATATGTAACACCTCGTTGATAATGTAACTCTAGCACTACGAGAATTTGGAAAAGAAATCTGGCATTCACTCGAATCAATAATACAACATTCTTTTACAATCAACATTTCATAAAATCACAACAAGTTCTGCATGCATCAAAATCACACAAAAACTCATTCATAAAGACAACAAAGCATGCATCACAATTCAATAGGTGCTCTACCACCTCAGAACACAAAATCATGCTAAGGTCTAGCCTCAACTAATCCACGCACAAATCATCACATGGCACTGCACACATAATTATCGTCACACATACCACTACCCAGTACTACCACAAAATCACACAAGCACTGCTACAAAAGCTGTTACAAAAGGCACTGCCACAAAGGCTGCCACACAATCTCTACTACCACAACCATGAAGGGTGCATCACACAACCAACCACTCACAACAGGCAGTCACCCTCAAAAGTCTAACTACAGACATCAAGCAGAAATCCAACACCACACAATATAAATATGTATCACCAAAACAATTCATTCTCAAAAGCATACCAATAAAACAAGTCACCCAGTGATCTAGCTAGAATCATTTGAGTCAACCAACACAAAACAAATGTGTAGAAAAACAATGCTTCACTAAAATCAAGGACTAATAAATGCTAAACACCTCCCATTCTGAAACATCTCAAGGCTCTACCTGCCTAACGAGTGTAGTCAAACTAAGTTCAGCAACTACACCAATTGAAGTCTACTTATGGGTCCTCTGCCCTTTCCAGGACCCACCCTGAGTACTTGACGCACTACTGCTCTCTGTAACTATCTTTTCCCCTTTTCTCGGAATTCTCCGTAGTTGTCATCTCCTTCCAAGATGTCTAGAGTTCCTGTATAATGGCAAAGCACTAGCAAGGATGAGTGCTACATGATGCAACTGAAAAAGAACCACTCCCACTTTGATCACTAGACTCAGTTCCCCCTTGGGACTTCCGAGTCAAGAACACTAGATCTATCGGCCAAACAAACCGATACAACCACAAGAACCTGGCCTCATAGTCCCTGACACTCTTAATCCCTTGAACTAGAGTAATTGATGTCAAACTCCAATTTCTCCATCACTGGAGCAGAAAGGCATATGTCCCGGAAGAGTTCCACGAAACCCTCCCAAGTCATGGTCGATATATTCCTAATCCTCAACAATAAATCCCACCAACGTCCTACTTCACTTTTAACTAGGAACGTAGCTACCTCTTTCTTCTTCACGTCAGTATAGACGACCATATCAAAGTAGGTCTCCATGTTTTCGATTCATTGATCGGCCAACAGGAAATCTGAACCAACTTGAAATCCCCTTGCCCCAGTCTAGTGACCTCCCTAGTCAGTCTAGATAGGTGAGTAGCATCAACTGCCTCAACAACAAATGAAACAAGTTGTACTACCTTCTCCACAAGATAGAACTCCTCCAAAGAGGAAACCATGCCTTCACCCCTGGTCGGGCCTCTCTGAAGATTCATCACCTAGTGGACATAGCGTCACCACAAAGCATTCTCAAAATCACACTAAGAACTCAAACTTCACACAAGATTAGCATAGATACCTCGGAGTCACCTTAAACACATAATAGTATGCCGAATAAAATGCTCCACTAAGACACCACGCTATTAAACAAGATGACTATCCCTTGATAAGCACCTTCCACCCAATACCTCTATCGATCCAACTTAGGGGAGACACAACTACAATCGATCAAATACTTATACCGATATTAGATACAAGCACAAGTCAACGCCATGACCTTAACCAACCAACTTCAATCGTATAAAAGGACATTGTTTCCATGAAACAATCCTCGCCAACTCCACCAGAGTTTAAATCCAGAGGTTCCCATTCCTCAAAGACAACAACTCAAAGGAGCTACACAAAGCTCCACCACTTCACCTACAGGATAAACCTAAAGTTCCAGAGACTTATGCCCTGACTGACACCTAACACTACGACATACCCAATGATTATATCAGTACTGAAGAGCATCAGATGGGGATCCGCTGCAGACGGGCCATCACTCGAGTAGTACTGACAATCACCAAATATGTACCTTACGCTGTGATACCAAACTGTCACGCCCCGAATTTTGAATAAAGGAATTCAAATCCGAAACGCGAGAACAAACAATCACAAGAAGACTCTTAGAAAATTTTTCAAATAAACTAAGCAACAAACAAACTGAACTCACAATGTCAATACCGACTCGTTCTTTAGAGTCACATATTACATTACAATAGTTTACAAATTAAACTGAATATCAATTCAACGTGTAACCAGTCTCACCAACTCACTACACAGCGGAAGACTACAAGTAAAAGCGCCCTTCTACACCACGTGACGGAAAGTCCACCTCAACTTCGATAACGATCACCCGATATTCTAACCTGCACAATAACCCCTACACCATAGAATAGTGCACCGGGAATGTAAACAACAAACCCGGTAAGCTTTTCAGCCCGTATGAGTAAACTAAATTAAAATGACTCACGTCACTCATGCTTATAATTTCTCAATTCATGAGATAAATTAAAGCAACAACATTTAACTCCACAAACACAACCAAACATATAATCACACTAGGTAACAATTAGTAATCCCTGCATCGAAAGTTTAGTTCAGGAGATCACTAAAGTCACCCAATTCAAATTATAATAATCCCTGCGTCGAAAGTTTAGTTCAGGAGATTACAATTAAATCAAACAATATAATTCATATTATCTCAACTCACCCATAATATGAAAATCAAGTCCCTCTTGGACAACAAAAGAAAGAAACCACTTGAAACTCTCTTTTAAAAATGTGTACTCAAGGGCACGGTAACACAAAGTTATCCCCCAAGCAGTGCAATGTACCCAAGAGCACGATAACGCGAAGTTATCCCCCAAGCCGTACATTTGGCAGACAGACTAGAGCTCTAACTGAATTGTAACCTGACACCTCAGCCGAGGTTCAAGTATACAACATGCCTCGATCACCAATGTGACAAAAGGTCCTCAGATCGAACATTTAAAAGTCCACATGACCCAAAATGTTACACTCAACCCAAGATACTCTTTAACACAATCATATCAATCAATCACATGATATATTGCATTTCCGAAAAGAGTAAATGCTCAGAATAATAATCCAAATAATTCACAAATCATACGCATATCACCACGTCATGCCATCAACATATATATATTCCACGTAAATATATATATACGTAGTCATTCACGCAGGAATGACCACTAATACCAACTATAGTTCACACATTTTAAAACCAAGAAATTCATTTTATACTTAAATTCATTTTTTTACCTGGGAGCCGTAGCCCTATGAACCGTAGTCGATCGAGTTCATATTATTTCAAACAAAGCATTAAATTTGAAAACGATTTACAATTATCACAACAATTCCAACAATTAATTAATTCGGTTCGTAAATGAACATTGTGAGATTTACTCACCTTAAAGTCCCGCTGCGTCTTCTCTAACAGTCAAGATAAAATACCGGACGTACTGCCAATCACCTAAAGCAAGTACAACCCCAATTCAGTACACGAATTAACAAAAACCATTAAATTCCGAAACTCACGAAACACACTAAAAATCCGAAAGTGAAGCCAATCGAGGCGAAACTTCATCCGAGACCACCCGAGGTCTCCGGAATACTTATACAATCAATCTATCAAAATTTCAAGTCAACAGGACGGCCAAATCCTCACGGATCGAACATCGATCGAACCGAAAACCCTAAAACCCTAACATACATCTACTTTCTCCAAAATAACCTTATAATATATCAAAACGACCGTATCGATGTGTAGATGGATAAACTGAAAACAGAACACAAAAATAAGGCCAGACGCGCCACCACGCGCCGCCACAAGCGGTGGTTCAGATTGTGGTTAACCACGGCGGTCAACGCCGGATCAACCACCTCCGATGCCAAAGTCATCAACTACAAACTTGTTCAAAATGAAGGGATGAGCCACTTTCATACCTGGAGCTAAGTGAGATTCGGTCTAGATCGTCCTAGATCAAGCCTGGAAGGTGGATCAATCTCGTGCGTCTGATCAGATCCTAGATCGAATCAGGGACGTCGAAAACTTCAAACCTTGATCTTTCGCTCCACACTCAAAATCGTGATGCAAGGCTTATATGTGGATGATCAAGAGGAGGAAGAAAACCCAAAACCGGGGAGGATCGGCCCGTGCAACGCCGGCGTGGAGGAGAACCGGCCGGGTCGGGTTTGGGGCTCGGTGGAGGGCTTCGATCCAGCCCTGGAGGCTGCGACGGAACAAAACGACGCCACGGGGCATATGGGCGGCTCGCGGCGAACGCGGGAAGCGCCGGGTCGTGGCCGGAGAACGCGTGCGGCGCCGGGTCGGGTCGGCTGCGTGGGAGAGGAGAGAGAACGGAGAGAATGAGGGGCTGAAACGCAAAATGGGAAAATTTCTGGATTTCTGAATAAATCCGGATTTTTTCTATATTTATAGAAAAATCCACAAACTTCAAATCCTCATAACTTCTTCATACAAACTCCGATTTTCACGTTCCACATATGCACGAACTCATATCAACGCGCTCTACGACTTTTGTGAAGAAAGTTTTCACAGAATCCTAACGTATGAAAATTCAACCTTCGCACCCCCCCCCCTAAAACCATACTTTTCGAATAAAAAATCGTCCGAAATACTTCCGCTCCATCCACGAACCACGAAATCGTATCAACGAACTCTTAAATAATTCCCGAAGCATTTAGGAATTAATTACAAATTTTCGGGGTATTACAATACCGATCTTACCAGTACTTCTAGCAACCACTGATACTGAGGGAGGGCCATCACCGCTATTGGTATGATCTTGCCCAGTGACTCCAAAGGACTCTGAACTCTGAACAAGATGGACAGCTGCCTTTCCTCTGCCTCGAGGTTCAGTTGGCTTGGGTTTACTGAAGTATCCAGCAGGGTACCTGTGGGAGTGGTCAGATTCTGCTGGGCCCGCAATTAAAGCAATTAATTCCGTAGTTAGTATGGCGTTAAATTTCAGTCATGAATGCGGCGATTATTAAGACAATAACTACGCACAATGATTATGATTATAAGTGCGCAATGAATGACTATCATAAATACGCAATGAATGACGGTCATAAGTACGCAATGATTAACTGTTATTAGTGCAGCAATAATTGTCATCATAAAATGTGTAAATAAATGCAGCCATAAAAGCCGGAATAATGACGGCTTGCTCCCTAAGTAAGTCATCGCCTATATAAAGGAGGCTCGACGTCCAGGTAATCCATCGAATTCCAATTCTATCTACTTCACTACTGAGAAACGTACTGACTTAGGCATCGGAGGGTTTTCTGCAGGTACCCCCCCTCCTCCTTGAGCCGAAGGTCAAACTTCGAGTCAACGCTCGAGAGAAGCTTCTCGATTGTTCCCGGTCAACTCCCGCTCCAGTCCGCATTCATTGGTGAGTCAAACTCCTCTACAGAATTTTTCGACACCAACAAGTGGCGCCGTCTGTGGGAATAACTTTTCCCTAAAAAGTGATGGCGGGAGCTGCACCATTAGAAATCTCATTTCTGTGACGAAGGACTGGGAGTGATGGAATACAAGCCCCGAAGTGATAAAAGTCTGGGTAACGTAAACTAGCGTTTTTTCCTTTAGTAATCATATTCTGATTTTTTCCTTTTATATTTGAAATATATTTGTGGTTAGTGTTGTTGAAATGTATGTGTAAGGCTGGTGGCCAGAGTAAATACCCAAGGCCGGTGGCCAAGGAGAATAAAATGTTGTTGATCAGATTCAAAGGGAAATGGGGGCAATTCCATATCACATGCTGAAAATGAATCTTCGCCTTGAGGAAAGAATCGAGGTAGTTAGGGCCCGAGGAAAGATTCAGGGCGGCCAAGGCCCGAGGAAAGATTCGGGGCGGCCAGGACGGCCAGGGCTCGAGGAAAGAATTGGGGCGGCCAGGACCTGAGGAAAGAATCGGGACGGCCAGGGATCGAGTAAACAATCGAGGCAAGATTCGAAACAGCCAGAGAATGGAAATTTCCTCTTAGGACGAGTGTCCAAAGAGAAAATTTGGGGGCATTGTGGGAGTGGTCAAATTCTGCTGGGCCCGCAATTAAAGCGATTAATTCTGTAGTTAATATGGCGTTAAATTTCAGTCATGAATGCGGCGATTATTACGACAATAACTACGCACAATGATTATGATTATAAGTGCGCAATGAATGACTATCATAAATACGCAATGAATGACGGTCATAAGTACGCAATGATTAACTGTTATTAGTGCAGCAATAATTGTCATCATAAAATGTGTAAATAAATGCAGCCATAAAAGCCAGAATAATGACGGCTTGCTCCCTAAGTAAGTCATCGCCTATATAAAGGAGGCTCGACGTCCAGGTAATCCATCGAATTCCAATTCTATCTACTTCACTACTGAGAAACGTATTGACTTAGGCATCGGAGGGTTTTTTGCAGGTACCCCCCCTCCTCCTCGAGCTGACGGTCAAACTTCGAGTCAATGCTCGAGGGAAGCTTCTCGATTGTTTCCGGTCAGCTCCCGCTCCAGTCTGCATTCATTGGTGAGTTAAACTCCTCTACGGAATTTTTCGACACCAACAGTACCCAACCAACTTATAACAAGTCTCCTTGGTGTGTCCAGTCAGTTTGCAATATTGACATACAGACCTGCCTGGATAAGAACCCTGAGTCATGGGTTGTAATCCTGATCGTGGTGTACTTAAGCCAGGAGGTGGACCTTGAGCCCGTGGGGGCTTAGCTTGGATTGTCAGGCTAAAGATTTCAGAATGGACTACCGTTGTGTTGTCTTGCTGAGACTCATCCTTGCAGATGTAGGTAAAAGCCTCAGTAAGGGAAGGAGGCTCTTGCCGACGCAATAGCTCTCCTTTGGCACTGTCATGTCTAGCATCTAATCCATTCAAAAAATGGTGCACAAGCTCCAACTCCTTCTCCTTCTGGTACCAAGTAATATCCTTAGCATTCTTCAATTTGTTTGGTCGTCGCTGATCAATCTCATCCCAAACATTTTTCAGCTGGGTGTAGAACACTGAAACTACTTGCCCATCCTACTTCATCCTTGTTGCCTTGCACAACAACTCATAGATTTGAGAAAAATCATATTCATTCATATGGAGATTATTGAGTGTCTTCCAAACTTCTACAGCAATATCACACCTAATGATCAATTGGATCACCTCATCAGTCATGGCTTTGTACAAAATTGACAGTACAAGTCCATCATCATCTTCCCACTTGACATACTCTTCACTTTCCTGATTCACCGGCGCATTAATGGTACCGGTGACATGGCCCATCTTATGGATTCCACGAAGGTGAGCGGAAATCATCTTCTTCCATGTCCTATAATTCCCAAGTCCATTCAGTTTTGCTTCTACGAATGAATCTGAGGAAAATCTGGGTTTTGAACGGAGACTTCAACTTTCTGAATACCGGAATTGCTGGTATTCCCTCCTTCTAGAAGTGAAGCATCAAGGCCAGCCATTGGAATACTCGGATTGTGAGGAAAGAGAAAAGAAATCTGATCCTTGGGTGTTGCCTATCGTGCAACCTTTCGGTAACTCCTTTTAATGCGACCAGGTAAGGAGGGTTAAGATTTCGGTGGAGCAATGCTCACTTTCAACATTTCAGTTACCTTTCTCTTATTCGATCCTTGGCCTAGACATCACATTAATTTGGTGGACCTACTTGTGTTGAGCGAGTAAGCTCGACATTACAAGGATAAAATTTCTAATCTAATTTACCTTTTTTTTTCTTTTTCTTTAATGCTTGGGAAGTGAGGTAGCAACGTGGAGACAAGGAAAAGTGGAGACAAAGAAAGAGGAGACAACTTTTCTTTTCTTTTTCTCCCTTTCTTTTCTTCTCCTTCCTTCTACTTGGTCTGACTCGTCTCTTCTTCTCCTCCCTTTTTTCTTTCCCTTTCTTCTTTTCTTCTCCTCCTCTACTTTCTTCTCCTGGAAGTTGCAAATCGGTTTCGTCGGTGGGTACAAAAGGTGCAACAGCTGACAGATTCCTTGTGGAAGAGGTCGGGGCGGCAGCTTCTTCTTCAACTCTCTTCTTCAAATCTAATGGCGCCACCGGTGGTTCTCCTTGGCAATAGGTCGTCCGTCATCTGAGGTCCAAGCTGTAGTTTGGTCTGGCTCGAAGGAGGATCCTAGAGGCAAAGAAGGTCGGAGTTGCAGGTGAGTACAAAGGGCAGGAGGTATGGGTACTGGTAAAGGAAGAACAGAAACTGTTCTTGGTTTTATGGGTGTCAGTTTGTGCTTGATCTTGAGCAAAAACTTGGTTATGGGTTATGGGTATGATCTGGAAAAGAATCAAGATCAGAAAAGAATGAAGATCAGTTTTTGATTTGTTGATTTTGTCTGAGAATGGATATGGGGAAGAAATAAGCTTCCTGTGTATGATATTGTATGGATATATTTTCTGGGTAAAAAGATGAAGAACAGAGTTCTTCTCTTGGTATTTCTGGCAGCGGAATATGGGTATCGGTCTCAAGAGCAAAACTGCTCTGATACCATGTCAAATGTAAAGGTTTATGGTATAATTTGCCAGTGTTATTCTTCTCCAAACTAGAGGATATATATAGAAGTACAAATTGCCTATAGTTTTTTTTTTTTATTGTTCAATCACACGGTGTCCTCAAAGGCTTCCTAGGCCTAGAGACTAATCCGTACTCGGGGGATCTTGTCAGAACGCTTCCTCCCTCCTGGCCACCAAGAATATATTGGGATTTAACTCCAATAAGCGTCGGCGGGATTCGAATCCGGGTATGAGGGTTCCACACCTGGAGGCTCTTACCAATTCGACCACCTGTGGTGATTAAATTTTCTATAGTTAAGTGTGAAGGTAAATACAATAAGTCATGAACTACGGCCACATTAATTACACAAGATTTGTTGCTGCTGCCTTATTCTTCATGTCAGGATTTGCTACTGACTTTGTTCTTCATGTTGATATCAACAACATGACTCATAAGTCAACAATATTAACTTGTTTGAGGAGCCCTAGGTGTTGTCAGAGTAGAGGATCTTTTAACTTTGTGTATAGAATGCTATTCCGTTGTTGGGGCAATCCAGTAAAAACAAGGTACCGGAGCTCGCTATGCGCTAGCTCTCTTTCTTCTTCACCACCAGCCAATCCAAAAGCAATTAGTCGTTGAGTTTCCTTCAGCAAATGATACAGCCCCAAAAGGTGGTGCGCTATCATCTTTGTGGTGAGGCCTTGGCAGCGGTCCTCCTCATCAATCAGCTTCAACACAGCCTTTGGGGTAGTCTTGCTACTGCTAAGCCCACCGAGCTGTATCACCGCCTCCACAACCCGCCGGTGATGCTCCAACGTCCATGACGATGACATCTTTTGAGGTGCCACGTATAGGCTTTCAAGGGTGACTTTGTTAGAGGAAAATAATACTTCTGAGCTTTTTTGTAGCAGCCCAAGCAAGGAAATGTGGAAGTCAAGGTAAAAACTTCTACAACAACATCCTGCCAGGCTCAACAGCTCCACCTTTAGGGCATTGTGTACTCCAACTTTTTCTTTATCACCGCCCAACAAGATGAAGGTGTCAACACACTTCTTGTGGTGCTCCAACGTCCACTCAAACATTTTTGGTGAAGATGTTTCTTGCCGATCTCCTTCGACCCCGAAGCGAGATATGTTCATCTTGATAGCAAATGAGGTTGCTAATTTCTTTGTCTGGGACTGAGGTCCTTATATAGTGATTGTATGTCTCAATCCTAACTGGATACCTATTACACGTGGCATTTGGATTCATTTCTAATGCGTGTTAGTGTGGTTTGCAAAATGGGTAGGGAAGTGGAGTCCTTACTCAACATGAATTGGCTTAAGATTAAGAAACGTACGTAATTCTCAAAAATGAAAAAAAAAAAAAAAAAAAAGGAGAGATATTAGGGTTTGATATATATATTTATATATATTAAAAATTAATTGCAGAGGGAAAACAAGCTCTTGAGCTGCATGGTTCTGCTCGTGGGGCTCCGACACCTCGACCCGAACCGCAAGGCCTCGAAGAAAGCCTTGGAGCACAAGGAGGAAATCTCCAAGAGACTCGGAAGTCTAGCTTGTGATGTTATATATAAACCCTAACCACGTACATTGATGTAGAGTTCAACTCCATTGGCCGGAAGCCTTATTTGAACTGGTGATTCTTCCACTAAATAAGCTTCGGCACCAAGGCCATTAACACAGAAGACTTGGAGAATGTTCTTGAAACTTCCAGGCATACAAAGGTTGCTGTAAATGACTATTAATTATACGGGCATCATCACCAGGGTCGTTGTCAAGGAACAGGGAGTCTGCTGAGATTCCAGTTCAAGCTGCAATTAATAATAAGCTCTCTAAACTTCTGGTTTCCCAAATTTTGAGTTCAAAACCCAAGCCACAGGTCCCCTATGGCCTACATGTTCCATTCAACACTGTCATCAGAGTACTGTGGCAGTACGTAGTAACTTATGTTCTTCAATTCTGTATTGGGTTTTGTATAAATCTTCTAAATAAGTGCTCACGGGGTCCCACATTCTTGAATGCCTAAGATCAGATTTTGATTTAGCAAGCCAAAAGCGACATGATACAATGATCAATATCATACTTTTCTGTATTGTTCAAAGTTAGATGCTTGGAAATTATCCATTTGCTATTACAGACGTACTGTATAGTTGTTATCAACTTATCATCGCCTCAAAAAAAAAAAAAAATGGAGAGAAAGAGAGAGAGAAACATTCACAAAATCGTTCATAACCTTACTTTGCGGTGGCATGATCACTATATATAAACCACAACATGTCCCATTATTAAGGGGGTCGTCTTGGATATCTTGATGTATGTCATATCCTTATTTTTTTATTGTCTTATTTTTAATATTATGACCACACTTATTGTGGTTATTGTAATTGAGTGGTCAAAGATGTAAATATCATAATTGAACAACTTTTATCAAATGGAGAACTTTTTTACAATATAAAGTACTTACATATCTTTTGGTCTAATATTAAATTTATCATGTTCACAACACAATTGTTGTCAGAATTGTAAAATGGTTGATTATCTTGTAAAATGATGCAGTTTTTGAAGTAATTACTACAAATAAAACAAAAGTGAGCACTTTTACATCAATTGTTGGGGGTCGTGGTAAAAATGTGTAGTCATTGTAGTAATCATTTCATTAATGATAAAAACATAAAAATTTACCATTGTGACAACAAATTTGTTATCACACTTGTTAAATTATCCATAAACTAGTACATTAATTTAGGTGGAGTAATTACTACAAATAGAACAAAAATTACCGCTTTTACATCAATTGACATGGATTATGGTAAAATGCATGGTCATTGAAGTAATAATTTCATTAATGATAAAAACATGAAGATTTATTCAAAAAAAAAATATATAAAGATTTACCACTCTGACAATAAATTTGTTGTCACACTTGTTAAATTGTCCACAAACAAGTACATAGGTTGTAGGTGGAGTAATTACGACAATTAGAACAAAAAGTATAATTTTTATATCAATTGTTGTAGTTTGTGGTAAATTACGTGGACTGAAAGTAATTATAACTTCAACGACGGAAATTACACAATATATTACTTTAATTACGCAAGGGAGAACTTCATTACACCAATTAATGAGGACATACGTGGTTTTAGTCAAAATATAATGGTTTACCTATATGATAACACATTGTGGTAATATTTGTAATTTAGTTCAAAAAGCAATAATAACAAGTTGTACGTGAAGTAGTTACTACATCTATAACAAAGAATATCTATTTTTACATTAATGGTTGTGGTTGTTGTAAAATGCATGTAAAAAGAATTATATTTGGTTAAGAAAACTACTTATGATCTAATTAATTAGTAATAAAGACTATTTAACTAATACTAATTTTGTAAGCCTAAGTTAGAAGGTTTTTGTTTTTAATAAGGAAAAAAATGTAATTGTCAATTGATAATCTAGTATTAATCAAACATTAATTGGCTAATGATAAAATTAATTAGTAATAAATACTATTTAACTAATTGTAATTTGGTGAGCCTAAGTTGGAAGGTTTTTTTTTTATTGTTTTTTTTTTAAGGGAAAAAACGTAATTGTCAATTGGTAATCAATTGGCTAAGGGCTAAACAGATTACCAAACTTTAAATATTTTAGACCATTGGATATATTACTAATCTTATGGTCTAAAATATTTAACAAAATAGGTGTATGGCAAACACCCGAGGTACCTAAGAAAATTGTCATTATTAGTTAAGTGCTTTTAATCACTGAAACCTGAAACATAGAGATTTGATCGTTTGCAAATTGTCAATGCTCAAACAAGTTTAAGGACGTAGATTTTTAAAAGATCTAATGGATCGCATGTTGCACACACTACTAGTTTTTCATGTGGAGGGGGCAACGAGATCTTGGAATACTATATCAAGTTTTGCCAATTGGGAGCAAACAGCTATGGGACCAATAATCATTATGCTAGTAGCAACTCAGCCAGTTTTTTCAATTTTCACATTTGAAAATATAACGACAAAAAATCTAAGAATTCATGGCAACTTACAAACAAAAAGAAGATACAGCAAAACAGTAGTACGCACTACTTATGCATTATCGACTTCATAAGAGAATAAACAGAAAGAAAATTCTGAATGAACGTCTCTCATTTGCTTACATACTCTTGACTAGTTTTGCTTTCAAATTTTTTATTTTACTCTTAAACATCATAAAGTTTGGTGATTTGGATACCAAAAACTCTTTATATATAGCATTTGGTTAATTGTTTAGCTCTGGAACACTCTAAATTTGAGTTGGCTTTAGAGAATTCACAACGTAAACACTAACAGCAAAACTAGAATTCTAATTTCAAGAGATACAACCAATTCACACAACTTTCGGAAAACAAAAGTAATTTTCAAAACAATTTGTAGAAAACAGCGCAAGTACAAAAGACTTGAGGCTTCATCTTCAACCGCCAAATTGTCATAAAACGCGCTTAATATATACTTGCCTACCAAACATCAAGTAAAATCCTATAGCTTATCACCAAATGATACAGGGTTTGTAGGTGGAAATCTCTATATGCAAGAGATTTTACTCAATTAATGTGTAAAAGATTTTAGTTGGATGCCAAATGGTTTAATGAGTTTGAATCTCTCTTTGGAAGCTATAATCTTCTTCTTGTTTGACGTCTATCAAGTATCAACACTAACAACAGTATGTCGAGTGGGGTGTTGGTTTCAGAATGTAGACTAAACTAGGTGTTATTACTAAAAGTAAATCTTGATGGAGCTTTTTTACAATCACAGAATGATGGTGGAATTGGAGGGGTGATATCAGAATGGCTGATTTTGTTCAATATGTCAATCATGTCTCTTAGGCAAAGCAAGTTGAATTAGAGGCTATAAGAGCGCGCAGGTGCTGATTTACTCCAGCAGCTTACACTAAAAAAATATGATCCTTGAGACTTGAGAGTGACTGATCAAGTAGCTATCAGTGAATTTCTCTCAAATAACCATGTTCTTATTGAAGAAGACAGCATATTTAGTTGATGATATTCTACCTGGAATCTTAACTGTGCAAGGCTTACAGTTTGTTCATGCTTCTAGAACAGCTAATGGAGTAGAGAATAGGATAGCAGCAATGGCCTTTGAGTCTAATATCAACCAGACTTGGTTTGATCAAGCTCCAGAGTTCCAGACCTAGTGCTGGATGCATTACATATACAGTGTGATTGTAATTACAGTCCATGATTTGAACAAAATCATTCCTATTTTCACTATAAAAAAAATTCATCGAGCCCTAAAAGATTTGTAAAAAAATTATCATCTTAAGCATTTAGCGAGATTATTATTTTATTACATTGGTGACTTGATGCATATACTCTCGCAAGCATACGAATCGTGTCAGGATAGGGAAGTATTAAGCCCAAAATTATCGTACCACGGGGATTAGTGGCTAACCCACAATCCTTGGGTAGTCGGAATTAAAGTCACTAGCAAATAAAGCAAAATAGAGTGAATAAAAATACTAATCTAAGGCACCAAGCCCTAGCAATGCTCGGCTTTGATTTTCACCAAAGCTTAATCAAAACTAAGAACCTAGTGATGGATATGCACAAATGAGTGGAAAAGTTTAACATTTGGGGGTAGTTTCTAACTTAACAAAAAAGTAATAAAATGTAAAGCAACTAATAAAAATGCAAAGAAATTAATAAAAGTGTAAATAATATAAATGGGAATGCCGGATGTTAGGGAGGTTCCTTCACCAAATCTCATGTGTCGGAAGTTAATCTAATGTAGATGCAAATCTCCTACTTTGGCGGTAGTCATATCCAAGGCGGTTCAAGACTCAAGGACCGAAATTTCCTTTCATGGTATTCCTACTCCGGTTCAAGGGGCATAGGAACTCACTTGACATAAATTAGAGCCGGTTCAAGGGTCCCTAATTCACATCAAGAGGCCTAGAGATCGAGGAATTAGACTACTAAGCGACTCGCTGGCGCAATCACGCAACGGGTGTAAATCACCATGCTTATAACCCCTCGAATACGAAATTGAAAGTTTCTAGTGTAATACCCCGAAAAATCTAAATTAAATTCCGTGGATTTTTAGAAATGATTTCACGATAGTGGGAGCGAGTACGAGGCTTGGAGAAGTTGTGGAATTAGTTCGAACGATTAATTTTCGAAAACGAACGTTATTTAGGGGCTCGCGAAAGTTGACTTTTTATACGTTCAAAATTTGGGAAAACTTCCTTCGTGAAAGTTGTAGAGCTCGGCGATACGATCTCGTGCATATGTGGAACGCAATATTCGGAGTTCGTATGAATACGTTATGAATATTTGAAAATTGAGATTTTTCTATAAATAGTCAAAAAAATCCAAATTCTGTCATTAAAGACAGAAAAATTGGTTTTTTTGCGGAACAGCCCCCGGTTCTCTCTCTCTCTCGCTCGAAAACCCTTCCCAGGCCGGCCGACCCGCTGACCCGACCCGGCCCCATCTCTCTCCTCCGGCGTTCTCCGGCCACGACCCGGCACTCACTATGATCGCCGCAAGCCGCCCAGCTGCCTGGTGCCCTCCGCTTGCCCCGCCGTCGTCGCCAAAGCTGGATCGAAGGAGCCCAGCCGTGCGAAACCGACCCGACCGGAGAACCAGTTTTCCGGCGTCTCCTCGGCCGATCCTTCCTATTTTCGTGATCTCCTCCTCCCCCTGATCATCCTCATATCCTCCTTGCACGACGATTTTGAGTGTAGAGTGAAGGATCACGAATTGAAAATTCGACGTCCCTGATTCAATCTGGAAATCTGATCAGACGGCCCAGATTAATCCAACTTCCAAGCATGATCTAGGACGATCTAGGCCGAACCAGACTTAGCTCCAGCTATGAAAGTTGATCACCCTTTTATTTTGAAGAAGTTTGTAGTTGACGACTTTTGCATCGGAGGTGGTTGACCCGGCGTTGACTGCCGCCGTTGACCACCGGTTGACCAGTAGCTCGTGGTGGCGCGTCCAGCCATATTTTGGTGTTTTGTTTTCAGTTTATTCATCTACGCATCGATACGGTCGTTTGGATATATTATAAGGTCATTTTGGAGAAAGTTGATGCATGCTAGGGTTTCGGTTTTTATGCATTACTTTCGGTTTACGATTTGCGAAGATCTGACCGTCGGTTTTGCTTCAAATTTTAATATGTTGATCGTATGACTGTCCCGATGACTTTGTGTGGTCACGGGCGAAGATCCGACCGTTGGATCTTCGTATAATTGAGAAATGGTGATTCGGAAAGCGATTCGTGAGAATCCGACCGTCAGATTTTCGTATAATTTTGTGGAGATGTTTGTAAGGACGATTCAGGAAGATCTGACAGTTGGATCTTCGTGATAATTTTGGAGGATGATCCTGAGGGCGATCCGTGAGGATCCGACCGTTGGATCATCGTATAATTTCGATCCGACCGTTGGATCATCATTAAATTAGAATCTGACCGTTGGATTGTCGTTTGAGTATGTTTTTGAGTTGTTGGCTAAGTTAAGGTCATGTTTGATTAGGTGATTGACGGTCTCCCTTGGGTGAGCGGTTTCGGTGTGTATTGTGTTGAATTGAAGACGCAGCGGGAATATCGAGGTGAGTAAACCTCACGTGGTTCATATTACGAACCGAATAAATTTAATTACTTTATTTTGTCGTAATTGTGTGAAAATATTTATGAAATAAATATTTGTTTTAAATCATATGGGCTTGATCAACTACGGTCCATAGGTAAGTAAAATGTATTTAAACTATAAAAATGAATTTCACGATTTTATTGTGTGGACTATAGTTGGTATTAGTGATTATCCCTGAGCGGATAATTACGTATATATATATTTATGTGGAATATATATATGGATGGTGTGGCATTGTGGTATGTGGATTATTGAATTGAATATTTACATATGTCGGAAACATATATGTATTGGTAGAATTGTTGTGATGCAAACAATATTTGTGAGTGAGTTCATATATTGTTTTTGGGTATGACTTTTCGGGAAACAATATGTCGTGGGAAATGGTATTTCTATTGTTTTGAAAAGTGTTTGAGGATTTGGGGAGTTGCAGGTTGTGATTTCTCCTTTTGGGTTGGGAAACATTTTCAGGTCCGGTATGACCATTTTAAATGTTTTAATCTGACGACCGGTGGTCTGAGGATTTGAGAGTCACAGGTTGTGATTTCTCCGTTTGATTTGTTTTAACATTTTGGGTCCAGTGCGACTCGCTTAAATGTTTTGATCTAAGGGTCAGGTTGGCCTAAAGATCCGGGGTTTGCAAGTTGCATCCTCAGGCAATATATCGTAATTACGCCTTTGGCCCGGTTAGTGATTTCGATCAGTTAGAGCTCTAGTCTGTCTGCCAACGTGTCCAGGTTGGACCGGATTTTCATAATGATTTGTTAGGTTAACATTTCCTATGATTTTGTCACGATGTGACTTGTAAGAGTCCTTTTGGTAAAAGGTGTTGAGTTTTGGATGGATTTATTAGTGTGAGTTGATGATGTTTTTAATTAATTTCCTTGTTAATTCTTTTGTTTAAATTTCTATTCTTTTTCTCTTTTCTTCTTTTTCGGTTATATTGTTTATTATCTCTATTTATTTCCTTGATCATTTCTATGGTTCGATTTCCCGTTTATTTCTCGTTTTCATTTTATTGTTTGTTTTTAATGTAATCTCCTGAACTAAATTATATGCAGGGATTACTATGACTTCTGATTTTATGCGTGTTGGTTATTTCCTGAATTAATTTTCTATGCATGATTAATGTTCTTATTAGTTTAATTGGGAAGTGCAGTGATGGATGAGACTTGTAGAAAGTTGAGAAATATTATTCCGTATTGTGGGGATAAAGACATCTTGTTAAGAGTAGAGATGAGTGATTCATTTGATTTCTTTGTGTGTGATTTCAAATGATTTGGAGTTAATGATTTTGGTGATCGATTATCGAGATTGTGGTTTTCTTTGTGGATGTTGAAATTGTTGGTTGTTACTTGAGTTAAAAGTACTGTGTTATAATAAATCAACCATTCTTTCTTTTACTCATACTGGCTGTCAAAAGCTTACCGGGTTTTGTGTTGTTGCAATCCCGGTACACTATTCAAACGGTGTAGCGGATAATCCTACAGGACTGGAGAATTCAGGAAGGTGATCGAACTGTGTAGAGTAGCTGCTTTGTAATACTCTGATTTTCAGTTGTGAGGTTTGTTATGCTCATTAGAGCTTTACAATTTACTTTGTACGAGTGAGTTGTAATAATTAACTCGAGGTCTTCGAGTTTTGAATTTGAGCGTGAGTGGCGAGGTTGTTTCTGAGAAAAAAAAAATTCAGAACGTTTATTTGTTTAAGTTGTTTAATTCATGTTTCGGATTTGAATTTGTTATTCAAAATTCGGGGCGTGACATCTAGCTTAGGAATTAAAGGGGGTCAAGCCTCTAACTCTGTCCCAGACATGCTCAAAATACACACCCTAGAGTTGACTAGGCTCCTAGACATGCATTTTAATTCAACAAAAATATATATAAGCATCCATCATATGAAAATTGCATCATTACATTAAATTAAACATCTTTTACACAAAATTTGGGTTAGGGCACACAACCCTAACCCCCAACAAGAAAATTACTCACTACCCATAATTATGAACATTAAAGATACAAAATTCAAAGAGAAAAGAGTATAGAAGTGTAGGAGAAAATAAGAATAGTCACAAATAGCCAAAAAGCTAGCATGACTAGTCTTGATTTACAACTCCCACAATTACCCAAATCTTGAATCTTGTAGAGGTAGAAGCTTTTGATGAATCCTTGAAGTTTTGGGTGAGTAATCCTTCAAATTCCTAAAATAAAACTAAAGAAAGTATGGAAAATGGAGGAAGATGAGAGGAGAGAAACCCCAAATTCGGCCAAAAGGCCTAGGGTGTAGAAAAATGGGTCTTAAGCTTATGCAATGTGTGTGCAATTAAAGGTGTTTAAATACCTTGGGTTCTAGGGTCAAGCTTGGACTTGTACCCTAGATCCAATGGCTCAAAAACAAGTAGAAAATGGGTAAAATGAAAATACTAAAACAACCTAATAAACATGTAGAGAATTAGAAGTTTAGAAAGCATTTTGGAAAATATAAAGAAAATAGGAGGACAAAAGTGTAAATAAGTGTGTGCCTAGTGTGAACACAAATAAATATCTCCATCCACATGTGTGATGTGTGTGAGGTGTGTGGTTCACTAATTATTATTATCATTACATCAATTTTGAATTTGAAATTTGAATACAAAGATATAATACAAATGGGCTTGGGTCTTCACTTGTGTGCTTCTTTGGTCTTGGGTCTCGGACTTCTTGCTATTGGGCGTTGACTTGGTTGATCCGATGGTCAATCAGTTGACTTTTCGTCTTTTTGTCGATAACTCCAATTAGCTCTATTTTTGCGCAACTTCTTCTGAAATCCACAACTCCGTTTATTTACTATAATATAAATAAAAATAGATTAATTACATAATAATTACTTTGGAGATTAGCTTAATTCTAGTGTTTAGAACGTAATTACGCGCATAAAAATGCGTGTAATCAATTGGCCCAAGTTGGAACCAAATAAAATTTATTATTTGACCGATCGAATATTCATATATCGAGGTTTTACTGTAAAGTAAAACTGCTAGCTGGTCATGGTAGACACAAACAAGCCAGTTTTTCTTTATACAGCCGTTTGGATTAGAACTGAAGCCATTAGCTTGGAGAACAATCCATTTCTGATATTTCAACGCGGGGTGAGTAGGCAAATAGAGCAGATTATTAGAATTAGTGATATCTTGACATGTACTCCAAGCACAAAGGGAAAATTACAGTTTGGACTAGAACTGACGTCATTAAACATATTGGCCTACTAACACAATCCCATTTGGTTGGAGAGCAATCCATTTCTGATATTTCAACGCGGCTAAGTAGGCAAATGGAGGAGATTATTAGAAATTTAGAACTATGAGTGATATCTTGACAAGTACTCCAAGCACAAACGGAAAATTACAGTCTGGATTGAACTTATTGGCCTACTAATACAATCCCACTCGGTTGGAGAAGATATTTTAACGCGGATGAGTAAGCAAATGGAGCAGATTATTAGAACTACGAGTGATATATATCTTGACAAGTACTCCAAGCACAAAGGGAAAATTTAGCAGCTGCATTAACGCACCAAAAATGCTTACAAGAGACACATCAAAATCCTCCTTGAGTGCAATGTCTCGTATGTGACATGTGATCGATTTTTATGAGTGAGTTCCCAAGTCACTGCGAAGGCAATGACATAAGAAAATGCTAGCTAGAATTACTTTTAAATTCAAAAGTATTGTTATTAAGATCAGAATAACGCATAAATAGCCTTGTAAATTCGCCAACACCCCAATTTTTAAATTACAGGACCTTCCATTTCCAAGATACTTATCCAAGGCATCTCAACCCTGTTAAAAAGAACAGTGAGTGCAGTGTAATGACTTAAATAGTCGGGGAAGCAGAAAACTTTGACTAGCTACCTAGCATCCCTTATTATAGAGGGCGAAAATAAGGTTTCAATAGATATTTTAGCATTCAAGTCATTAAACTTATTTACTTAATGCAAAAACCTGAGAACATAACACAAATGATGTCCCAATAATAATATAAAAAAGTGAAAAATTGTTCCCTAATAAATGACAAACCGAGGGCTATTCACTATCTATGTAGATAACCACGTTCTGTAACAAAGTCACCGGAAACGCTCTACCTGCCGGCGACCCGCGTTCCGGATCGGACGAACCCAATCGCGGGGCGTTCGCGATCCGGATCGGCAAACATAGCGATCCCATATATGCCGCCGGATCTGTAATACTCTCTATCAGTCAAACCCACACCAAACCCAAACATTTTCTCCCATCTCTCTCTGTTTTCTCACTGTTCGTCTCTGATCTCATGGCAATGGGCCAATGGCACTCAGACCCATTGACAATGCTCTCCCAATTACACCAGAAAGACCCAAGAAGCCAACCAAAGTTGCTCTTCCGATTCAAAATCAATCAACGCCAAACATAGCGATCCCACTTGAAGAACGAAGAGATTCGGCGATCCGGCGACCACTTCTTCTTGGCGGCGGCGGCGGCAGTTTCTTCTTGAAGGGTGAAGACTGAGTCGGCACCTTCTTGAAGCGTTGTTATTCACGACGTGAATTGAGATTTTTTTTTTTAGTCAAAAGCATAGATGATTAAGCTGATGATGATTATCTACAAAAAAAAATTAAAGGCAGCTTTCTTTATTATTTATTTTTCTGTTATTTGTTAATTTACTTGTTCATCCACCATAAGGATGGTGGTTGTTATAGTATGTTAATAAGGGGTATTTAGGTAAAATAAAAGTCCTTTAGGATTAGGACTAGGAATCTCTTTATTATTTTTTATAATTTTATTTATCATAAGTAATTTATTTTAATTAAAATTAGCTAATATATCCTAGCGTACCGCATACCGTAAAGACCAGCGTACCGCGTATCCGTATCGAAATGTTCCGCGTTTCAGGTGACTTTGTTCTGTAACTAGGTATAAAATACAATGACAATTGACAAGTTCCTGGCAGTGGCCATGTGGGTTCATGGTCCATTTGTGCATTATCTGCCTCCTTGTGGAGCTTTTATTCCATAATTATTTTTATTTATAAGGTTGCGTACTTGTGTTTGGAACCATTCTATTCTGATCAATTCCTGAATAGGCTTAGCTCTTTATCATGTGACACAAAAAGTCTTTGTTTATGAATCTCACTGCAATCATCATTTTCTATTCTGCGATCTGCATAATGGAAATTGAATGTGCTCATCATGGTAAAAGATAGAACAAGTAGCAAAACTGCACGCCCTTTTCAAGATATGTACTATATATGCTTCTTCTCCCATCATTTTGGTTCATTACAATAATGCATTCCCACTCTGAAACACCTCACATGGAGAGTTGCGAACCTTTCTATCCATCTACATCCCTCATGCATACCTCAAACGGTTAGATAGATTTTTGTTTGACCTGTCATGGACCTGTTTTGGTTGATTGCCAAACAGACGCAGACAACACTCACGTGCCATGTGTGCCTCTGCCAAACACGAAACACAAAAATATGGCAACGGTCACTGGTGCCTAAAGATGATGCATACATAACAGAGATGTATATCTGACAATTTGGAATATGCACGGTTGGTTTTGGTCAAGCAACACTAATTTGTAGGATTATCCAACAAAGTATAACATCACTACATTTATATGAAAGTTCTATGGTATATTAGCATATTGGTAGATCAAGATAGATCAACTTCATATAACAATATATCAGCTCCCTGAGCAAGTTCACTCGTTGAACTTGACCGGTCAAGACTATTCACTGCTTTTTTGCCTTGTATTTCCACTATTGAGCTTGACCAGTCAGATACTGTTCACAAAATGTCATGACTAGTCAAGTTTTTAGTCAAGAAGACATTTTGTTAACAGTATCTGACTGGTCAAGCTCAATAGTGGAAATACAAGGCAAAAAAGCAGTGAATAGTCTTGACCGGTCAAGCTCAACGGGTGGACTTGCTAAGGTCGTAATTGAGCTAGTTTATTAAGTCAATCTATCTTTGTATTTACTTGATGTATGCATTACCACACCCAAAAAAATAAAAAATAAAATAAAATAAAATAAAATAAACTATTAAAAATTTTACTTGATGTATGGATAAATGTATGGTAAAGAAATCCAAAAAGCCTACAAACTTCCGTCCTTATACCCCATTTGGTTTGGGAAGTGTCAGAATTCAATTTCCCACAGATATGGAAAACCAAACCCAAAGATGCTAAATGGCTTTGATTTGCTTAAATCTTGGGGATCCCTTTCCCAAGCAGCATGTTTGTTTTTGACAAATTGCAAGTACCGGACAAGAGAAATGGTTTCTTTTTCAAGAGACCTTGTGTAAACACGACTACACAAGCCTCCTAAACTTATTAACTAATCAAACAATAACTGACTCACGAGTGAAGAAAGAAAAACGCAGAAAGAAACTTTTGTTTCGGCGTGATTTTTGCAGCCAAAGTAAATATCAAAGAATCAAAAGTCAACATTAGTCACAGAACCAGTTAAAGAAAAAATTGCTTTTGATACACTTGATAATTAAAGAATGAAAAAATTCCTAGAAGAACAAGTATTTACCAAAACTAAAGCTTCTTTGTCCAATGCTTGATGTACAGAGTTCATATATGTTCAACAATTTCTACCGAGTACAAAGAAACCTTCCTCGCATAGCCATTTTACACCATTTACAACATCAAAATGATTTATGTAAGGCAAAGAATCAGTACACCTTTGAAATCACTGTGAATATTGCAGATGGGGACGCTGGTTCATTCTACTCAACATGTAATCATAAGCACGAACCAAACGTTTCCGAAATCTCCCAAGGTCTAATCTCACAGTTTGGCCATCAAGATAGATCTTCTTTGTGTATTCCCATCCCTTTTTGTTTACGCTCTGTGGATCTCTAAGAACAGGATCATCTCTATCATATTTGCCGTACAAAGAGCTCTCTCTTGCGAGAATTTGATAGCCAATGTATTTCAAGCCAAGCTTCTTTGCAGGTTCTCCATAATACTCTTCTGCTGCCCATTCAGTTCCGAGAGGAATAACTTGGATGAAAACAGAGTGCGGCTTCATGAAGAGACAATGAGTCATAGCAGCACCATGAACTCCAATCATGACATCACTCGCATCAAGTGCCCGATAAATCTTTGCTAACTCTGTTGTGGGGTCTGGTCTCAAAACCTCAACTTCAAAACCGATTTTCTCAGCCATCTTCACCAATAAATTTTCATTAGTTATCGCTCTTGATCCATTCCGAGATATGATTAGCAGTTTAGGCTTCTTCAAAAGTTGATCTTCTTCCACTTCTTTTTTGATTTCTAAGGAGCTTTCAAATGTGGGAGACACTGAAAGCTTCTCCTGCGCTTCTCGTTCCTCATCTTGAATTAGACCTCTAATTCGAGGCCAGTAAGCTCTGTCTAGGACATCCCGGAAATCAACAATGTCCTTATTCCTCTCCATCAATGAAGAATCAACAGAAAGCTCGTCATGAATTCTCAAACCAACAATGGCCTCAGGGAAGCAATGAGTTCTCTTATCTCCACTGAAGTCTATAGGTGGATAATCTGATAGCTGTGAAAGAATGTCTCCATATTTCATGACCCACCAATTATGATAATCCTGAATGACAAACACAACCTTTTTGTCGAAATGCTGGGACGTAATGTACAATGGCAGAATCCCATCATTGAATTCATGATAAACATTGCCAGTATAGCCCCCAGTCGAGAAAAACACGGCTGGAACATCATGTTGGACATCACACTGTTGTTGGTACATGTCTAGAGTACTGTCTTTTTTTGCAATGAGGTGTAATTCATCAATGGTGTTCATCACACTAGTTTCCCATTTCCGGGTGTATGGTTTGATCCTTTCGTGTTGGAGTTCCTCATTTTCCTCAACAATACCTGAAAACAGACTTTTGGAGCTACTTCTGTCTTCAGATCCATAGACAAAGATCGAAAAGGAAGTAGACTGGGTTCTCACATCCCCTTTCATGATACAAATATCTGAACGAATACTGCTACGATCACAACATATAGCTCCTGCACATACAGAAAGAAATTACAATTAATTTTTACTTTAACTGAACAAAAGCATGAAACTTTATCATAGGGATATATAGTATGATCAAACTCAAGACAAATGAGAGAGGGAAATGATTCAACTTCTAATTAATTACACAGCTTCATTACTGAGAAAACCGAAGAACATAGAGAAGGAAATTTCAATTTGAGGCACTATTCTATTAGTGACTTCAACAAAGCAAAAGCACTCAATAGTATTAGAATTTTATTTTCAACACTGTTTGATTATCTTCTTTTGAGGCACCAAAAGGAGCAGTCATCAGTGAATGTTAGTAATCAAAAGGAACACCTTTAGCCATCCAATAATCATGTCTGACAAAATTTTGAAAGGTAAAAACTGATCATCCAAACAATTTAAATATAGAAAGGGAGAGGCAGAGTACTAACCATCAGAGATCGAAGAACACAGGGGAGCATTTATATTCATATCACCAGCAAGCCCTTCATCTTCTATCAGAGTTGAATCTACAAAACATAAACGATCCACCATTATAAACATACAGATAAACTGGAACAGAGAAAACAACTGAAAAAAAAAATTAATAAAAACTTTGAGACAGAGACAGAGATAGGAACTTACATAAGAGAGAGAAAGTGGTGCTGGAACTGAAAAGGTGAGGGGCTAATATGAAGCTGCAAGAGAGAAGAGAGATGAAGAGAAGATAGAGAAGCTTGGGGCTTGATCTTTTGTAATAACCAGAGTTTGCAAACTCCATCAGAAACGTCTGAGACTCTTCATCTTCGTCTATATGCTTTTCACCTTTTTTCCACTGATGACACCGCTGATAGCGCACCATTGTCTTCTGATAAAGCTTCGATTTTTAAATTTTTCTCTTCCCCTGTTTTCTCACCTTTTCCCTGTTCAGCTTTTCAATCTGGGCTGGTTTTTGAAGTGAACCCAGAAAGAGAAAGAGAGAAAGGAGAGAGGTTTATGGGTTGTGATGGTTTTGGGAACAAAACCCAGATGAGGAAAAGGAGAGAGATTAAGAGCAAGAGCAAAGCTGGTTTTTTTCTCTCTCTTGGATTCCTCTGTTTCAGAGAGATAAAGAGAGAAGAGAGATGGGTTTTTTTTTTTTTTTTTTTTTTTGATGTAGGAGAGAGATGGGTTTGGGGTTTATTGGAGAAGGTGCTTGTGAGTTGAGGCTTTTAAGGGAAGGAAGGAAAGAGTTAAAAAAAATGAAAAGGAGCTGTCAAAGACTGAAAGGAGGGAGGGAGGCTCATTCGTTCAGTTTTCTCTGAAGAAATCGAATATTTTATAGGAGTTGCAGCCAGTCAAATACGTGTAAAGAAAGATGGACACTGTATCGCAGAAAAGACCTGTTGAGACGTTGAGTTGAGTCGAGTTGTGCTGGTCCTTCTTTCCTCTCTCCCTCCCTCCCTCGGTTGGCTCCTCATCTTCTTATTCTTTGGCATCTGGGAAATTTAATTTGTGCACTCAACCCATTCCCACGTGCCTTTGAAAGCTGTGTGCAGCTCGCCAGCTTGGCACTGCTACACTCCCTTATATTAGGATATTTAGATTATGGACCAATTTATGGTGGAATGGATTGGCCACTAAGAAAAGAATTTGCAGTCAGACCAGTTAATAAGTAAAGATATGTTGAGAGCATCTACAATAAAATAGGTAGTAAAAAAGTAGATTCTTAAAAAAAAGAAGAAATTTTTTTTAAGCAACAAAGAAAACAAAAATTACAAAACAAACCCACGAACACAGGCTCATTCCAGCTGATCCTCAAAATTATCTTTTTGTTTATAGTTTGGAGCATTTTTATGGTGGGGAGCAACCTACTTACCCAGAAACGACCCAAATTATCGGTTTGAGAATCCAAATCAAATTTTTGACACGGTTTAAATTTCTCAACGACCGAATTAATCGCCAAATTTAGTTGGACAAGGTAGGGATCTTCTCTAGTTGGAGCAACTTTCAAAAAATTGTTAGTTGGACTGAATAACATCAAGTATATTTTTTTTGTTATTAAAAAAAATTTGCATATAAATATTAACGGCTGAGATCTGTTGGTTCAATTGCACGGCCATTGCATAGAAGAACTTTTCCTAAATTGAAATTGGATGTCCAATAATCCTCTCTTTACTTTAGTCATTTTGGGTAAATATTTGAGTTTTCATAAACCTAATAAAGAGTCATGATCGACTCTTTTTTTTCTTTTTCTTATTTGTGAACACATAAGTATTGACGTTTGACCTATATGATTGTCCACGATTTAATTAAAATTAAATGTGTTCAATCTTAAGTCATCAATGCTTATATTATGCTGGGCCAATAACAATTAAGGTCACTTTTAATAATTTTATTACTCTATATGCTACCTTTTTTTTGGGGGCCAATGATAAAAGAGGTCAATTTGAAGTGCTTTATTATAATTTAGGATACACAAATGTCCCTATGATAATTAAGGTCACCCATTAACAACCTACCACTGAAAATACAAATAATTACAAAAACTGTCACCGCATCTCTCTCTGTCCCTCTGTCCCTTTATCTCTCTCTCTCTCTCTCTCTCTCTCTCTCTCTCTCACACTGCGGCTCCGATCTGGATACCCACGGCAGCTGCTCCTTCTCCGCCGCACACGATCGCACCCTGATCAAGGGCTTCTCCGGCTGCCCCTCCCCGTCCTCTGGGGGCTAGATCTCTACAAGAATAATCTATGTTGGGTTGACGACGACGACGACTCGGACTTGTCCTGGCACGGGGTGAACTTCTAGGACTTGATCGTCACTTTTCAAGTTTAGTCTTGGTCAAGGTCAGTACCATTTTCAAAAATTCTTGCCTGATGATGGGTCTGCAATTGTGTTCTACAATTGGGTTTTAGTTATGCGTTTATGTTCATCTTTAATAGCATCCCCAAATGAAAACCGTGATGCTTCATGTGACCAACCAGATGAAGTTATAACTCCTACAGCGGAAGGTATGAGATGTGATTCCATGAGGGAAAGTTGTGTGGTTGCGAATGCTAGCCAATGTTCAGATGATGTTTCAATTAACTGCCAATCATCGGATTTGATTGTTTTGGATAAATCGGATGGAAAAGGATGGAATGAACTGTTAGAGTCATCGATTGGTGGGTTATCAGCTGAATCGAATGGTGATTTCTTTAATACTATAAAACTGCATTTTTTTTTATATGTTCTCTATTGGTTTGGTTTCTAGTTTGATTCCTGCATACATTCTTTAATCACATGTCACTAACTAAGTAACTGACCATGTCACTAACCAAGTAAGTAATTGACAATGTCACTAACCAAGTAACTGTCAGAAGCCAAGTCACAAGTTAATAGCCAAGTCACTGTTAATCACATGTCACTAATTAAGTAACTGACCATGTCACTAACCAAGTAAGTAACTGTCAGTAGCCAAGTCACAAGTTAATAGCCAAGTCACTGTTAATCACATGTCACTAACTAAGTAACTGACCATGTCACTAACCAAGTAAGTAACTGACAATGTCACTAACCAAGTAACTGTCAGAAGCCAAGTCACATGTTAATAGCCAAGTCACTGTTAATCACATGTCACTAACTAAGTAACTGACCATGTCACTAACCAAGTAAGTAACTGACAATGTCACTAACCAAGTAACTGTCAGAAGCCAAGTCACATGTTAATAGCCAAGTCACTGTTAATCACATGTCACTAACTAAGTAACTGACTATGTCACTAACCAAGTAAGTAACTGTCAGTAGCTAAGTCACAAGTTAATAGCCAAGTCACTGTTAATCACATGTCACTAACTAAGTAACTGACCATGTCACTAACCAAGACCATGTCACTAACCAAGTAAGTCCAACCAAGTAACTGTCAGAAGCCAAGTTACATGTTAATAGCGAAGTCACTGTTAATCACATGTCACTAACCAAGTAACTGTCAGTAGCCAAGTCACAAGTTGATAGCCAAGTCACTGTTAATCACATGTCACTAACCAAGTAAGTAACTCACCATGTCACTAACCAAGTAACTGTCAGTAGCCAAGTCACAAGTTAATAGCCAAGTCACTGTTAATCACATGTCACTAACTAAGTAACTGACCATGTCACTAACCAAGTAAGTAACTGACCATGTCACTAACCAAGTAACTGTCAGAAGCCAAGTCACATGTTGATAGCCAAGTCACTGTTAATCACATGTCACTAACTAAGTAACTGACCATGTCACTAACCAAGTAACTGTCAGTAGCCAAGTCACAAGTTGATAGCCAAGTCACTATTAATCACATGGCACTAACTAAGTAACTGACCATATCACTAACCAAGTAACTGTCAGAAGCCACTGTTACTGGTACAATCACCAACAAAATTCTAGTGATTTTTCTTTATTCCATCTATATAAATGCACTAGAGATACAAAAGTATTGCTTGATTCCATCCTTGTCTTGAATAGATATAACTATTTTGTTTGAAAAATAATTTGATGGTAATACATTGCATTTGCAAAGAAAATACATGACACAGTTTCTAAAACTCATTAACTAAAATGTTGGAGACAAAATTCAGGCTATATGATTACAGTAAACCTATTATATAATGTCTTAACTTCAACAATGGAAATCAAAAGTGAGCGACGTAGTGATTTCCGCTTCTCTAAAGGTTGAACCATGGAAGGCCAAAAAGCCTATTAGGTGGAAAAGTATTAAGCAACTAACATCTTCAAAGAATGCGAGAGACCACTTTAATTCCTGTGAGCTGGTGAATGTGATCTGCTACGGCATTTGGTCCGAAGATGTATGCGACTATTATATAAACTTTCTTCCTTTGGGAGAAACGAAGACTCGGAAAAAGTAGGGCTGCTGTCCAAAAGACTAGGTGCTTACTGATAACCCGAGTGAAACTGCAAATGTGACTAGATGAGTTGCAGACCTTTTGGCAGGAAATGCCCAATGTCATCATATGCAAAAAGGTAAAATCCCAAGTTCATATCATCATAAATTCCCTGCAAACAGAGACAATTGACCAGGATTTAATTGAGTCACACTTGATATCTCTTTTGAATCCACCATCGGGTAATAAGAAATCAAGAGAAGCAAGCGAGAATACAGCAAAATCAATCAATTTCTATCTCAAAGTTGGCTGATTATGTTCCTAAAAATGATTGATCCAACAGTGCCCATTAGTTTGAGAATTCTACTACACCAATTGAAAGAATGATAAGCATCAACTATAATACCTCCAAGCACTAAAAAATTGCTTCATGTAGATAGACTTCCCTCATAACAAAAAAACATAATTTTCAATTGAGCCACACTTCAAAAAGCTTTTAGGCCTAAAATGTATGTTCTAGTACCTAGTTTTGACAATGGCTAATATGTTAAAGATGTGAATTACAATCCATAATTTTGACAAGCCTATAAAGCAAAGAGATACTGCAACGTACTAACCAAACCCCCTTGCATATAATTATCAAGAAAAAAAGTTGAACAATATATCAGCATCTCACACCATATTTGAACCACCACAAACACATCATGTCAGGTTTGAAAATGAGTTAAATAAATTACATACCTGGCAGCATCAAATACGGGCTTTCCATTCCATCTATGGTTTACACAGTTTTAAAGCCACAATCTCAGACAATAACCAAAAGGCAGAGCATGCCAATACAAAGAAACTTGTTGATAAATTATAACAAAAATCCCATCCACAAGGGAAGCAAGACCATACAATTTTCATGCGTTACAGCTAAGATTCAATCATCTTAACACATATAACAAGGAAATCAATCATCCTAAGATTCAATTAAACAACAATTAAATGAATGATTAATCTAATGACTCAATTAAGCAGCTAAAGAATTCAAACTTCTGATCCGAAACACAACAATTCAGGATCGCGAAACCAGATCAAACAAGCTTAATCAAATTGAAGAGAGAAGCGAGCTTACGTTGATGTCATCACTGGAGGAGATCTCCTTGGTGGCCTTCTGGCTGAACCAGTAGGACCCCGCCTTGTTCAGAATCTGATCCCTGTAATTTCAATCCTTCCATTCTTGCCGACGACGACGTGTTTCGGCTTGATCGCGACGGAAGACGAAGAAGAAGTGACGTGATTAAGGCGAGGAGCAACGAAGCCAGAGATCCAGAAAAAGAGAACAAAGTTGTGGATTGAAGCTCCAAAATCGAGATTACATATCGTCGTAGACAGACAAAGCGCAATTGGAAGCTGGCGGCGGAGAGAGAAACTCGGAGAGAGAATCTCCGATCAAATCGAATCAAGCTTTCTGATCAAAAGAGAGAGAAAATTTGAGCTCTGAAATTTTGATTGAACAGTTATAAACGTTTGTTACCTAAATAGGGGCAGAATCGGAATCAAAAAAATTAAAAACTGACCTGTTTTAACATCACCTCATTATTCATAAGGACTAAATTAATATTATTGACAAGTCATTATGGACCTTTTTATCAAGTGGGAAACTAAGTGACCTTTTTATCATTTCACTATCTAATGTGACCTTTTCCCTCATTTCCCTTTTTTTTTGTTTTTGGATGCTAGTTGGACCTTTAAATTTGATATTTGGATCTCCATCTTTTTTCAATTTTCAATAGATTTTGTCAACTTATATGAAAAAACAAATAAGGACGAACAGAGAAAAGTACAAACAAGAAGAGTTCTTACCTCCCCCATTAATATAACATTCAATTTTTTTTTTTTGAAATTTCCTTATATTACCTGTATAACTTTATAATACACCTAAAACAATTAAGTAGAAATAATTAATTTCTATACATGACCCCATCATTTAATATAAAAGTAAATTCAAAATAATATGCTTTGGAATTTCCTTAAACTAAATTTATAGAATATTTTGGTATAGTTTTTTTGTTTATTGAAATTTTAGGATAGTTATTACTAATTAAGATTCAAGGTAATTAGATTTAATCATATATTATTTATTGATAACACAAAATCTTTTCTAGTATCATCCATATTGCAAAACAAGCAAAAATAAACTATGATCTAGATTAAAAGAAAAATCTTTATAATCGTCCTACTTGTTCGGCCCTCCAAAAATCACTTTTTGGTTCCACTACTGAAAGTATATAAAAAATGTAGGCAGCTTCCTCACAAAATTTTTCGTGGTTAAATTAATAGAGACAAAAAGAAAAAGAAAAAAGAAAAAAAATAACAATAACAAATTATTGAAGATACATATTTAATTGTTGAAGGGTGTTTTGGTAAAATTAAGGAGGTGTACTTAGTTTTTTAAGTACTTGAAAAAATGAATTTGAGGTTTATTAAGTAAAGATGTCAAATATCAAATTTGGAGGTCTAACTAGAACCTCCATTTTTTTTTCTCCTCATAAAGCCAAAAAAATATTTTTTAAAATCAATATTTATAAATATGTCTCTGGCGAGTGATGGTGGGGTATGCAATTAGTCTCTGGCTTGGGACGGTGAGAAGTCAGGCCGACGCAGGTGATGGCTCATGGCGTCAAGATGATGGGGTCGGGCTGGATCTCCATCGGCGAGATGATGGGGCCGAGATTATCCTTCTCTGATGACGGGTAGTGGAGCAGCAGCAGGGCACGAGGTCAGTGATGGTCTGGGTGCCCAAAGTTGGGCCTGGGCCTCTGCTCTATTGGATTGCTTAATAGGGTTTGGGGTTGGGCCTGCCTACTTGGGGTGTTGCAAATTGTATATGAGCCCGATGTTATTAGAGTTCGTATTTGGGACCCGGGAGACTTTTTAAGGGCCCTAAACTTTTCGGCATTTTGGAATTGCTTCTTTGGTTTCTTAGGTAAAAGATTGCTCTCTATTCGGCGTATTATTTTGCTGGAGTAGGCAAGGACAGTCACATTACTGCCGGTTACCTTGATAGGAGGTTACCCCCTATTCGACGTATGTCTTTGTGTGGAAGTATGGTCGACCATACTATTGGTACCATTTTACATAGCCCGGATTCTGTCTGTTGCTTCATCAAATGCTTAATTGCATCCCTTAGTACCCTTTTTTAAGTGTTATTTCCGATACCTTGTTGCATCTAGTATTGGTTTTGTTATTTTATATTTTGATGTAGTTTCTACATCTATAAGTTGTTATTTTCTTTGAATTATTTTTAATAAAATGGCTAACTATTTCTCTCAAAACAAAATAAATCATGGTATGAACTTTCTCTAGTTGGAGCAAATTTTAAAAAAATGTTAGTTGGACCAAATATGATTCAAGTACATAGTTCACTTGCATCTCCAGTGCATAGAAGAATTTTCCCTAAATTGAATGTCCAATACCTCTTTACTTTAGTAATTTTGGGTAAATATTTGAGTTCTTTCATAAACTTAATAAAGAATCATCATATACCCTAAGTATTGACTTTTGACCCATTTGATTGTCCAGGATTTAATTAAAATTAAATGTAACATTATTGAACAATTCAATCTTAATTAAGTCATCAATGCTTATATTATGTTGGGCCAATAATAAATAAGGTGTTGAAGGAAACCCAGTTTGTGTGTGCCTGACCCAAACATGATTACTTCTTCTAGTTGTAATAGGGTAGAATATTCTAGATCTCCTAATCCATATTTGGCTAGGATACCTTGTACTCCAAGGAATTGTACATGTAATCCTCTATATAAAGAGACTCCTATTATCAATGAAATCATATCAGTATTCTCTTAAATTCTCTTATTTTAAAACATGTTTATCAGTAGGGAAGTTCTAATCCTGAATCAAAAAGCCAAAACCCCAGAAAAATCCTAAAATTCCATTATGCAGCACTTGCCTCACAAGAAGCCCCCCCCCAAAAAAAAAACCCGCCTAGCCCTTGTGTCGCACACTTATGCTGCTCGCTAGTAACATCTCATGCTTGCCCAGCGCTACCCTTGTTAGCCAAATAGCCACCCTCAAGTATAAAGGGTATAAGTAATAGTATATGGATTTAAGAAAGGTTGTTGAACCCACGAGGATTGGATTCCTATCACTAACTAGGGTGTGAACCTAAGTAGAGCTACAATATGCAAATGTAGAATCACGGAGCTAGAATCACAAGGTAATCTAAGCTCATGGTCAGTATGTGCAAGATGGAGTAGTGATTTAATTTTGGTTTTTGAAGATAGTTTTGAATCGAAAACAACTAAATGCACAAAGGTAAACTAAATTACTCTAAACTAAACTAGTGATCAAATAGATGAAAGTTAAGATTTAGATTGTCTACCACCAACCTCTCTTGCAAGTATTGATGCATTTCAATATGATGATGCTAAACTAATTAACCAATTTCTCTCCTTGCATCTCTCTCGGGTATAATAAGAGACATGCTCCTTTTGTGATATCAAGCAACCCCTCTCGGGTGTAGTACTTAACTACTTAAATCATGCATTTTAATCCGGTTAGGTATCTAGTGCATTACCCTAAGCGCATAAAGTTTGGAGATGAAGAAATCATGCAAACCAATGAAGCTTATCTCTAAGTGATTGTAATTCACAATCCCTACATGCACACTAGTGTGCTTTCATGCTTTAACATTCAAAGATTACCAAGCTCTAAACATTATATCATGACATGGAAACACACATACTCAAAGTGGTATAGTCGAAGCATATGCATTCAACTCTTGAACTAGCATCTAGGCATGCTAAAGAAAATTGCAATGACATCATATTATAGCATCAATCCATACAAGATTGGGTATAGATTTCAACTCTAATCCCAACAAAGTACTACTCACTCATGATTACATATACTAACTTCATAATCAAATTAAACACCAAAGTATAATCTAGAGTAAAAGGGATAGAGTTGGCTTAGTGGTGTGTCGGATGGTCCTCAAGCTCACGTCTTGGTGGTGATGGTGATTCCCTCTCCTTTTTGCTCTTGAAGATTTGATGAAAAAAGATAGTGGAGCTTGTATTATGTATTGTGTGAATAGGTGGAGTAGATGGATAAAATAATGATAGAAAAGAGAGTGGAAAAATGATGTAGTAGTGGTGGTTAATGGAGGTATAGGATACGAAATGGTGGTGGTGGTGATGGAGGAGATAGAGTAGTATGGATGGTATGAGTTTGGAATTTGGGAGGTGGAGATCGAGGTTTTGTGGTGGAGATAGAAAGAGAAAAAAGATGTAATGAGTGGTATGGGTGGTGCCTGTTCCTTGTGAGAAGAGATGCTTAAATAGATAAAGATAGAGGTGTGAAAATGATGATGAGAAGCCAAGATAGCAGCTCAAGCATTGTAAGAAGCATAGAGGTGGAGTATGAGAGTGCTAATAGATCCCAAAAACAAGGGAAAATGGTATTGAAGAGATGAAGTAAAAAGAGGAAAGTAATGATAAGCTATTAAAGAGAGTATAGTAGAAAAATATAACTAAGGAGAAGAGAGGAGCAGCTACCTCTCTTTACTGTGCATGGAAATCATGAAAATGAAGAGCGTTGGAGTGGTTTTGGGCACCAAATTCAAGGTGACAAGCATGAGAGACAAAGGTGTGCATAGGGTTGCCTATTATTCAAAAGATATTATGATGGATTAATCTGGCCATAATCTTGTAGGATTCTTCTAGGACTCTCCTTGTTGCAGCATCATAGACCTTCCAAAAATGCACAAGAAATCCGCCCAAATAAGATTCTCAGCCAAACTGTCCTGTTTTGACTAGGATATGTTTCTTTATCTGAAACTTCATTCTTAGACAATGATTGACTTGATATTGCCGTGATTCTGGATGGTTCTTGACTTATCCATGATCTATGACATCATATCTTCAAGAATGATCAATAACCTTCTAGAAAAACTCCAAGTAAGTTACCGGAAAAGATCTCCCAAAAAGCTTCGTGAAAATCTGACAATTACTGCCTTATTGGGAAGCCTATTTTGCATTTGATTTCCTGCTGCCTCGTTGATGATTCTGACCAGTTCTTTAGCTCATGTTGAATTAAAATATCATATATTTAAGGAATGCTGACCCTTTCTGTAAAGGTGCAGTTGGAAGAATGCAAGAAATGCTCTCCAATACTGTTCCCGAAAAGCTGATTCTGCAACTATAGTTTTCTGCTTTGCAGCAATTGTTTTGCATAACGATTTCCGTGGACTTCCCTTGTAATTTCCGGCCAAATGAGTGATTGAACTTAGTCCTTTGCATTAGTACTTCATGATCCATGGCTTCATTGCTCCATTTAAACTCCTAGTTTTCTGGGATGCTTCACGAAGTACTTGTGCCGCCAAAAGTGGTGGTGCATGGAAAATTCGTAGGAATTTCATTTTTTTCTCCTCTTGTTAAGATTTTCTACAAAACATAGAATTAGATTAGTCAACACTAAACTGGACTTTTAGAACAAGTAATTTCCATGTTTTGAGGCACAAATATATATATATATATGAATTTTGATCGAATAACCCTACGCCCTCTAACCTCAACTGCTTTCTGCACAAGCACTCCTGCTCACAAGCATTTGCATTCCTGCACCTCTGACTCGTCTGCACTCAACTAGGATTGAAGCTCAACAGCAATCCGGCCTTAGGACCGAAAGCAACGTTGCAATCCTAGCTTCGTCTTCAAGATTTTTTCAAGTTAGTTTTTATAAAAGTTGCTGTTTTGATTTAAAATTCCTGCTTTCTTGCTGTTCACTCAAAAATCGTGTCGGCCGCGTGTCACCGGGCCGAGGGCTTCTTTGGCTTACACGTGTCCTTCTGGAGTGGTGACGTGTGAGCGGGCGTGCCAACTCGCGGCCGGTAGGCCAAGCGAGGTTTTGTTATAGATTGTAGATCTTGCGCCGATCTAACTTCTGATCAGTTGATTGTGGGCCGAGGAAGGATCAATCTCGGCCGCAGGGTTCTCTCTGCCTTGAATGCAAGGACTTTAGCACGGATCGGCCTTAACTAGCCGCAGTCTTCCTGCTATGTAACTCGGTGATTGAGGTGAAAGTGAAGTGATGATGATTCTTTTTGTGATTTTGAATAAAGTAAATGACGTAAAGCAAATAACAACAAATAAATAGCATAAACGAAAGTGCAGGTAAAGAAAGTGCAGGAATGTAAAGGTGCAGCAAATAAGTGTAGGAAGATAAATACTGGTAAAGAAAGCGATAAGATAAACACGTAGAGATTGATAAGAATTGCTGAATTGTAGAAATGTATTGAGATAAAATTTGTGTAATCGCGTAGAGCGTTTGGTCGAGGACCTCTAACAATGAATCCTATGGTCCTTTTTATAGTGAAGCTAAACTACTGAATGAAGGAAAAGAAACAATCTCAGTCTTTACAACTAAGACCGCATTGATTACAAATAGAACAGTATTCATGTTTGTGATATTTTTGACGTTATCAATGATTGATTCTTTCATGAGCAATCAATCAGGTCTTGTAACTGATGATTGACAATAACACCTCCTGATGCTCATTCAAGTTAATTGCCCCCAAACTTTGGTAACGTCTCTCCTGACAATCAATCTCTTTGATGTGCCGCGGCTAATTAGCCGCGGTTATTCATTACGCCTTGTGATTCATTTGGTCTCTTCTGATCTAATAATGGTTCTCTGCACATGTTATCTTCGGTCATAAATTTGACAGCAAACATTTAATGTGCCGCGGCTAATTGAGAATCAACTTTGTAAATCTTTAATGTGCCGCGGCTAATTGGCCGCGGTCTTTTTTAGCCGCAGTCCTTCATTAGGCCTTGCGGGCCGGGCCCACCTATTTGCTACGTGGGCCTTGCCAAATATAGGTTCAAACAGAGCCCCCCTAGTCCCTTGAGCTTCGGCATAGATGCCGAGTGGTTAAGGGACTAAAAGATTGTTTCAAGAAAAATCTCTTGGCAAGGTTCACGCATTATAGGCGTTGGTGACATTCGTCACGCAGCAGTCACTCACCGCGGCTCTTCGTTATGCCGCGGCTATTCAACCGTTCAAGTGCGGCCCTATGTTGAATCTGGGACTTACCTATTCATCTGCCATGTAGCTCACATCGATCAACCAATATATTTGTCATTGATTAAAAACACGGCAATTAAATCAAAGATTTGGCTGCCAATTCTTTAATAACATCATAGCTCCCTTTTTAATTATCAAGGTCATGGCTGCCAAAAGGAATTAAGGGTGCCCAAAAGATCATGGCTAAAGAATCATGGCTACTAATTATACAATAGAATCGTGGCTTTCCAATTAAATATGCATGGCACATTGGCTGCCAATTAATTGCAAAGATCATGATTTTAATGAATCAAAGAATCATGTTATAATATGAAAAACATGGCTGCCATGTAATGAACGGAATCATGGCTGCCAAATTGATCATAAAATCGCTGCCATGTATTTGGATATGCATCATCAATACCCAATCGATATCTTCATAAAAACTGGGCACTCCAATTTTTTTTTTTTTTTTTTAAGAAAATCACGGAAATATGTAATTAATTGCATATTGAATGACTTTCAATATGCCGCACTCCCTTTCCTTTTTGGATACCGCTTTCTTTCTTCCCATTATTTTCATGATTCTCTGCAGCCAATGAACATTTAAAGTCCATATTTGATGAGGACTCAACCTTGAGTGTATTTTAACTAAGCCATATTCAATTTCCTTTTTGAATGTAACTTTCTTTCTCTCCCAATATCTTTAGATCTCCTGCGGCTACTTGAAAATTCATACACCGCCAGATCAGTAGGTAGAATATCTTTCTCTCCTTAATTTCTTCAACTTTGAAACTACGGTCACCGGAATAACATTAACTGCAGCACCACCATCAACTAGGACTTTAGACACTGGATATCCTTCAAAACATGCAGTGATATACAATGGTTTGATGTGCTTGACCATGTCCTGAGTTGGTTTGGAGAACTGAGCATGAGATTGCTCTTCAATAAGAACTTTTGGTAAAACTGCATCCTCAACATCCCCTTCCATTGACTGTGGCTGGTCAGGTTGCGCTAAAAAATCCATGGGAAGAACATAAACCATGCTTACTGCGGCCTCTCCTCCGTCAGCTGACAATGTCATTACTTGATTCAGCGATGATGACGCTACAACTCCTTCATCCACCTCACCTCCTTTACAGTGGTCGGGGAGGTCTTCACCATGGTCGCGGCTATTGAAGCTTCCGCCGCGGCCAGTGAGGTCTTCATCATGGATAATGAAGTCTTCTTTAAAGCTAACATCAGTTGGCTTCTCAAACTCTGGCTCTTCTTCTACCTCAATCATTGGCTGCTCATCTTCAATATGGAATTTTCCATCAGCTGGTACTTGGTTGGCTTTTCCATCGCACACAAGAGAACTGGTTTGTTGATGAGTGTCATTGCAGTCTATGTCCATGTTTGCTAGTTCCTCTTCCAACTCAAAATCAGAATCTCCCTTGCCCAGCTCCGTAGCATATTCAAGTTCTCGTTGGCGAATGCGTTCTTCCATCTTCACCAACAACTTCCTCTCTTATGGAGTTACTCCATATGTACTGATAACCGAATACATTTTGTGGTACTCCTTGAGATACTTGAGATCTCGTTGGGATACTGGTAAATCAACAGTGTCCGCCACCAACTCCACACCATCTAATTGTGCCTGATATAAAATCTTCAATCCTGCACTTGATGTACTTTGCACCATCAAAGGCTCAAGCCCTGGGTTTTATGTTAAAGCCTTCAGAGTATCAAGTTCTTCCCACGTCGGCCCATACAAAGCTAAAGCCGAATGTGTCATATGGTACTCCTTCATGGTAGTCCAACTCTTCGAGGAAAAAGGAGGTAGCTTGTTTCTCAGGACTTCAACTTTTAACTTCTCAACTTGAGAGTTCCCCTTGACTCCTGGGGGTAGCTTGTCAGATGCAGTTGCTGGAGCTTTCTCTGTAGCAGCAGGAACATAAATGGTTCCTTTCTTCTCATCCTCTGCAAGTGGCTCTGGGGTTGTTGTTGACATAGAAGTGGATCCTCAATCAAATTTCCTTGTTTGATGACGACTACCATGTGGCTTTTGTCGATTCTCTCTCTCCCGCCATCCACGTAACCTTTGTGTGTTGCTTTTGTGCCTCTTGATCTTTTCTCTCCAACGCCAACCTTCTAGCCAAGGCAAGCTCCCGTTGCTGCCGGCGTTTCTGGGTTTTGGATAAAGGCTCAATGCGGTGATCTCTAGACACTCTGCCGTACCACCTATTGTCATGGGTGACCGGAGGCTTGTATGTCCGTGGCCTCTTTTCATCGTATCCCCGGGTGCCTCCATTGTTCCGAGTAGAATTCCTGCTGGCCCAACTAGTGCGGCTAGTACGGTCATACACCACAGGAGATTTTCCTTTCACTCGATCAGTCTGACCATGCTTTATTGGAGAACCTTCCTTTTTGCTGCTGTCATAAGGAAGGTTATCATAATAAAGCCTTCTACGAACAGGCTTTGACTCAATCTTTGCGGCTACTGGTCTCTCTCTCTTAGCGTGCTCTTCTCCACGCCTTCTATAATAACTTGGTTTTGCGGCCGAAGATATTCTCTGACCGCCTTGCACTTGTGACTGAGACTTTTGAGAAACCCCTTGATCAATAAGCTTACCCTTGTCCCTGACTCTATTGTTGTCATGAGTCTTTGGTTGCAGAATTTTATCAAGACCAACCTTTTTCTGGCACCTTCCGCATTGCACTGCGGCCACTGGAACTTGAGCAGTTGTTAACTTAGAAGGAGAAAGGTTGATTGATCCCACCATTACTCCTTCAGCCATAGAGAGGTCCATCTGCTTTGCACTCACGCCGGCTGCCATGGGAATCCCAGCACTAATCATATTCACTTTGGCAGCCGGGAAAGGGTCGCTGTCCACTTTCATTGTAGAACTTGACTAGTCAGGGAACTTGAGCTTTCCCTGATCGATTAAGTCCTGCATAACATCACGATAGATAACACAGTTATTAGTCGAATGTTTCCAGGAATTATGAAACTTAATTACAAAACATTCTTCCTTTCATTTGTTCAACAGATGGCAAAACATGTCCAGCAGATAATTTCATTAATTTCACTGCTAAAAGTTGATCAAAGATCAAATCAGCCTTGCGAATGTCAAACGAATACGTGCGTCGTGGAGATTTATAAGTGTCGTGTAGTGAACGTGCAACTGACTCCGTTTTCTCTAAAGCCTTGCACACAAAAGGCCGATTCACAGTAAGCTCGGCCGAATTAATTTCGGCCATATCTTCGTCGCTACTCCACTCTTCAATATGGGCCGCGCCAACGGCTTGACTAGTGTAGTATGTGCCTTTTGAAGCAAGCCTTTTCTGCACTTCTTCTCTCAAAATTGCATCGTAGCTTATGACTCTGGATTCAAGTTCATAAAGATCTTTGAATGTCAGACCTTCGAACTTTTTCTTGAACTCGAAGCCAAGTCCTGCCAATGCCATCTCTACAAACTCGGATTCTGGTAACTGCGCTTTGCATCTGGCTCTTAGGAGTTTAAATCTCTCTATATACTCTTGAGCGGTCTCATTGGTCATCTGAAATGATTTAGCCAACTCAGCTACTGGTATGTTCTACTCTGCCTTGTGGAATCGGTCATGGAAAGCTCGCTCAAGATCCCTCCAATTTTGGATAGAATTGGGTGGTAGGTTCACGAACCACGAAAAGGCTGAACCGGTAAGAGAATTGACGAACAACTGCATGCGGTTCTCTTCACTATTTGCCTCACCACACTGTGAAATAAACCGCCCGATGTGTTCAACCGTGGACTGATGATAAGCATCCCCAAAAAACAAATGGAAAGCGGGAACACGGTATCGATGCGGTAAGGGAACTTGGTCGATATGAGGTGGATACGGCTTCGTATAAGTAGGTCTATCTACCCGCTGGTGCAGATCACCCACCATGCCCTCCACCAGATTCTGAACTTCATTAAAGAGAACAGGTCTATTATTATCACCATGCCATGGCTGCATTGGTTGTTGCTGGTTTTGGATAGGCTGCCATCGTATTCCATGCTCTGCGTGATGTGGTGGATTGTGATGCAGGGGAACTTGTTGCCCATATCCTTGATTTGCCTCTTGGTTCAGCCAAGGCTGCGGACCAGTAGCTTGTTGTTGCGCATATACATGTTGATTGAGGGGTTGAACATGTCTCGCAACATTATTCTGGTTGAGGGCTTGATGAGCTAGGTGGTTCTGAGGCCGTGGTATTTGGAATACATGATTCTGGTTGCCTATATTTTGCCCTAAGTGTCCACTAGGCAAGGCTTGTTGAGTTGACACTTGTTGAACTAATTGTTGTCGCGGCTCTAAGAAAGACTGTTGTTGACTTAGAGAATGAACAGTAGCGGCTGGTCTCATCGGCAATGGTGCAGCCTGTCTAGTTGGAGGTGGTACTTGTTGTAATTGACTGCTTTGACCTTGCTCCAAAGACCAATTTCTATTGCCTTCATTCTGACTTCTCTGCAGCACCTGTGTTCCTGTTCCAGTCTGAAACCAACGTAGCCACGCATTCATCATATCCGACTGGACTCCCATGCTGCGGTTGAGTTGCCCAAAACTACGTTCAAGATTGCGGTCAAGCCGAGTGAAATAATTTTCAAGACTTCGGCCCAACTGGCCAATGTCGTCTTCAACGTTATCAAGATCATGGTTAAGACTCTGCCAAGATACATCAGCCGCAGTGGTTGCAAGTGCGCTTGTAGGTACTAGTTCATACAATGGATTAAATCCTGATGGCCACGGAGTTTGTCCTGTACCAACCGTTGCAGAGGCATTAAGCGGATCATACAACGGATTATAGCCTGGAGAGAACCCCTAAGGGAACGATCCAATACTGGCTGTAGCTGCTGGCACACTGACTGACTCATAAGGAGGGGTATACCCTGGTGGCACTGACTGACTCATAAGGAGGGGTATACCCTAGTGGTAGGCCCCATGGATAAGTTACAGGATCATACGTCGAGTACCAGCCGCAGTTGTAAAATCCAAGGACTTAAAAATCGAGATTTTCGCCGAAATATAGGCGAAAATTTCGTTTTCTCGGGTTGGCGATATTTTCTCTAGATACCATGATAATTTCGTGCGATATTTTGGAGATATCGCGATATTTCCGGAAATTTTGGAAATTTGGACGAAATTTGTCCTTTCGTTCCGTGGCCCAACAGCCCAAATTGGGCCCTATCTGCCAATTTGGAATCAAAATTCGGAAAAAAGGAGCAAACCAACCTCAAAGAGGTTAGAACCTTGGTCGTACCTCATACATTTAAACAAGGAAACCAGTCCTGCTGGAGAAGGAACTTATACTTATTGGAATATCGTTTTATATATTTCTTCACATATCTCATCTTTTTTTACCTTCCCCTTTTCAACAGTTTATTGGGTAGTTTATTTTATTGTAATTAATTAAATTTATTATTTTAAGTACTTTGTACATGAATAAACTACTAATTATTTTATGTACGAGAATTAGTAAAGTATCAAGATTATAAATATCTACTAAATTAAGTTTCAATAAATGTCTGCTCAATGTATAGTTGTGTACTAATTTCCTTTAAATTACACTAATTTAATACGTAATAATATTTTTTTTAATATATAGTTTTTTAAAAAAGAGTAGATAATTGATCAAATAGACATATTCTAAAGTTTCATATATAATTTTTATGTTTTTCTCTAAGTTTTCATGGTTTCTATCGAATTTTTATCGATATCGATACTTTCTCGAAATTTCCATTTTTTGAATGGTCGATATTTCCTCGATCATCGATATTTTAGTCATTGGTAAAATCAACTCGGTTTGTTGTCCCTGAGGTTTGCACGATATGTGACTGCGGCTGCTGACTGAAAGATAGATGACTCGCTATAGTGGAGACTGACACTACCGTGGCGGTTGTAGCGACTGATGATGCAGGATGTGCCATGACTCCACTCGTAGAGATCCCACTTGACGTCGAAGCTGATGGTTGAACTGATATCATTGGGAGACTTGACATGGGCACAATGAGATCTCTAGAGGTAGCTGATCTATTTGGACAAAAAGAAGAGGTGTGGCCCTGTTGCCTACACCTGTAACAACGACTCCCTCGAGACTTGGCGTAGGGATCTGGTAACATTCACCGAGTGTTGTCCCACTGGGCGTGCCAAAAGATGTTCGCTCAAAAATCGTGTCGGCCGTGTGTCACCGGTCCGAGGGCTTCTTTGGCTTACGTGTGAGCGGGCGTGCCAACTCGCGGCCGGTAGGCCAAGCGAGGTTTTGTTATAGATTGTAGATCTTGCGCCGATCTAACTTCTGATCAGTTGATTGTGGGCCGAGGAAGGATCGATCTCAACCGCAGGGTTCTCTCTACCTTGAATGCAAGGACTTTAGCAAGGATCGGCCTTAACTAGCCGCAGTCTTCGTGCTATGTAACTCGGTGATTGAGGTGAAAGTGAAGTGATGATGATTCTTTTTGTGATTTTGTGATTTTGAATAAAGTAAATGACGTAAAGCAAATAACAACAAATAAATAGCATAAACGAAAATGCAGGTAAAGAAAGTGCAGGAATGTAAAGGTCCAGCAAATAAAGTGCAGGAAGATAAATACCGGTAAAGAAAGCGATAAGATAAACACGTAGAGATTGATAAGAATTGCTGAATTGTAGAAATGTATTGAGATAAAATTTGTGTAATCGCGTAGAGCGTTTGGTCGAGGACCTCTAACAATGAATCCTATGGTCCTTTTTATAGTGAAGCTAAACTACTGAATGAAGGAAAAGAAACAATCTCAGTCTTTACAACTAAGACCGCATTGATTACAAATAGAACAGTATTCATGTTTGTGATATTTTTGACGTTATCAATAATTGATTCTTTCATGAGCAATCAATCAGGTCTTGTAACTGATGATTGACAATAACACCTCCTGATGCTCATTCAAGTTAATTGCCCCCAAACTTTGGTAACGTCTCTCCTGACAATCAATCTCTTTGATGTGCCGCGGCTAATTAGCCGTGGTTATTCATTACGCCTTGTGATTCATTTGGTCTCTTCTGATCTAATAATGGTTCTCTGCACATGTTATCGTCGGTCATAAATTTGACAATAAACATTTAATGTGCCGCGGCTAATTGAGAATCAACTTTGTAAATCTTTAATGTGCCGCGGCTAATTGGCCGCGGTCTTTATTAGCCGCGGTCCTTCATTAGGCTTTGCGGGCCGGGCCCACCTATCTGCTACATGGGCCTTGCCAAATATAGGTTCAAACACTTGCACTCGGGGATTCTAATATCCCTTCTTTTACCTCCTACCTTTCTTATAATGTGGGATAATTTAGTCAAACTGTGGGGGTTCGTGCTATCTCTGAACATTGATTCATTGAGAGTGTTTTAACGATCGACCATAACATTATTGTTTTGGTCTAATCCAAAACTTTTGGAAATTAATTTTTTGGGAGCGATTTACGCTAAAAAATTTACTTTGTTTTTGTGGTAGCGTTTTAGGCTCCAAAACTAATTTGTTCTTGTTTTCCTTTTTTGAGAATGTTAAACTTGAACAAACTCGACTTTGCTTCACTATGGACACTACTCGAGTATATGGTTGGAAATAACGTACCCAAGGAATCTATTGGTTGCGCTTGAATAGTGCTTTGGGAATATCCGAGACTCTCAATTTTCAAATTGCGTAAGAGATGACAAATCTCCACCTCACAGACTATAAGTCAGTACTTGAGTATTATTCAGAAATCCTCAGCATTAGATCTACGATGTGATCCTGCAATCAGAATGTTACAGATGAAGAATAGATTGAGAAAACTCTCTACACCTTCTTCGAACAAAAGATTATAATGGCACACCTAAGAGAGGACACCGCGAGCGAAACCCTAAATCTAAGGGTAATCAATTCAGACATTTTGGTCCATCTAATTGCTTTAATCAGAAAAGAAACCGCAAAAACAATCAAGCGAAAGAAGTTGAGATTATTGGTACTTAAGTGAGCCTCACTTCACCTACATCTGTCCCTTCTTACCTAGTTGTGTTTATGTTGAAGTTACCAAAAGAAGTTGAGTGACTACCATTGTTTGCATATTAGTTATTTGGATTAGACTTATAGTCAGAAACTTTGATGTAATCGTTGCCTTCAATGATTAAAATTTCAATTTTTATTCTATCTCTCGATTCTGTTCGAGCGTTTTAGGAATGGACTCCAAAGAACTATATTGTCTCGCGGATAGTACGCACACTTCGCCATGGCAACTATTTTTAGGTGTTCCCTATACATTCTTATGTGACACCTATGGGCTATGGCAGGCCCATCCAAATTGATTCAAGACTATGGAATTGCTCAATTTGCTTTGTCCAATGACACCATAATGACTGTCACAAAAAGCTCTCTACGCTCTTAGAGCTGGAAGAACTCTTTTGAGCTTTCGAGATATCGAGCCAACGGATTTCATGCGGAAACTCATTGTGAGAAAAGAAACTAATTCATTTGCATTAACTCTAATGATTGCGGACATAAGCGCATCTTAGAGAAGCTTGTTGTCTCTCTAGTGGATTCTATGTTACCACTATTCGAGCTATTGAATTCAACAATGCCATATGAGATGACTTATGAAATTTTGACACATATTGGCTTTGGCATGACATATTAGGTCATCCTGGTCGTGATATGATGATCCGTCTACTAAACACTTCGCACGGACATTCTTTCTTTCGAGCGACAAGAAGCAAGAATCAAAAGATAATTCAAGGAGGAACTCAGACCTCCGCCGTCAACCGCTGATCTACCACCGGCGCCACCGCCATCCCCATGCAGCTTCCTGCATCTTTTGACACCAATAATGACGTCATCACTTCCTCCTATGCTTCTAACGCCAAGTGACCTACCAAATCTCTCTAGCACTAACAGCAGCCACCATGACCATTTGGCAAAAAACATGTCATCACTTTCTCCTATGCTTCTAACGCCAAGTGACCTACCAAAGCTCTCCAGCACTGACCGCAGCCACCATGACCATTTGGCAAAAAACATAATTTATTTACCTCAAGGTGATACTAAATCATCAAACTCCAAGTACACCATCACTAACGCTATTAGAGGAAGTTATTTTCTTGGTGGAAGTTATTAGAGGATAAAAAGTCATATAGAAAATCGGGGGTAAACAAATAAATCAAATTTCAAGTGGCTAAGTCACAAGTGGAAGAGAATAATGAAGATAATCAAGTACAAGTGAAGAATCAACTTCATTTGCCCATTATGACTGCCATGACCATCTTCGGCAATAGAAACAGTAATATCAACATTTGAAGCACACCTAAAGTGACCCCTAAAATCCCAAAAAACAGCTCCATAATCTCCAACACCCTCCTCACGCTTCCAAGCGCCTGTGTAAAATTGAGCTTGACCCAATACATAACAAGAATATTGGGTATGTTACTCTTCTAATTACTCTAGTATTTCCTGGTTCTTTTGTCCTGATTTTATTCTTCTCGGTTCATGTTGTAAATAAAATGATAAATTACAAAGGCTTGAATGAGATTATCGACATTCTTAGTCAAATTCAATTCTTATTATATGGAACCCTTTTAAGTGCTACATACTTGCATTTAGAGTATTTTTGTTTTGATTGATTCTTATGGTCTTGGGTTGTACAGTGCTTTATAGTTCGTGATTGTCAGTTACTATCCAAGAACTAAACCTACCTGCAATAGAGGGACCAAGAACATTAGGATAGTGGGGCTTAGCAGAACTAAAGAAGCTAAAAAAATTTGTTATGAAGGTTGCAGATTGCAGCAATTTACCTTTCTATTGCAGTTGCTTCATACCCTATTCTAAATTCCAAGGAAATAGGACAACAAAAAACAATAGTTAGCTTAGTCAATGTACACCGGATGGTATCTACTTGTGCAGTTAATGTAGTATATAGCGATGGACATGTTGTATGATGATGGATTATCAAAAACTAGTACTCTTGGTGACACTGCTGCTGGTTGCTTAATTTTTTCATCATGTCATTGGTTCTGTTTGCTAAAACATCTTTCGCGTGCAATTTTAATGGTTTTCCTTGCGCCCCTAAAATCTCAAACCCGACATTGTCATAAAATTCAATAATAATGAAGTCTTATAAGAATTGAAGAAAGAAGAGCTGCTGCTACTAGAGTCATAATGTTTCAAACATTAGTTTGAATGCTTAGGAGACGCATGCTGTATACACACACACACAAGCACTAACCAATCGCTTACGAAATCTTCCAAGGTCTAATCTTCCCATCCCTTTTTGTTTACTCTCGTTGGATCTCTAAGAATAGGATCATCTTTATTATATGTCATACAATGAGCTCTCCTTGGTAAGAATGTGATAGCCAGTGTACTTTAGGCCAAGCTTCCTTGCAGGTTCTCCATAATAGTCCTCAGCTAGCTCCCCATCCAGGCTTCATAAACAAAAGATGTGTCATGGCAGCACCATGAACTCCAATCATGACATCACTTGAATTTAGATCCCAGTAAATCTTTGCTAAATTCAGTTGTTGGCTCAAAACTTGAACTTGAAAAACAATTTTCTCAACCATCTTCACCAAGAAGTTCTCATTAGTTGTTGCTCTTGATCCATTTCTAGCTAGATATGATAACCAATTTTGAATTCCTCAATTTTGGTGCTTCCACTTCTGCCTTGCTTTTTATTGATATGTTCCATGTTGGAGAAACAGAAGCAGAAAGTTTGTCGATATTGTGCTTCTTGTTCTAGAATTAGACTTCTAATTCTAAGCTTATAAGCTCGGTCTGCTAGAAGATTCCTCAGACCAACATTGGCCTCAGGGAAGCAATGAGTTTTCATATCTCCAACAAAATCTATAGGAGGATAATCTGATAGTTGGGAAAGAATGTCTCCATATTTTGTGGCCCACCAATCATGAAAATCAACAATTACAAACACAACCTACTTGTTGAAGTGCTGTAAAGTAATGGACAATGGCAAAATTCCATCATTGAATTCATGGTAGACATTACCAGTATAGCCTGCAATTGAAAAAAACCAGTGCTGGAGCATCATTTTGACGTGGATGGTGTGTGCGGGAGTACTATCATTCTTTGCAATAAGGTGTAATTCAGTAATGGTTGCCATGGTATTTGCTTCCCATTTTCGAGTATATGGTTTGATCTTTTCATGTTGGATTTCGTCCTCATTGTCACCCTTTCCATTTTCCTTGCTATAACGACTGACAGATTTTTGCTGACAGATTTTTCATGAAGCTTGGTTTGTCTGTGGATCTATAGATAAAGATAGATAGAAGAGAAAGAAGTGTTTGTTCTTACATCCCCTTTCATGATACAAGTATCTGATCGGTAACTGCTTCTATCAAAATTTATGGGTCCTGCACCCATGCAGAGAAATTACGGAGGACTCTGAAATGGTTTAAACTCATCCAATTAACTACTATTCGATCCGACTTATTAAGGTAACAAGCTAGTAAAAACAAAAAAAAAACATCCAAGGAGAGAAACTCAGAAGAAAAGTACTAGCCATTAGAGATTGAAGAAGCAAAGAGGTTTACATCCATGTCAGGAGCAAGGCCTTCATTATCTACTTCTGGAGAATCTACAGAAATCAAACGCCAACAGGTACATCTTTGTATATTATTAACAATTACAGATAATTAAAGAGGAATATATAATAGGAAAAGATGTGGAGAGTTGAGAAACAACTTACGTAATGGAGAGAAAATGGTGTTAGAGAAACAAAGATGAAGGGTTAATATGAAGATTCAAGAGAGAAGACAGAAGAAGCGAAAAGAGAGAAGCTTGGGCTTTGTTAGTCTCTTGTAATAACAAGATATTAAAAAGATTCGGCACTCTTCGTCGAGGCTGATGTGAACCTTTCGTTCCCTGTTGATATCGCATATATAGTAGTGTACCATTTCTGATGCAAAACTAGAGGGCATGGTTGTGTTTCTTCCAGCTCTGTGCATATGAAAAAACAGGATGGCATATAGGAAGGACGCTTTATATATACATAGGTAGTTAGCTCTTGTTTCTATTATGAATTTTTGATTAGGAAACAAACTTGTTAAATAGTGACAAGGGGGACATAGCTCTTAGTCTATGAGTTTGTTAGTGGTTAAGCCAGAATGGTAGTCTGCAATCAAATCTATAAATAGCTACCCTAGTTTTGTGCAGTAGAGAGTGGGCTAGTTCTTAATACAGAACGCTTTTGCTAATTCATCCTATTTCTGAAGTTAGTCTTTGGGATTTAGTACCAGGTTCTATAGATTTAAAATAGTCTTAGTGCTTATATGATCAAAAATTTCACCAAAAACTAATAAGCAGCAAAAACTAATAGTCTTAGTATGGTAAGGCACTTAGCTAGGGTTGGTGTCATCCGTCTTTGATTGTGATATTTGTCCTCCTTCAGTTTTGGTCCTTTAGGCACATTAGTAAAGTATTTTTCCCTAACATAACAAATGATTAAATTGAAAATTAGTTATTCCTAAAAGAAAATAAAATTACAAATAGTTTATTATGCACTTTCACAAAGTCAGGTTAGAAACAGAAAAAGGAGGATCAAAATAGAAGGCCTCATTCGTGGGGCCGTGTGCCCGTGTATATATCATAAATGAAACTGCCATCTATTTTTAAGAAGATACAAGGATCATCTCTAGCATAATCTCAAGATTATGATAAGAATCACAAAGTGCTCACGTGATACTGAAAAATTAAGGGATCGATGGGAGAGAGAATACATTCAGGGTCGGATTCTGTCGACCATAAATGTTTTAACAGAAATGCCCTTGATGCATAAGATCAAACAATAAAAAGACCTAGATGAAATGAGTTGTGAAAAAAGAGTTTCTGCAGAGAAATCATAGTATTTACAAGATTAAGCTTTCTTTCCCAATCCTTATATATTTTACATGCAGGATTATTCATCAATTTGTTGAAACTTTGTACATACAACTCTTCCTAGTTCACTTTTTGCCATTTACAACGTCCAAAATACTAATGCAAGGAAGGAAAATACCATATGATATCAATGAAATCAATGTGACTGAATATTAGGACTCTGCTGATTCAATCTATCAACGGTGTAATCAAAAGCGCCAACCAACTGCTTCCGAAATCTTGGGAGGTGTAGTCTCACTGTCTGATCCTCAAGATAGATCGTCTTTGTGTATTGCCATCCCTTTCTGGTTACAGTCCTTGGATCTTTAAGAACAGGATCATCCTTATCATACTTGTCATATAATGAGCTCTCTTTGGTAAGGATTTGGTATCCAATGTAGTTCAACCCAAGCTTCTTTGCAGGTTCTCCATAATATGCCTCTGCTGCCCATTCAGTTCCGAGAGGAATGACTTGAATGAACACTGATCCAGGCTTCATGAACAGAAAATGTGTCATGGCAGCACCATGAACCCCAATCATGACGTCACTCGAATTTAGAGCCCAATAAATCTCTGCTAACATTGTCCTGCTATCTGGCCTCAAAACTTGGACTTGAAACCCGATTTTCTCAGCCATTTTCACCAGCAACTTCTCATTTGTTATTGCCCTTGATCCATTTCGAGATATAATAACCAGCTTCGGCTTATTGAATGGATGCTCTTGCACTTTTCTCCTGATTCTTGATGGCTTTTTCAACTTGGGAACAACAGAAAGCTTTGCATGTTCATGCATTAGACTTCTGATCTGAGGCCGGTAAGCTCTGTCTAGGAGATTTTGAAACTCGACTATGCTCGCATTCCCTTCCATCAATGAAGAATCCACAGTCAGCTCATCGTGAATTTTCAAACCGACAATTGCTTCAGGGAAGCAATGAACTCTCTTATCAGTACGGAAATCTACTACAGGATAATCTGAGAGATGGAAAAGAATGTCTGAATATTTCATGACCCACCAATTGTGAAATTCAAGAATGACGAACACAACCTTCTTGTTGAAATGTTGGGAAGTAATGTACAGTGGCATTATCCCATCATTAAATTCATGGTAGACGTTGCCGGTGTAGCCCCCTGTTGAAAAAAACACTGCCGGAACATCATGTTGGACATCACATTTATGATGGTTCATGATCAGAGTGTTTTTCTTTGCAATGAGGTCCAACTCATCAATGGTGTCCATAATATTTGTTTCCCATTTTCTGGTGTACGGTTTGATCTTTTCGTGTTGGAGATCCTCCTCATTCTTCACTGCTTCATCTTGCGATTCGTAGACGAAGATAGAAGAGGAAAGCGAGTGTGTTCTTACATCCCCTTTCATGGTACAAACATCTGAACGGATACTGCTTCTATCACAACATATAGCTCCTGCAGTTACACAGACAAGTTAATTACAACTAATTAGTGTAATTTATTTGAACACATAAGAGACACGACTAGTTGGGAGAGATTGAAAAACAAAAACTGCAAGTGTATGAGAGATAGTTTCTACTAAATCCCTAGCTTTTGCTGGAGTACTGAAAAAGAAGATCGAGAAGAAAAACAAAATCTCATGAATTTCAAGCAATTGGGTCTTATAAACTTCGATCACCCAAAGCAAAGCACCAGCATACCACAGCGGGATATTTTCATTTTTAGTTAGTTTCTATTTTTGGTCAACCCTCCAAAAGTTAAGTCTTGGAACAAACTTGGTCTTCAAGGAATTCGTTGACTGATGAGGAGGTCAGGTCGAGTTAACACATAGGACTTTCATGAGTTTTTGATAAAATCAAATGAAATCATATGACCTTTTTTTTTTTTTTTTTTTTTTTTTGGAGAACTAATCATAAGAACATTTTAGCCATAAAACAAAACAGAAAGAATATTAGCCATAAATTAGTTGGGCTGCCAAGGCTTGATGCAGTCTTACAAGTAGATGGAAATTTTTTATGCCAGCGGCCAGTACACTCTTTTACTTGCTTTCATCAAACAGGATTTTTGACAAAGTGATCTTAACCCTAATGATAAAAAAATATTAATAAAAGTTCTTTTATTGATGGAAAAATATATATTAAATATTGGAACATAGTACTTAATTAACTCCTATTTTCACAATCAATATTAACAAAAGAATTTTCAAAATATTTCATAATTTCAATAAACAAACTACGTACTATGAATAATATTCTTTGTTAGAAAATTTCTTGCACCGAGTGTTTTGGTGACCGTGGATCATAAGGGATCAAGTCTTTGATCTACACTTCCCATCAGGAAAATCAAAATATCAAAGTAACAATGTTTATTAGTATCCAACCATCCACCAACTGACTATTAGTCTACTTTGATAGGTTTAATAGTCTAGGCTCGAGGCTAGACCGCAGCCAACTGCGCTGGGGCCATGAGAAAACGATGACGTTGATGAAACAAAATTTCTCCTTAAAATTTATAACAATACTGGTTTTTTTTTTTTTTTTCTTTTTGTCCGATCAATACTGTTTTATTATAGATAAATAAGTATAATAGTACTGGATTGATGAAACTTTGAAAGGTACGTAACAACTTACAACAGAAACAATCTAAAGAGAAAGCCAGAAGAGAAGCAGAAAGCACAAACCATTAGTGACTGAAGAATAGAAGGGAGCCTTTGCGTTTATAACAGCAGCAGTACTAGGGCCTTCGTTTTCTACTTGTGGTGATTCTACAAAAATACAGAAAGCTACATATTTATAAACAGATAAAACGTACACTTTGTAGCTAATAAATATGGGAAAACCAGCTGGGAGAGAAGAACTTACGTGAAAGAGAGAAAGTGGTGACAGAGGAAAATATCAGATGAGGGGCTAATATGAAGCTACAAGAGAGAAGAGAGATGAAGAGAAAGGTGAGAAGCTTGGGCCTTGATCTTTTGTAGTAACCAGAGCTCGCACACTCCATTGCAAGACTCTGACCCTCCTCATCTTCATCGTCGGTAGGCTTTTCGCCTTTCCTGCGCTGGTGGTATACCATTTAATTTCTTTTGCAGAAGGCTTGTAGTTTTTCTTATCTATTTTTTTTCAGATTTCTGGGTTCAGCCTTTTGAACTGTCCGGCCTACCAGTTTTGATGTTAAGCCAGCTTCAACGCCAAACTTAAAGGAAACAGAAAGACGTACATAACAGAGAAAGAGAGTATATATATATATGGTTAATGAGATTGGTATGTGTTTATTGATATTAGGTTTTGGTTTCTACCTTAATAAGAGTGAGAGGAAGATGAAGATAGGAAAATGAAAGGTAGGCTAATTGGGGGGAGTTCTTACCTATAAATAAATAAACATATATATATATAGATATTTAGGGGAGGCTAACTAATTTTGTGGTGTGCATGGAATTTAATAATGCAAGACGTTAGAAAGTCTAATCATTGGCCGTCGTATTCTGATTCTTGTGAAACCATGATATTGTTGGATCAAATAGCAAGGAGAGGATTATGTACCAGCGAACTAAAAAATCGAAAATAATTAATTTGAGTTGAATAGTATTTGTCATGTGTATATCAAGAATGTCAAGCCATATAATGAGTCAAAAACTGCGTGCTTCAGAACTAGCATTACGTTAGATCGAGTCTATTCTTTCTAGACTTTTAGCACAGTGTTGGAATTTTTATTCTCCACAATTAATGGTATTAATATCACAGAAAAAAGAAAAAAAAACCCTTAAAAAAGAAAATGTATTGAATGATCAATTTATCAAGTAGTTGCAGTTTTAGAGTTTGGACAACTATTTGTTCGCTCACGGAACCCTAGGCTTCTTGAGTTCTTGCGTGTGTATGAAGCTAGCGGCCGAAACCAACAGGGGTCCTTACTCCTTTTCAACGCCATCTTGTTGAGAACCCTTCCTGGATTTTGATCAAATTTGGTTACTCTAGGAAGATCTCATTTGATTATCTAACCTAAACAAGAGAATTAAATTACCGACTTTTACAGGCCATATATCTTTGCTGAAGGTATAGAGGTTCTGTTACTTCTGTAGATACATGGATTGAGGCTTCAGTGTTGAGACTTCCAGATTTTAGCCCTACTAGTATCCACAAGAGGTCTAAACCTTATAACACTCAAATGTGTGTGCACCATATTGAGCAGACCATAGGAATTCCCAACCACAATTTTGCCGACTACAAAAAGTTTTTTCCTCGAATATATTCCTTTTCGTTTTTTTTTTTTTTTTTTGAAGCTGATGTTGGGATTCTGAATCCTTAATTTTAATTTTAAAAGATGGTATACATAGCAATTATTAACTAGTTTTTAGTTATAAGAATGACTTAGGAGGTGGGTCCTAACTTTTACGCTTCATTTTTTTTATAAATATATATATATATATATATATATATATATTAAGCATGCCAACTCTAATCTGGAGGACCTTTCGTCATCTAAACATCTACCTATAAGAACCATCTATCTATTATAATAAGATCAGATAACTCTTGCTTCTTCAATTGTTATTGGGGTCTCTTTCAGGCCAAGTTGACCAATAATTTGTATATGGGCACATATGGACCAAAAATTCAAGACGTAAGACGAATATAGCCTAATCAAAACAAAAACATAGCATACAATTAAGGTAAGACAAATTATATATCTCTGATTGAGTTATTGTAAAATAAGCACCTGCAAAATGATTGTACTAATTATAGCTACCAACCCAAAGCCAGGTTGTTTCTGAGGATTAAACCCCACAGATATTGGTGCAGCTTAGTGGCTAGCTATCTCAAATTCTCAGGTTTTTATTTTATTTTATTTTTTTGATACGAAAAGACTATAGAATTAAATCTGGAAGCCTCTAGGGCATCCTGAGTTTACAAAATCAAATCGTAAGGCTCGAAAGGCCTCCAAAGGGAATGCTACTAGTCCATGAGGAGCCATTGGGATGGTTAAGACCTACATTTGTTGAAGTATCTGCCACAAAGTTTGCTTCCCTAAAAATATGCTTAAAGGAGATCACTTCGAATCTGTTGGCAATGGGTTGAATGTCTTGAATGATTTTGATCAAATGCCAGGGTGGCTGTATGACTTTGTTAACAGCCTTGATGACAAGTTTTGAGTCTCCTTCCACCGCGATTCTATTGTGTCCTTGTTCCAAGGCGCAAAGGAGACCATCTCGAAGAGCCAGAGCTTCGGCTTAAGGAATTGTAGTAATACCAATTCTTTTGCTACAAAGAGGTCTGTCATGAATATCACGTACAACAAAACCGCCAGCAGCAGAGGATTCGTTAACAGATCCATCAAAATTTAGTTTAACTGTACCAACAGAGGGGAGTTTCCACCTAATGGTGGTTGAGAGGTTTTGAGGAACTCCATCTGCATGAACAGTTAAAACATTGGAAGAGGTGAGTAATGCAGCAGAAGCTGCTACCACAGAGCGTGGATTTGGGTTTCCATTTCTAAACACTTTGTCATTTCTGGCTTTCCAAATTTGCCAGCAGGAAATGATCACTTTTGCAAAGAGATTGTTATCATAGTGACTAGAAAGAAAGAGCTCTTGGAAAACTTTAATATAGCCATCATTCCTGTCTAAGGATGCAGGCATACCTGACAATCGCCATACTTCAATTCTCAGGTTTATATATAGCTCCTTAACGTACTTAGTGCATAGTAAGAAAAAGGGCTTCTTATTCTTCTTTCTGCTTTTTATTTTTCATTTCTATTCTCGTTTCCATCAAGGCGATACTATAGTTAAATCTCTATAAATCAATAGCCTTCGGACTTATTAATTTAGCGAATATTAAATAATCTATAAATTAATAACTTACTGTTTAAGGATATCTCTATTTGTGTTTGGCCCAAACTCTAGGTTACTTGACCTAGTGGTAATAGGGTTAAATTAGAAGGATCTAGATTCCTATTCAATGTATGATTACTTTCCTTGTACGATTGAGATTCTATGCATTGTAATCCTCTATATAAAGAGGCCCCTATTATCAATGAGAATACACAGCAAATTCCTCTCAATTTCAGTTTCTCTACAACACGTTATCAGCACGAGCCCTAACCCTGAAACCATAATTTCGTAGCCTTCAAATCCCAGAGACCACCGCAGCCCACCTTGAAGATCTCAACTCCAGGAGCTCAGAACCGGCGGCGCTGCCCCCAGAACCGGTCGGAAAATACCCAAACCGGCCCCCGGAAACACCGAAAGTCTCTCTGCCCTGTTCGAAGCCTTCCTTCCTACCCCCTGCTGCCATACTCCACCAGAGGCTGCAACCTAATCCCAGATTGCCGGAGCCGAAAAATCGTCACCGGAACCGGCCGATTATTGCCTGAACCGGCCGCCTTAAGGCACTGCACCACTGAACTGCCGCCTGCCTCAGTCAACCCCTGCCTCAGTCAACCTCGCCCAGCCCAGCAGACGAAGCCAGGCCCAAAGGCAGAAGGAGCAGGCGAGCCCAAGAAGCAAAGAAATAGGCCCAAAAGCCCACTGACGTCAGCCTGCCACGTCAGCGCCCACGCAAGCGTCCAGTCAGCAGCCCACGTCAGCGTCAGAGTGCCACGTCAGCAACCGGCCGCCACGTCAGCACCCCAGGTCAACGCCGGTCAACCCTCTGGTCAACGACCAGTCAACGCCGGTCAACCATTTCCCGGCGACTTTCCCGGCCGACTTCCGGCCACTTTGCGGCGACTTTTCCGGCCAAATTTCCGGCGCCTTATTTCGAGGTATTTTTTACTAAACGTTCCCGTTTTTTTTGAGTTTTTAAATTCAATTTCTCTTCTTTTCTCGGGGACTTTCAACCTCCCTTCTTCTACCCCCCCTTTCTTCTTCATAGGGGAGACCAAAAGCCGAACTGTGGGGGTTCGTGCTCACTCCAAGCTTGGAGCTTGTAGAGTCCTCCAAACTTAAGAGTTTGTTGAGAAAAAAACGATCGACCACACACATCATTGTTTCGATCTAATCCAACCCTTCTTGGAATCGAATTTCTTGGAAGCGACTATGCTCGGAAATTCCTAATTTCTTGGAAGCGACTACGCTCAGAAATTTTATATGTTTTCGTGGTAGCTTTTCACGCTCCGAAACTAACCCTAATTTCTTGTTCTCTTTCAGGATGAGTAACCTGAACAAATTGGACTTTGCTCCATTGGGAACAACTGGCTCTGAATATCACAGGTGGGTTCGTGATGTCCGCCAGCATCTCAAGGCCGATGGAATCCTGGATACGATTCTCGAGCCTAGCCAGGACGTGCTAACTGTTGAGCAGGCTCAAGCTTTGGAAACAAATAGAGCAGCCTTAGAGGCAAATAAGGCGAAAGCCATCATCCTAATGACTCGTCATATGGATGATTCGCTCCAGTATGAGTGTATGAATGAAGAAGACCCCAGAAGGCTGTGGGTCTCACTCAAAGAAAGATTTGGCAACGTCTGTGACTCCTTCCTTGCTTCCTGACCTAGAAGTGAGATGGCATAGCCTCCGCTCCTATGATTTTAAGTCAGTTCTTGACTACAACTCGGAAGCACTTCGCATTAAATCCTTAATGGAATTCTGTGGTAAAGAGATCACAAATGCGATGTTGATTGAGAAGACTCTCTCTACCTTCCCCGTTTCTGCATTGATGGTTGCTAAGAACTATCGAATTGATGTTACTGCAGGACGGATCACAAGGTTTCATGAGCTCATTGGAGCTATGAATGTCACTGAAAAGTATGACAACATCCTTGTGAAGAACTATAATTCGAGATCCGTGGGAACAGAGCATATTCCGGAATCCAATTATAGTTGCGCCCCTAAGAGAAGGCGCCAAGAGCGAAACCCTAACCTTAGGGATACTTCTGGACGTTCTGGTCCATATAATCACTCTACTTGGGAAGGTAACCGCCAATATAGGCGAACACGGAACCGAAGAGGTCAACGTGGAAAGAGAGAGGGAGGCAACGCCTCTGGCCATGTTGGTGGCACCACCAACACTAAGAGCCATCTAAATGATGCTTTCAAAACGCCTCAATCAATGGAGTTTGAGCAAAGAGATGTATGTTCTCAATGTGGAGTGTCTGATCATTGGGCACACATTTGTAGAGCTCGTGAAGAACTTGTCACCGCCTACAAAGCATATTTGTGAAGCAATAGAAGCTCACTATGTAGAACAAGAAGATCAAGAAGATGATCTAGAGTGAAGGGTTGAAGACTACGAATCTGGCTGAGATCAATAGATCGCCAATTCTGTTTAAGTCTTTATTTTCCAAGAGATGTAGGCAATTGCCATATTATTTTTGTAGTAGATGCTTATGGTTTAGTCTTTCTTCAAAGTAGGCGTACTCAATGTAAATGTGATGTCTAGGAAGGTTTTGAGATAAGTGGTAATTAAGTGAGCTTTGCTCCATCGACATCTCCCTACTCACCTGGTCACATTTGCGTTGGAATTACCGAAAGAAGTTAGACGACTACCATTGTTTTGCATTAGCTAAGCATTTGGATTAGATTCTCCTAATGGATAAGAGACAATGATGTACTCCGTTGGCTTATGAATAAAATTTTGAGTTCTTTTCATTATGACTCCATTTTGATTCATGAGCATGTTACTTTGTGACTACGATGGCTGGGCCATCAGTATTAATTCAAGGACATGGAATAGCCCAAGTTCTCTTTGCCAAATGGCACCTTGATTAATGTCACAGAAACTCTCTACGCTCCTAGGGCAACTAGCACCTATGGATAGCCAACGGACTCCATCCGAAAACGCATGTAGAGAACAGAAATGAGTTCTTTTGCAATGCCTCTAATGATTGCGAACGATGGCGCATCTTAGAGAAGTTTATGTGTCTCTCTAGTGGACTCTATGTCACTATTCGAGCTATTAAATCCAATAAAGTTATGAGAGAAGATCTCTTGGATTTAGACACATATTGGCTTTGTCTCGACAGGATAAGTCACCCTGGTCATGATATGATGATCCGTCTACTAAAGACTTCACATGGACACCCTCGAGCGAAATGAAGCAAGAATCAAAAATTGGTTCCTGGACTTAGCAAGACCGCAACAATTGCAGCATCTGGCGCTGCAGCTGTCTTGGGGCGCCATATGGCCGCCCAAGTCCCTTGTGACAACGCTATATATGGCGCTACCCATGGCCATGACGCCATGGATGTCAATCCCCATGGTTATAACGCCATGGATGCCACTTCCCATGGTCATGACACCATGATGGGTGATGTAGTCACCAACTTTGCTTCAATATGCGTCTCAAACGCTCAGGCCCAACCAAAACTCTCATTGGTTGCTTCTAAGGTCTCTCGCTCATTTTACAAAGCCACTTCCTTAGAAAAATTAGGACTGAGACCGTCCTATGCAAAGGATATGAAAATACTCATTATGTTCTTACATAGAATCCGTAGGGATTCTGTGGACTGATTCCACCAACTTGCGGACGTTTAAATATCTCATGATGTTGGTTGATATGCAAACACGCTGGTCACGTGTTGTGCCATTGTCCACTTGTAATGCTGCTTATGAAACACTCCTAGCACAGATCTTATGACAACGGGCTCACTCCCCGAATCATCCTATTCAGTCAATTGGATTTGACAATGCTAGTGAGTTTACATCGAAGACTTTCGATGGATATTGCAATGAGACTGATGTTGGACATCATATTCTCCTGTACACACCCAAATGGTCTCGCGGAAACGACTACGATGGTAGTCAGGACATTGGAAATGCGCCCCAATCTCCTTATCCGCTTGGGGTGATGCAATATCGTATGCAGCAATGCTAATTCGTCTACGACCAACCGCCACTCAATCTACCTCTGCGTTACAGCTAGTGACTGGGTACAAATATCGTACTTACGCATATTTGAGTGTGCCATTTATGTGCCAATTGCGCCGCCACAGCGCTCTATAATGGGTCCTTACAGACGAATGAGCAACTCAGTTGGATTTGCGACTCCAACAATCGTCCGCCACTTAATGCCCTTGCATGGCGATCTCCTTACCGCTAGATTTGCGGATGTCACTTTGATGAGACAGTCTTCCCGTCGTTCGGGGGAGATAAGAACACAGATGTTCGACAGGAACGACAGGAATTGTCGTAGTCTGTCCCCACTATGTCTCATCTTGATCCCTATTGTTGACACCCAAAAATCCAGCTAACAAGCCCAATTCATGCTTTAAGCTCAATTCATATTTCGAGGCGAATTACACCCGCAAACATCACGCCACGCACGTGGACCCAAGCCACATTCACGCACTTGGGGCTTACAAGAATGGGTGTGGTGTGGAAGGTAACGGAATTGCATGAGGCCCGTTATTAGTTTTAGGCTCGTTGATAATTTTGGACTTGGGACCAAAATTCATGCCCAACGGCCTAACTCTTAATACGGGTAAAAGAAGAAGAGAGAGAGCCCAAAAAGCCCAAGCCCAAATCTTTTAGGACCAAACAAAACAGTAAATGTAAACATAGGATTCCTGATCCCAATAGCAGCACAACATAATCCCAGCAACACAGCAGAAATCCTGGGATTGTAATCCCAGCAGCAGATTTCACGGCAGAAAATCTGCCAAGCCTATTCCATACTCTTTTTTAGACAAGACCTGACAGACCAAGAAGCATTACAAAATCCAATACATGCATTTAACCCAAGCCATCTCTTTACCCAGCAGTAGAGACCTTCCACCAAAATCCTTTAGCTGCTGGAACTGCCTATAAATAGCTACTGCTATTAACCAAAGTGATCAGGACGGAGTGTGCTAGCAAGCTCCCTAGCACTCTTCTTCTCTCATGCTTCCTCTCTCCCACATCCATCCATAGTTTTCCATCCTTTCAAACTCACCTTCTATCCAAACCCCCTTATCTCACAAACCTCAACCAGTATACAACACTGTTGGAACCTCTTCTTCTCAAACTCATGCTTTTCTAGCTCCCACGCCACATGCATCTTGCCAAGCCTCTTTTGAAATGATCAATTCACTGCCATGCATATATATAGGAACTGCCGGGAATAACACAACAGCAACCTTCCTAGGATTTTTAATCTTTCGAAGTTTGCTGGGCCTAGTCTTCGCTAACTCAGACAAAGGGGCAAAGTTTTGGGTCCTTACCCATGAATATCCACTGCCGTACAACTCCGATCAAAGTGCCCCCTACATTTTTGGCGACTTCACTGGGGACTAGGCTGTGTTTCCACCTCAGCTTCCTTAACAGCAGCATTTTTCTCCAGAAATCTTCCATGCTCACTTCAAACCAATCATGCTTTATCACTGACGATGTGTATCAGATGCAATCAAGGGGAGCTCTCTTGATGAACATGCCAATACTCATTGAAACACAAGCTTGTTGCTTATTGTATTGACTATGAGACTTCAATCCATGAGTTTCTGTAACAGGAATCATGAAAGCTGTCAAAATCAAATTTATTCACTCATTATTCAAGCTTCAATATTGAGTGAACAAATTAAGAGTCCTATTACTCAATCTATAAAAGCTATCTCACCTTAAGGCTTCAACAAAACCAAACAAGCCACCACAAATAACCTCATCACCAGTTGATGCATTTCTTCTAGATCTGGTAAGGTCTGAACCTTCTGCCTGGAAATTAGGCCATAATTCCAGCAGCTAACCTCTTCCTTGCTGAACATATGTCACGCTGAATCTTGACTACCACTGCTGGGAGCAATATATAAACATCCTGCAAGCATCACAACCATCAGTGCCACAAAACTACCTTACCTTTGTTTAGCCATTTTTCAGGCATTTCGAGCCTATTTACCAGATTTTTCATAAACCTTCCCAACAACATGAAAAAATATATATATATATATCAGTCCTTATTTGTGTCAATACCATCAACTCAGTATACTCAAACTCAAAGTTATCATTTTTCTTTCAAGCATCATGCAAGAATACTTGGGGGCTTTGCTTAATGAATTTCAAAAACATGCTGTGATTTAACCATGGCTCCCTCCATTTCATAGTAGTGCTCTATGCTTCGAAAAAAAAAAATCATGCTCTTATTCCATGGTAGGATGATAATTTTCTTGAAACTATCCATGCTTTTGTTGTCACAACACCGCCAGATACAGTCAAGCAAAACAGCAGCAAAAGGTCAAAGTGATGCAAACAAGCTTAGTAAGAAGATACTTTTTTTTGTTCTTCACTTTTGAAAAAACCCAAATTCAATTTCATACTTACTTAACCTCTGATTTACATCAGAAAATGATATCAGTGAAAGTAAGTTTTGTTTTTCCCCTCAAAAGGCCAAATCTAGCTATTGAAAATTAAAGAAATCACATTTTTTCCCTCTTCCTCTCATACTCTGACACTACCTCTTTCCTGAAAATATTTATCTTTTATCCCAAATCATCATGTCCTTACAAGGTTGAAACGTTTACCTGAGGACTAGGCTATGATTCCAGCAGCTAGCTTCCCCCTTGTTGCAACATATATTAAGCTAATCTTTGTTCTTGATCTTTACAATCACTGCTGGGAGCAGTTTATTAACGCCCCTGCAAGCATTACAACCATTAAAGCTACATGCATAACAATCTTACTATTGTTTAGCCACTTCTTGAGCATTTCAAGCCTATTTGAACATACCCTTTCACTGAACCTTACCAGGAAGCATAGAAGATAACCTCTTCATTGTTGATGCTTATACCAGGCAATAATGATATTCTAGATATCTTATACCTATATCAATCTATATGTCTAGCTAACATAAATGTGAAGCTACAATTCTAGAGAGAAATACTCTCACAAAAGCAACATGCATATGTTTTCTAATCTAAAACCCAGACACACAGCAGTGATCATAAGCACAAGCCCCTCACACTTCTCAAGCGATATTCATTGCCAGAGAACATGCAAGCAAAAGTTAAATCTTGTACTTTTAATCAGGCTACTGCACTTGGGGGCTGATGAGTTGGTTTATGTTGATTACCTTAACAGTAGCTCATCCATCCTAAACTTTTTAGCCTCATATTCATGCATCAAGCTGATCCATCTGAAAGCAAAAAATATTCAAATCAGGCAAAATCATTCCCTTTACATACCACAACCGGCATCAAATTACATTGATATCCAAATCTTGACAACACCTCAAGCAAATCCACTCTCCATAATCAATCATACCATACCATTTCTATCTATTGCAAGCGTATTGATTTAAACCAGAATCAATACATCAAGCATAGGCACTCTTATAATCAGGCTTTTACCATATCTATTGCATCACTCAAGAGCACCTTTCCAGATCCATACGCCAAACCAACCAGCAACAAGCAAGTTTGAAGAAAAGAAGAACTACTATATTACTGACAGATCTCGTGCATATTCATATCAGGCACACACATGCAAAATTTACAATTTTAATTTGAGAATAAGTCTTTCAAGCATATAGAAGAAGTGAAAAGAAACTTCAAGCACAACATTCACTCTGTTGAAAAAAAAAAAAAAAATCATGTATGAAGACAGGAGCTCACAAGAAAAATGGGCTAAACATCATGCTACTCAAGCAACGCCTAAAGCAATTTAAGCATTCCAAACTGCTTAGGTGCTTTAACAAAGAGAAAAGTAAAAAATTCACTGCCAGAACCAAGCCAAGACTACATACATTGCTTATTCATGATCAAGTTGTTGCTGAACAATGCAAGTCACCACTCGCCGCCATGCTAAAATGAGCTCAGAAAAACAAGGCTTCGATCATATCCAAGGGATTCAAATGTTCCAAGCTATTTTGTTGCCTTAACAATATGCAAAAAGAAAAGAGAGGGGAGATCCATTCTGTTGCCACTAATAACAAAGCATTCAATGATTCTAGGTATTGCAACATGCTTGATAAGATGCTATAAATTCCATGAAGCATTTTCATATGTCATATATCCACTAAAATACCAAGCCTCAAGCTCTGCCATCAACAAGTAGCAGACCCATTTTGCTGCTGGGAATAAAGCCAACGTTTAAATACATCCATGAAGAAACTGTACTTTTAGCATGCCAATCCTATCTGACCATGGAAGAAAAACAATTCAATTCAAAGAATTTGAGCAAGCAAAGTATTATGCAAACCCAAAGATCAACAAGCACTTATTCAAGATTCAAGCATCCATGCACTACTGATTTCAGACGATCAAAGTCCCTATGATGTTCGAACTATTAAAAGTTCATCTACACAATGCCAAACTCATGCTCATGCCAAGCTCATTGTCAAGCCAAGCGGATCCATGGCCAAGAGTAACAAGTCAATACTTAAAGAAGCTTACGCCAAGCAAAAAATATTCTTAAGCATATAAGCATAGAAACACCAATCATGTCAAGCTTCTCTCTAAGGTCATGCATCCAACAGCGAACTAACAAGCATACAAAGGCAAGTCATTCCAAGCTCGAATCTTGCAAGATCCTATATGCATCGAAAACCAAGTGAGAATGACGCCAAGCCATTACATCCAAGCACATGCTTTCCAACACTAATGCACTCTCATTTGACCATTAAAGAAACTTGAGGAAGTCACAAGCTTATACCATCAAGCACATGCCTACGACGTGCCCAAGCATAATGGTCACTAATTGAATCTATTCAAACCGAAACACGCAAGGCGGACATCATACAAGCTCATGCTCTTACCAAGCCAAATTCCTTACATGACAACAAATTAATCAAGACATGTATACCTGGAGAGTCAAGCAAGACAATGCGAAAAACCAAATTGTCAAACGCTGCTGTAAAAGCAACACGAACCACTGCCATGCCATATAATTCAAATCAATAGTCTTTTCCAAACCATTTTGTGATAATCTTACTTCGTTAAACCAACATGCTAACCTATTTTTAACCTTATCCATACCAAATTTTTTCTAAACAATCTCTTGTTGTTGTGACAACCTCTTATCATGCTAGCTAGACCAAATCTCGATTCTTCTTAAAATGACCAGACCTAGTTTCAATAACCAAAAGCACCTTCCTATCAAGCAACATATGCTTCTAACCCTTTAAACAACCATCATGCCAAGCTAATACCTAGAACACCTCATGCATATGTCAATCGGATCATAACCAAGATAGCCATGCCAAGCATACAAACTTCTCTCTTTCAAACGAGTGCGTCCACCAAGTAACCATCTGCTAGCTCAAGCCATCAAAAGCTCATGCCTAGAATATGCCCAAGCATGACTATCTCAATCGAAACAAAAGCCAAGCCAAGCAAAGATATTTTTTGTTTTACAATATCAAAGCTAATCAAGCAAGACCAAGCCATGCAAACCAAAGCAAATCCAAGCCAAGCAAATTACTGATGTAAGTATCAGCAACATGTTCAGGCCAAGCTAAGAAACTAAAATTTAAATATACCAAGCCAAGCAATGCCATGCTATATCATTCATTTTCACGACTATAGCAGTAAAATAGAAAAGGCTCACAAACTGCTTGCAAAAAAGGGCTCACAAAGGCAGGTTACATCACAATCCTAGCAATAAAGCAAAGTATGTGATAGCTGCAACAATTAAAACACAGCAAAACATGCCATGCAAATTCATGCTATATCACTGTTGGATTCAATCATTGACAAGCAATATCCATATTCATATATTGTCAATCAATCATTGTGATTATTGAGCAAATTCAAATCCCTGCAGCAAGCCGAAAGAGTTCACCACCAGGAACCGACGTTTCAATTGCATTCGAGAATACAACTTTAAACATCAAACGCAAGCATATCTCATGAGAAGATTCTTGTATTGATACTCACCTGGATATCATGAAGAACCACAATGCAGCGATTTAGCCCAGTATACTAATTCCCAGCAGCCAATTAAAGCAACGACAAAGCTAGCACCGCTGCAATGAAGTCAAGGTTGTGTGTAGTCAGTGCATTACCACAGCTACCATAAACTATACAAATTCACAAGGAGCATGCTCAAAATAAGTAAGCAAGCCAAAGCCAAGCCTCAAAGAAATCCTATACAAATGAAAATTCTACAAGAAAGCATTTATCGATCTAGAAGATAACACCAAGCAAGATGCAGTAAAAAGAATGTATATGACTCAGATATGCTAGTCAGGCACATGATCATGCAAATCTGTGACAATGAAGGAAAAGCAAGCTAAGCAATTCAAGCAAAAAAAAAAAATTCCAGTTACCGTGATCAAGTTAAAACTCACTTCATTGTTGTGTTCAAAGCTTCCACTGCTTACTGACATCTAGTTTGTCATCGGAATTGATACTCTCATATCCTGTATCATTGGCCTCTACCACTCCACTGATGAAACAAAAGCTGCCGTAATCAATTTTATCAAGTCAGAGTTCAAGCACAGAGTATCCCATTTCAACAAAAAAAAAATGTGGAGAAGTCATAAACGCAAGCATTTACGATCCAGCAAGCATTATACAAACTTTCACATGCTATGATTTCAACATCAGGCATACTCTTAACTCAAGTTCCAACCTGCCATAGATTTTTGCTCTAACACCCATGCATATACAGATCCAAATATTGCTACCCACACAAAATTCAGCAACCAAAGTCATACTTTAAGCTTTCATTACTCTACGCAAACATCTACAGCCATACTTTAAGCCTTTATTACTCTATACAAGCATCTACATATCCGGTCTATCACCAAATTTAGTGTCCATTCTTCACAGCAAATATTACCATTTAAATGTCTCGTACATGTTTTGAAATCTAAACCCTATATAAGGTAGCAATCACGAGAAATTTCATGCTTAATACATGGCACTTAGTCTAACTTTATGAACCAATATATCATGCCAAGTCCATGCTAATACCAAGCTTGTGCTCATGCCACTCGAACATCATGCCAAGCACATGCTCATGCTAAGATCATGCTCAAGCCAAGCAGATTCACGACCAAGAGGAACACGCCAATACTTAAACAAGCTTACGCCAAGCAAAAGTAATTTAAGCATACAAGCATCCGACATGCTTACACAAGCCATGCCAAGCTCCTCTCTTAAGGTCGTGCATCTACCATAGAACATATGAGGGCCATGCCAAGCGACCAAGCTCATTCTTTTTAATGCTGACTCCCTCTAAAAATACTTAAGATGGCCACAAGCCCAAGCTACCAAAGCACACACCCAAGCCAAGCTACTACATGTCGTTCACACTCCAAGCAAGAAACCAAGCAAATCCAAAACCATTGAATTAATATGGCCAAGCCAAGCTAAGAAACATGATTTACATGGTAAATAAAGCCAATTAATACCATGCTGCATCAGGCTTTATTGCAATCACAGCATATATATATCAGCCATGGCAAAGCATACTATACAAAAGGATTTAATAGGATTTAATCACAGCATTGTAACTGCAGCAGCTAGCTGCATATATATATGTGTATCCTTGCAGATATCAAGATATTGAAAACTCACATTCTACACAAAGTGATGCCTATAATCAAAGTCAAGCAATTCAGCCATGCATAAGAGTGAAGTGAATCAGCAAAGTGTCAGAGGAAGCATACAATTTCTGGATTTCTAGCTAACCGGTTCACAGTTTTGTTCCCAAGATGGTATATTTAAGTGGTAGGGCTTGATGACAAGAAATTCAAATGCAGTATCAAGAGTTATTCTCATTCAGTCAGTTGCCGACATTGTTGAGCAAATTCACATCACAGCAACAAATCAATGTCGCTGAAGCAACAAGCAATCACTGCAGCAAATTGATGCAAAAACCAAAATACGCGAAACCCAGCAAATCAATCACAACAACAAATCAATGTCGCTGAAGCAACAAGCAATCACTGCAGCAAATTGATGCAAAAACCAAAATACGCGAAACGCAGCAAATCAATCACAGCAACAAATCAATGTCGCTGAAGCAACAAGCAATTACAACAGCAAAATTGATAACGCCAGAACAAAGCACGCGACATGCAACGGATTAATCACGGCAGCAAATCGAATCAAGAAGAAGATTATCGCACCGAGCAAAAGAGGAAGCAGTCGGCCAAGCTTACCAAGCGCAGAAATCACAAATCGGCTCCGCAATGAGCCCGACGCACTCGATCTGTTCTGAAATTGAGTAAAGGACTGGGAATGGAGCCTCTCAAGCCAAAGAAATTTGAAAGGAGAAGAGCCTTCTTTCCTTAGATCAAGGGTCTGACTTTTGAGGAGAAGGACGTCTTGTGGAACGAAAAGATGAGAAAAGCATAATGAGTTTCACGGGCCAAGACCACTTTCCTAAAAGAAAGGTGAATGGAGGCTGGACTCTTTCCTTCTAGGAGTTCCATGATGACTAACATTTATTTTTCAAGCTGAATAAGTCGTAGCTCATATTTGGAGGATTTGCAAGCCAACATATCTTTCAAGCCAATATATCATGCAATGAGTCTTCGGATTTGATTATGTAGCCCGCAACATGCTTGCGCGACCTACATAATCAAGGGGGCTAATGTTGACACCCAAAAATCCAGCTAACAAGCCCAATTCATGCTTTAAGCTCAATTCATATTTCGAGGCGAATTACACCCGCAAACATCACGCCACGCACGTGGACCCAAGCCACATTCACGCACTTGGGGCTTACAAGAATGGGTGTGGTGTGGAAGGTAATGGAATTGCATGAGGCCCGTTATTAGTTTTAGGCTCGTTGATAATTTTGGACTTGGGACCAAAATTCATGCCCAACGGCCTAACTCTTAATACGGGTAAATGAAGAAGAGAGAGAGCCCAAAAAGCCCAAGCCCAAATCTTTTAGGACCAAACAAAACAGTAAATGTAAACATAGGATTCCTGATCCCAATAGCAGCACAACATAATCCCAGCAACACAGCAGAAATCCTGGGATTGTAATCCCAGCAGCAGATTTCACGGCAGAAAATCTGCCAAGCCTATTCCATACTCTTTTTTAGACAAGACCTGACAGACCAAGAAGCATTACAAAATCCAATACATGCATTTAACCCAAGCCATCTCTTTACCCAGCAGTAGAGACCTTCCACCAAAATCCTTTAGCTGCTGGAACTGCCTATAAATAGCTACTGCTATTAACCAAAGTGATCAGGACGGAGTGTGCTAGCAAGCTCCCTAGCACTCTTCTTCTCTCATGCTTCCTCTCTCCCACATCCATCCATAGTTTTCCATCCTTTCAAACTCACCTTCTATCCAAACCCCCTTATCTCACAAACCTCAACCAGTATACAACACTGTTGGAACCTCTTCTTCTCAAACTCATGCTTTTCTAGCTCCCACGCCACATGCATCTTGCCAAGCCTCTTTTGAAATGATCAATTCACTGCCATGCATATATATAGGAACTGCCGGGAATAACACAACAGCAACCTTCCTAGGATTTTTAATCTTTCGAAGTTTGCTAGGCCTAGTCTTCGCTAACTCAGACAAAGGGGCAAAGTTTTGGGTCCTTACCCATGAATATCCACTGCCGTACAACTCCGATCAAAGTGCCCCCTACACCTATTAAAGTGACGAGATCACACAATTATGCTGCAAACATGCCTGCAAGGAAGGACGTCCCTACGAGAGGACGTAGCGCCACCCTACACAGAGGTAGGCATGGCGCCAACGCCATAGAGAGTGGCACTCTGGCGTTACAGGTCATGGCCCCAGCTAGGATGCATGGGAGGCCCGTGGGTTCGAAGGATACTTTGGCACATTTCAATCCTTTGATCATCGACACTCAAAATCCGTCTCATGAGTATCTTCCGGGTTATGGTTATTGTTGGGGGACGCCTCAACGTTAGAACCCTATTCCTGAGAATATAGAGCTCTATGAAACTTACACTAGTGTACATGAGACGTGGGATAGAAACTCCATCATAATTGATGATGTAGTTGCGCATTTCGTTGCGCATGAGTTTGTTGAGTTAGATGATATCGAACCACGCTCCGTTGATGAATGAATGCCAACGTAGAGAGATTTGGCCTAAATGGAAAGATGCGATCCAGGTTAAGTTGGATTCTCTAACGAAGAGGAAGGTTTTTGAGCTAGTGATGTCAACACCTCCTAACATAAAACCTGTTGACTAATGGGTCTTCGTTAGAAAGCGTGATGAGAAAAAGATATGGCAATCTCGCCTTATGGCGCAAGACTTCTCACAAAACGCCCTGGAATCGACTACGATGAGACATATTCTCTCGTAATGGATGTCATTGCACTCCACTACCTTGTCAGTTTGGTAGTTTCCGAATAACTGAACATGCAGCTTACAAATGTGGTCACTACGTATCTCTATGGGGATCTAGATACGGAATATACAAGAAGGTTCATGGTGAACTTCATTTACCCAAGTCAAGTGGCTCTAGACCACGGAGCGCGTTTACAAAGAGGTTGAAACGCTCACTAAAGTGACTACTTGATTGGGAAGGGATATGCCCACGCGTTTTCATAACAAGTTTCAGATTCTATCGCGGTTCATGTTGGACATGATCTTCATTGGAAGGGCTTAAAGGGTTAAGGGAAACCGCTGAACATTAGAAATCCGAGTTTGAGATGAAGGATTTTGGGAGAACACGATTATGTCTCGGTTTGGAACTTGAGCATCGTGTTGATAGATGCTTAGGCATTTTGACAAGGTCAAACCTTCAAGCACCCCCATAATCGTCCGTAGTCTTGATCCTGAAAAGGATCCTCTTCATCGAAAGGATGATGACAAAGATGTGCTAGAGGCAGAAGTGCCTTACTTAGTACAATTGGCGCATTATTGTACTTATCCCAATGCACAAGACCAGACATCTCATATGTTGTGAACTTGTTAGCTAAGGTATAGCTGTGCGCCAACGCGATGCCATTGGATTGGTGTAAAAGGTATCTTTCGGACTTGAGATGTACGATTGATATGGGCATGCTTTATCCCTACAGAGAGATGATGGATTCGGACCCATCACACACCAGGAACGCCGCCAACACCGGCATGTGTCCCCTCTCCCCATCCCAAAACGAAGTTAGCGTTTTGGAAGGTTTTGCTGATGCTGGGTATCTCTCTGACCCACACAAATGTCATTCCCAAACTGGTTAAGTGTTCACCATGGGTAAAGACTGCGATATCTTGGAGGTCTACAGAATAGACCCTAGTCACTATATCTTCGAACAATGCAGAGATCATTGCTCTTCACGAAGAGATTCGTGAATGTATATGGATTGGATCCATAATTACGCATGTTCGAACAATTGTGGTTTGAAGTCTACCATAGATGAGCCTACGAGCATTTAGGATAATGCAGCTTGTTTTGAACAAATGAAGCAAGGCTACATCAAAGCGACAACACCAAGCTTAATCAGCAACAACAGACTCTCCTCAAGATCAAAATGAACTAGGTTCGATTTGAGGACAGTGTGGCAGACTTGCTCACTAAGTCATTGCCTAAATTCCACTTTCGAGAAACATGTTGGTAGCATCGTTTACGGAAGTTATCCGAACTCCCATGACCGTAGTCATCAGGGGGAGATGCAGACATCAGGGGAGATGTCTACATGTATGGTCTCGAAACGTGAAGGGTGTGTTGTGCTCTTTTTCCCCTTCGACCGAGGTTATTTTTGTCCCACTGGGTTTTTGTTACTCGGCAAGGTTTTTAACGAGGCAACGAGAGAAGCACCGCGTTTGGACAACACAAGGGGGAGTGTTTAAGGATATCTCTATTTGTGTTTGGCCCAAACTCTAGGTTATTTGACCTAGTGGTAATAGGGTTAAATTAGAAGGATCTAGATTCCTATTCAATGTATGATTACTTTCCTTGTACGATTGAGATTCTATGCATTGTAATCTTCTATATAAAGAGGCCCCTATTATCAATGAGAATACACAGGAAATTCCTCTCAATTTCAGTTTCTCTACAACACTTACTAATTTATCATAGTATTCTTTATTTTCTTAAATATTGTTGTATTTTGTTTAATGTGCTATGTTGACTGATAGGCAGATAACTGCGAGCATCATGGAAAATGATCAAGATGATGAAGTTGAAGATGATATATAGTTCTACTATGGAGTCTGTTTAGTGAAAGGAAGCTCTCAAAGCAGTGATGACATTGAATAATTTTTTGTTGCAGCATGAGAAAACCACACCACTACTTCATACCAATTTCAATAAGAAGCAAATAACGATTGAGTTATTCTTTATGAAGACTTTATAATTGAATCATAAACACTATTGGCACGTTTACTTATCTAAAATGTAAATGAAAATGAAGGGAATGATTACAATGTATGAGATTTCTAACGTTTACTAACATATATAGGTATGAGAATGATTCCAATGTATGAGATTCTTGCGTTTACTAAAAAGGTATTCATGAGTCACAAAACCGCGCAGTTACCCCCACTAATTACATTGGCAAACAGACTAGAGCTCTAACTGGTTTAGGCCTTTCACCCAGGGGCTTGGTTCACAATTTGCTCACCAAGGTCACATTAAAACCACAGTCACACTAGAGACCAAAACATTTAAGGAGGTCACACTAGACCCAAAAAATGTCCCCAAAAAAATTCAATAAAATGATTTTACAATTGCACTCTTTACAATTGTCATTTCCACAACTCAAAACAGGTCTTATACCCACATCAGTAAGATCACCACAATAGACTCAAAACTCTCTCAATTAAATCATCGAACAAGATAAAAAAAATTGTATTCTTTACAATAATCGGTTTCACAATTTAAGACCATTTCAAACCAATATAAATGATTGCTTCAAAAAATTGTTTCCACAACTCGATACCAATCCCAAAATAGTATAGAAATTATTTTTAAAATATTATTTTTACACCTCAATAACAATCACAAAATAAATAACCTCACTTATATAATTTACAAACAAGAGAGGATAAGGGATACATTAGGTTTTCTTGGTGGCGTCAGGGCAAACTTAGCTGGTAGAGGTTCTTTGCTTCCTCTCTCTGGCTTCTTGGTGTGAAAACAGCTTTAGGTGGCGTACGTGGTCCTCAGTCGTGGGGAATGGTTTTCCTTTTTCTTTTTTCTGTGACGCTCTATGGTAGCGTTGATGGTGACTTCTCGCCGGTTGGGCGAGAGCAGGTGGAGGTAGTGGTCCCAACGCCTAATCTCGATGAGGAGTCGGCAGGCAATAATTGGATGATCTTTGGTTGCCGGAAAGAGTGGTGGTTAGACCATCCGGGTTGGGGGTCGAGAGACCCTGGTTCGGGTGTGAGTTGGTTCGACGTCGGAGGTCATGCTGCTAGTGCGATCTTTGCGGTGGTGGAATCCAACGGAGGATGTGACGCGGGTGGAGCCAGAAGGGTTGCTGATGGAGGCGGTTGCACGAAGGCTCTGGTGCCTAGATGCTTGGGTGTCCCTAGCAAAACCAGCTGCGGAGTTTGGGTTTCAACCCTTGTTAGAGATTTGGAATGCCCCGACGGCGGCGTTGAAGGCTTCCACAAGGGTGGCGACACTGCAGGTGATAGCGGCGGTGACTAGATGATAGATTGGGTGCCCAGATTGTATAGTGGCTAGATGTGGGCTCATACTTGGGCCTGGCTTGCAAGCTTTGTTAAGGTTTAGGAATTGGTTTTGGGTTTGTCTTTTATGCTTGGACTTGGGCTGTAGTGTTTATTGTTATTTTTTATTTTGTCATGATGGATGGGGGGTCTGCGATCTCTCTGCTAGCTTAGAAGAGATGTCGCAGGCTAGCCCCCAGTTCCTGTGCCATTTAATATTCATAGGTTTCTATAAGGCATTTTTGGCTGGGCTTAACAGCTTGAAAAGATGGGAATACTTAGGTAATGGTTTTTCTGTCAGCCCTACTAGAGTGAATCGTTATGTGTAATTCTCGTTGAATTATAAAAGACCTCACATTCTTCTAAAATAAAACAATCACAAAATGATACATATTTCTCTCAAATATGAAAAGTCAACATACAATTATTTCTTTTTCCAACTCATTTGTTTTCTTCAGAAAATCAAATCACAAAATAAAAGTATGATGATCATAATCACAAAACTTACTATTTCTACCTCATAACACAATTGCACTAATACACACACACACACACACGTAGTCATATTCTCAGGAATGCCACTAATATCAACTATAGTTCACTATTTATATAAACTGAAAAGCCTTTTAATTGAAACTCAATTTTGACTTTCCCATGGATTGTTGAGGAACAAGTCCATATATTTCAAAATCAATATTTATTTTCAATAAATATAAATTCACATGCTAACAATCAATTCAAATAAAACAATAAGGTGAACTCCGTTCACTACCAGAATAACATGAGTTTACTCAATCTAAATCATGCTGCGTCTTCACACACAGAATGAGATAAAACACAAAACCACAAATACTGCTCCAAACAACTTCGTCAAGCACTTAAGGAAATTAAGGTCTCAACTTAGTACACAATGAGTCAATGAATAACGAAAGCGTTTAAAGTTTGAAACGTACACTTTGTACTAAAAACCAAAAGCTTATGTCCTATGCTAAAAGGACTTAAAATAGTTGGTGACCCTATGGTAACAAAAAAAAAAATTCAGAAATAGCTTTATATGTAATTGACCCTTTTTATATTTATATATTTTTCTTTGTTATACAGAAGAATGCTTGTAGAAGAAGAGATTGAAAGATTGGAATTGAGACTATTCAAGATTCCAATACATATAAACTGCTAGTGCTTAGGGATTTGGGAACTGAAAAACCTGAAAAAAAACAAACAAACAAAAAATCGAACGGACTTATGTCGGTTCGGGTTTTTGTTGACCCCAACTTCACAATTTAACAAGCTCCACCCAAATGTAATAAATTACAGGCCTTGTGTTTTCACTGTACGACTCGACCCGTGTGCAGCCCTAGCCAGACTTGCCTGGCCTGACGTGCCAAATGAAATGATAACTCTTAAATTGTGTATATACCAAACCCAAAAGTCCAATCCAAACCGAGAATGGGCTCTCAATCCAAGAGGTGAAAAGCAGAGAAAAGAGCAACATGAAGGTTTCATGTGTGTCCTAACAAACACTGCAATCCCTGGGTCTATCCGTCTATAAATACCCTCACCTCCTCTTTCCTATTATCGTATTATTCAACATCTCTATCTCTCTCTCACCCAAAACTATCCCACCCTCCAAAATTTAGAATAAGGAAATGTCCGATGCGTATTGCTCCGACTGCAAGCGCCAGACGGAGGTGGTGTTCGATCACTCCGCCGGCGACACCGTCTGCTCCGAGTGCGGCCTCGTCCTCGAGTCCCATTCCATCGACGAGACGTCCGAGTGGCGAACCTTCGCCAACGAGTCCGGCGATAACGACCCCGTCCGTGTCGGTGGCCCCACCAACCCGCTCCTGGCCGATGGCGGATTGTCCACCGTCATCGCCAAGCCCAATGGAGCTTCCGGCGAGTTCCTCTCTTCGTCTTTGGGCAGGTGGCAGAACCGCGGCTCCAATCCGGATCGGGGCTTGATACTCGCCTTCAAAACCATCGCTACCATGTCCGATAGGTAACAACCCTTTCGGTGCTCTCCTTTTCCCTTTTTTCAATTGGAATTTTTAGGGTTTGTTTGAGAGTTTTGGAGTTGGATCGGTTGGTTCTATGTGAAGCTGATTCGGGATGTTGGGAGACTAGGAATCATAATTCAAGGTTGTGGAATTGGAAGGACGCTGGTTGAGGCTAATTTTAGGTTTCCCAAACTTGATGGAAATATTGAAGCATCCCTAGGACAATTGATTGGCTCTGAAATCATAATCTCAATAGTGCCAATATCTCAACTCGCAGTCTGTTTGATCCTTCTACTTCCAATATTCACTTGGGGTTGGGTTTAAAATTTCAATGTCTAATCCCAGAATTTTGGATTGGTAATAAAGATGAGGGGAAAAGTTCTCATTCCCGTCTGGTTATATATGTGTACAAGGACCGTATGTTTAGTTGTTTTAGTGGAACTACATGCCCCGTAGCTAACTGAACATAGTATTTACTCCTGTGCAAATGGCGTTCAGAGTCGAAATAAAATTGTTCGACTTTCAAATTTTGTCATGGCAACCAATGGAGGATATTACTATTACACTTTTGATATCAGTTACTATGATTTTTATTATTTCATGTGTGGAATTCTCACTTCTTCCCTTTCGTAATGAGTGATGTGTGGAGAGTACTAAGGGTTTGAATATTTTCCTTTTGTGCTACATTTCTTTAAAAATGAGACTGTAAGCTACTACAGAGAAAAATACCTGATGTGATAATATTGTGTTTCAGGTTGGGCCTTGTTGCAACCATCAAGGTATGCTAGTTGATCACTAATAGTTGCTTCTTTATGGGATCATCAATGATTCTAGTACATTTATCTGCCTATACACTTTTTAGTTTGAAATAAAATAATTTGTTGTTTCTGGTTCTATTGAGTGTTTTAGTTTGTTTTAAGGACTTCTTGTAATCTCTTGTACTGTGATCCTTTCTTCTAACAAAATTTGTGGTTCTTAAAAAAAGTAAAGAAATTTGTTCATGATTGTCGTTTGTGATTGTGAGTGACGTAGGACTTTCATATTATAAAACAATATATGAAAGTCATTCTGAATGAGTGACGGAAACGTATTGTCTGTTATTCAGTATCCATATGATATATGAAATCTTGTTCTGAAAATTTTCAGAGTAGCAGAACTTAGTTTAGTACTGTACATTTTCATTTCACGTATGCATATTGATCATAGTATTGCCTAAATGTTCAAAAGAGTTTGTGTCCCTGAGAAGAATTTGGTTTGAGCTGCCCATTACAGTTTTCGGCCACAATTTTTGAAGCAGATGGTATTAAATGGGAAATAGTTGGCTAATTGTATATGGGCAAAAGAGTGGACAATCAATAGATCATTTATCTTTTCACTCTTGCTTCCTGTGGCATATTTAGTTTGAGAAGGATATTTGGCTTGTGAAGGAAACATAAGAGTCAAGTGGAATGGGTTTCCTTAACAGTTGATTTCAGTTTTTTTGAAAGTTGGGGGAGGGTAGAACTTGTATAGACACATGTGCTATTATAAGGAGTATGAGAACAAGTTGAATTCATTTTGCTTGTTGCTTATGCCCTTTTGCATCATCTGTTTCTTGTTGTTGGTAGCTGTACAAGCAAAATATTTTAACTAGAGCCTATAAATCACATGTTCATTTCTCAATACATAACTGTTGAAGTTAAATGTTTAGGTTTATCACTTATCTTGCTTATTAGTTTTTTGTTTAATGATTTGAGTGTTAATCATACCTAATTTTACTTTTATGATTGATATGAAGGATCGAGCTAATGAGATATATAAGAGGGTGGAAGATCAAAAGTCTAGTAGAGGAAGAAATCAGGATGCGTTATTGGCTGCTTGCCTATACATTGCTTGTCGACAAGAAGACAAGCCCCGCACTGTAAAGGGTACAGCTTATGATTTTTTTTTAACATCTGGATGCTTCCTGAATTATCTTTCCCTTTGTGTATAAGCTTCCCTGAACCTGTGGATTTCAATTAGAAATTTGCTCCGTTGCCAATGGAGCCACAAAGAAAGAAATTGGCCGAGCAAAAGAATACATAGTGAAACAGCTGGGATTGGAGAAGGGTCAGTCAGTGGAGATGGGAACAATACATGCCGGGGACTTTATGGTGAGAACTGTTTTCTTTCTCGCTTGAATCCTTTTTTGATTTCAAGTAGAAAATAACCCTTGAATCTGACTTACCTGCATATAGAGCTAGAGTTAATAGTAGTTATTTTTCTCTTTGTTTTATGTTGCCACTGACTTAATATCAACTTGCAGAGGCGTTTCTGTTCCAACCTTGGTATGAATAATCAAGCGGTCAAAGCTGCTCAAGAAGCTGTGCAGAAGTCAGAAGAATTTGATATAAGGTAGTTCTTGTTTGTACGGATTATGAGGAAAATAGTCTTTAATTTCAGTACTAACCATTTCCTTGATAAGAAACCAAAAAAGACGAAAAAAATAATATTTCGTAGCAGTTCGGTTATTGTGAATAGCAGTAGCATATTCACATAGGTTCATGGTTCATTATACCAAATGTCATGTTCTACCACAAATGTTTTGATTTTGTTCATTAATAATAAAGAACATGTTATGTATATCTTATGATTTTTTGCAGTACTTTTAGGAAAAGGAACAATGAGGCGTCATAATGATTGGTTGGAACAAGTACCAAAGAAAATAAGAAATGATGTTCTGTATTTCTGTTTCAACTATAAAAACTGCCCTTCACAACTTAAGAAATGGTGAATCTATCATATTTGGCTATTTTTCAGTTGAACTCGACAATCTGCCATAAAGTATATGTACTGATAAGGTTAAAGATTCTAATAGTTTGAGATTTTTATACATTTTCTGTATGACCCAATCAATTTTGACTCATCCCCTGAGATTTGATGAGAATTATGGTTTATTTTATCATTTTCCTGCTCTTTATTTGCTTTTTTCTTAGACCATATGGAGCCAAGGTTTGGGTGTAAAGTTTTTCGGATTGTCATATGACATGTGCTCTTCATACTGGCTACTAACTATGGCATTATGTTTTCAGGAGGAGCCCTATATCAATAGCAGCAGCAGTTATATATATTATAACTCAACTTTCAGATGATAAGAAGCCTTTAAAAGGTTCAATATTGTTTTTCCTTTGGTCTATGATCTATATGCTGCATTATTTATATGTACAGGTCATGTTCATGCAATCTCAATATGCACCAACATATCTTCATAACATGTGCTGAACTTGAGCAATGGCTAATGTGTGCAGATATCTCACTCGCTACTGGAGTAGCAGAAGGAACCATCAGAAACTCATACAAAGACCTTTATCCTCATGTATCTAAGATAATACCCAACTGGTATGCCAAGGAGGAGGATCTGAAGAACCTTTGCAGCCCTTGAAATGTTGGCAAGCGGATTACTCGAGAATTGAATTGCATTGGAGCATTTTTCTTGGTTGTGCTAAACTCGGATGTATGAACAACGCAGAAGGCTTAAATTTCATTGGGGATTTTTTTTGCTTTCTCATAGTAAATTAATGTTAAACGAAAGACTGAACCGAGTTGAATGCTCGAACTAGGATAAATATGTATTCAAGTTTTAATTTTATTTTTATTTTTTATTTCAAGCAGGTGATACTTTCAGTTTTACCAATAAGAGGACAGAGGCAATTTTTGTCTTCTAATAAGTCTAGACTCTACCACTGTAACAAAAGTGCCCGGGCATATTTCTTCCTAAACCCTAAATCATTTGGGAAAAGATATTGCCAGGTAAAAAGAAGCTCACTGGTTGAGGCAGGGTTTATATCAGGTCACTTCTTCCTGACGTTACAGAGGTGACCAAAAATACGAGGAAAAATAATTTCAGTGAGCACCGTCGACTTTGGTGAACAATTCCCACCGTAAGCTTTACTAAATTTCAATTATAATTTTTTTTTTGGCTTTTGATAGGATGAAAATAAAATTGAGGGACTTAAAACTCCCAATGAGTGGAGGGCTTATTTTTGAGAATATTGAGTAGCGTCCCATTAGAAATTGGTCAACACCATCCAATGTAAGTTATCCACAATTCACCATACGTGCTGAGATATGTGAGAGCGTGAGTATTGTCCCACATTGAGAAATGAGATATAGTATATAAGGAATTAAGGTTATTGGCTTCACGCATAACCCTTCTTGTTGATTCTTTAGTGGCCCAACATTCTCAATAAAGACTATTTTTTATCTCAAAAATTCACTAGATATTTGGCGCCCTGGCCCAATTGTTGAAAGCTGCATTTTACTCCTTTATGCATATGGCCCAACCCATTGATACTGCTTCGCTCTCTGGTGAGCATAGGTTTGGTTTTTTTTGGAGGCTCCTTCTCCTACTTTGTCTGTTGTTCGAATTGAATTTTCGTACATGTTATTGCTTTTTTACCGGTTAATAAAAGAGCCTGATTGTTTCTCACTTTTACCAAAAGAATGTGAAGCGCCCTGTTGGGAGTAAAAATACATGAAGAAGGTTCAGTCCCATGCTCCTAAGAAGATGAAGATCAATGAGTGCAAGAAGAAGTTTACGGTTGTTGTACTTGTATGATAGCATAGGTATAGTGGTGTCACAATTTTTTTAAAACTGATCATGAATGACTTGTTTGCTTTTTGTCACGATCTTGCATTGTTCTTAGGATTATTCACCAAAAAAAAAAAATGTTCTTAGGGTCCTTAACTCATAATTCCAATTCTGGGAAAAATTTTCTCCAACAGCCAAAAAAAAAAAAAAAAAAAAATCAGAAACAAAAAGAAAGTTCGCCATCAACCCATTTAACCTAAAAATTAAACAAAAACATTGGAAAAAAAAAAATTAGACTTTTGATACATTTCCCTTTGTTCTTGACTTGTTGGCTATCTAAAATGTGTGTTTACTCAAGTTGTGAACATATATGGTCAAATATAATCTAGTTAATTGATGTGGTTGAATCCAATATGCTTATCAATGGATCTCGACATCCATAACCATGAGAAGGCAAACAGAAGAAGGGAGGTCGGCGACTCAGAGTGAATCTTTTTGTACATGCCCAAATCTTTTTCACTTTGAGCATTTAGGCTTTCTTTTGAACCAAAGACATCACTGTGGTATTTTCTACAAATCTTACACTCTGACAGAGAAGAATTCCTAATGCAATCATTATTCTTTACTGTGGTATTAGTCTTTCTATTCCTTCCCATTTTTGTCCTTTTTCTTTCTAATTCTTTTTAAACTTGGAAAAGCAATTTCTGTCTTAATTATAACCACTCTGATTCTCTCTTGAAACAATGCTAAAAAATTGAAAAGCACTCTCTGTTTCATTCTCATCCTATGTTTCTAATCTCTGGTCAAAAGTTTTGAGAGATCTTTTAAAAGCTTTTCTCTCCATATCTTTTGTTTCTTCAATGATTGCAACTATCGATTCATACTTTTTAATTAAACCCAGAAGAATCTCCTGAACTATCATTTTCTCTGCTATTACTTCACTATAGGATTTTATTTGATTCACAATAAAGCCAACCCTAGTCAAATAATCTTTAAGCAATTCATCCTTAGTCATTCGAGTATATTTAAAATCCCTTTTTAAAGACTAAAGTTTTACCACTCTAACCTTTGTTGTACCTTTGTATTCTTCTTGCAATGTTTTCTAAGTAGTGTTTGTTGTCTCCTCATTTGAGATGGGGAAATAATCTCATCGGTCACTGCACATTGAATCACAGCTAGGGCTTTAGCATCCCTATTAATGTTGCTCTTCAGAATCAATTTCTTGACTATGGTAAGAGTCTCTCTATCTATTCGACAAGACTTCAAAGATCATGTGAGACGAAAATTATACTACTCTTGATCCTCCAGAAGTCGTAGTTCTCATTGTTGAAGATTGGAGTAAGTATATCACCACTGCTACTTGTGTCCGCCACGATTTTGATGAAATTGATTCTAGGGTTTCATTATTTGAAATCTCCCTAATTGAATCACAGTACACCCCAAAACTCTTGGATCAAATTAGTGCTCTGATACCATGTTGAAATTTAGCTCTTTGCTTTATCGATCACATGCACTCACACAAATTCACAACAATAAATATGATTACTGTAGTAGCAAATCGATCACTGCAGTGATAGCAGATGAAAAGAGGCAGAAGGAATGAAGGAGTTGTGCTCACACTGTAGCTACGACCTATTTTCGTTAATATTGAACAACTAATTTGTGAGACTTATTATTCTAAAAAAAAAAAAAAATTGTGAGACTTATAACATCTCCTTAAGTCTGGAGCGCGTTCTTTGTTAGTTGGTGTGTATTTGAATACAATTGTTTAGTAGAGACTCAGGATATTATTTCAAGATGTACTCTAGGTGCCTATTGTAATCAGGGGTTTAGGCTCAATGTCCCCCTCTTGTATTCGACGGTTTCATTAATCAAGGCTTGAGGGCAGCCGCACCAGCCCTTTATTCAAAAAAAAAAAAAAAAAAAAAAATCTCCTTAAGTCAAACATGTGGCATATACTCTGACCATACAAAATCTATTGCAGCAAATTTCAAACATGTGGCATTTTCAAGAGTGTACGTAATTTTAACAATCTCAACATAGACCCTGCAAATTCACATATCAAACACCAATAGAGAAAGTCTCAGATAGACGATATCTCCTTCAATGAAAAGTCCACATCCCTCATTATCTAGAGGACCCTCTACTTCTCCACCAACAGTTCACAAATGCACCTAACCGTCCGATATAGATCAGATCTTAAGAAATCAAACGGGCAACTACACACACATCGTTGTCCTCATCGTCAGCGACGCCATCATCATCAACTCGGTCCACCACCGGAGTACCGGACCTCATGGATAACACTGTAGCCAAGCTCTGGGTAACGTCCTCAACGCAGCGCGCCTTAGTTGGATTGAGTAGAGAGAGAGATCGAGTTGCTAGCTTTCATATTTAAAAGTCAAAAATTGTTCCTAATCTCTATAATACTACATCTGGATCGTTATAACACGAAGTATAACTATTCGGGGTACTCTTTTCTTTGTTACTAGGCAGAAATTCTAACTACTTAGACTATTAAGTATAAACACCTGGATTTTTATTAGTTTCCACTTGTCAATAATGAAAGCTCTCTGCAGATAAAATGAAAATAATAACAAGTACAATTATTGTTGATCGAAATATTATATCTCTTTTTTCACCTACTTCATCTTATCTGATCTTGATTCTCATGCATATATCCTAATGACTATGAACACAGTATCTGTAAACCTGAATATGTAGCTTATCAATCCCAATTGCCACAGCTTACAGACCCAATTGTGAGATTGATCGAACTATATATAGTGATCGTTGAATACGCAAGCTGCAATTGAAAGCTATGAGCTGTATATAGTGACATGCCCGTCGACTGAAAACAACTCTTGGGAGTTGGAATAGCCGGTAATTGATCAATCAATTGTGGACAGATGCATGCTGCAGCATGCAATATGATCAAGTGGAGTCTGCGTGCGTAGGGCACAGTAATCAATCAATGAAAAATTAATTATATGGGGCGGCATAGGATAAGGATCATCAGAGATTCAGAATATGTATGTGTGTGTATCTTCCAAACATATATATAGGTTTGGTGTGTGTATGCGCCCGCGTTTTACATGCAAGATCATCAAGATTGAATTGTCTGGATGAGATGGCGTACGAATCAACTTATGATCAAACCAAAGAATCTACTGATGCTTTAATTAAATTTTGACAGGTTTCGGCAATCACAGGTTTCGGCTAAATTTTGACTCATCTGCTTGCCTTGCTTGGTTGTCGTAGGGTCTAGGCTTAAAAGGCCGGCAACGCTTTATTTATTTATTTGATATATTATTATTTCCTCCTGAATGAGCTCTTTCTCCTCCTCCTATCATTAGTTTGCTTATTATTTCCATCGAGTCCTCCCGTGTCAATATCATCATGGATTCGTATTCTTACGATCTCAACTAATTTCAAATTTTTAAACATGTTAAGAAATAAGTTGTCAAATTGCATTTTAAACACATTTATCTTAAGAATTTTCCCTCATTCAAACACACTTAGAATTTTAATCTTTTTGAAATTTTAGTTTTAAAATTTTAGTCGTGTTATACTTGAGCATCGATTTGTACTATGAGGAGTTTTCGAACCTCTCAAGCTTGATCAAATGAGGTCGTATGACTTATGTCAATAGATATGTCTTCCATTGCCCCAAAAAAAAAAAAAAAAAAAAAAAAAACTATTTTTTTGTTTTTTTTTGTAAGGGGAGTACCCTTCTTTTGGGGAAAGTAAAGCACGCAATCGTATAGCCAATAGGAAGTAACAGATTTGAATTTTATTTTTCTTTTTGTAATCTATTTGATTTTATATCATTTTGAGCCAAACAACACAAATGTGTATCCTCATGGGATAATGCTACACATCCCCAGTTGGTAGGCAGAGATAGTGGCTTGCACCAACTAATTTGGCCGAAGCCACTTGATAAGTTGATATTCGTCAAACTCAAATATTTTTGTTGCAGATTCTTTGCTATCTAATCTAGGATTGATATTAAAATTTAACCATTAATCTGGAATATCATTTTTCATGTAAGCAATGACGATGGGCTGAAGACCGATGTTTTTGGGGCAAAAATTGATTAGATTTTTATTAGGTAGAATTACACAAATGATTACTGAATTTTTACTTATTTGACACTTTGATCACCCATATCACTTTTTAAAAATATCACTTTACTTGATCAATTTAGACATCGTCTTTCACTTTAGTTATTTCATCAATTTTGTTTGTCAAAGACTCGTAAATATCCACTATTTGAAAAATATTTTAGTTAAGATGGTATTTGTTGCTCTTTTTTTTTCACTTTTCTAGCTCTGTCCACCGCACTCGTATTCATCTTTTTCACGATACTCACAATCTTGATTAAGCTTCAAACTTGACCTTCCTCGATCGAAAATAGAATTAAATAAAAAAAGGAAAAAGTAAATGAATATAATTTTATTTTTATTTTTTATGATTGAACTAAAATACCCTCAAGTTTAATGGTATATAACGACAAATTTGATGACAATGATTAAAGTAGATTGTAATTTTTAACTTGAGTGACTAAAATAATATATGTGAAAAATCAGTAACCATAATGTCGAATGAATTATAACTATAACTCGACCATTTGTATAATTCTTTCTTTTTTAGTAAATTAAAAACAATCATCCTTGTTGGTCAGCTAATGTATTTAATTATTCTTGTATGATCTCACTTTCCTTTTCTTTAATTAATTTGTGCCGTCCTATGTAATATTGTAATGTGCCTGCGGCCTACATGCCAGCTAAGTTAGGTCATAAAATCATAATGCAAGATCATGGTTTTTCTTCTTTTGGTAAAAAAAAAAAAAAAAAAAAAAAAAAAAAATAGCAAAAGCATATATCTAGGTTTATTCTAATGAACCGTCAGCAATAGCATGCAAGAACGTTGGTTTTTTTTGGTCGAAAGGTAGCATCAAATAACAAGGCTCAAAGCCAAACAACAGTACAAGGGACACAGCCCAATACAGACAAGTCTGTAAAGCATGATTCACATAGTCAACTGCTAGAACAAGCAAGACTAGAGAAATCCAAATACAAAAAAGAAACAGCCGAAAACAAAAAGGCCTAAGCAGTCCAAAAAAACCCAAATCGTATTCAAAGCTTCTTCTTCATCTCCACCTTGTAGCCGCCATAGCAGATTCGACACCGGAGCTCTGACGGAAATCATGAGCGACGGTTGGTAACCAGGGGTGGTCGGCAGAGGTGCAATGCATTCTCCAATTGACCGATTACGAGAAGATCTCGCATAAAAGGATAACAACAACCAAACCAAAATAGATCTTAGCAAACAAACCTGAGATCTGAAGAGGTGGTTGAAGAGGAGTGCGAACTCTTCCATGGCAGGGCAAGGTAGACAAGAAAGAGATTTGTTCACGGTTTGGACATCTTGAGGAGCAAAGGCAGAACAAAAACTGAAAATGACCATGAGAACAAATCTGAGACTAGATCTTAGAGATTCAGATCTAAAATCTAAAAACCGATTTGAACATTGAGGACAATAATCAGAGGCAAAAGAAGAGAAAAACAAGGAAAACAAAACACCACTTGGGGGAGGAATCATCACAGACGATGAGGAATCACCACAGAGGGTGAGGCATCACCACATGGGTGAGGAAAAACAAAGAAGAAAAAAGCTGCAGAGAAGAAGAGAGCCTGAGTAGAGAGAAGATGAACAGTAGACGACTCTCATCTGCCCCCCCTATATCTGTCCACTGCAAGAACGTTGGTTACAGATCAGTAGTGTGGGATGAGAGTACTGGTGGCTACTGTCAATTTATCGAATCAATAATTTTTGTGGCTACAGATCTATCGATGACAATAGACTATTCCCATGGCTGCTCATCGATAAAAACGGAAAGTGATCAACGACGGCTCGTGGTTGATATCATCTCAATTCTCAGAGATATCCAAAAATTTATAAATAGAAACATGTCATCTATCCGGTGCATACTAACGTTAACCACAAATAACAAAAGCTTTTTCTTTTTCTTTTTTCTTTAGAGATTTTGTCCATTTATCTTAATTCTAGGGATTTTTTTCCCACTTAGGTTTTTTTAATTCCCTCTTACCCATGAAAACTCTAATAAGGTCTTTCCTAATACCAAATTATGTTTTTTTTTTTTAAGTTATTTTTGATACTATTTTACTCTCACCCCTTTGTTATATAAAGAGAGAAGCTATAAGAGACTTCGCTAGAGTCCCGTCACCGGTCACCTGAATCCGGCCAATGATAGCTTGAATCCGGCCAACAATCGCTGAATTTCGGCCACCGGTGCAGGAATCCGGTCACCGGCCGCCACCCACTGAACTTCTCTAAAAACCTCACTGGAGGTCCTAAAGAGGTCGTCGGAGATCTCACAGATCGCCGGAAAGGTTTATTACTCCCAAATAGACGTCTATTGCCCCCTAATAGACATCTATTGGGGAGCAATAGAAGTTTATGAAACCTCGCTGGAAGTCACCAAAGAGGTTGTCGCAAATCTCATATGGGACCGGAGAGGTTTATTGCCCCATGAATAAACCTGTATTGCCCCCCAATAAACATCTATTGCTCCCCAATAGATCTTTCGGTTTCTGGAATGGAAACTAATCTCTCTAAAATTAGACAAATAAAACTTTGATTAAAAAAAACGAGGAGATTACATCAATTTAAAACATTTATTGCCCCCCAATAGCCCTTATTACGAGATAATAAAACGTTTTTTTTTCCTTCTTGGACTTCTTCTGCCCACAGTTTACCAAAAAAAAAAAATGATATGGGCACCCAACTCTCAACCTTTCTTCTCCAGTTGCAGACTCTCAGTTGCTGTTTCGGTCCCAACCGGTCGATCGAAACCGGAGCACGGAGATGTCTAAATGCTGTGGAAGGTGAGATTGGCGAGATGGAGATCACGACCTCACCGGCGAGTTGGAGATCATGACGTTTGTTGGATCGTCGAAATCTGCAAGAGAGAGAGAGAGAGAGAGAGAGAGAGAGAGAGAGAGAGTGTCGTGCTGGATAGTTTGTTAATTATGTCAAGGGTAAAATTGTCATTTTACTTGAAACAGGGTAAATGAGAATACAAATTTGTTGTTGGGCTTTTTTAGCCAATTTTAGTGCATTGGGTCAACATCCATTTTCTTTATTTATCTATGCATAACTATTATCAAAAAGCTTAAAGGTTGATCGATGAAAACAACATGCATGGGGATAAATAACATAGATATCATCATCTTGTTCAGAAGTATATATATCTTCCCAAAGTCCATACATTAGCCAACCCTTTCGTACCACAAACCTCATAGAGAGCCTGCACAGAAGTTTCGTATTCATGGCTTCCAACCACCAAAACAATGCCCCTAATGAAGTGGTGGTTGTCATGGTTCCTTTACCGGCACAAGGCCACCTCAACCAGCTCCTCCACCTCTCCCGCCTCATCTCCGCCTACAACATCCCCGTTCACTTTGTCGGAACCCCCAATCACAACCGTCAAGCCAAGGTCCGAGTCCACGGCTGGGATCAAACCTCAGACGTCAAAAACACGATCCACTTCCATGACTTCATCATCCCTCCTGTCTTTTGCCCTCCTCCCAACCCCAATGCACCAAACAAGTTCCCTTCTCATCTCCTACCCACGTTTGAAGCCACCACCCATCTCCGCCACCCTGTCGCCGCACTTCTACGAAATCTAGCCTCCCAAACAAGGCGAGTGGTGGTCATCCACGACTCCATCATGGCTTCCGTCATCCAAGACATTGGTTCTATCGTCAACGGCGAGTCTTACACGTTCCACACTGTCTCCGCCTTCGCCGTCTTCTTGTTCTTGTGGGAAGGAATTGCATGTCCACCTGAACTCGAAGGGGTACAAGTCAAGAGTAAGATCCCCGATACCACCCCGGGTCTGGAGGATTGCTTCCCCGACGAGTTCTTGAATTTTATTGTTACACAGTATGAATACACAGTGCACAACTCCGGGAACATCTACAACGCCAGCAGAACCATAGAAGGTGAGTACATTGATTTACTGAACAAACTTGGTGATAACAAGAAGCATTGGGCTGTTGGGCCGTTCAACCCAGTTTTAGTACCGGAAAAAAAAGAAGGCTCAAATGATGGTAAAAGGTGTTTGGCTCCAAAACCAGTTGGCTTGCAAACTGTCTCTTTTGAGCGTGTGATTGCGCAGGCGTGCCAGCACCGTGGGGTGTAGTCGTCGGGGTAGTCCCTTGATCTGACTTCTTCTTCAAGCGACCGTGGACGAGGAGAGCACCAACCTCGTCACGGGGTTCTTCTCTAGCCTTCCGGAGAAGGACTTCTTGCCTTACTGAGTAAGGGCTTTGGTTGTGGTCTCTTGCGTTCACCAAATCGATACTTAGTGTTGTAGACTAAGCAGAGCAATCATTGGGAAGTTGGGAGAAGCACGGGGTTGCGCTAAAGCGTGACTCTAGCTTCGCTGGGTGCGAGGGCGTTACCCTTGCTTCGCTGGAAGTAACAGTGGCGGTTGCGCTTGCAGTCGGCTCGCTGGGAGACTGGGACTGGAAGTACGGTCGCCGGGTTGATCTGGTGATGCTAGCAGTCGGCTCGCTGGGAGACTGGGACTGTATCGCGGTCACCGGGGTTCAACGAGGTTGAAGGTTTGCTCCTGGGAGGCTTTGTAATCGCTGGGATTGATTGATTTGAGAGAGGTCCTTCATCTGTCCTTGAAACCTGGTATATATACCTAGGGTTTCGACCGTTCCTTATCGTAAAAGGATTATTGACTGGAGTTTCCTAGTCAATCTCTATTACTTGATTCCAATAGGACATTGCTCTCCTCATGGATTCCGAAATAGGCGGAGTTGTAACCCAAAACCAAGTATGTTTATTTTTGGGCCGCAGGTATCGGCCCGCTGTGCTAGATCCACTGAAGGATATTGCCAAAATTACTTTTGGGCTCAAACATTGCCCCCCAGGCCTCGAAATCAGGCCCATGAAAGTGTAACTGATTGAAGGGGACTAAAACGACACGTTCGATGCTCGAAACGATGTCATTAATGAGGGTTGCGTCTTTTCACTCGCGAAACGCCTTTTTGTCGCATCGTTTCCCTCACAAAATCTCTTATTTAAATCCGCAGCCACTCCAGACCTGTCACATCAGAAACTCTTTTAGTCTCCTAAACCCAGAAACCTTCTGTTGCACACATCCTTCTCACAAAAACCCAGAAATGGCTCCCCCGAAAAAGATGGTTATCGACCAAGAAGAAGAACTGAATGAACAGGCTGCGCGCTCTTGGGGAACTGGGATTGGCGCCAGCCTGATTCTCCAGACTACCATCCAAAGACCTCTGCTCCTCCGACTTTCGAACCAACATGCCGGACTGGGTCCAACGCCGCGAGATGTGTTCCCGGCCGACGCTATCGCTTTTTATGGCCTACCTGTTCGCCGCCCCATCCCAGTCCTCCGAAGGACTCCTGGGGATTTTACCAGTTGGAGTGCCCCTAACCATCGATCAAAAATAGGGCATTGGCCATCCTCCATCAGTGCGGAAGAGCTTTCTTGGTACCGGGAAGCACGCGCTCGAGATCTAGCCCGCTGGAACGCAGCAGGTATCACCCATACTATTGATCTTTGTTTTCGTCTTCCGCGCGGTGGCAATCGTTCGCCACTCGCTGCCTTTCTGTGTTTCTGGAACACTGCTACCAACACCTTTGATTTTCGATTTGGCCAAATGAGTGTCACTTTACTGGACATTCTCACCATCACCGGCCTACCCATTGATGGTGAACCCTATCTGCACGGCCAATTCGACTCTGATACTTTCACCTCTACCATGGCCCAACATGGTCGTGGTGCCCATAACGGCTCCTATCCGCGGTGGCTGGCCTATTACCGCCAGGAGCACAATGCGACTGGCGGGATTGCCTTCTTAGAGTACTGGCTCTGTAAATTTATTTTCTGCACCTCCTCCTGTAAGCCCACTGGTGCCTGGACTTCCCTGGCGACGGCCCTCTACAACGGCCACCGTGTGGGACTAGGACAACCAGTATTAGGTGCCCTCTACCGTACCTTGTATCAAGCCACAATGCATCCCTTTGAGACTAGCATTTCTGGCCCCTTTTGGATCCTTGATTTCTGGGTTCAAATTTACTTTCCATACTTTCGTCGCGACGACATCCCATTACTTCCGCCTACTGACCAACTCTTGGGTCGATGGCTCAGTCGCGGCGAAAGGTACACATCCCCTCCTTATTTTGAGTGCTTCACATACCTGTACTTACTGCACGAGATGCCATACTGCGACTTAGTGCTGAGTAGAAGATTCCCAGCCCCGCTTGAACATGGATTCCTCCCTGGCGCCTCTCGCTACAGTGATCGCGCGCGCTTGGCTTTTCGCCGCGCGATCTCCTGTTCCGACATCAGGATTGCCACTGACGAACTCAGTTACGAGCTCTATGCTCCCAACCACTTCGCTCGCCAGCTCGGCCTTGTCCAATTAGTGCCATTCCCTCTATATGATGCTTGGAACTACAACACTTCCTGGCGTAGAATTGGGTCCCTCTCTGGGCCTCCGCCAGCACAAAGCACGCTCGCGCTGGTTGACCTTCCTGACTGGGCTAAAGAGATTGACTCTGTGGACGCGGCTGAGGAAGGATATGATGTATGGTGGGCAGAAGTCTCTGTTAACTGCTGGCGGCAACAGCACGATGAAGTATTCGCTGCCATCTTCGGGGAACTGCGATATCCCTACGCGGCCGACGTTGATCAACTTGCTCGCACCCCTGAAAACGCTGCACAAGCTCCTCCTCCTGCTGCTGAACCGGCTCCGCGACCCGCGCGAGCCCCACGTCAGGCCCAGGCTGGTATTGTAATCCGCGAACCCCTTCAAGAGGTAACTAATCTTGACTCATGTTTTGTCCCCTTTGTTCTTTTATCCCTTCCCCCTTAAATTCAAACTTTGTTTTTTCAGGGGAGCGCGCCACTTTCTGGCAGTCGCGCAGCCAACGCTTCCCAAGCCTCTGGCCAGTCTGGGAAGCAAAAGGCGGTAATGATAGAGCCTGAGGACAAAGAATCCTCCTCTGATGATGATGACATGCAAACGGTAAGAACCCTCTGTTTGTACAAGTCATGCTTTCTTTTACGAGTCATACCTAATCCCTTGCCTCTAACAGATCGCTGCTCTCTCGGCTCGGAAGCGCGCTCGTTCTGATCCTCGAACTGACCTGTGGGCAGAAGATGAACCAATCGCTGACCGACTGGTAAGACACAAGTACACTAAGCACTTGTTAGAAATTTCTTTTCATTCTGTGTGACTCTATAACAATCCTCATTTGCAGGTTCGCCACAGGTCCTCGAGACACGCTGAAGAAGGATCTTCAACTGTTGGTGAAGGCACATCTGCTTCCCAAGCTCTAGCGCCAACTGTTGTGACCCACTCTCCAACTCCTGCGGGCGCTGTAGATAACGCCCAATTGGCCTTGATACCAGTGCAGATCATAGATGACAGCTCGCCAGAGGCTGAAAATAGCGTACTGCCACTGGACGCCCCTCGCGAGGAAACAAACGACGTTCCTGTCCCCAGCGAGGCTAGCCCAGAGACAATGCTCGCGATCATTGTGTATGAGCCCCCAATCGAAGAGGTATTCCTCCCGACCAGCTATCTCATCATTACCTCCTGGTTCAAGTATTCTGACAATGTCTTCTTCCAGGTTTCAAACGTCGTGGGAACTGGGGACGATGTAATCGGGGCAGTAGAAGCAGAAGCTGCTGAGCCTGTCCCTAACATGGTTGATCAGGAACTTCCTCCCCCTGCCCCCAAGTCGCTGAAGCTGAAGAATTGGAAGACCTTCCTGAACCAACGCCGGAGGTACCTGAAACAGTGCCAGAAGTACCTATCGCTGAACCTCCTGAGGCCCCTGTCGCTGAGCCTCCTACTCCTTCTACTTTGGAAAGGTTAGCTCGCGTGCTTGAAGTGCCCCCCCCTGGGGTCGTAGATGAAGTCAGAGAAGGCCTTCGCCGCTTCCTGGGCCCCGACATCTTGATTCCTGGTGCGCCTGTGAGGGTCCTAGAATACTTGAGGGTGCTCTTGCGCGAGGGAGCCATCACTGAGGAACAATTCCAGGAAATCGATCAACTGTTGCAGGCTCTTCCTCAAGGGCTCAACGAGCGGGCAGTCGCGAATGCGCAGGCCAGGCAAACCGAAATGCATTATCAGAACCTTAATCAGCAAACGGAGACCGCGCGCGACGTCTTGGGTGACCAAGCTAACCTCATCAGGGACCTGACGCTTGAGAGGAATCACTTGAGGGCCCAAATTAAAGCCTTTCAAGCCCGGTTAACCGAAGTTACTGCTATGCTCGTTCATGCAGAGCCTCAGTTGGAACAACCCCTCGCTGCTCTCGAGACGCTATCCCAAGAACTGGCTCAGGCACGCGCGGCAGCCCAACAAGCCGCACAAGCTGCTGCAGATGCCAGTTTTCGTTTGGATGAACTCTTCCTTCGCCTGACCCATGCAGGCCGAAGACTTTTGGGCCCCTAGAGTTAGGCCTATATTTTGTATGAACAATATTATTATTATTATTAACTATTTATTTAGCCCACTTTGCTTGGCCCAAATAATACCTCATTCTCTCAAACGGTTCAACGCTTTAAGTTGCCTTTATTGCTTTAAAACCGTTTGATAAGATTGAAAAGATAATCTCGAAATGGAGCAGTTACCTCCTTGGAGACTGCCCCGTCTCCCACGCGCTTTCAATTACCTTCATTTCCGAGATCTTCGCATTTAATCTTGTTGATACGCTCATTGATGACAATGAGAATATCACAACTGCCCATCGTACGGTTGAGGCCACTGAGATTGGCGCTATAAATACCTGCACTCTGTAGAGATGATCGACACAAACGCAATATGGCTTTCCCAGAAATAGTATCGCAATCTCTACTTCTCTTTCTCCAGTTTCTACGATCTTCTCCTCATGATATTAGCCTTAGCCTCAAACCCCTAGGTCTTATGGCTTAACCTCAATACCTGGGTAGGTCTTATGGCCTAACCTCAGGTCCAACCTCATGTCTTTGGTCTCTGGAAGTCGCGGTGAAATCCACCGGCCTCATTTAGACCAAAGAACATGTGGTGCTCCCGTAGCGGCGGAACCAGATTTTGAGGGGTCTCCTCTCTCAAACTGCCCGCGTGGAGCAGGAGGAAGAAGGGCGGAAGACCAATATGGGTCGCCTGTTCTTGCTCCGTAGCCTGCCTCCAGGGTCTGACTACCAGGTTTATGTTTTTCCCCTGGAGGTAGATGTGGTTGTGAGTTGCGCTTCTCTGCGAAGACCATCTCCATCCCGGAGGATAATCCTTCCCAAAAGGTTGCGGTGGATTATTTCCTTCGTTTTGGTCCGGTACAGACGGTAGCGGCTGCAACTCAAAGCAGAGGAGGCATGTGGGTGAAGAGAGGGAGAGTAGGAATGCCCGAGCACAGCCCCTTTGCTGCCACAAGATCCAGAAACTCTCAGCAGACCTGTAACTTTATGGTTTTTACTCTAAGCCACTTCTGGCCTTGTAAACCGCAAACGTGGTTATTTTGATTTGCACTTTGTATTGCTTTTGGCCGCAAAGCCACTTTATGAATGAAAGTCTTTAACACTTTTCTGCAAATCAAAGTAAAATAAGGCCTCAGGTATAGGCCATTACATGCATTCTTAACACCATAATGTCAAAGAAAAGAACATTGAAATGTAAACATTATTGAAAATTTTTGAACGAAAAGCCTCAAATAAGGCCTGAATGTATAGAGTGTTGCCCCCCTAGTATGCGTAGGTGAAGCAAGTACAGGATACTAAGGCCACAGGAAAGGCCTGAATATGGATGAAGCGAACCTGGGGAGACTAAGGTTGCCCCCCTGTCTGAGAAGAAGGTTGATCCGGTGGATCGTCAAACTCCCAAACACTAGGGTAGTATTTCTTCAGGAAACGCCCGTTAATGGGATTGCGGTGGAGGTCGCCATCCAAATCTTTGAGGTGAAAGGCCCCGCGCTCCAGAATGCGATGAACAACGAAGGGTCCTTCCCATCGCGGAGTCCATTTACCGCGACCGGTCAACTTCTCGCCAAAAGGCAGAACAACCTTCCAAACCAAATCACCCTCTTTGTAACTAAGGCCACGTGTCCTCTTGTCATAGGTGCGAGCAATCCGTTGTTTTTCCATGACTAGGTTATCCAAAGCGGCCAAGCGCTGCTCGCTGAGATCTTCGTGTTCTTGCCACATTGCCTGAACATAATCTTCCCCGATCAAGTGATGCTGATCTTGGACGCGCAAAGATTGGACGTTGAGTTCCAAAGGTAAGACTGCATCATGGCCGAACATTAACGCATAGGGGGTTGTAGCAGTGGGATTCCTCTTGGAGGTACGATACGCCCATAAGGTTTCATACAACGTATCGTGCCACTGTCTAGGGTTTTCGACAAGCATCTTCTTGAGCAAGGTGATAATGATCTTGTTACTGGCCTCTGCTTGACCATTGGATTGGGCATAATAAGGTGTGCTGTGGACGAACTGGATGCCCAAGTCCGCGACAAGTTTCTCTACCTCACCGCCCATAAATGCTGCCCCCCTGTCGGAGACCAACACTTCTGGAATGCCGAACCTGCAAATAATGTTCTGAAAAATAAACTGGCGAATGTTAGCGCCGGAAGCTTCCTTCAAAGGTTCAGCCTCAACCCACTTCGTGAAGAAGTCAGTGGCGACAATGATGAACTTATGCTGGAGTGAGGAATGAGGGTGAATCATCCCAATCAGGTCCAAAGCCCAGCCTCTGGCAGGCCAGGGTTTAATAATAGGTTGCATGGGAATATTGGGAATGTGCTGCACTGGACCATGCGCCTGACAGTCTTGGCAACCTTTCGCGAACGCGATACAGTCCTTCAAAATGCTGGGCCAATAATACCCATGTCTTCTGATAAGCCAACGCATCTTGGGGCCTGCCTGATGGGCTCCACACACTCCTGTGTGCGCTTCGCGCATCAACCTCTTGGCTTCGCGGCCATAGACACAGCGAAAGTCTACGCCGTCTTCCCCACGTCGTCGCAGCTCGTCACCTCTGAGAAAATAATTCAGGGAGAGAAAACGAGTCTTCCTGTCTGCTGTAGGGTCTGGGTTCTTGAGGTAGTCAATCAGCGGCATGCGCCAATCGACGTCAATAGGCTCGAGAACCGCGATAACTGGATCATCCGGTGGGTCAGGTCGCGCGAGCCACGAAGGCAGTGTGCGGCGCTCGACCTTCAGGATGCGCTCGCGAACCCCATACTTCAATGTAATGCCTGTAGCCAATTGAGCGAGCTCATTGGCCGCAAAGTTGCGCTCGCGAGGTATGTGTTCCAAATCCGCTTCATCGAATTGCTCCAGAAGCTCAATGGCGCGATGTAAATAGGGTGTAAGCAAAAGGCTTTCACACTTATACTTTCCATGGAGTTGATTGATGATAAGCAAAGAGTCACCGTGTACCTGAACGTCCCTGACTCCCAATTCAAGCAGAACCTCTAGGCCGATGATCAGGGCCTCATACTCTGCTTGATTGTTTGTACATTTGAACTCCAACTGGAAAGAATAAGAAAAACGATCGCCCGCTGGGTTCTCCAGAACAATCCCTGCCCCTGCTAACGTTTCTGTTCTTGAACCATCAAAGTATAGTATCCAGGGCTGCAAGGAGACTGTGGCTTGATACCGAATAGCGTATTCTGGGATGCGCGCTAAATCTGGCCGAGCTATGGTAACAGCTGCTATTTCTAGCTCCTTCACTATAGGGATGTCTAAGGTAGGATGGTGTGCAAGGAAATCTGCGATAGCCTGTCCCTTAACTGCCTTTTGTGGCACGTACTGAAGCGAGAATTCAGATAAAGCCAATACCCATTTGCCAATGCGGCCTCTCAAAATAGGCCGCGACAGCATGTACTTGACCAAGTCAGTCTGAGCGATGATGCAAGTGGTAAAGGACAACATGTAGTGGCGCAGCTTGCATGCTGAGAAGTACAATGTGAGACACAACTTTTCCATTGGAGTGTACCTTGTCTCGCAGTCTGTGAGTGTCCTACTAAGATAGAATATAGCATGTTCGACACCATCTGCATCATCTTGAGCAAGCAGGCTGCCAACGGAAGCCTCAGCTGCTGAAACATATAGTTTTAATGGGAATCCAGCCCTAGGAGGAACGAGCACTGGTGGGCTCGCGAGGTAGGCCTTGATTTTATCAAAAGCCTCTTGGTGTTTACGCTCCCAGACGAACTCGCTCTGGCCCTGTAGCTTCAGCAGAGGAGAGAACGGCTGGATCTTACCTGCAGAGTTAGAGATAAAGCGTCTCAAAAAGTTAATTTTACCGAGCAAACGCTGCAACTCTTTCTTCGTGCGTGGTGGAGAAGCGTTGATGACCGCGCTCGCTTTGTCTTCAGGGACCTCAATTCCCCTCTGATGGACAATGAACCCAAGAAAGTCTCCTGCTTGAACCCCAAAAACGCACTTAGCGGGATTCATTTTAAGCTTGTGCTGTCGCATGCGCTCGAACACTTTCCTGAGATCTGTGATGTGGTCCCCTCTTTTCTGAGATTTGACAACCACGTCATCAATGTAAACCTCCAAAATCTTTCCAAGGATGTCATGGAAGATCAGGTTCATGGCTCGTTGATAAGTCGCGCCAGCGTTCTTCAGTCCGAAAGGCATAACCACGTATTCAAAAACGCCCGCGAACCCAGGGCAACGAAACGCGGTCTTGTGTCTGTCTTCCTCTGCGACCGGGATCTGGTGATACCCTGCAGTGCCATCCATGAAGGACAATAATTATGTCGCGCAACGGCGTCGACCAACATATCCGCGACCGGCATGGGGTAGACATCTTTAGGTGTAGCAGTATTAAGGTCTCTGTAATCTACGCAGACCCTCATCTTACCATTCTTCTTGCGGACAGGCACTATGTTAGATAGCCACTGATTGTATTTGGCCACCCTGATAATGCCTGATTTATGCATTTTTTCAACCTCCTCCTTGACGAGGATTTGAGTCTCTGAATTCATTCTTCGCGGCTCTTGTTTCACAGGCCTCTTGTCAGGGAGTGTTGGTAGCTGATGGCAGACCAAGTCCGGTGACAGGCCAGGCATATCCTCATACTTTTCCGCAAAGCAGTCCTTGAATTCTAATAATAAGTCAATAAGCCTCTGTTTCTCGCTAGGCTCTAAGTAAGCGCTGATAGCCACTTCCATAGGCTCCTCTGCTGTTCCGAGATTGACTTTCTCGGTAGGATCTCTGACCTTAGGAGGCGTGTCGTCCAATGCTGCAAGAGCGAGCTGGATTTCTACCTCATCCTCTTGTTCCTGATCAGAGAGTCCCTCTTCAACGATTTCCAAAGTCGCGATTTGCTCATAGGCCTCTTTTTCCACTAGATATGATGATAATCTTTCATGCAGCGAGTGGAGGGCCTCTATCCCTTCCTCTGGAAGGTAGTAATCCATTAATCGTTCAAGGGTTTAGGCACAGCGTGGCCAGGCCTCTCTAAGCCTTCTTTTGCGTGCGTAAGCCCCCACTGTGCCAGTTCAGAGGCCGTCACCCCTGTGGGGCGGCCTTTGTTATCGATGCCACTGACGTGCAATGGAGCGATAGGCTCCAAGTAGTACCTGGCATCTACATAGTTTGCGGATACTGGGAAAGGACGAGGGTCCGCCTTGATCACTTCAGCTTTGTCTGTCTCCCTGTTCCACATAATAAGTTCCTGATGGAGGGTTGACGGAACACAGTAGCTCCGGTGAATCCAATCTCTGCCCAGGATAGCGATGTAGGCCGCATAGCAGTCTGTCACAAAGAAAGCGTAAACTCCCTCTGCTGGACCTACCTTGATACGCAAGAAAAGTAAACCCAAGGTTTTTGTTACAGTCCCCGCGAAGTTCTTGAGAGTAAGAGACGTCGACTGGATCTTCTCCTTCTTGATCCCTAGCAGGTGCATGGTCCTGGTAGTAATGACATTAACAGCAGCTCCGGTATCAACCATGATCTTGCTTACTTTGGTACCGCCAATGTCCGCCGTGATGTATAAAGGTCTCATGTGTTGGACCATAGCAGGCGTTGGCCTAGTAAAACTCATGAAGAATTCTTTACCGTTAGCGTCCTCTGTTTCCAGACAAACAAACTCTTCTACCGGTGTTGGGACTGCTGACGTGATCTGTAGGGGTGGTGTATTACTTTCTTCAGCTTCTACGCATTCTTGAGCAGCGACCGGTATTGCATACCGCGCTGGAAGCACATAAACCATATTGCAGGACGTTTTGAGTTCATCTATGTCGTCCTCCAGGTTAAGCTTGGGTTCGTGGACGGGGATATCCGTGTTGAATTGTTTGACCAACCTGTCCACTAAGGATTCCTCGGCGAGGCCTTTTACTTCATATTGTTCGAGCTCTTGAACCACTGAAGCTTGTTCAAAGGAATCTGGCTTTAGTTCCTTAGCAATGTCCGCCTTTGGGGGAGCAACCACCAAACTCTGGACTTTCTTAGGTCTCCACTGTAAAGTGTCGGTAGTCTTGTCTTTGCCCCCCAGTCTCTCGAAAACCGAGGATTTGGCTTCGGGTTCCTCGCGAGACATCCTGCGCCTGACGTGTGGTCGCCTGGACGGCGAGCTCTCCTTTCGGGCCAGCGGAGGTGTTCTCTCCTTGGTAATCCTACAAAAAACAGTGGGCTTAGATGCCCCAGGTTCTGAGCTCGCCGGTTTTCGCAGACTGCGAGGAGCCACTAATGGCTTGGCGGCGAGCGCTTCCATCTCCTTCTGATACTGCTCAGGAGATTTGACCAACTGGGAAGGTTTGATCAGGCCCTGGTCTAAAGCCTCTAGCGCGCGCTTGGCTTCACCAAATCTGCGCTGCAGTTTTCGCTTCTTGGAAGGACTTATCTCCACTGCCTTCCCCTTTTCCCTGGTGTACCACTTTCCCTCTTTAATGGTAGCGGTTGAAGCAGGTGGTATGTAGGGCTTGGTCAAAATGTCTTTGTGCTTGTTCGCGACCTTTTCCTCCATCTTCTGGTCAGCCGCAGCTGCCTTCAGCTTCTTGAAGAGATTGGAGTCCTTTGGCGATGTAGGCGACCCCATTCCCTCCTTTTCTCTTGGGCTGGAAGGCTGGTAGTTTCGTGATAGCGAAGCCCACTCAATGGGCGGGAGAGAGCCAAAACAAAATGTCTGCTCGATCTCTTCGTGCGGCGCTTGGATGCCACACTCTTCTTTGCATCGCGAGCATAGCACTACTGGCGAGGCCTGACCAAATGGTTTAGTCTTCTTCTGGGCCGGAGCCTCTTTAGGCTCCGTTTTTTGTCCTTTCGTGGATAAATCCAGAGTTGGTTTCCTCTGGTTCTGCTTGGTCCAGTTCACATCGACCATGTTAATGCCAGTATCAGGAAAAGGGTTTAGGTCCACAAGCGCTGCCGCAGTTACTGGAGCTTCCACCTGAAGACTACCGTTGTTGAGCCATACCTGAATCTGGTCCTTGAGCTTCACACAATCAGCTGTATTATGGTTCCACAGGTTATGGAATTTGCAGTACTTCTTTCCTTTCAGCTGATCTGGTCGAGGGAAAGGTCCAAAGTCGGTCTTCACCATCTTCGCGGCGATCATCTCATCTAGAATCTCGTGTGCCTTGTTGGCATCATATGTATACGTCGCGAATTCAGGTTTAGTGAAGGCCATCGATTTGAGCTTGACAGGTTCCTTGGAGATTTTCAATTGCTTTAAGGCTGGGTTCTTTCTCCCTGTCAGCTCATAAGCGGCGATGTCGCTTTCATCTTCTTCCTCGTCCTCCTGAGTCACTTCCTCACTTTGATAGTGGTAGTAAGGATCATACGTAGCCGGCTGGTAGCTCAGGGCCACTACAGTGCGATGTTTCCCTGGTACGTATGTGCCTCTGGAGGCATTCTTCCTGGCGTCAGTTTCTCTGAGGAGGTGTTCGAAGCTTCCCACCTCTGTGATAAGTTCTCCCATTGACTGAATCATGCTGCCATGCTGCTTCTTTCGTTGGCGAGGCTCTAGGCCCTTGATCGCCAACTTGATCAATTCTTTCTCTGGCAGGATCACATTCAGCTTGGCCTTTTGAATCTGGAAGCGCTGAAGATAGGCCACAGCGGACTCTGTGGGCTGTTGGGCCATCTGGGTGAGAGAAGCCAAGTCTACCTCAGGTTCTGTGGCCCCGAAAGTCTCCCGGAAAAGCTTTTCCATCGCAGGCCAATCTGCTACAGTTCCTGGCCGCAATTTGGAGAACCACCTGAAAGCAGCTCCTGAGAGAGAAGTGCCAAAAATCCTGCACTTGAGGATATCATCATTCTGATACTGGCCGCATTGTACCCTGAACCTAGCCAGATGGGTTGCCGCATTCTCGGAGTCTTCCCCTGAGAAAGTAGCAAATATAATGTTCTTATAGCCCCTGGGGAAAGGCGCGAGCATTATATGTGGCGGGAAAGGTCCCTCATAGACCCCATCCATCTGGGCCCTAGGGTTAGCCTGTCTAATCATCTCCTCTACCTCATCTCGTCTCACATATTCTGGACCCGGAGGAGGAGGAGGTGGTACGGCCGCTGCATGGCGAACAGGCTGCACAGGTATTGCTTGGTTTACAGTCGCTGTTCCTTCTCCTATGTGCACAACGCGAGTTGTAGCGGGTTGTTGAAGAGTTACTGCTGGTATGGGCATCTCCTTTGCCAGCGCTGTTATCCTAACCGGATTACCAGCCTGGTCAATCCCATAGTAGCTTCCCGGCAGCTCTTGATATACGTTCTCTGCTCCGTCGCTGTCGTATTGAACGAACGTAGAATCGGACGAGGTTCCAGCGCCCTTTGAGGCCTGGTGCTTCTGCCTGGTAGTCTGCCCACTCGAGGCAGTACCTTTATCTTTGCTGCCACCGATAACTAGCGCTTGTTCTTTGTTTTTCGACGGCGTGGCAGCACCAGTTGTGGCAGGTATAGCGGTATGGCTGCTAACCCTCTCGCGCTGGTTCGGTGGCACGTATTTGCCCGAACCGGATGGTTGACCTAGAGAACCAAGGATAGCATTGGGATCACCCAGGGTCTGGTTTAATACCTCCTTAGCCTGGTTCAGCTCGGCCCTCTGCATGGCAACCTCGGTTGCGAGGATCTCTCCATCTTTACGGAGACCAGCCATGTCGGCCGTTGTTTGCTTCGTATGGTTCGCAATAGCCTCTATTATTCCTTTCTGGCGCTGGTTCTGCTCTTCTGCGATACCTGAAGCATGGGCCATCAACGCATTCTCAGTCTGTGAGATTTGCTGCTTAGTTTCCTTCGCTTGTTGGGAAATGCGCTGGTTTATCTCGCGTATGACCTGGTCGGCTCTCGCATTATCCCTTGCAAGGTCAGCAGCTATTTTCTTGCTGTGGTTTTCGATGTTCTCCAGGATAATTGCGAACGCGACCTCAGAGGAGGCCCCTTCTGGGATAGGCTTTGGAACAAAAGCCTCTCTTGGGACCCTCGTCGCTGTGTTGGAGCTAGCGACGGTATCAACCGGCTCGCTGGCCTGGTTATTAGTGACAGTTTGACCCTCAGTAGCGGTCGAGTGACTCTCTCCTTGTTCAGTTGACATATCGGAGGATTGGGGATGAAGAGCGAATCTTTGAGTCACTTGTTGCTCAGAAAGACCACGACAATCCGCGCGAGAATGCGGCTTGTAGCTGGAGGTCTTGTGCTTTGGGCAGTTAGCGTAAACCTTTTGGTAGGGGTTTTCGCTTGACTTCCCAATGGCTACGTTCACGAAGAGACACTAGTTTGGTCCCACTGGGCGTGCCAAAATGTTTGGCTCCAAAACCAGTTGGCTTGCAAACTGTCTCTTTTGAGCGTGTGATTGCGCAGGCGTGCCAGCACCGTGGGGTGCAGTCGTCGGGGTAGTCCCTTGACCTGACTTCTTCTTCAAGCGACCGTGGATGAGGAGAGCACCAACCTCGTCACGGGGTTCTTCTCTAGCCTTCCGGAGAAGGACTTCTTGCCTTACTGGGTAAGGGCTTTGGTTGTGGTCTCTTGCGTTCACCAAATCGATACTTAGTGTTGTAGACTAAGCAGAGCAATCATTGGGAAGTTGGGAGAAGCACGGGGTTGCGCTAAAGCGTGACTCTAGCTTCGCTGGGTGCGAGGGCGTTACCCTTGCTTCGCTGGAAGTAACAGTGGCGGTTGCGCTTGCAGTCGGCTCGCTGGGAGACTGGGACTGGAAGTACGGTCGCCGGGTTGATCTGGTGATGCTAGCAGTCGGCTCGCTGGGAGACTGGGACTGTATCGCGGTCACCGGGGTTCAACGAGGTTGAAGGTTTGCTCCTGGGAGGCTTTGTAATCGCTGGGATTGATTGATTTGAGAGAGGTCCTTCATCTGTCCTTGAAACCTGGTATATATACCTAGGGTTTCGACCGTTCCTTGTCGTAAAAGGATTATTGACTGGAGTTTCCTAGTCAATCTCTATTACTTGATTCCAATAGGACATTGCTCTCCTCATGGATTCCGAAATAGGCGGAGTTGTAACCCAAAACCAAGTATGTTTATTTTTGGGCCGCAGGTATCGGCCCGCTGTGCTAGATCCACTGAAGGATATTGCCAAAATTACTTTTGGGCTCAAACAAAAGGCACGCCTGCTTGGATTGGCTTGATAAACAAGAACCAAACTCGGTGATCTACGTGTCGTTTGGGACAACAACATGCATGACAGACGAGCAGATCAAGGAGCTGGCTATTGGGTTGGAACAAAGCAACCAGAAGTTCATTTGGGTGTTGAGGGATGCTGATAAAGGTGACCTTTTCATTGACGGAGACCAAGTTAGAAAGGCTGAGCTTCCAGAAGGGTACGAAGAGAAAGTGAAAGATAGGGGAGTAGTGGTCAGAGATTGGGCGCCCCAATTGGAGATTTTGTCCCACAATTCAACTGCTTGGTTTCTGAGTCACTGTGGATGGAACTCGTGCATGGAGAGCCTCACTTTGGGAGTGCCCATAGCATGTTGGCCGATGCACTCAGACCAACCGAGGAACACGACTTTGGTGACGAGGGTGCTCAAAGTTGGTCTCGTTATAAGGGATTGGGAGAGAAGGAACGAGCTTATTACGTCGTCAATGGTGAAAGATGGTGTGGAGAAACTGATGGGATATGGAGAAGTGGATGAGATAAGGAAGAAGGCAAGAGAGTTGGGTGCTGCCGTAAGAGGATCTATGGTGGAAGGTGGAGATTCTCGCGTGGAGTTGTCTTCTTTTATTGCTCACATCACCAGATAATTATGATGATCGAAAATGGGAATGTACGTAGTATTGGGAAGAATTGATGTATGATAATCAGTTGCGAAAAAGACTACTAGTTCATGCCCCGTCTTTTTGTAACCACTTTGGAAAGCAAAGCACAACAACTGTATGAAGTACCATCTTGAATTTTTCTTTTAAGTAGCAGGTGTTAGTTTCAATGTCTTTATCCTGATCGACGAGCTAGTGAGTTACTGCTGCACATGCAAGGACTAGACAGTTGGTACGTACGAGATAGTTGCTTCTAGCAACTAGACTTGGGTGCAATTCACTTGGTCAGAACCTCTCATGCAGTCAGTTTTCCTTGAAGTTTTTCATTACTCGAACATTTTGCTCCACGATGATGACTTTTACTGGGCATGATCAAAATTTTTTTAACCGGATCTATTCATCAAGCAGAAAGAATATCGGTGCTGATCGATGATAATAATGAGTGTACGTGTGAAGTCTGCAATATATTATTATTTTTTTTATGTTGTTTCTCCTTTTTTCTTCTTCTTAATTTTCTTGATTAAGCACCAATTATATCATATTCTGCATATATACGCTTGCCGACATGCTAATTAAGATCATGATGTTCAGTCAAAAATGTTTTGGAAAAAAAAAAAACTCTTGATATTTTAAGGTGGAGGGAGATCTTATGGCCATTATTCTAATATATATCAGCAATAGATGCATGGAAATTGAGAAGGTTTGAGTAAGAAGTGTGCGATAAGATATGCAGACGCTGAGACGGACTAGTCGATCTGTTCAACCTTTTCTGCAATGTTGATGTAGGTGATGATCAAATTTATCAAGATATTCAATTACTTATATATACAGTTATACTTTTTTTATTATTTTTGGCGGCGGCGATAAAACACTACTACCAGAGATGCATCAATAGTGAGTGACCATATGCAAAAGAAAAAGGGTCTTGACGGGATGATTAGGAAAAGAAATAATGATAAATAAATAAATAAAAGAGATGATAATGTTCAAGAATTTTTTTTTTTTTTTTTTGAGAAGATAATGTTCGAGAACTTTAAAAGGATTCTTTCAAAACAAGAACTTAAAAAGGGATTGGCCACCTACCATCTACAAGGTGGCTACAAAAGGAAAAGAATTGGTTAATTGAAAGGGGAAAATATCTCATAAAATGACCTTATCATAAATAATTTAAAAAATCAAATGGAAAAAAATCTCACACATGAAGAAAAGACCTAATAATAACATATAGGGGGCGGATCCGTGGCCACCTAAATTATAGTTAAAATTATACTCTGATTCTAGACCATTAGATCATATAACAACTTTAGTCTGAAACGACAAACAACATACAAAACATTATTTACTTTTCTTCTCTTTTTTAAGGTAAAAAACCTTAAGAGTCAGATTTATTGATTTATTGACGAGAAGAGAATAACATACAGGAAAAAAATAAAAAAACATAAATCATCTACATTTTCATTAGTATAAAAACCCTTGAGGCCTTGAGTACTGAACCCAAGAACTCATATCAAAAACCTTATAGGGCATAGTAGCCAACCATTTTTCAAGTTTTGTATTCATGGCTTCTAATGAAGTGGTGATTGTCATGGTGCCTTTACCATTGCAAGGCCACCTCAACCAGCTCCTCCACCTCTCCCGCCTCATCTCCACCTACAACATTCCCGTCCACTTCGTCGGAACCCCCAATCACAACCGTCAAGCCAAGCTTCGAGTCCAAGGCTGGGATCAAACCTCAGACGGCTCAAACTATATCCAATTCCATGACTTCACCATCCCTCCTTTTCCTTGCCCCCCTCCCAACCCTAGTGCACCAACTAAGTTCCCTTCGCATCTCCAACCCACATTTCAAGCCACCACCCATCTCCGCCACCCAGTCGCCACACTTCTACGCAAACTAGCCTCTCAGTCAAGGCGAGTAGTCATCATCCACGACTCCCTCATGGCTTCCGTCATCCAAGACGTGGGTTCCATCGTAAACACCGAGTCCTATACCTTCCACACTGTTTCCGCCTTCGCCATTTTCCTGTTATTATGGGAATCAATTGGAAAGCCTTCTAAGCTAGAAGGGGTGGAGGTCCAAATCCCTGACACCGTCCCCCGTCTCGAGGATTGTTTCCCCGACGAGTTCTTTGATTTCGTTGTTGCTCAATATGAATACAAAAAGTACAGCTCAGGGAGCATCTTTAACACCAGCAAAACCATAGAAGGTCAGTACATAGATTTACTAAGCAAATTAGGTGATAATAAGAAGCATTGGGCTATTGGGCCGTTCAACCCGGTGTCCATATCCCTGAAAACTCCAAAGCACATGTGCTTGGATTGGCTTGATAAACAAGATGCCAACTCAGTAATATATGTGTCTTTTGGAACAACCACCACCATGACAGATGAACAGATCATGGAGTTGGCTATTGGGTTGGAAGAAAGCAAACAAAAATTCATTTGGGTATTAAGAGATGCTGACAAGGGTGACCTTTTCCTCAACGGAGACCAAGTTAGAAAGCCTAAGCTTCCAGAAGGGTATGAACAGAGAGTGAAAGATAGGGGAGTAGTAGTTAGAGATTGGGCGCCCCAGTTGGAGATTCTGTCGCACAAATCAATTGCTTGGTTCGTAAGTCATTGTGGATGGAACTCATGCATGGAAAGTGTCACCATGGGAGTTCCCATAGCATGTTGGCCGATGCACTCGGACCAACCAAGAAACACGGTTCTGGTTACTAGGGTGCTCAAAGTTGGTCTGGTTATGAGAGATTGGGAGAGAAGGGGTGAGCTTGTGACATCTTCAATGGTGAAAGATGGTGTGCAGAAATTGATGGGATCTGGAGAAGCGGATGTGATAAGGAAGAGGGCAGGAGAGTTGGGTGTTGCTGTGAGAGGGTCGATGGCGAAAGGCGGAACTTCTCGGGTGGAGTTGTCTTCATTTGTTGCTCATATTACTAGATAATACTGAAACATGAAATGTCGTGCTAGGAATAAAAAAAATTATAAATAAAAACATTCTTATAAACGTAAAGTTGTATGTGCACTTTTAATTCTGTAAGAAAAACTTGTTAAAGTGGCTCAATTTCGGAAAGATCTACCAAAAATGGAGGTCTGCGCCTTTCCTCCATTCAATAATAGAAAGCTTTTTGAATCGTTTTAATTTTTTGAATTATTTTTTGGTGCATCGCTAATTTTGAATTGGAAATACAAATTCACTCTAGTTATACTTACCAATTCTTTTTAGAAACAATATCAGCAATCCAGTTCATCCGTAATCTGACTCGTATAGCCATGACATAATCAAATTGGTCTTCATATCTCGAAATGGTAGAATCACTTGTTCACCGCAAAAGGGATCCAGATTTGGACCACATAAATGTAATGATTCAAGTCATGCATGTAATAGAGTTTTTATTTTTATTTTTTTGGAGATTAATGAAACCCTTAAATCCTTAATGAAACTTCATTAATAATTACCAATGGGAGTAAACCCAATGGGAGATGCCCAAAACAGGGCCCAATTACAAATAAATCCAATAAGGAAAATTATAACTCAACCATAATCCACATGGACAAGCAAAAGAGTGTAACTCTAAAAATTAAATAAAGCATCAACTCCTACAATACTAACCCTTGAGGGTGCGAGAAGTGTTGAATCGAAGTGATGAGTACCGAGTGACCGTTGCCAGAAAAATCCCAAAAAGCAGATCCAGTCAAAACCAAAGTTTAAGGGGATGAGAGAGAGGAACCAATACCACACACTGACTTTCTCTTCTCCACCAGAGAGACTCAAACCGGAAAGGGAACAAAGCCACCGAAATGGGACAGAAGCCAATAGTAAAGAAAAAAACCAATGGTGAATGGGGAGTGAACATGAGTGAGCATCCATACTCCTTTAGGTAATTGATTCTCACTTTCAAGAGGTAGCCACAAAATCTTTCATGGAGCAGGTCTTTGGTAGATGGAGGGGAGTTGGTGTGAGGTAATGGGTGAGGGGAGTCATGGAGTTTTTTGGATCTGAATTTTTTTTGGGTTGATCGGCAAAGAAAGGAGGAACAAGGTCCTCTAGAACTGAACATAAGCCAGCAAAATCAGCACAAAATGGGTGTAAATCACCACAAGGGGTGTGAGAGAAGCGAGAGAAAAAGATGAAGAACAAATGAACTGAGAAACAGAGAGGCCAAACTAGAGAGGCCGCCCCCAACTCTCAAGCCTTCGATCTAGATCTAGAGGGATCAAGATCCGGGCAAGAGAGAAGGGGGAGGGAGATAGGTTTTCTCAGATATGTTTTCTCTCTCTAGGTTTTAGAGAGAGATGCTCTGTTGGTTGGAGTGTAGAGTATTTTGTTTTCTAACTTTTTGACTTTTCCTAGGTTCAATGACAGTTTCATGCTGTTTTGTTTTCTCACTTTAAGAAGATCGAACTAGGATTCACAAGGCCAAGGTGCTTTGTTATAGTCTATATATCATATCCATAATGATTGTAGAATTTATTTTTTATAAACTTTACATCGATCTCTAGATCGATTCTAAATTTAGTAATTATTTGTTCAGTGTCTTTATCACTTGGTTTAAGCAAGGATTGCAACTATGGATCCAAAACATACATGACATTTAGAACAGTAAGCATGAATTGCATCTTGTCCTTCCATCTGGTGAAATATGTTCCATCAAATTTCTCAAATGTGTAGACATCTTGGTTGATAATACTCATATATATGTTTCTAGACTTGTTCTCCATAGTGAAAATAATACTTTAAGATTGTTGGATATATAGATTAAAATAGGAGAATGGGAAAAAAGGAAATAAAAGGACAACTTTGAGAAATGATTCAAATTATACCTCAAAGTTGTTCTTCTATTTTTTTTTTTTCCATTCTCATACTTTCATTAATATACCCAACACATCAGACCCAATTTTCACCGGAGCAAACATCCTTATATGTAAGAGGTGCAATTCTTAGTCTCAAATTTAGTATTATTACTTCAAACCATATTTTTCAATATACCCAACACATCAAACTCAGTTTTCACTGGAGCAAACATCCTTATAAGAGGTGCAATTCATAGTCTTAAATTTAGTATTATTACTTTAAACAATATTTTTCAGTAAGTTTGATATGGCAGGTGAGTGAGGTAACAAATTTGCCTTTATACACTAAACTAAATCTAGATCTATGTATGGTTTAGTAATCTTTCTAGTCAAATTTCTCACTTTTACTTTCACACTGTGATATAAGTTGCAGGTTATTTCAATCTATTTTCTTTTCAATATAATGGTAAGGATTTAAGCCTAGCTGACGCTTGTAGTTCAACTGTGCTTTAGGACGAATCATTAGACTTTACTTTGAGAGAGAGAGAGAGAGAGAGATTCACATTAAGCTTATGAGATATAAGTACATCATATAGTTATTCTAGTCTATCCTCAATTCAAACTTAAAATGTATGAAACAAAAGCGTCTTTTAAATTAGTAGATCTGTTACCTATTTGTTTAGAGATAAGAGATAACATTATAAGTGCGACTATTATCACCTTACCATTTTCTTTGTTCACCCTACATTTTAATTTCAATTATTAAATTTACTTATCTAACTCATTTATCTTTTCAGAAATATCCTTATATGACATATCCAATTAAAAAAGAAACTTTTTTTAACGAAATCTCTCATTAATTTAGGATTTTTTTTTAAACAGTACATGAACTAAAGGTCACTATGAATTAACGTTCCTCACTTTACACTAATTACACTTTGGTACCTGGACTATAAAACCCGACCCAATTATTGTACCTGCCGTTAATAACACCGCTAACCTTATGTCATTATATATTTTTTAAAGGGTAGTTTGGTATTTTCACACACACACACTCTCTCTCTCTCTCTCCCTCTCTCTGCAACCAGCAATCGGGAAAACAAATCTTCAGAAAATACCAGAAATCAAATGATCATATGTTCTTCATGTTCAACCAAGCCAAAGAACAGTAGAGACACCCATAACCCATAGCATACGATACCATGATTCAGGCTTGGAATTGCAGACGAAGCAAACCTTCTCTTACTATTTCTCGCTCTGCTAAAAGTTGGTCGCTAATACTCGGATTGCTTTATAATCTAAGAAGACTGATAGTATATAATGCTTGATTTGTTTCTGTCAGAATCCAATTGGAAAGAAGATGACTTTGCCGAGATGAGAGTGTCTCTCTTGAACAGATTGGAATATGTTATTTGGTCGTTGATGGCTTCTGGAGGTCAATCAAAGGCTAGACTATGGCTTTGCAACACTATAGCTGACATAAATTCTATCACTCATCATCAACGTGAGTTATTTATCGACTTATTGAGATCTAAGCAGCTGACGAAGAGCACCGAGCTCTTACTTCTCTCTGATTTTGCAAATCCTTCTCGGGAACACGTACATTATACCCATCTTGCTTGCATCTTCTGATCTGGGTTTTGGAGAAGAGCACAGGGAGATCTGAATTCTGTTACATGTGGAAGATTTACAAGGATTTGGGGTTCGTTCATTTGCTATTTGGGCTTCATTCTTGTCTTCTGGTCCTTACTACCTTGTGCTTCATAGCAGTTCTAATCTAGGCTCCCAAAATGGAAAAGGAGGAGAAGCAGCAAGCAAAAACCAGCAATTTTATCCATGAAAATAGAGAAGATGCAGACGAAAGAGAAAGAAATAGATGAAGAAGAAAGAGAACAGTTAGAAAGAAATGAACGAGTAGGAGAGAAAGAGAGCTGGGTGATCAGAGTAGGAGAGAAAGAGATGGGTGTTCTGAGTAAAAATCTGAAAAGACAACTTTATCCTTGAAAAGTAGTCGGGTTTTATAGTCCAAGTACCAAAATGTAATTAGTGTAAACTGAGGAATGTTAATTCACAGTGACCTTTAATTCATGTACAGTTCAAAAAATTTTCCCTTTAATTTATACCAATAAAAAGCAAAATATATTAACGTTTCTTAATAAAATCATAATTTGATTTGGGAGATTCTATTCATACCTCCTAAATTGATATTTTGACCTCTCATTCTAAAATTTGCACAAAACTTCCAATCTTGCCCTTTTTTGTATCCACGCAATTTTTTCCAATAGAAATCTACTAGTAATTAATATCTTATTTTTTCATCACTTAAAACTCAGTTCATAGCTATGACTTAACACCATTCACCTTGTAAGCTTGGATACTCTTATGAACCTCCTTCTATTTCTTAATAAATAGTGCAATTTACAATATCACAGGATGACTATTATCAAAATCAATTTCCCTAAACCCAAATCAGGCTAGCAACATAGTCTACTCTAGCAAAAAAAAAAAACCATAAAAAGAGACCAAGATAACAATTAACGATCAACTCCATGAAGCGAAGCAATTAAGCCAAACTAGAAAGAAACAAAAAGAATAGGAAATAGAAATTGCTTTTCGATCATTATTTTCTTGATTGTTCTTCTCTATATTCTTTGTCCTTTATTCCATTTTGCAATCTTTAACATTCTACCTTAATCAAAGTTGCCCAATAATCCTCATGTATGGCTGTAAGAGAATGAGGGAGGGGGAAGGGGGGAGAAGAGAAGGTGCAGATTTTATTTATTTTTTTTAATCTTTCATTTTGTTCATTTTTTAGAAGGGCAAAGTTGGATTTAAAAACTTCCAAAAATTGTTGGAGGTCTAAATACCATTTTAGGAGGTATGAATAGAACTTCCCATTTGATTTACTTCTTTTTTTTTTATTTTTTTTCTTTCAGTTTCAATGTTCGTCTAAGTTAACAACTATGAGCAATGAAGAAGATATTGATTTTTTTTTTCTCATGCTTAAAATTTTTACTTTTTGTATTCACAAGATTTTGATGAAGTTAACACTAATGGTTGTGTAAATTGAATAGAGAATTAACGATGAGGAGGCAACAAAAAGACAAAAGAAAATAGTAATAAATTCAAATTTGGGTGGAGAAGAGAAAGATTTTTTTTTTTTTTTGACAAAAGATGAAGATTAACGTTATCTAGTGAGAAATCAAATTGTCTTTGTATTTAATTAATTGATTATGTATTTAGCTTTTCTTACATATTTGGATTTTAGAAACTCAGTATACTTAGAGCATCTTTAGCAATGCTAGCTATTTTTGAGTTAAATTTTAGCTAAAGTAGCTAAAAAGTCATTTTGGTTAGCCATTTTAGAAATACGTCTGCATCAGTGCTCTCTATTTTAGCTAGTTTTGAATTTATATTATTTTTTAAATGAAGATTAAATAGTTTAAATATATTTATATGTTATATAAAATAACTCAATAGGAATGTTTTAAATTATAGAGAGCCTCATCTCGCTCTCTATATTTAGAAGCGAGATAGCTAAAAGTTATAATAGAGAGCCACTTAGGAGTCTGGTGCAGCAGCTAAAATATATAAAAAGCTAAACATGCTCTCCAAAATAGCTAAGAAGCAAAAATAGAGAGTCTGCTAAAGATGCTCTTATTAGTCATTTTGCACTTGGGTAATATAGTCTTTCAATAATTCAAATGTTTTAAGGTGAATAAGTACTCAAGTGCATAAAGCAACAAAGTATAGCTCTCATTTTTATCATTTTTTTTTATGACCTATTAAAATGATCAGTCAAATAAGCTAAGTGGTTTGATACTTTGATGGCATCCATATTTCATCAGTATACCATATTTTTTTTTTTAATCAGAAGGAATGATTCATTCATTATCAAGAAAAATACATCAAGGAGTATATAGTGGCCTCATTAAACCCCCCACAAGTCGGATGGGAAGAGTACCACACTCCATTTACACATACTCAACTACTTGACTCTTGAATTAAAATTGAATTAAGCCACTCCGGCACGATCCTCCACCAATAAGTAGGGAAAGGTAGAGAAAGCGCGGTTCTTGCCACATAGTGGGCAGCCTTATTGAACTCTCTAGGGACATAACCCCAACTACAGGACTGAAACTGACTCAAAAGTACCTTTGCTTCATCAACGAGAACTCCATCCGAGCTGAGGTCATCTTGGGTAGAGTTTAACGCCGTGAAGACATTTTGGGCATGGTATACCATGTTGGACACATGTTTAAGCCATGTTATTATTTATTTAGTGAAATGTCAATTTCATTAAATAAAAGAGATTAAGGTATGACCTACCTCTCAATGTTATCACAAAAACAACCATTATCTAAGCAATTTCAGTTATTTGACTTTCACGTACATCGCATGTGTGGTGGAATAATTTTACTTTGGAATGATGTTCAGTTTAATCTTTCTATTTCCTTTAGGCATAACCGCTTCCTGAATTGTTTAGTTACTGTACATACCACCTATATCACATACCGCCAAGCATAAGCAACGACCTCTTAGGTGGGCCCCGCGACATGGCTAGTCCCGCCTACGACATGCATCCGGTAGTCCGACACCCGAGCTACCTCGCTATGGTGGAGGTCGGCCGGTACCTCGTAGGGAGGCCACCCTCCCATACTCTCCAAGAGGCTTCAAGAGAAGCAATATGTACATTGTATCCCACATCGGAAATATAGAATAGATGGGGACTTCCCTTAGCTATAAAGGGAAGTCCTCCCCTTCTTGGAAGGGATGGATCCATGATCCCCACACTTGTATCACTACAAAGGTCACTTGACCTCACTCATAGTAAAATATCTAAGTGGACGTAGCCTTGCCCCAAGTGCAAGGTGAACCACTATACATCCGGTGTCATCTCTCTCTCTCTCTCCATCATGCTTCTTAGTTACCGTATTCTTCAGTAGAAACATTGGCGCTAGAAGGAGGGTCCCTAAGTTTGGGTAACGAGCCTCCGACCTTGAGCAAGAGTCATGTACGGGTACCACAGGTCATCGGGTACATGGGTACATGCAAGACACCCCACCTCCCTCCCCAAGCCTCCAACGAGCCATCCGGTACTCTAGCCATCCGGTACTATGATCCATCCGGTACTTGAGGCATCGGGTACATGAGTCACCCTCTACTCCCAAGCTCCACTCCTCCGGGACTCATGAGTAGGCGGGTACGCACAGGACCCCGTACCCTTACTTCTACAACCAAGATCCACTTTCAAAAGTTCCCGACCGGGACTCTTTGAGAAGACCCCGCTTTTGGTCCTCTTCCAATATCCTCATCACTACCTTGGTCAACGAACCATCTATCCGGCACTTTGGATACCCGCACCGTCCGGGACCTCTTTGATTTCTAATCCTCCCGGTATCTCATCAACATCTCGGTGACGGTCACCGCTGCAAGTAGCCAAGCTTCTCAACTCGTCCGCGTACCAGTAACCAACCCCGGAGACCGATGCATTTGTCTCTTCACCGGCATCACCCATCCATGTCTTCGGCAGCATCCTCCATTCTCGGTGACTTGCCAGAATGGAACCAAATTTGAATCCTACGATGATCTTCCAGCGACCCACCACTCGGTCTCGGTCTCGATACTGGTAGCAATCTCAGAAACATCTCTCGGTGACTCACCAGTAACTCCATCACCCCACGGCTAGCTCCCGTCCGGTAACTAACCACGAGTCTCAGCGGAACACCCCTCCCGGCATCAATTTTGCCACTCGGCATCGGTACTTTGAGAGTATTTAGCGTGGTGGTTTCACCGGTACTTTGCTTAATGCATCCTCAGCGGTATCTAAAAAATAAAAAAATAAAAACAACGAACTCTGGGCACCGGGGGACTTGTTTGGACACCCAATCCGTCCGGGACTGGTTTGGAACACCTTCATTGGCCATCACAACATCTGCAGGGCTCTTGCCTTCACCGGTACCCCTGCCATCATCGGGTACCTGCTGGCCTCCTTCACCCACTACTCTCCAGGAATCAGACACGTCCGGCGTTTCAAAAAAAAAAAAAAAAAAAAAGAGAACTTCTCTCGGCACCCAAGAATCTCGGATCATCACCGGTACCTTCATCAGCAGCTCATCCCGGTAGCAGCTTCGTTTTTCGATGTCGACTTTGCTCCCCGGCAACACTTTCAGCTCCCGGCAACGGCAACTCACATCCCACCTGAGCCTCCGGTAACACCACAACCATCATCCTGGTCGCTCCCACTTACAGGATCACCGGACCCGCTCGCACCCCTCTGGGTCACCAGGAGTTTTCCCTTTCCTACTCACCTTCTTGGTCGAAGCCTCCGGTATTATCAATATCTTCTCCCGGCACTCAGAGCTTCACCTCCCGGTATCTTATCGGCATTCTCTACCGTCCTCAGCCCACTATACCTCTCAGCGGTGAGATCGTAACCCCATGCATATTACAACCACCAAGAGTCCCAGAGCAGTTTCGAACACGACCCCGATCAAGAAGCCATCTTTCTGGCACTTTGGGTACTTACACACCACCGGGACCTTTCTGACTTCTTCCCCACCGGGATCCTCATCATCATCTTGGTCACAGTTACGGGTTGTGGAGTTCATGGCCCCGGCGGATATGGTTGCCTCAGTTGCCTGCCTAACCCGGTGAACAACGCCTCCATGCAAAGCTAAGTTGTCGTATACACACTTTCAATTATTATCTCAAGCAACCCATGCTTTCATTCTATGCATGGTCTATTCAATTAAGGCTACGTATCAAGCAGTTACGTCCATGCAAACCTGCATGGTTCTTTATAGCATGATATACTTACACATGCCCTGCAACTTTGTTCAATAACACATGCAAGATATATTCAGTTGACACCTAGCTTGTTCTATTCCTGTATGGACACATAAGCCTCCTATACATACTGTGCCTATGCGATAAGACTAAGGCACTCAGCCTTAATTGAATAGCATAATTGGAATGTCACCATGAGAGCACTTTTCAAAACAGGGAAATCTTATACTCGGACAACTCCGTCATTGCTTACAATGTTTATATCATTTTCGACCGGTTCCAAGTAAGTTCTCACTTACGCTCTTTCAATTTGAGCTAATACAAATGCTTTACATGCTTCAATAACGATTTCTATAATCTAAGCATATGCTTACAACATTTGATACTTTCAATAGCATATTCATTGTGCCTATTTATTAATGTCGTGCTTTAATTTAATTGCAAACCAATCAAAATCGCTACATATATGCATGTGACACTAAACAACGTGTTACGTACGGCACTTAAAAATCCTCGCCCCGAGCGAGGTACCCTCAAGGGGTAAGTCAAGGTCCAATGCTTGTGTAAATCTCCTCCTATCATGCGAGGCTAATATCATCATTCTTCCCGAGGCCACGCCACCGGGTAAAGGAGGCCTACAGGCCCTCATTCAACCCCATTGGGTTAAGGAGGCTCAAGCCCTCACGTGACCCCACCGGGCCACGTTGTACAAGCCCTCATGCTACCCCATCGGGTACCAGAGGCATCAAGCCCTCATGCTACCCTATCGGGTACGAGAGGCATCAAGCCCTCATGCTACCCTATCGGGTACCAGAGGCATCAAGCCCTCATGCCACCCTATCGGGTACCAGAGGCATCAAGCCCTCATGCCACCCTATCGGGTACCAGAGGCATCAAGCCCTCATGCCACCCCATCGGGTACGAGAGGCATCAAGCCCTCATGCTACCCCATCGGGTACCAGAGGCATCAAGCCCTCATGCTACCCTATCGGGTACGAGAGGCATCAAGCCCTCATGCTACCCTATCGGGTACGAGAGGCATCAAGTCCTCATTTACCCCATCGGGTACCAGAGGCATCAAGCCCTCATGCTACCCTATTGGGTACCAGAGGCATCAAGCCCTCATGCTACCCCATCGGGTACGAGAGGCATCAAGCCCTCAGGCTACCCCATCGGGTACTAGAGGCATCAAGCCCTCATGCTACCCTATCGGGTACGAGAGGCATCAAGCCCTCAGGCTACCCCATCGGGTACTAGAGGCATCAAGCCTTCATGCTACCCCATCGGGTACAAGAGGCATCAAGCCCTCATGCTACCCCATCGGGTACAAGAGGCATCAAGCCCTCATGCTACCCCATCGGGTACTAGAGGCATCAAGCCCTCATGCTACCCCATCGGGTACAAGAGGCATCAAGCCCTCATGCTACCCCATCGGGTACTAGAGGCATCAAGCCCTCATGCTACCCTATCGGGTACTAGAGGCATCAAGCCCTCATGCTACCCCATCGGGTACGAGAGGCATCAAGCCCTCATGCTACCCCATCGGGTACGAGAGGCATCAAGCCCTCACTCTACCCTATCGGGTACTAGAGGCATCAAGCCCTCATGCTACCCTATCGGGTACTAGAGGCATCAAGCCCTCATGCCACCCTATCGGGTACGAGAGGCATCAAGTCCTCATTCTACCCTTCCGGGTGCAGAGGCTCAAGTCCTCATTCTACCCTTCTGGGTGCAGAGGCTCAAGTCCTCATTCTACCCTTCCGGGTATCAGAGACTCAAGTCCTCATTCTACCCTTCCGGGTATCAGAGGCTCTGGTCCTCATTCTACCCTTCCGGGTATCAGAGGCTCTGGTCCTCAATCTACCCTTCCGGGTATCAGAGGCCCAAGTCCTCATCCTACCCTTCCGGGTATCAGAGGCCCAAGTCCTCAGTCCTCATTCTACCCTTCCGGGTATCAGAGGCCCAAGCCCTCATTCTACCCTTCCGGCTATCAGAGGCTCAAGTCCTCAATCTACCCTTCCGGGTATCAGAGGCCCAAATCCTCATTCTACCCTTCCGGGTATCAGAGGCTCGAGTCCTCATTTACCCTTCCGGGTATCATAGACCCAAATCCTCATTCTACTCTATCGGGTACCATAGGCTCAAGCCCTCGGAAAATCCCACTTGGTACCGGAGGCGGGGTAAGCGAAGGTCCAATCCTTTGCTTTTTGAATCATCTCACCTCCCGAGCGTTCTGTACACTTGGGGGACTTGTTCATACCACTTATCACAAGTGGAGATAGTACCCGACCGGGACTATCATTGAGCTTCACGCTCATACTTTCGTGTTATGGTCTATTAATGGAAATATTGAAATTTTTCACATATTGTTGATCGCAACAATTAAATTTCTTTTACATCCCATTAATAAGACCATAGGACAAAACTCACACCCGCTCAACATGAGCGAGCTCATCTCTTACGTTCCCGTTACACATGAGCCAAACAATCAGGTTATGGCTTATACGTTCGGGTTAAGTAAGTTAGAGTTCCTTCTTCTAACCTATACTTGGGGGACTATCATGGTCACGCCATAGTCTTGCTAGTATTGTCAATGGTTACTTCGATACCGGAGCTTCATTCTTAGCCTTACCGGCTTCGTCTACCATAGCCTAAATCCAAATTCCTGTTTTTCTACGTGACTTGGGGGACTCGGCGAGTAACTACACTCCCGATCCTAACACATGTATCACGTGCATACAACATTACATATCATTATGTGTCAACGTGTTCATCACACATCTATGCATCATATGCACTTCGTTATACTATCATAACACATACATTTTCGACTTATACCTCGTACTTCAAACATTACATAATATGTGCATACACACATTGTGTAACATGCATCTCACATAAACATTCATGCACCTCGATGCATTTGACTCAAATGTCACTTCAATTGCCCTAGCGCAATCAAATATGCTTTGTGTGCACTCATCTTATTTGCAGGTACTAGCTTGATGAGGGCCCCGGGGCACCAACATACCCGTAGAGTCCCTTCTTACTTACGGAGCTGGGGGACTAGTATGGGTATAGCGTTCAACAAGGTCATCACTCATACTTGGCGGCATCATATTTAAACTCCCCAACCAAGAAGCGCCTCTTACTCGGGAACTTGGGGGACTTGTACATACCACCTATATCACATACCGCCAAGCATAAGCAACGACCTCTTAGGTGGGCCCCGCGACATGGCTAGTCCCGCCTACGACATGCATCCGGTAGTCCGACACCCGAGCTACCTCGCTATGGTGGAGGTCGGCCGGTACCTCGTAGGGAGGCCACCCTCCCATACTCTCCAAGAGGCTTCAAGAGAAGCAATATGTACATTGTATCCCACATCGGAAATATAGAATAGATGGGGACTTCCCTTAGCTATAAAGGGAAGTCCTCCCCTTCTTGGAAGGGATGGATCCATGATCCCCACACTTGTATCACTACAAAGGTCACTTGACCTCACTCATAGTAAAATATCTAAGTGGACGTAGCCTTGCCTCAAGTGCAAGGTGAACCACTATACATCCGGTGTCATCTCTCTCTCTCTCTCCATCATGCTTCTTAGTTACCGTATTCTTCAGTAGAAACAGTTACAGATGTGCATTCTAATGTTTAATCATTTACTACTTTCTTATATATGTATCCTCATAGAGAGTTACAACTCTCGCTTTGGACTGATTTGCTGTCTTTAAGACCTGATTCTGACCCTTGGACGTTGATTGGTGATTTTAACTGCATCCTTGATCTTTCTGAAAAATCTGGAGGCCTTCAAAGGACTACTTCTTACATGGTTAATTTTAACCAATTCCTTAATACTGCTCAATTATTTTCTCCTCCTGCCTCTGGTCCCCCTTATACTTGGTGTAGCCAACAACAAGGTTCTGATCGCATTTATGAACGCTTAGATCGAATTGTTCTTACTTGAGATCTTTTATCTCTATTTTTTCCTCCATGTGTTTGCATATCTTCCTATAGTCTGCTCTGATCATGGTCTAATTTGCTGGTCTTCTTACTCTAATAATCCCTGTTTCAAACGTCCTTTTAAATTTGAAGCTATGTGGTTGCACCATGATCACTTTCATACTGTTGTTTCCCAAGCTACCTCTAACCTGTATAATGGTCCTCCTCTTCATCATTTTCTTGCTTTCATTAACTGTTTCCAATTCCTTCCTAAAAACTAGAACCATACTCATTTTGGTCACATTTTTTCCCTTAAAAGTAATCTCATTCATCAATTATCTCAAGTTCAAAAACTAATTAATTCTTCTCCCAACCCAAACCTTTTTTTTTTTTTCTTTCAGACCCAACTACAAAATCTCTCTATTTCTGAAGAACTTTTCTGGAGGCAAAGAGCAAGAACTAATTGGTTAATACATGGTAATAGGAATACCACTTATTTCTAGGCACAAGCCCTCATTCGCTAAAAAAGAAAATAGATCACTCACCTTATGGATGATCATGGTCTTCCCTTATCTGATCCTTCTCAAATCTCTAACCTTCTAATTGCTTCTTTCCAGAAACGTTTTACTCCTACTTCTGTTCCCCATTTTTCTGATAGTCATAATTTTACTAGTTTTATTCGCCCTGTCATTACTACTACTGATAATTTTGCTTTGCTTGCTCCTGTTACTGAATCAGAGATTTTTAATGCAGTTTCTCAGATTGGAGCTCTTAAGACTCTTGGTCCTGATGGGTTACATGCCCTCTTTTATCAACACTACTGGCAGGGTATCAAATACCACAAAATTCCTTTTATTAAGTCTTTCTTTACTTCTAATATCTCGTTAGACATGATTAATCATACTAATATAGTCCTTATTCCTAAGAATACTGATCCTAAAGTAGTTAACCATTTCCGACCAATCAGTCAATGTAATGTTAGTTATAAGATCATTTCTAAAATTGTCGTGAATCGGCTTTGACCTTTACTACACATGTGTATTTCCCCCACTCAGGGTGCTTTTTCGCCTGGTTTATCTATTTTTGACAATATTTTGATTGCTCATGAACTGTTTGCTAATTTCAATCGCACTAAAAACAAACTTGGTGCTACCAAAGGAGCAGAGTTTACCTGGGTTCGTCGGAGGGGTCTCCGCGCGCGGTAATGTAGAAATAAGGTTGGATCGTAGTCTTGGCCCCTACTATATCCCAACATGAAATAAAAAAGTGACCATTAAAACTGTCTGGACCCGGAGCACTATCAGAATCCATAGATTTTACCGCCTCCCAAACTTCCTCAGGTGAGGGAATAGCAATGAGAATACTATTTTCATCATCAGTAACCATTGACGGGATAACACGACCAATAAGACCAGTATCATGATAATCTGCGTTGTTAGCAAAGAGGTCTGAATAGTAATTAAGAATATGATTCTGAATAGAAATTGGATCATCGTAAACCTGGTTTCCATCTCGAAGAAGAGAAATTGAAGCCCTAGACCTCCTTGCTCTACACATAGCATGAAAAAAAGAAGTGTTCCGATCACCATCTGACAACCATCTCAATCTAGACTTCTCCTTCCAGAAAAGCTCTTGCAATCTGATAGACTCATTCAAGTTGGCTTGGAGTTCATTTTCCTTAGCAAAATCTGCATCAGAGCCCCCTGAAGATGAAATGACTTGTTGTAAATCAGCTAAAGCCGCCAGATCATCACGAACTCTATGATGAATATTCCCAAAAACCTCCCAATTCCAGGATCTGAGAGCTTTACGTAGCACACGTAATTTGTGTTGCAAGACTGATAGAGGGCACCCATGAGTATTGATTGAAGACCAACAATGAGTTATGAAAGGCCGAAAGTCTTTATGGCCTAACCACATCTTGTGCAAGACCTTCGAGTTGTGAAAAGTTTTGGTGCTCAATGTAATCCACGGCGTGCCCCTACAATAATTGAGGTAAATTGGCATACTCCCCCTTTTGGTTGGGTTAAGATTAATTCAGATGGCGCTTGGAAAAGGTCCTCCAACCTGGGGGGTTATGGGGCTGTTTTTCGTGACTATAGGGGGAATTTTCTTGGTGCTTTTTCTTCAAATCTTGACATCCCTAGCTCGGTTGCAGCTGAGGTCATGGCAGTTATTAAGGCCATTGAGTTAGCATGGGTCCGTGATTGGAAGCATATATGGCTAGAAGTGGATTGTTCCATTATTCTTAATTTTCTTCGCTCTCCTCTTTTGGTGCCATGGCAACTTAGAGTAGAGTGGATGAATTGTTTGCACCGCATTTCTCAGATGCATTTCCGGTCCTCACATATCTTTCGTGAAGGTAACATAGTTGCTGACATCTTGGCAAATCATGGTACTACTTTAACAAGCTTAGTTTGGTGGGACGTGACTCCTTCATTCATTGTTTCGACTTGCAATAGTGACTGTCTAGGTCTTCCACAATTTCGTTTTCGTTAGCTAGTTGTTCTTTAATGTTTGGTGTGTTCTGCTATGGATGTCTTGGCTTCGTCCCCCTCTTTTTGTATCTTTTTTTCTTTATTAACATGGGGTGGTAAGGAGGTTTCTTTGCCTCTCTTATCCCTCTTTTTGAAAAAAAAAAAAAAAAAAAAAAAAAAAAAAAAAAAAAAAAAAAACTTGGTGCTATGGCTATTAAGTTAGATTTAGAAAAAGCCTCTGATTTTCTGAACTAGGATTATCTGAAAGTTCGCCTTGCTGCTTTTGGCTTTAGTTCTACCTAGATAAACCTTATTATGAACTGTGTCACTTCTGTCAGCTTTTCTATCATCTTAAATGGCTAGCCTCAAACTCCTTTTTTTGCCCAAACGGGCTAACAGGTGATCATCTTTCTCCTTACCTTTTTATTCTCTGTCTTGAGCCTTTAATCTATTCCCTTAATAATCTGTCTCTACACACCAAGTCTCAGGTAGGTATTTTAAGTTCTCTTAATGGCATTAGGATTTCTAATTTATTTTTTGCTGATGATTGTTTAATTTTCTCTAAAGCCACTACTACTGCAGCTCGTCACATTCTGAACACTTTAAATTTATTTAGCACAGCTACATGCCAATAGATTAATTACCACAAGTCCACTACTTTTGGGCCTCAAACAGACAGACTCAGTGAAGACCTCAAAATGTGGCAGATTGAGATAATATGAAAAACAAGTTCATACTTCTATAGTTTACAAGTTCATACTTCTATAGTTTTATACATATATAATAGAAAAATAACAAAAACAAAATATAAATTTTAGGGCCGGGTTAGGGCCGTAAGGTAGGGCCGGGTTTCATTTGTATGACCCATACCCTACCCTATTTGAGAAAGGGTTGGGCCGGCCTGTCCTAATGGAAGGGCCGGGCCGGCAGGGCTTAGGGCGGGCTTTGGGCCCAAGGGCCATATGATGAGGCCTATCCACTAGTTACTTTTCTCACAATGTTCCTAACATGAATCATTTGCATATTAGTAATTTGCTCCAGATCCAGCATAAAACCACTATTGGTAAGTATTTAGGTATACATAACATTATTTTTTGGAATGACCCTGTCAACTCAAAAGATCTGATTCTCAAAACGTAAAAAAAAACTGGCTAGTTGGAAAGCGGATATCCTTTCTCGAGCAAGTAAACTTACTCTCTTAAAAGCTAATCTTTCTGGCCTTCCTAATCATGTTCTCTCTTGTTTCAAGTGTCCCAAGAAAATCACCTCTGCTCTAGACAATAATGAGTGTAGACACTTTTTCTGGGGTAAGGATCACTTTTCTCCTATTGCATGGTCTGCTGCTTGTCTTCCTAAATCCAAAGGCAGTCTTAGTATCAGACCTGCTGCTCATTTCAATACTGCTGCGCTAGCTAAACTGGGTTGGAAAATCCTTATTGATCCTGATAATCTTTAGGTAAAATTAGTGACTGCTAAGTATTTGAGAAACATGTCCTTTTGGTCTGTTAAAAAATCTTCTGATAGTTCTATGGCTTGGAGAGGAATCCTGGATTCCAGATTTCTTCTATAGCAAGGTATGTTTTGGTTAATTGGTAATGGTACTCAAATTTTAGGGTTAAATTATGTTTAGTCCCTGTACTTTGCCTCAAACATCGTTTTAGTCTCTAACAATCTAAAAACTCCCTGACCTCACAATTTCCCTCCAATTGGTCAATTCCATTAATTTTCCGTCCAAATGCTCCGTTAAGTTGCTGACGTGACAATCTCTTCGCCAACTCAGCTCAATAATGATGAAATGTCCAATCTAGTCCTATGTTCTCTTATTCCCTTTCTTTTTTTTCTTTTTAATTTCTTTTATTCCGTTTTTTCCCCCTTTTTTCTTCTTCACACCCAAATTAATCACCATAACCACCACTAAGCTCTTTCTGCATACCTAACCACCAATCCCATTGCAATCAACACCAAGCCTAAATGCCTTCATATCTTCATGAAATTACCCTTTACATTCTCAGGAAACCCACTTCATCACTTTAGATTTACTAGGCCTGATCTGGAAATACATAGTGGAGAATGAAAGTGGAGAATGAACAACTTTTTCATTCTTACGAAACTCTGCTTGTCAGCTAATTTTGGTGGTTTATGTTTTATAATTTAATTGAGAGGGTGATTTGGTTTGGATATGCAATTGAATTGAGGTTCAAAAGCTTAAAGTTTTTGATTTCTTTCACTGATTCTACTTATATGAGTGTATATATGCTCTAAGATGTGAAATTCAGGAGCAAATCCCCCTTTCTCGGTGGTGGTATGGTGGTAGTAGGCAGGTGGCGGTGGTTTTTTGGGTGTGAAGAAGAAGAAAGTAGGAAGAAAAGAATAAAAAAATTAAAAAGAAAAAAAAGGAAGGGAGAAAAAATACAGGGCTATATTGGAAATTTCACTTTTATAGAGCTGAGTTGGCGTGGAATGAATTGCCACGTCAGTAACTTAACGGATCATTTGGACGGAGGGAACCTATTGGAGAGAAATTGAGAGATCAAAGAGTTTTTGGATAAAATTGGAATGTCAAGGACTGAAATGATGTTGAAGGCAAAGTACAGGGACTAAACAAATTTTAACCCTAAATTTTAAATAATATTATTAATTTTTTTTAATATGATGCCTCATAAAATTTTAATAAAATATTGAAACAATATGAAAAGTATCCCCAAATGTTGAATTAAATACCACAATACTCCTTAGAACAATACACCACAGGTAACCAAAATATTGTATTAATAAAAAAATTAATATGTGTATTTTTTTTTTTTTTTGAGTAAATGAAGATTTTCATTGATAATTGCAGGCCTCAATGACACTTACAAATTTCTTAGAAACGAGAATTATGCACCATTCGCTTAACACATCGAAGCTTACTTAATCAAGGAGCCTAACAAACTACAACATTACCCTACAAAGAGATAATTAGTATAGGTTTTAAGTAATCAAATCTCAAATCAACCTAAATTCGTGTTTGATATTTTAAATAAATGAATTAACGAATCCGGACCATTACCGGATCAACGGATCAAATTTTCAATCAAAAGCCATGTAATAACCATGAATTCAGGTCAAAATCCGATCTAGTGATAGGTCTAGCAAGCAACCCTCTTTTTCATAAGAGAAATTTTGATAAATAACCATTATTTTGCTTCTAAATTGACTTTTGACCTCCAATTTTGAAAAGAATGAAAAATAACCTTCTATGGTAGGGAAAAAACATGAGTACCCTTAATCAATCACCAACTGTTAAAGCCTCGTCTTTTTCCGAACCCAAAGCTCACATTCTCGTCATAAAGCTGTCAATATTTTGCGCCATTTATGTGGATGTCGCTATACATCCAAATTGGGGCCAAGCAGCCCAAAACTCAAATTTGAAGTATCCAAACAACTAGGAACAAGTTTAAAAAATAAAGAACACTGCAATTAAATTGATTAATGTACAACAATGCTCCATTAGCCAAGCACAGCATTGAGCATGTTTTCCTCCCCTCCTGACTGGTGCTAAAGCTGCACTTCTTGATGACCTTGTTGATGTTTCAAGACCCAGGAAGTCTGGGATTATAAGTTGGCTTTTTTCTGCTTTTTGTTCTGGCCCTTTTTAGGCCTCCTTTTAACCAAAACAAAAAATGTCAATTCAGCATTAGATAAAGAACTCACTACTAAATTTTTAAACTGAAGCGGTTCTCTATGATCGATAAGAATCACGTTGTCTTCCAATCTTCGGCATAAAATTCTTTTACTACATCAACAATTAACCATGAAGTGAATTTCCTCAGCTGTTCAAACAATGAACTGAATCACTATGCAAAAACAGCTCCAACCTCGTATTAATGAAGCATTCTCAAATGCGAGCTCCCATAAATTGGTCATTGAACAACTTGGACATTATCAGTACTTGAAAAATTGGATACCCCAGAACTGACTTATGGGCTCATGAGAAATGCTTATAGTAATCAAAGGTGAAAACTGGTTGGCTTTATTTTATTAGCTGATAGATAATTTTATGTTTTTGACAACAATGTCATACGCTAACCTATCCCTACACGGCCAAGCGAAAATTGTCAATATCTTGTTGCTGGATCTTTTAACTCGGTACAAAACGAAATGAACTCCAAATGTCAATCTAGGATAGGAAGTTCCACCTTGTCAAAGGAAAAGAAACTCACCCGTCCCTGCTCCACATTACAAAACTTCAAAGGAATGCTCCTACATTGTCCCTCGAGGGCTTCAAGCTCTGCTCTGGATGGCGGATATCCCCTAAAAGAGAAGCCAAGCTTATAATTAAATACTATTACAAGAGAATGAGATACCAAGATCAATTGAGAAAAGACATAGATTCTGGTTTACTTTTTTTTTTCCTGAACATTTAGATTCTGGTTCACTAGTTAATCGGAAGAACATTTAGTTATCGGATCTAAGCTCAAACTAAAATCATTTTCATAATTTGTTCAGGTAAATGTTCATTTTCTTGGGGAATCAAACTTTTGAAGGACGATATAAATCCAGCCTCCTTGAACTTTCAAGATGTCAATTCATATACATGCTTCAAATAAGTATTTGTCAGGTAAACATCACATGAAATACCACTTCATCACATGCCATGCAAACATTCATTAATTAAGTTTATGCCAAATACTATAACCCATTTCTACGAAATGAAGCTTTCCTCAGCGATGACAACAATAGATCAATCCTGAGTAATAATAGTACAATGTAACTCTCTTACAACTTTTACGAAACAGAAGGCAAAAGAAGGTTCTTGCAACACGCAAATGGACCTCAAAGAAAAACAGTTAAGAAACAAAAGGTAAAATGAAATTCCTGCAAAACATAAGGGATGAGCAAAATATGGAAGTGAAAACGTACATAGGACAAACCCAATTGTTTGATGCTAGTTAAAACCGCACCCCCAAAAAAAAAATGTTTAGAACTGTACTAACCGACAATACTGAGTAGGTAGATGCTCAAACACATGAAAACTAGCAGGTTGAAACTTTAGTATCATGGTTTATACAAACACACATATTAGGTGAAAGCTAATGAGAAAAGTGAGTATGCTGAAATTAATTAGTTGAATTGCTTCTGTATGTTATAGTGTCAATATTCATCTTATCTAGTTATCAAGACGACATCAAACACTTCAAAATGAAATTTGAATTATAAAAATCTAAAAATGAAATAATAAGACATTTATTGGACCCAGTTATGAATTCCAAATTCATATTTAAAGATGAAATGATTTTCGTGGAAGCAAAGTTTTACTGTTTGCTGCTACTCTGCAAAACCTTTGCAAAAGAATTGGCTTCATATGTTTGCATGAAGCTGTGCAGGAGTCAATTTATGTGGATAAGAACATTTTGTAATCTCATATTAAAAACATTCCCAAATAAGAATTGCAAGAGTGACAAAAAGAGCAGAAAATAAAAATAGTGGATGTTGTTCTGCTGCATAAAAAGACTTATAACAATGACCCCTCTATGAAAGTACTCCCCTGTATAATTCAGTGCCTAAATATAGTGCAACTTAACATTATTTTCTAGTTGTTGACAAAAAAAAAAATATTCTAGTTAAAGAGGAACAATTAGCTTTACAAAATACGTATAACATTCAGACGATTGACAGACCAAACATGTCTTATGATGATGAGGATTAGTTTCTAAAACCAACACACACACACACACAGACACAAATAAAAAAACAAGCATTCACAAATGAAATAAATTGAGTTACATCCTTTCAAGTAACCAGAAGAAATACCTAGTAAAACAGAGCACAAAGCATGGATCACCGGGAGAAGACTTCCTGAACTTGCTGTTAGGGAGATACACATTAAAAACCGGCCTGGCTTCATTAATCTGCATCTCATTGAACAATCCAATGACAGACCTGATCTCTTCTGATTCCAAGTTCACCGCCTCATCACTGTCAGGACAACCTTGGGAAGAAATAGATTCACAATTACTCTTAGCCTTCTTCAGAGACCAGGGAATACCATAACGCCCAACAATGTAACCAAGAGATTTGAGTTGCCTATAAGCTCGAAATTCCTCCCAACAGCATCCATACTTCCCACCTGACATCTTCACATATACATCTTCCAAGGAAAGGCGGCCAGTATCACTCTCATCCAAGAGAACTAAAGCCCCTATTTCAACCAAAAACCTTTATACGATTGTCACAATTTGCAAATAAACCCATCTCAACAACATAAGGAAGAATCGCAACAACAAAAAAAAGGAAGTGGGTATTTGACTTACAGAACTTCCTCAATGGAGTAATAGAGGTTGCCACTACGAACAATTCCAGTAGACTTGGAAAATGTGCCCTTCTGAACTACAACTTGAGCCATGCCCATCTCATCATTCCAGCGAGCCTTGGACACAACCGCCCTGAAAGAGCCGCCAACATCAAAATCGGAACGCTGAAACATTTTCAGATACTATATAGAAACTGATTTCCCAACCTGGGTTGCAATTTGGATGCGGGCCCAGAAGCATAGTGAACTTGTTCTTCTTCGACATCATTGATATCAGGCTCTCCCAAAGAATCCAGTGCCTCCATTAATAATTAGAGAGGGAAAGAGGAAGGGGCTGGCTTGCTTCAGAAACAAAATCGGCGTTTGTCCTTTATTGGTACCCCCCCTCTCCGTTGGTTATTTTCAACTATTAATATTTTTCATACCTTACTCTATTAATATTCTTCATTCCCGCATTGCCCATAGAAAAAAATAATAATAATAATAGAAAAATCATTTTTCAATTTATTAAATGCCACTAAAACATAAAATTGAATATGAAATTATTTTGAAACATGCTTATTAGTTGGTACTTGGAACTGCTCAGTTGAACAATAAAACTTTTAAGAAAAATACGAGGGTGTATCAAATATATATATATATATATATATATATATATATATATATATATATATATTTTTTTTTTTTTTGAACCAAACCCATATTTATAGGGCGGGTGTCAACATATTCATCTAAAGCCAGAATAGGCTGTTATATATCCTTATGCTGTCATCTACAGACAGACAAGAAGATAGTGATAGTACCCACAATGATACATAGAAATAGACATACTCATTAGACATGTCATGTACGTAGACATAGCGGAGATCCTCATTTTGTACTACTCCAGAAGCGTTAGAGATACATAGAGTGCACAAATGTGCATTAGCTTCCTAAAAAGAAATTATTGTAAAAAACTACACTAATAACTAATGGACTGGGGCAAAACTCGAAGCCCAAGAGGGCATTGTATCAAATATTGATCCGCTTGAACCGTTATTTACATCTCATAGTACTTTCTCAGATAAAAAGTTGTTTTCATCAAATCTTGAGAAAATACAATCAAGTGAAAGGAAATCCAAATCTGCTGATATTGAGCCGACTATTTTTTTAACCAAGATGTTATTCTTCTAATTGTGAGCTTTGATTGTCTGATTAGAGTGATGAAATAGTGATTTTTGGAGTAGAATTTATTTAAAATGGGAACAAAATGGTCATCAACCGTGTAAAATGAGTTATTATTCGAGTAAATGATCTGGTCATCGAAATTGTAATTGCATGGGTGTTATATATGTATTTACATCGAAAATATCCAATTGGCAACTGTCACGCAATATATTTAACACAAAGAAAAAAAAAAGTAGAGTAATTATAGCAAAACCACACACTTATCATGATTAGAATTAAAGTCCAGAGTTCTAATTCAATACAAAGTTACAAACACTTCCAACCAGTGACAATTATGAGTACATGGTAAAGATGAAATGCATTGGTGAACCAACTTAAACGAACTGAAGACTTCAAATTGGAATCACGAGCTAGAGCTAGTAGATAAGGCGGAATTGGAACCAAACTGTGGATGGTTTAGATATCCGCGATTTGGAAATGTTTTCAAAAAATAGAAAGAAAAACAAGTCTTAGCTCGACTATGATTCGCTGAGACATTCATCAATATTTAGTAGTTTCGATCGAGCAAAAGATATTATTTCTTCTTTTCTGAATTTTTATTCCTTGAAACGATGGAAGTTAACTGGGGCATTACCACAAGTCGTTTTGTGTCTGCCACTGCGTGTGTTCATGGATAACTAGCATTTATAATATTAATGGAGCGCCAGAAGATACTATTACAAAATTGGACTCATTTCTTGAGCAAACCCGATCAGAAACTAAGCCCCTAGTTTACAATAATTCCACATGCAGCTTGGAGAGAAGCCTGGTATATATCGTTTCCTTAATTACCTCCGATTCAAGTATATTATTTTTCACCCAAAAAAAAATCTTAAAAGTTCAATAGTATATTCTTGTTAGTTCTCAGGATCTCAACCTCTCAGGTGCTCAACAACAATGGTATCACAGGAATTCTCTATCCTTCCTCCAGATTTTTTAACAGTGATATAACTATGCATGTACTACTGCATAATCTCTAGGTTTTTCTTAACGTATTTGTCTGGTTTACAAGGACACCATCCATACCGTACCAATTAGTTGCAAGGATCAGGAGTCTCTCATGCTATCACCGAACTATATGATTTCCAGCATCTTCAATATGAAGATTTTGGTATACTCTCCGATGCTGCTCTAGTTCTCAACCTAACAAGTCAGCACAACCTTCTCAACCCTCAAAGTCAATAAAACCCTTATAACCCTCATAGTTAGCAACTTACTTCAGCGGAAGATGAAAACTTAAAAGAAATATTTGAATATATTTGAAGGCCACGGTTTATCAAATATTGATCCACTTGAACCGTTATCCACATCTCATAATATTTTCTCAAATACAAAGTTATTTTCGTCAAATCCTGAGAAGATAGAATCAAGTGGAAGGAAATCCAAATATGCTGATATTGAACTTGTTAGTGCAGATACTTTCATTTTTCGTTTTAACTTCTCTCTCTCTCTCTCTCTCTCTCTCTCTCTCTCTCTCTCTCTCTCTCTGGTGTAACAAAAAACTAGACTTCTAATGTGCCATGTATTTGTGTGTTCCAGATGATATACATGGCTATAGAAGCTATGTGGCATTCTGGGGTTCAAGGCAGTACCACTCAACAAATACCCCAATTCATGCCATATATGCCCATGGGGTCTGGAATGGGAATGGCTAATATTTGTGGTAATTTAGTAGGAGGAACATTACTGCCTTTTCTATCTGTTCCATCAACTTCCGTTCCAAACTCGCCTGTATTTTTTGGACCAAGATTTGTTACATTCCCTCAATTCCCAACGCCACCTCCGTCTCCGCCACCATTCACGGCTGCACAAGCAATGCCTACAGTTAGTACCACATCCACCACCACTACTACTATTTTTTAGCCACAGAAGATTCCTTACACACTCAACCCTACAAACCAAGGAGAGTAGTACTTCTCAATACATTACAAAAACGACAAGGGATTGCAAGAAGAAAGTACCAAGTCTAGTAGCGGTAATTGATCTTTTAGATATATATCAATCGCTTGCTGGTTTTTCAGACTGAAATTTTGAGGATTTTGGTGTTCAATTGAAGCACATATTATTGTCTAATATGGATCTGTACAGATCTACTCCAATCGAATGATATAATTCAAAATCAACAGCTATATTTAGTATGAAATTTACCAAAGTTAGGAAATTGCTACTAATTTGAATTGTACTCATCTGAGAAACATGGACAATATTTTAAAGTAACTGGAATGATGTCAACTATTTATTGTTTAAGATGGTTTATATGTTAGTGATTTTGTTACATCAATTGTTTTACCGTTGATTATGGGAATGTTTGAACATTATATAGAAATATAATGGATACTCGCATGATAATACCTTATTCAAGTCCATAGGTAGGTAATCGAGTCTCATTTTTATTTGTTTAATCATTCCTAGCTCCATCTTTTTATTTGCTTTAGTTTTAAATGCTTTTGTTTGATGTGTTGCAAACGGAAAGATATGTAAAAGACTCATGAAAGCAACATACAGGGTTTCTAAAATTTTGTTGCCCTCTAGGATATGCTTCTAAAATATATAGTTTTAACTATTTAGTTCATGTATATTTAGGACCTTAATCGATCTTATTTATTTCATTATCAAAATATCGGATTTTGAGGAAATATCGATGGTCCGGATCATGCATTGAGTTATAGTAGGGATCATGCATTGCTCGACTTTGGCCATGACCATAATCATTTGAAGATTGCCCTCAAATTGTGTCCATCAGTTGTACTTGATTGCCTCTCATATGGCATGATATATGCTGGATAAGGCATTGCCAAGTTTTGCCCTTAAGGGTAAGGTCCATAATTGCTTCCTCCCATACCAAATGAGTCAAAAGTGGGAGATAAAAAATCATCTTCATGCCTTGACATGCTTCCTTGACCTCTTTCCCTTGGTGTATAGTGCTTTCTAATAGCACCAATACCTGATCCTGCTTTCCTACTTTCATGATCTTCATCTTGTGTTGCATGTGTGAAGTATGGCTCACAAGTAAATCAGCTCATATGACCAATTTGACTTCCATTATAACCTCCAACCCCATTATCACCTCCACCTCCGCTGTAACTTCCACTATCTCCAGCTCTTATGCTTGATGAGCCTCATGATCTTATGCTAAAGTTATCATTTGTCCTTGAAGGCTATTCCATGAGACTCTCTACAAGAGGAATGAGGTAAAAGATTAGATTGGTCCATCGAGGCTTCAATAGATTCTCTATAAGGTCCTATACTCTCTTCTCGATTACTTGCTCTACATTCATTCCTTCCGCACGTGCTTGTTCAGCAACTCTGGGAGATGGATTGCCCTCCTCATCATCCAAATGAAGTGGTTTGATCCATTCCTAAAGTTGATCTCTCTCTTTATCATCAAAGTTGATTTCCTATCTTGGCGATGATGTTATTGACAGTATGCTAAGCGGGGCTTGCTTTGGATCACTTGATCCAAGCATGTTGAGGGTCTTGGGCAATAGATTGATGATCGTTAGGACCTATTGTTCCACTCCGATGCAGCTTTCACTCCTAGAGCAGTATAGGAGTTTGCTCCTCTACTACTCTACAGTAGACATTGGAGAACATGCCTATGAGGATGACAGTTTTCTAAGTGAAATCCTCAATATTCGAAAAGGTATCCGATACTCTTTTTATAGTGATGCATCCACGTTTGGAACGATATCCGATATTCTTTTTATACGAAGTCTCTTTTTCCGTTGCTAGATCTAAAGATGTTGGTCAAATTAAGGCAGGTGTAGTTCATGGATATGGTCTTTGTTGACTGCTCTGTAGAACCCGAACCGGGGGCGTATTGAGAATATATACATCCCACATGGGAAAAATGGGACCTTGTCTATGAGTTTGTAAGGGTTTGGACCACTCCATCAATTGCCAATTGGTTTTGGATGTGAACCTCAGATTACTTTATCATGGTATCAGAGCGGGTTACGTTACCCACATGTTTGGTTTCAGCTATGGTCACACGTGCTCACTGTCACCCAATATAATTTATCCACGTGTATGGCTTGAGAAAACGCCACACGTGCGGGGGCATGTTGAGAATGTGTATAAATATAACTCTCACATTGGAAAAATATAACTTTGCTTATGAGTTTATAAGGGTTTGGGCCACTCCATCAATTGCCAATTGGTTTTGGATGTGAACCCCAGATTACTTTATCATTCATCTCCATCAAGATTTATAGCTTTGGTAAAAGGGAGATATTGTAAATCCAAGGCTTGTTATGTATGCTTTTTAGCATTTGTAACTTGTCTTGGTTGGTCTCATTTTCTATACCTTTTCCTCTTGTGTTTGTATAAAATTGATGGAATTGATGGTGTATATGACTATGGGTAGTGAGTAGAATTTTTGTTAGGGGCTAAGATTGTGCGCCCTAGTCCAAGTTTTATGTGAAGAATGTCTATTTTAGTGTAATTATGCAATTTACTTTAATGGATGCTTATATCAATTTTTGTTGGATTGAAATGCATGTCTAGGAACCTAGTCAATTTTAGGGTATGTATATCATCATGATCGACAAATCAACTGCAAGAATCATGAGTTTCCCATGCTATCACACAACTATGTCATTTTCAACATTTTTAATAGAAAGATTTTGCCCAACTCTCTTATACTGTTGTAGTTCTCAACCCTCAAAGTCAACACAACCTTCTCAATCCTTAAAATCAACAAAACCCTCATAATCAGCAACTTACTTCAGTTGAAGATGAAAACTTTCAAGAAATATTTTAGGGTTTATGAAATATTAATTCACTTAAACCGTTATTCACATCTCATAATACTTTCTCAGATAGAAAGTTGTTTTCATCAGATTTTGAGGGAAAACAAAAAAAAACAAAAAATATCAGCCCTTAAACGTTATAGCGCACTTAAGTCATCCATAAAGCATTAGCAGTTTCCAAGGACATGATCCACACCGAAACTTCACACCTATGACTTGGCCGACTTTGGATAGAAGATGCCTACAAGGACAGTAGCACCAAGCTAGGGAAAGGAGTTGCCTGGGGACTGTGTTCTTAATAGCAGCTTGCCAAATTGTTTGCCAAGCTAGGTCCTGCCACCGAGAGATAAGGTTGCAAGCTCGACAATTTCAAATAAATCTAAAAATGTGAAACATTTTGTCGAGAGATGAAATTATCTATGTTAAAATTCACTGCCATGTGTTCTTTTTCAAAAATTAAAAATGTCATTGAAATTATAATTCACCCAGCTAGCCTGCAAGTAGATTAACTACTCATCACCCTAATCAGCTATCTTGCTATATTTGGTCGAGTTGTGAGTTGTGACCAACTGCCAACTTACAACATTTAAGGCACTCACAACTGACTATTTCACCTTCTGAAAAGAAAAACAAATGAGACACCCTAGCTAGATGATAAAGGTAATTTAGATGCTTAAATTGTATAATTATGCCTATAAAACAATTCAGTTCAGAAGCAAGATTCAGTTCAACATGCATCTCATTTCTTTGTCAAACAAAACAAACAGGAGAGAGCTAATCTTCTGGAAGTCCTGCCTTCACAAATCACAAGCTCCGGGCAAGTTTTTCGTACAAATCACATGGCCAATTTCTATTGGAATTATTTGCAATGAAGCTAGCAATCTGCAAAAACCAAATGGCTCATCAATCATAAACACATACCATAGATCAACTTCCGCTCAGACGACATTACAAGTTTGTTACTATGAATGGCCAACTCCCAAAAGACAAAAATAAATAAATAAAATCAAATAAAATAGAAAACTAAAGGCAGCAGCTACTCTTTTTCCATTATTAAGGCACCTTCAAATGAAAGGCTTATCCAATAGAAGATAGGGAGAGGGGAATCAGAAACCATGGCAGATCAAATCCAAGCCATAGCTCAAGCTGGCAAGATATTAGTCAACAGCTCGATAACAGTGATGGCTTACTGACCAAGCATATAACAGAGCTAGAATCACATTATAACATCAAACCTCAACTTTCACATGGTAAAAGCCCAGAATTGGGACTGAATTTGCTTGATATCTATGAAATACACCCATCAAGTAAAATAAATTGCTTAAAAAGAGAGAGAGAGAGAGAGAGAGAGAGAGAGAGAGAGAGAGAGAGAGAGAGAGAAAGGTCAAACATACATGGGACATGCAAATAAGGTACATAAAATGATAAATGATGAAACTAATTTTTAAAGCATACCTTAGCCCTCAAGGCTCGGAGTGATCCATCAGAATCCACCATGTTGTCCAGACAAGTCAGTGCAACTTTCAAGAGGTCTGGAACACAAACTTGGACATGGGGACTCAAGTTCTTGAACACATCAGTGGTAGTATCTGGTGTTCGAGGATCTAAAGGAAGGAATTGAAGTTTGGCAACCTCCCTCAAAGCATCAACATAATGACCTAGTCTTGCCAACTTATGTACTGACAGTATGGCCTCAAGTTGTCTTAAAACAGTCTGCTGCTCTAAAACACTCTCCCTCTCTTGAGGACTGAAGGGTACATTCAAATGACTTTCATCAGCTAAATTGGATACACATTAAGCAGTGAAAATCCATTACCAATGCGATATAATCCGAGAAAGGTCGTAAGAATCGAAAAATCATCCAAAAACCGAAATGCACATACTGTGCAAAATAAGCATGACCATGTAAACACTGCAACATTCTGGACAGTTACTGCTAACACATTGCTAACTCTATGAAAGTGCCAAGGGAAGCTCTAATGCTAACTCAGTTATTCAAATAGGGTTTTACTTATGATTAGTGATTCATACAATTCTCTCTACAGTCTAATAATAGATTACCAGACATCCTCTGTGGGAAGGTCTGTCCATTCTTCATATAGCAAGCATCTCACAATATTTAGGCATTGTTTAAACATTATTTAAACTTCAATATAGCTAACATCAAGGCAAAAAGTAAATAAATAAGTAAAAAGAAGATGGTAGTGTCAACATACCTGACTTCAGATGAATATTTGTCCATCTCCAAGATCTCATTTCCGGAATGAATGAGACCAGCAGTTCGACTCTCCCCATCCGATCTGCCACGTGACAAGGCACAAATTGCTTCTGAGAGGCACTTGTTAATGGTATCCAATGCCATTGAGAATGCCCCTATTCGTTTCTGAATTTCTATGGACTGGATAAAATGAGAGGAGAACAGGATTAGTGCATCTAGGAGAATAGTTATTAATGACAGCAAGAAGATGAGAGGGAACCATACATGAAACATCAAAACTATAACAACAAAGTGTCAAGGATTAAAAGTATTCAATATACTAAGCGTTCCACCGCAAATCTAATTGGGGTTTTTGAGGTAATTATAGAGCTCCCAAGAAATATTTTACACTTGATTGTAACCCTCCCCAACGAAAAAAATAAATATATCAATGGGGTCCAAATGTTTGCTCAAACAAGATGTCCAATTTGTAGTCATGTTTAAACTCAATGGAGCCCAAAAGGTCAAAACATGACCATAACACAACCCCAGTATTACTAGCACCTTTTTCCGACGGAAAAGGCACCAAAAGCCATACTTGAGTGGAAGAATATATTCCCTTTTCAGACCATTAAAGATCTAAGACTTTAATACAGCTTCTGAAAATTTTGAAAGCATGGAGGTCAGGGAAAGAAGCATTACTTTTTCATACAACCCAGTTTCCTGACAATGGTGAGCGGCTTCAAGCAGAAATTGTTGTCTTGCTTTTACATCAATCAAAAATCGTCTCAGTTCACCTTCTTCGCCAGCACCTCTTGAACCAAGTAAAAGATATACCCCACCATCCCGCAACAATAGCTCTGTAAGTAGTTGCTTCAGCATCAAATTTCTTTGCCTTTGCTGATCCACATTACCTCTTCCAGACCATGACAAATGGCCACCACCAACTGCAGCAGCAGCCTGTGCGTAATATTCTAATGCCATTGATAGATTACCAACACGTAAATATGCAGATCCATACTGCCTGATGATGCTAGATGCCTCTGCATAAGCATCCATCACTCCCATCTTTTGTCCAGCTCCAGCACCTTCAGAAAGGACCCCATGGTCTGCTAACACAATTGATATGTGGGCAGCATCAATGTTGTATCCCTCGTCTCCAGATTCTTGAGACAAGTATACAACAGCTGGTATCAACTGGATGCTTAAAAGCAGAATGTATGGATATACCAGAGGGTCCTTTCCGTTTTTTGTGTAATATGATGGGTCAAATTTATTTAAGTAAGCCTGCAAATCTTCCAACGTGTATGGTACCAAGCTCTCATTCATAACAATGGATGTAGCTCCAACTGGGCAGTCTCTTACAGCTGACAATTTGAACCACAAGAAATCCTCTATAGTGTTGAAAAGAGTTGGTAGATCACGTAGCAGGCGGTCGATTTGCCTACGAGAACCAGATATGAGAGCATACAGTAACAACTTTTTCTTGTCATATGCAGGTCGACCAGCACGATCACCAATTCTTAGAATTTTTTCACATTCCTCAGATGCCGCAGTTGCAATCTCGGCAGGCACCATGCCTCCAGTATTAATCCACTCCGTGAGCTGTCCAAAACTGAAGTATTGACTAAGGCTATTCCATATATGATAGTTTATGCATATGGAAATTAGGGAAAAAATATTTACCAGAGGAGCAAAGTGGTTTGAAGCACGAGATGACAAAGCAACGGACCTTGCTTCATCATAATAGCCAGTTCTCATGCAAAAGTAGATCTGCCACATATAGAAGAGGTTACTCAGTTCCCTGATAATGTACTACAAGAGGAACAAATTGTTGAACAACACATTGTACTGAAGAAATATGGGGACAGAAACGAAATTCGCAGCGGAAATTTAGACCAGTGGCATGTTCTGTTAAAATACTATTTTTCTGCTTTACACTTGCTTATATAACTAGTTATCAAAATACCCAAATACAAAAATCTACTGCTTACTCCTTCTCCATCTTATAAAGAAGGTATGAATAAATTAATTGTCAGATCTCCCTCAGCAAAACAAAAAGAAAATTTAAAAATTAAAAGGAGCCCAAACAATCTTGAGAAAGAAAGACAGAAAAACAACAAACCAAGAAAGAACACAGCTATGAATTGAATGAATCGCTCCATTAAGATAGCCTGGTGGTCCAGAAGGTAAAAAGTTTCTAAGAGATTGTCCATCCCATATAACATTTACTTTGAAACTTGTAAGACGAGAATCTAGAGCATGTAGCTTCAGAAATGTAAAAGATTAAGAAGTAAAGACCTGCTGCCAAGTGGTATCAACAGGAGGCTGCCTCCGCGAATCGACTGCATCAAAATCTAGAACTCCATAATCTCTTAAACGAATCTGCAAAGAAACAAAATAGAACTGAGTTGCAAGATAAAAGATCTGGAAGGATACCATAACATGTAACAACAAGCATGTTCTCAACGTTTAAACATGATTACAAACCCGAAGGAAGGCTCGAATTCTTTGTAAATTTCCAACAACCCCTCCAAGAGCAGCCTGCATGGAGATGGAGAGATGACAATTAAGTTGTGCCCAAAGAGTACAAAGAAAATAAGGTACTTCTTGCAGAAGTAAACTTTGTAAGGAAAAAGTAAACATTAAAGATTAGTAAATCCAAGAAACAGAGACACAACGTTGATAGGCCAATAAGATAGCACATAACCATTGTGAAGGGAACTCATTTTAGCAAATTTTTTTATGAATTAGGCAATTAGCATACAAAACAAATTCTCTACCTGTGCAGGGTGACTTTGAATTGTATCCATGATGTATTTTTCATGCCCCCATTCCAGGTGGCGCCTTGCACCAATAACTAATGACATCTTTTTTGAAACACTTCGTTGTATGGTTATATCTTCACTCAGCAACGTCTGTCAATAGATTGATATAGTCAAAAGCTGCTTATCTTATACACATAAAAGTCGCCAGCTCAGAAGAAATCATACATTTTACATTTTATAAAATAAGTGGATGATTAGAAGTTACCTGAAGAAGGTGCCATATCTTCTGCATGTTCACTGATTTTCCTCCAGATGCATGAAGGCCCAAACTTTCATACGCACCCTTGAAAGCTGTAGCGGGCTACGGAAAGTACAAATAAACACAATCATTTCATAAGTATATCTAAATTCAGTCTTGTAGCATCCCCTTTCTACAAAATGACTATTGCCAAAGAAAATACAGCAAAAGGCCAAAGCCACCAAACAAAAGGTGGGTGACATTAGAAACCAGCACATATCTCACATACAGTATGCATGTGCTGGCAGTTGGATCAAGAGCACAGCATTTTCTTTTACGCTGTGATTACAATTTAAAACAGCCAATTGAATTATTTTTTTTCCCCTTTTCTTTCATACCCAGAAAAGCCCACAGATAAGGGTTCAAAACTGTTCCAGCTGATGATCACAGAAGTCTCTCAGCATGACAGAATTTTCTTAAGCTAAAAAGAAACAAGCTCACCTTAAAAGGTAAACTGCGCTGCCTTGCATTGTTGAGATTCTTTACAACTTCCGCATAAACAGAGGCTTTTCTCTCAAGGATGGGCTTGCTATCTAGGGGTACAAGCTCCATGCTAGATGGACCAGATGAAACATGAGGGCTGGAAGCAATGGATGCTACTTGACCAGGACGACTACCACCGCTGACAGTATAAGTCACATTAGTCCTGGGTAATGTTGAAATCTGGCTTAAGCTTTGAAGGAAATCACGTTTTTCCATCTGCCAATCCTCCTGCCAAATATCAATTTTCACCAACAATGAATGTTGAAAATAGAATGAAATCATAAGCTCAACTATGATTTTCAAACACCATCATCTCCATTAACTTTTTCCTTCTCTATGTAATTTTTTTTTTTTAACAATAATAAAGGTCACAGGAATACCCTTTGACACTAAATCAGATTTGATGTCATCCATAAAAATAAAATAAAAAATTACAAATAATAAACATGATGAGGGAAATTCATATGCTACTCCAAGGATAGCAATGCATATTATATAGGTAATGAGAATGATCATACACAGAATAGTATAAATCTATACACAGTAAAATCCAGTCATAATGGCATCACAACAAGACCATTGAGTACACTAACCTCCAAAACTTTTAACATATGATCATTAAAGCTTCTAAGGTTATCCTTCTGAGCTTCTTGAACAGCTGAGACCATTGCCATTTCATGGACCTAAGGAGAAAAGAAGAATTATATACAATATGGTCAAGGTAACATTATCAATCACAATGAAGTGCTACACGCATGCAGCTGAAAAGTGGATAAAAGCATTTTAAGGTACGCATAACACAAATTATTCCACTTATCAGGACATTTGCTCATTAATCAATATAGACGTCAAAAGCATGCCTCTAAAGGCATTGTACGATATGCAAAATAAAGCAGCTCGTATGATCATGTTTACAAAACTTCATCCAATTTTAGAACCCTCACTCTGACAGCACGATACATAGATATAGAAACAAAATTATGAAAAGAAATCATAAACTCAATCTGTTCTAACATAGTCAACCACTACTCTACAAAGGAGCAATAGATCCCCTAAAGCTAGACGTGCATACATTCAGAAATAGAATAGAGGCCTTTATTCTTGGAGGTAGATGAAGATGCATGCAGTTTGGCATTGAAGAGGAAAATGTTACTAGATTACGAATAAAAGTCAGCTAAATTATCCCACATCATAAAATTTAGAGCTTTCTGTAATATCTATATGGAAAGTCAAAAGAGAAATCCTTCTAGTAAACTGTAACGTGTCTAACGGTAGCCCCTTCCTTCAATCATGTTATACTACACAGCTTAAAGCTAGCAATGATGTAAAATCATCTTTCAGCAGATCAAAGAGGACAAACTATTAAAATAATGAGAGAAGCACATAGTAATCTGATCACATCATCATTAAAAAGTTTATAGTTAAAAATTTACCTGCTGCAGATAGTCTTCAATGCTCGTTGCTTCGGCAGGAAAAACATCCTCAAATGTTGTCTTCGAGTGTATAAAGAAAGGAACAGATCGCCAAAAATAATTAGTGTGAAAGGTAAAGAAAGAGTAACGCATTTCAGACCCTAAGAAACAATTGTTCACTAAAGATATAGAGACCCAGAAAATAACAGAAAAGAAAGATTATGTAAAAGTAAAGCAATTAAAGTTAGAATTTGAACTTGATTGAGTTGATCCGAAAACCGAGAGAAGCATGATTTACAAGTTACAACTAAGCTGATATTATTGGAAACAAAGTATAAATGCCTCTTTCTGTTATCATTCATATGGAGATTCTCATAATATAGTTGTATGACGAAATCCTTTAGGAAGAACATGGCTCGATTAATTTGTTCTTCTCTCATAACGTATTTGTTCGTCACAATAATGTCTTGAGAGTTGAGAATGGGCAAGGTTTTAAAATGCAGGATGCAAAGTGACTAATCAACTGTTTTGAGGCTGGACGTCTATACAAAGAAGGGAACATATAAGTATGATTACCTTCAATTCAAAAGACTTGAGGTCCCGTGCAAGCTGCTCTGCGTTTAATCCCTCACGAGCAAGAAGCCTGCAATGTATTGATATGGATAAGTGAACACATATACTTCCTAAAAATGAATAGCAGAAACGCAACTTCCAATATTTAAGGCAGGTCTGAACCTCAAAGCAATTCAAAGTTCCAATTTACTAGTTTTGTATGTTTTGTGAGCAACCCGATGAAGTAAAGGTAAAATTATCAATAACATAAGAGCGTAAATTTGAGAAGCATAATATATTTTGAGACAGTACCTCGTGGCAGCAATGGATTGTTGAGGAGCCTCATTTCGAAGAGTTTTCGCCTTGAGCTTCTTAGATAATGTTTCCAACTGGTCCAAATTTCTCTGAAACACCAAACAGAAAATGAATTCAGAGATGGCCTAGATCTCTGTTTGCTCAACTAGCGCAAGTGAAGCAAAATCCAAACGAATAAACATGGACTTGTCTGTAAACAGAGAGAGATAAGAACAACCTAAAGAGTCAATCGAACAATGCCTAAGCTGAAAACCTAGCATTCAGTTTCTGGTGGAGCTGAATTTAGCAAACGGAAAAAGTGAAGAGATGAAAAAGGAGAGGAGGAGAAACCTGAAGAGGGGGAAACTGAGCGGAGGGAGCGGCTTGTTCGAGAAGCTTGGTGGAGGAGTGGAGGAGATCGGTCCAGCTACTCATATTTTGATCGGTCGCCATAGCATTTAGCTCTCAATTCTGAAAGAGAGGGAAAAGGGTTTAAGAGCTCAAAGCCCTAACGCCTTTTAAATCCCAGTGCAGACTGACTGCTACCCTTTCCCCCTTTGTTTTTTTTTTTGGGAACAATTTGCTTTTCTTTTTTCTTTCTTTTCTAGATTTTTTTTTTTTTGGTAGCAATAGAATAGAGGCAAAAGCCCAAACAAAGATATGGAACACTAAACAAAATTTAAGTCTGACAATACCCACTTTAAATCTAGGAATTGAGTTCAAAATTTTGTTTGATGAGATTTTTTTATACTTTAAAATTCTATGGGTATTCAATTAGGACTTGCTTTCGGGCGGTTTTGCTTAGAGGCGAGACAATGGTGGCTTTCGGCTTCAAATCTGATCTCGTTGCAGCGAAGTAATTGACAATTCTATCATGCCTCTGAAATATACTAGGAAACTTGGTAGGCGAAAATTCTAAAGAAACAAGGAACTAGGTGTACTCTTTATTATGCATTTGTCAATTTAAAAATCAAAAATTTTAAATTTGAACATGACCTTATTAATAATTTTTTTTGTTGTTGTTAAGGTGACGACTAGCTGCTAGAACCACTAGAAAGATTACTAGTAGAAAATGTGGAAAGAAATGGTGTAACATGAGGACTTGTGACAAGTGCAATCAATTAATAAGGAAGTACCTCTCAAGCTGTTAGTATTTTAATTTTTATTTGATTATAAATTTGAAAGTATTGTGTGTTGTTGCAAGTGCAAATGCTAATGATTTAAATGTAGGGTAGGGTAAGGTAAGTGTATATGATAATGAAAGAGGACAGGGTTCACAAACTATTCAGCAAGGTGTAGTGCAAATGGACAAGGTCTCAAAACGTTTAGCAAGATGGCAATGCAAATGAAAATAGAATGTCTAATGTTCAGCAATGTGGCAATTCATATGGATAGAGTTGTGAAAATGCTTATGCTGAGGCGATGAAAATTGATGAAATGTTTTGTGTAGATGTAGGAGTATTTGTGATTAGTACAAAATTGATGGAAAATATTCAAATACACGTGAGTGTTAATTATGGATTGATTTAATTATCATACGTGTTTTTGTGTTAATAAGTGTATCATGAAATTCCATGTCAACAATCACTTGCGGAAGCATATTCATCAGAGGAAAAAAGCTGAATAAACAAAGCATTGCCCCATGATCGAAGATGACAAAACATTAGCATGGGTTTTTTGTTGCTAGTTATGAAAAGGTAATCATGTGATGGTTTGGGATTAGGCGTCACAGGTGATTTGAAACTTCTTTCTTAAATCCTTTTCTTTTGAAATCGAAACAACTCGCAAGACAACGAAAACTCAAAAGATTTTTCCTCAAAGTTTTTTTTTTTTTTTTTGAAATAGAGAAACACTTTTACAAAACCAAGAAAAACTTTCTCGACCCTTTATTTTATCACAACCACTTCCATCACCTCTAAATTTCTCACAAACAATCTCCTTAGCCATTTCATAGAAGTTCTTAACCTACTGGATCATCATCGATTAGCTTCCTTCTCCACCATTTACATTAATCTTGTAACAGGGAGGCTAAAGTAGCAAGTCCTATTCAAAAATCCTAAGAATAATTCTACGTCAACCGAGATTGAGTGATAATTGAGTGACCAAAGTGATGTTTTTAAAATTGAGTGACTAAAGTACGGAACTAGAACATAATTCAATGAACAAGTGATATAAATTCTACGTAGTTGGCCAAAAAAAACAAAAACGACAGTTCTCTACTGATTCTCCATCAGGGTTGTAAGTAGAGGGAAAATGCGGAAGGTGGGCAATTTAGTACGGAAGGGATGCAAAGCTGTTCAGGATCTGAACTTGGTCAAGCTCCTCCAGTCTGAAATTCAACATGAGCTTTCCTCTAACCATTATCCGGTACTCTCCCTCTCCCTCTTCATATTCATTTTACGTTTCGTTCGACACCCAAGAAAATCAGAATTTGTTCAACTAAAAATTTGCTTGTTATTTCGCTTTAACGTGTAAGTAACAAATGGGTATCTGTTCCTCATTAGTAACTGATAGTGTAAGAGCACATGCTAGTGATTCAATGAATAACCATGAATATGTATAGGGTTTATGTGATTGCATGCCTATGCATTATTTTCTTAATGGAGAATGTTTATGATTTGATATTGAATTAATTGGTACAGACAAGCAGAAGCAGTTCATTGGGAGATTTTGTGGTGGAATGGGATTCACCGCAGTCCAAAGATGTGGTTTTGAGGAGAAAATTGGAGTCTGGTGGAGAGGTTGCTGTTTCAGCTATGTTGGGTCCCTTTTCTGATACCACTGACAGAGAGGAGTATTTGTATCCAAGGGATGTTGTGATGAAGGTATGCGTGAAGAAGCCTGGGTTGAGCTCTATACTGCAGTTTGACTGTGAGATATTTGAGCAAGACGGTATTGGTTCTTCGTTTGCAATCTGGGAATTCTATTATATTCAATCACCAGCTCGAATTGGCCCTTCGGTCTATAGGGGTCCCTCATTCAGGTTAGTCAGATATGCATTTACTGTATATCAACTTCAACAGATGGTGAAGATAAACTGTTGTATCACTTCTTTTGGGGCGGGGGTTGGTGGCCAGAAACTTTTGCTTCTTGCCAATTATTTTCAGTTCTCTGTAAACATAAAGCCAAAAGAAAGAACAAAAAAAAAGGAAAACAAAAGGGTTGCTAGAATGGCATGGATATGTGGCGTTAACAACAAAGTGCCTCAACATATAGAGGGGTGGCTTTTTCATTGTTTCTGTCTGCTGAAACTTGTGATAGTCCAGCATTTTGGTTGTTTTCTGTAGTAAGATACATGGATCATTGGAGAAAATTTAGCTGTTGACCTATTATGTCTCTGAGGCTCTGAGCAATTGGGGTGGTCGCTGCTCTCTCTTCCTAAAAGGTAGATTGATGAGCATGAATGGACTCTAGATCACTAGTTCTTCTCTTCCTTCTATATACAGCTTGATCAGCGTGCTTACGGTTACCAGATAAATTGCAAATGGATATCAGTTTTCATCTTGCATAATGTCAACATATGAATTCTTCTTACCGCAACAAAATCTAAACTTATCTTGTTGCTATTGTTGGGCATATATGGTATGGATGATCGTAAGTTAATTTTAAGTCTAATTGTTTGTGAGTGGATCTTTTGGTGGAACTTTTTAAAGATGACAAGGGCGTTGCGGCATAGTGGTTTGGTCAGCTGCATGGTGAGGCATAGCCACAAAGGCATACTTTGATGGATGTTCAAGCCCATGCTTCTTATAGGAAACACTAAAACCCCTTGTGGTTGCTAGTGGAGTTAACACTGATGTTTTTAATAGAACTAGAAAGCAAAAAATAAGAAGTGAAGAGTCTAGCAGACTTGGTAGTTAGCCCTCTATTTATGACAGAATCAAAGCCCTGTTAGTGATTTGGTATGACATCCTTTCTAAAAAGTTTCTGATGTAGTCAGTTGCATGATGAAGCATAGCCCTGCAAGCATACTGTGATGGATGTTGAAGCCCATGTTTATTGCAGGAAACGCTGGAAATACCTCTTTTGGTTGCTATTAGAGTACCCTGCAGTTCTGAAGAGAAGTAGAAAGCCAAAAGTAAGAGGAGTCTGGCAGAATTGTAGTTAGCCCATGTTTATTGCAGGAAATGCTGGAAATACCTCTTTTGGTTGCTATTAGAGTACCCTGCAGTTCTGAAGAGAAGTAGAAAGCCAAAAGTAAGAAGAGTCTAGCAGAATTATAGTTAGCCCATCTATCTATAAGAAGATATATTCCCAATAATCCCTTATAAAATCAAATCTATCCCTTGAAATGAATATAATGTTAATTATGTTTCTGATAGGAAACAGACATCTGTTTCATAGAGAGAATGCATGGAACACTGGATAAGAAATCCAGTAACCTAAGAAAATGAGCTAAAAGCAAAAACAAAGACCCTAGACAGCAACTGCACTCAGTTTGAGAAAATAGTAAAAGAAGACCAATCCTAAAGACCCACAACTAAATCCCATATAGAAGGAATATCATCTCAGTCACTGAAATAAGCCAATAAAAAGAAACCCAAGAAGACATTAAGATATGCAGCTACAGTTCTGCAAACAGTATTCCACTGACTTTGTTAGTAGAGTTTTTCATATTTTTATTTATTTTATATCTTACATGTTGGTATATCAGGCCCGGCACTAAGGCAGCACCAGTGGTGTAGCTGCACCAGGCCTCTGATCCGGGAGGCCTCCGATCAGTAAAGCATGTATATATTTATATATAAACAAACATGTTAATTATACTAAACTGTGCTGTAGTTTGATTGGTTAAGGCTCCTTGTTTCCACACTTTAGGTCTCTGTTCAAAATCTAGCAACTCCTCTGTACGGTTTCTTCTCCTTTTTCAGTTTTTGCTCTTTTGAGAGAACAAAAAGTTGTAAATTTTTTTTGTATTTATCAATTTGATCATAATACGTTTTTTTTTTTTTTTTGCAATTTATGTTCATTTAAGTCTGAAATTAATAAGGCATCAATTGAAAATTTTCTTTTCCTTTTTCAATTTTCGCTTCTTTGAGAAAAAATTTTGAATTTTTTTTTGTATAAGGCCTCAATTATAATTTTGCACCAGGCCTCTCAAATCTCAGGAGCGGCCCTGAGTATGATTGATGGTTTGTTATTAGCTACCAGTCCATTCTAGAGACCCGCTGCAAACTAAATTACTTTGGAGGCACATGCTAATGATTTTAGGATGACATTTTGGCTAAACATTAAACTTGGGAAGTGGTGGCTAATAGATAAAAGTTTGTGTTTACAATGTCCAGTTGCATTAGTTATATGGAAAAGGGTCTTTAGTGAGTCTAATATGAGTTGTTGGGCAGATGCGCTGTAATTGCTGTATTTTGGGTTATTTGGATGGACAGAATCACAGAAATAAGAGAATTTTCGAGAATTCTGTGACTAATACTTCATCTTTGGGCATCTATTTCCTCAGATTTCAGACATAGTTCTTTCCATACTATTCTATTCTTAATGATTGGATTGGTAATGGGTCTAGTTATTTGACTTCATCTGTTGTTTTACTTGATGCTTTCTTACTTTGGAGCCTAGATCTTTCAGCCAACATTGTCAGTTGACATCTTGTCCCCTATGTTTTGCTTTGTTTTCTCTTTTAACAAAAGTGTGTTCTTATTGAAAAGAAAAATATTTTAGGCAAAGAAGAGATGTAGAGTATATCAATATATCTTATTAATTACTGGAATGTACACACCATTACCAATTCCTTCTTCAACTAGGGTTTTCATTGCATGGACTTCATAGGTCTTTAGACAAAAAATGGGACATGAGTTCTGTTTTGTTTATGGCATTGTTCCATGTTGCTTTACAGTATTCTTTTTCTCCTTTCCTTGTATAAAGGAGAATCACATGTGACTGAATCGTTGGTGGTCTGTTTATAACTTTATATTGAGTTCATACGTCTAATTTTCATGATAGAGTTGCAAAGTGCTTAGGAACTAATGGGTGGAAGTTGGTGAGGAAGTTCGGAAGCAATTGCAATACTGTAGCACTTGCCAACCACAAGACCATGGCTAAACTAGTAGTCAATAAATAGTAGTGGTAAATTGTTGCAATGCATTACCAGAATTATATGAAAAATGTGCACATGATTCTTCTTCACACTGAATTTGCCTATGAGAGCCAAGTCAATTGCAGGGAAAAGGATCCTTTAAGGTTGATTGTGCGTAGAAGCTGCAGTATCTGTGGTATTTTGTTTCGCTACTTCAAGAAGCACACATTATGAAGGAGGAGATGCTTATGTTGCTCATGTAAAACATTGCCACTTCAAGAAGATCACCGAAGATGATAAATTTTCAGTTTATTTGAGGAAAAAGATTTAGCTAACCTCTAAGAAAGTTGGGCCACTCCAAATATTGGAGTGCAATTCTTATGTAGTGGAGTTACCTTAGAATTAGCTATGCTTTTGATGTTGCATGTTTGTTTGATTGTCATGAGCTTTTTGGGGTGGAGTTGGAGCAACCAGCAGCCCAAGCTTTGAGGGAGAAAAGAAGGGTGTTTATGGAGATGTGTGATGGCTGTGTTTTGACTTTTGAGTGGTGCTAGAATGAAAGAAGAGGATTTTTGACAGCATTAAGGGAGCAGGGGAGGAAGTTTTGTGCGATAGAGATATAATTTTGTTACCTTGCTGCCATTATTAAGGTGAAAGGGCTTATGCAATGCTACTGTATTGCGACATTGCTCTAGCTTTTCCAATTTTATCTGGTCTTCCTGTTTTTTTTTATCCCCTGGGGTTATTATAGTATGAATAACGGATTTTTGGTGGCTGTACCAAAAGACTTGCATGCTTAAATTGTTTGATGGGACTTTCCTATGCACATCCACCTTCTTGTTTGTATCACATAAAATGGTATTGATCTACCAAATAATATGTTTGCTTTCCTTCTTTGAATAATGTAACTTCAATTTATAATTGTTTTCGTACTCTAATGTATTATATTCTGTCTCTATTATCTGTGGCAGCTATGTGGATATCAAATTACATCTTGCACTCAAGGAATATCTAGTGGCCAAGGGTATTGGAGAAGAGCTTACTAACTTCCTCTTGCACCACCTACACAAAAAAGAACAAGGGCAATATGTGAACTGGCTACAGAAGCTTGAATCATTTGTTGCAAAACCAGAGTCATAGACAGGAATCGTCAAATCGATCACTATCATTTGATGTAACTAAAGAATTTAGGTAGGTAATGTACTTAGACCATAAAGATGCCATCATTTTTTGGTTGCTTTGGAAGGACCGAACACGACTTATTCCAGGCTCAACTCATGTCACTTGCCACTTGGGCAGGGTTTTAAATGTAGAATCCCTGGAACTTTTTCAAGGGTATTTTTTTTTTTTTTTTTCTCTTTTTGGTTTTGGACCCAGGGGATTTTGAGTAGTAGGAGTTCCTCTATTCCAAGAAGAGTGAGGACCGATTGAGTGTCCAATCTTGATGAAACTACCCGTTGTGGAATTAGCCTCTTAAGTATGTGTGAAAAATTTCGTCAAAGCCAGCTGCAATGTCTCTTTGATATCAGTGACAATCTTTTTAAGTATCCAGGGAGTTGCCAAACTGCCATTGATAGATGCTGTTTACTAGAATCCTGGAGTGTTCCGAGTTTCTGGAGGCCCCACTGAATATTGCTTGGAGAAGACTCTGAACTCTGCTTGTGTAATCAGGAAATCATTGAAGCCTATTTTTGCAACACCAGCAAGCAGGGGGATCACAAAACCAGTCGCGGCTCTGCTTTTTAGTTTGTAGCCAAACCGTTGAAGTTGGTGTTAACAAAATCGGGGTTGGGAGGATGCCTTTGCACTTTGCCGTGTGTTAGTTCAACCCTTATTGTAGATCCAGTCAGTTTCCAACTATCCCGAAGTTAGCTCTGAAGTACTCGATACCCAAAAGAAGAAAGAAACACACGGGCATTTTCTCACTTAGGACAGAAATTAGGTCTTTATTGCCACATTGCATTATCATATTGCCCATAATTATAAATTTTACAAATTAAGCTTCCGTAAACCAATTAATTATAACTTTATAAGTCTCATCACATCAGATTAACCTACTTGTTCACTCTTCGGATCCTGTTTAACATGATCAATAATGATCCGAAGGTCAGTGCCTGTTTATCTCTGCCTACAAGCTACAACTACATAATGTTCCTATCTTAAATAGGAATACTATTATACGCTCAACATATCGAAAATCTCAATTCTACTTTAGTTTTTTTTTAAAAAAAATTGCAGACTTGGGAGTTACTGATTATGAGTTTATGCATTTGTTAGTAAATGTGCAAAAAAAAACCTAAAAATAAAGAATTGTATGTGGTATCACTTTCGCCAACGTAGCGACGAAGAACAGTAATAATGGAGGACTAAAAAAAAACGCGGTGCATGTAGGGATGCTTGGGAGGTGCATGTAGGGATGTTTGGGGGTGCATGTAGGGAATCACGTCCATTTCCTCATTTAGTGAATAGGAGGAACCAAATGTGAATCTCCTGGCCTGGGTACTCTCCTGCATGCGAGCTTTGCAGAAATGGAGAACTACTACTTGAAAAAACACTTGGAAGCTGAGCAGAAGCACCTTTCCTGGGATTCTCGACTTAAATGGAGGAAAGCAGCCGCTCTTCTCCGTTCTAGAAGGTTCCGTGGTGTCGTTGATCTGGCAAACCAGGCCAGGGCTGAGATACAGGTCTCTCTCTCTTTCTCTCTCTCTCACTTTCACTTTTTCTTTTGCAGTTTGATGTATATTTGTTATTCTTCTTGGAAATGTTAGGGAGAGCTAGCTTTGGGCTTTACAGTAGTAGAAAACTAGAAATGGTGTCTTCAGAGACCTGTTGTTGAATTTGGTTACAGCATTGATTTCGTGCTTAACTATCACTTCAAATGAACTTATATAATTAAGAGCTAAATTCATTTTACTTTACACAAAACTTCATTTGTGCCCCAAACTCTTAATTTATACATTTTTGCTTCTACTCTCCAATTTGATCAATCATAGCTAGGGACGGAACCAGAAATTTAAATTGAGGGGCGCTAATTTTTTACCTTATGATGCTGTCAAGTTTTCCTAAGTTCATATAAAGCTTATTCGTCGTACTTTCACTTCGATGAGTCCGTATGATATCAATGGCTTCATGCTGCAAAACTATTCCTTTATCTTCTACATCTACTCCGTACCCAGGGCATCGATGCTGGTAGCATCAAGATTTATCAGAAATTTCAGTTTGATTGATTTTTCTGTTGTAGTTTGTGACTTGCAGCTTAGCTTCTTTTGATTTTCTTTGTGATTGGGTCAAAGTTTTTCAAAGTACATGTTTTGTCATTTGAGGAAGTACAGTACCTGGGCTTTGCTTGTACCAATCTTTTAATATATATTTTCTTTTCAATCCTTTAATATTTTTGTATTAGCATGCATTTACTCATATATAGTTGTTTTTGTCATGCTTTTCTCTAATCTTCCCTCTATCTTCATGCATTCACTTGCTTCTGTACAGTCAATATATCTAAGATATTTTTTTTTTCTCTAAAAAGAATGGGGGGTGCTGCAACAAATCCCAGCACCCCCTTGGTTCCGTGCCTGATCATAGCCAACTATGATCTAATCCTTCAATTTCTTGGGTTGCATGGCATCACCCAAGAAACACACTATTTAATTACATCGTCAAAGTTAAAAATTAGCCCAAGTGGACTCGTCAAGTCAGCAATTCATGAAAAGAAACTGATGAATTACTTGACTGATGGTTTTGATCAATTTGGAAAGTATAAGGCCATAGATGATCAGGGGCACAAACAATTGTAAGTGTAAAGTCCAAAGATGTCAAATGAGTTTAACCCTATAGTTAACTATGGTATGTCAGTTTCAGATGATTCTTCATAACTTTCACAAGGGATCAATCAGATTTGATCCGTACGAATTGTATTATTCTACTAGCTAGTTTCGATTAGATGTTGAATTGCATTGGACGACATGCGTTAGTTTAGATTCCAGGAAACTGTGATCAATGGGGTTAGAATGTTGATTAGTTACATGCATGATTGTGGGTTTGTTGCTTTCTCATATGAAATAAGAGTGCCAAGTAGATAAAATGCGACCCCAGCGTTCAGTTCATAACTAGCCTGATCAATTTTCACCCACAATAGGCTTAACAAGATGCTAGTTCAGTTCACAAGCGATGCTTAGATAGGGAACAACTCAACTCTTACTCTAGATACTTTTATTGATGTCAACATTGTTAACTGTTCAGACTTTTCCATGTCTCCAATTTCAGTTCCTTGTGTACACATAAAAATCATTTTGGAAGGTCCTATGAGGTCCTTGTGGTTTTTCATATATATACAACTGAGATTCATCAAGAGTTGTCCAAATCTATCTAACAAATTACTTGAGAACCTTATCAAAATGCAACTCTGTATAAATTATGTGTGTAGTAGAATCTGTGGATGTTCATACACATATGCAGGTTAAGCTATGTAGGTAGGAATATTTTTCTGTGTGTCTATATATGTATGTAGGTGGGTATATAGCCTATTATATTGTCATTCTCAGTTAAGGGCTTTGTCTTATCAAATTAGACTGCAAGTTTACAACTATAGTACTATGTGACGATGATTGTCTTTTTTTTTTTTTTTCAGGGTTCAGTTGAAGTTGCTGTTAAGGTTCAAAGAGCAGCAATACTACAGTTTGACAAAGATGAGCTTGCATCTATCAAACGTGACCATGATATTGGGTCAGGTCAAAATTTGGTGGCAAACAATGAACTTGCTATGGGTATAGCAGGAACCCAGGTTTGTGTCTCAGCTACTTGTCTACTTATTGCATTCTTAAGTCTTTCCTGTCCTACTTATTTATTAATTCTGCCATATTGGGTCTTTTCTTCTTCAATCCTGTAGCACTTCTATTTTGGATACAATCCTGTAGCATTTTTCTCTAGTTACATTTTTTTTCTCTTTCTTTTCCTTCATTTCCATATCTTTTTACATAGTTTGAAACTTGTTAGATTTCATGCTGATGTCTTTAAATTTGTCAGACTTAGTTTCTCAAATTTGCTTGATGGCGTAACTTTCAACATCCCACCATGTGTAAATAAAAGATGGATTAATTTCTCATCATTATCAACTTAGTATCATTCTTAACCATTTCATGGGGAAGTTAATATAAAAAGGAAAAGTTGACCGCATGCTGTTGTTGGCATGGCATCTGAACTAAAGTCGATTTTCATTGAAAAGTCTTGCTTTCTCTGGTTCTCTATTCTGTTTCTCTATTCTTTGTCTCCGCTTCTTGATTACTTGTTCTTCCGAATTTTAAGTAGCCAATTGATGGTTAATATATACAGGTTGCCAGAGGACGTTCTGATGTTATCAAATTGGATCACAATTTTAGAACTGCAGCAAGTGTGGCCAGATGGAATCGTGCATACATAAACATCCAAAATTTTATGCAGTTCCAGTTAGCAATTAACGTAGTTGCTCTGGTGATCAATGCTGTTTCTGGACGTGTTTCAGGTATGTTGGGACGTCTGTCTAATTTTCTTCCATGTGACACTTATATTTATTATGAAAAGACACAAACCGTGATAAATTACACACCACTTTCAGGAAACGTTCCCCTTACTACTGTGCAATTACTTTGGGTCAACCTGAATATGTACACTGTTGGTGCATGCTCACTTATACAAATGCCCCAGTTTTTGAAGGGTACAAGCTTCGTCACCAGGGGCATTTGGAGGAATATCATTGGCCAGAGTATCTATCAACTGACTGTCCTTGGAGTTCTCAATTTCTATGGGACGCAGCTACTAGGACTTACTAGTCGAGATGCAATTGCTGTTCTTGACACTGTGATATTCAACTCAATAGTGTTTTGCAAGGTAACTTTAACTGGTAAAAGGAAACGCTAGTTCTCTACTGCATCCGCCACAGGGTTCATTTGATACTTCAGTACTAATCAAAATTTGATTTCTTGTATATATGTGTGTATATATCTAGACACATGCATATAATCATTGGGGACAGAGAATCTTGTTTCAGTTATATATTATTTAGATTGTGGTGAATTGATAGCATGTAGTAGAATACAGTAACTCTAACACTGAAATTCCACATATGAATCATACATGTTTTTTCTTTGTTTTTGTCTTGTCAGATGATTAATGAGATGATTCAGATGAATAGGCATGAAATAGAGATGATAAACACATTTGACAACTGGATATTGGTAGGATTCATGATTTGCACTTTGGCCTTCGAAGTTGTCATAGTTGAGTTCTTGGGAGTGGTTGCTAGCATTGTGCCACTATGGTTACTCGGGATTTTTATTGGATCAGTTAGCATGACTGTTGCAGTTGTCCTGGAGTGCACGCCTGTTGGAAGTTCAGCCAAAGGGACTGGTGATGGCATGGCCACAGAAGGACCGGAAATTCATAGATTCTCTGCTGAGCAGCTGAATGCTGTTATGAAGTTGGTCCAGGTTAGTAAATAATTGCAATGAAAATTTAAAAGATCTTATTGAGAGCATTAGAAGAGAAACAAGTATGCAAATACACATGCATACATACTATATCTCCACACACATTACACATAGCTCAAGTTATGTGTGTATGAAATTTGTATCCATACAAGTATATGTATGCAGTAGGTAACTGGTCACTACTGTCATTCTCAGTTGATGATTATTGTCTTATGAACAGGAAAAATTTCAAGTCGCTTTCCACTGTCCAAAAACAGCACTACTGAAGATCAATAACAGTGCCATATTTAGATCTGTTGGTGAAGTTAGAATCTCAGCTCAAATGATGCAATGTACCTGTGTGGTGTTGGCAACTTTTGTGGTTATAGTAAGGGTTGGGGATAACAATGATTTTGCCTTCTCCATGCTGACATTTTTGGTGAAGCAGAATATTAATGGTATTACAACCATCGTCAAATTTTGGCTTACTTTTGCGGTTGACTATGGTTATGCCTCTGTGGTGATAGCTTTGCTGGTAATGATAAGAATAGTGGTGGAAAAAGTGCGTTGCAACGAGATCGATGATTGGTCTTCAAGAGATGCAACTAGATTTGTCGTCGATTATGCTCTTGCAATGTTAGAGTATTTACTCTTCCTTAAATAGATTAGAATATATAAACAAGGTATCACTTGTAATTATGTATAGCTAGTTGAGTTGGGTTTAAATTTTGCCATTGATTTTTTCCTTGGGATGTAATTGGGCAAATTACTTTACACCCTTATTGGTATATTTCTAAATTTTATCAATATGAAACATCACTGTTTTGAAGCTGATAGTTTGGACCTGTATAATGTTTGGATTATAGTTAGTTATGTAAGGCCACATATAGTTAGTTATGTTTTGGTGTAAGGCCACCGAGCTCCAAAAAGACATGCCGCAAGCTTAGCGTGTTTAGCAGAATGACAATACGGTATTTTGAGTGTAAGATTTTAATATGGAGGGTTTTAACTAGCATACTATTTTCATGCCAAGGAAAAAAAAAAAAAACCTAGCATGCTATGCCAAACAGTGGATATACAACTCGACTGATATTGAATTAGTATGTAACTACTCTACTTTTATATTAAATTAGTCTACTTCTGTATTAAATTAACTCTATCTTTATATCGAACTATGTCTACTTGATGTATTGGTAGTTTGGTATATTCATGCACTGCATAACTTTTATCAGTCCATAATAGCTAGCATATGCTTGAATTTCTCTATTATTTTCCCAAGCTGCTATACTTTTTGCATCAAAGAGTCAAGTTTCTCCATCATCACCTGATTCACCTCAATTCACTTGTGACTTGAATGAACACTACCTCTTTCATTCATTCGAAAAAATAAACATCTTGGAAGCTAATTTCAAGGAAGCTAGCAGCTATTTCAACGCTAAAAGAGGAACAAAAGACAGCTTTTGTACACGCCACCCACCATTTATGCCTTCAATTAATCTTAAATAATCTCATTGCCAAAAAAAACAAAAATCTTGAATAATCAAAAAGAAAGATGCTCTTACTTGTTGTTTAGGTTCAGTTTTCTCTGCTTCCACTTGTTTTTTTAAGCATCATTGTCTGGTCAATTCTATTAGATTTCCTAACACTGAAAAATATAGAAGAAGGCCAAGCTTTACTGGACAAAATCAATTGCAGAGCTTGAAATTTGAAGGTTAAGAGTCTTCTTGGCCTTTCAATTGTACAAAGAACACAACACAAGATGAGAATGCAAAGCAATTAATTGACAAGGGCACAAATGTGTTCATATATATATATATATATATATATATATACAGATCCTATTCAGAGCGGAGCTCCGCTTTGAAATTAACGGTGTGAAGTTCGAGTTTTGGGTCACTTTTCGGTCGCACATCCACATCTCGACCGTTCAGTTTTTAGGTACTAGTGTATAGATCATCTCTGCAAATTTTCAGCCAAAATGATGATCGTTAAGACATTGATAACTTCCTTAAAGCTAGTACGGTTCATGTTGACAGATTCAGTCCATCCATTGGTTTAAGTGAGTTAGATACCTTAACGATAATCAATTTGACTGAAAATTTGCAGAGATGATCTACACAGTAGTACCTAAAAACTGAACGGTCGAGATGTGGATATGCGACCAAAAAGTGACCCAAAACTCGAACTTCACACGTTAATTTCAAAGCGGAGCTCCGCTCTGGATAAGATCTGTATATATATATATATATATATATATATATATATATATATATATATATATATATATATATATGCAGATGGAACAAATAAAATAGGTTAGGATTGAAGGAGTCGTCAATATTTTAATTTTCTTTCTAAATAAGTTGGAGTTGCATAGCAGACGCCATAAAGTGCCATTTCCCTTAAATTAGTTGCCCATTATCAGTCATGCTCATATTTATGTATACCGGACAACTATGCCATCCATTTTAGTTTTGGGCGTACCAAGTGGTATGATGCACTACCATATATTTAGAGTTTTAAGGATTTTTTTTTTTAAAATTATATTTTGAAACTTCCTCACTTAAATAGAATAATCTCATGCGATGCATGTATTATTGTTTTTTTTTTTTTTTTACAGGAGGGACGTTAATCCATTATAGTTAATGAGAGTCACATTACACGAAGACTCACCCGAACACCGAGCTACGACAATATTGAGCCATGAAAGAAAACCCTAGAGAAAAGCCCTAGAGCTAACTAACATAATGCAACCCTAGAATGAAGCTCTAAGTGATCAAGTAATCTGACGCTACCAGGGAAGACTCTGGACGCAACCAAGACCCTTCCCCAATATTATTCATATTCCCAAAGAACCACCCTACACAGAGGAGGAGTCTCCAGGCTCAATGAAAAGGTAAAAAAATATATATGAAAATAAAAAAGAGACGCCCAGCAGACCAAGTTGCTGCAGGCCAGATTATAACAGCCTGAGATAAACCAAGAGCCCAAACCCATAAGCCCAAAAGCATAATCAAGGGGTCTAAAAAAACCCTAGCAGCACTCCCACCAACACCAAGTCCATGGGCCGAAACCAGCCCCAAGCCCACCACAGTCTGATGGACAGCCGCTCTTGCTCCTTCCAGTTGCCGCACTGTAACAGAAGAAACCAAGGCTACACCGGCATCCCCAACAGTACACAACACGATGATGAACCACCAGACCATCCCTATTGCTTCAAACCCTATGACGCACCGCCAATGCCACCATCGACGACCACATCACTGTCAGTCTCTCGTAACTCGTTTCTGACATGGAAGCCAACCACGGTACCCGGATCCAAAGCTGCATCCCTAGAACCACCTGAACCATGCCAGAACCACCTAGCAGCACCTCCAAACCACGCCAAGTTGCAGCCCATTTGAGAAGATCCAGGAAATTTTCTTCTTACCACTCCCTCAATTTTATGTTCTTTTTGTTTTTTTAGTTTACCATATAACCCTTTAAGATAATTTTATTATGAACTTTTATTTTTTTTTCTAAAGGGTATTTTAAGTATTTTAAAATTTAGTGACCCTTTTAACACTAAATTTGGGCTTCCATTTATAATAGTAAAGATCATAAATTACACGGATGGTTGTGGAAAGTTATCTAAAAATGTGGAAAGTAGTGGGAAAATACTTGCAAACATAGTTAGTAATTTCCTGTTTAATATGGTGTATACACATTATGCATGACTTTTTTATGTGTTTCACCAAGTTAAATAACTTTAGGAAAGTAATAAGGACATTTTGTATGTGTTTCATCGTTGTTCTTGTTTGTTCTTAATCACGAGTTAATTAAATGTTACTAAGTTTATAATCTAAGTATTGTATGTAAACGGTGGTGGATTAGTGGTGCCTCTAACTTGTTCATCTCATTGATCACAACTCTTTAAACGGTTCTAAAATATTATTGATTCTTGTTTTCAAATTCAATCTTCAAAACCCCCTATTTAATTTTGTTGGCTTTCTTTTCTTTTGTTTTTGACGTTTTTGTTTTCTTTTTCAAGTACCAACGTGAAAAGCAACCGAGCACCATTTGGTCTAGTGACATACGTCTCCCCTTTATAAGTGGGAGGTCGTGAATTCGACTCACAATAAACTAGTTGTTGTATTTGATAAAAAAAAAACGTGAAAAGTAAAGTTCCCTCTGAATCCTTAGAGTGAATAATCCCTTTACCAATATACTGCAATCGAACGACTACAACGAGGATTAAATTGAGCTCACTTCTGGGGCCTTGGGATTGCTAATAACAACAATTACTGTCCAAAAAATAAAAATTCACTTCAAAACAACTAGCACCTACAAATAAAAAATGATTACCATATAGCAATCAAAAACAAGTTTGGTTTTTTCATCATCGTTTATACAGTATGCACTTATTTTTCCAAAACATCATATTGTTTTTTGTTTTGGTTTGTTTTTTTAAATATAAGGGAGACTGAGTGAAAATTTGGATGAAAAAAATTTCAGGGTGTACTTCTATAAACGAAGGATGTGCAAATATAATTACTCATTTTCAAATTTAGAAAATACAATCTCATTTTCTTGTTTTTATTTTTCAAAATTATTTTTAGAAATCGTTTTCATGAACGTTACTGAACATGCCCATGTTTCTATGAAATTTGGCAGCCGAAATTCAAGATCAGGATGCAGCAACCTAAGGTTTGGCCATGATTTCAATATCAATTCAGGTTTTATATATAAATGTATTAATTATTTGAGGAAAATGATTGAGACACCAAATTTTAATTTTAATTCAGTGTAAGATTCGGTATAAGATTTTGGATCTCTAACACAACTCATTATTTGAAGTGAAGTTAATCGGCTTAAAAAATTTGAATTTGGTGTATAGATTTTACTATTGGACTTTAACTTTAAGTTGAAAATTAAGTGAGGCGTGGAGTTGTAGCATTAATTGGGTTATAAGTTTGGGTCTTTCTAAATGTACCCAGCAAATTTCTATATAGACCCAGCAAGTTTTTTACACCCAATAAAAAAATAAAATTTATAATTGTACTCATCAATTTTTCCAATAATACCCTTAGCAAAACTCACACCCATCAAAAGTCATACCCAGCAAATCTCACACCCAGCAAAGTTGAATCACTCCTTATTCCCAGACTCTGATTCCACTACAATCACAATATCCCATTTAACTTCTTTGACAGCCGCAAACTCCCACCTTCCAACTCCTTTCCAGTGCCTAACCACTCACCTCAATGTATAACAACAAAAATCCCTCCCCGTAATGCCGCCTTATTTACTTAGAATGAGAATCACTTACCTCCTATAAGCTATGCAGATAACCATATGTGAAGAAAAAACTCATAATTGGATCCTCATTGACCCTGCAAATGAGTCCCAAGATGTTAAATGATATGAATATTACCTATATCAGTAAAACCAGAACAGGGCTTTGCCAAAGATACCACCTTCCTTCAGAAAGGTAGCACCTTTACGGCTTTACGATCCTACAACATTCATTATCTCCTATATCATCTCTAGTATTCACCAACGCGATTCAATTGACCAACAAACAAACACAATTCCTTCATATATAATTAATCACTAATCGATACGAAAACCAAATCAATGCAGACCTAATTATAGTGAAACAAAAAACAAAATTAAGCATCAACGGAAGCTCGAATCAGAGCCAAAATCTCCAAACACCTAGCAAGATACAAAAATTGATGCGGAGATAATCCAAGTTTTGCTGGGTATGACTTTTGCTGGGTGTAAGTTTTGCTAAGGGTATTGTTGGAAAAGTTGTTGAATACAATTATAAATTCTATTTTTTTATTGGGCGTACAAAACTTGCTGGGTCTATATAGAAATTTGCTAGGTACATTTAGAAACACATTGTTGAACGTAGCCACACTGGCCTTTCTTTAAACAAAAGGAAAAAAATATATAATAATGAAAGAAGAATAGCACAAATTAGATGATCTTATTTTGAGAAATGCTTGAGAGTACTTGAGATTCTGGAACTTACAATGAAATCTAAAGCAGCAATGATAGAGTATGGTTGAAATACAAGTTCGCATATTTAATCTTAGACATAATGTCCCCAAAAGTGTTCGAGTTATCATTCCGATTTAAACTTTTAGCTTTTCTTGACTGTTTGAGATACAGTGTTCGAGAGCCTCTAAGCATGATCTAAGCACCTTCTTCTTCTCATGCTGGAAAAATGCGGATGATTTTAAGTGCAAGTACATTTGGAAACTCCTGAAAGTGTATAAATATTTGCTTTTGGATAAATTGTGAAACAATATTAAAAAACATGAACGAGCAAAGCAATAATGCAGGTATAGAATGACTTCAATTACCGGTGCTACTTTTTCTTTGTCGTCCATGAAGCTACTTAGTAGTACTGGATACGTCTTTATCATTGCACGAGTTACATCTTGTTTCTTTTGGTGAAATAGCCCCTAGCCCCTACAACAATTTAAATAAGTAATTGAAAACCAAGTCTGAAATTAGAGAAGCATGTTCTTTTATTATTATTTTTTTTTATGCAATCTATTTTTGCATTATAAATTTGTAGGGGTAGGTCAGGCTCAAAATCAACTGTCTATATGTAATTAAGCAATAGCTAGCATTTCCCTCGTTCCTACACTTACAGACAACTAAGCACATTTTCATATCTCCTTGCATACTAATTTCCAAAAACATAGACTATAAATCCCATATGCCTAGGTGCTTGGTAGTCAATATTGAACAGGCTGTGGGCAAAAAACAAATGCGGTGGTTGTGCCATATTAGCATCATTCCTGGTAAATTGAATTGCATATCTGTTAGCACACAAAATAAGACTGCATGTGCTCCATCACATACTTCTCTCATGTCATCAGCAACTTGAACTCCTACGGGGTTAGAATAACATCCCAGAATTTGATCTTCGTTTCTAAAAGGATCAATTATTCAAAGGAGAGCGCCTTCCTTTTGAAGTGCTTCACAGAATTTTATGGCAGGTGAGTTGGTTAGATCAGAGAGGTTAGGTTTATAGGTCACGCCCACCACTGCAATCTCTTTCCCACTGAGTATTGTCATATTGGTCAACACAAAACTCACGAATTGCTCTTGCTTTTTCTTATCCAACCTAATAACCTGCTGCAGCATTTGTGATTGAGCATCTAATCCACTCTTCTTGAGAGACAACTTATAGTAATGCAAATCTTTCACCAAGCCCCGCCCCCCAATTCCAATATGGATTCTATAAAAGCTTCCCCACATCTATAATCAAGTCCAACAGTTTGTCTCACATGGTTGAAATTAGCACCTATTTCGTTGCAGTGACTGACAATGATGTTCATAGCCGTGATAGGGAAGCATGTAAATAGGGTGAAAATGCGTTAGGCAATCTATTTCTAAAAACGTGAAAAACGAAGAAGAAGAAGATATTTTTAGTTTTTACTCAGAGAAACTAGAAACAACAATTCCACGTTTTCACTTTTTTTCTTTCTCCAATTTTAGAAAATAGGTGATTCTAGTCAGACCTCCAAATTTGATATTTAGATCCCCTTCAATTTTTGTACAAATTTAATCCCTGTTCTACCCCTCAAGCAAAAATGAAAGTGATTATTGCAGCAAAGGTTTATATTCCACCGGAAGAAAAAAAAAAAAAAAAAAAAAAACGCTTCTCTCTAGTATAGAACTTTGAACGTGGTTTCTCTCTTGAATCAAAGACAATAGAATACTCATCAAATAAATTTTTTGAATACTCATCAAATAAAATTTTTTGAATTAAAAGTAGTTATGAACACAAGTAATGAACACATCTCTGATAAAGCGAAACTTATATATAAATAAAGTCAGCAATGGGAGAGCAACATGAAGAAGATAAAATATATATATATGAGATTATCCATAATAGATCCCGAACAAGATGGCCTTGTGTAGTTTTGATTATTGTAAATTTTTTAGGGGATTGAAATCCACACTCTCTAATTTGTAATCCACACTCCCTATTTGAGGCTTTGATTCATGAGAATACTAAACCCCTCTCTCTTTGAAAACTCATTCTTCAGTAACCCCACCTTCATTCCTTCATCCTTATCTCTTTCTGGATCATGAATCTCAATGCTCCTCTCTCAACCATCGCAACAGATTGGATTTGGCCAATTGAAATTAGCATTGTAGTGGCAACCAATTGGGGCAGCTTGCTTTTGATGTTTTAATGCAAAGGGTAAAATAGGAAGTGCGATGAAAAAAAATAAGAGGGGAGGTCCAAAGAGTAAATTGAGAGGTCTAAATAGAACCACCCTTAGAAAATATAGAGAATATTTTTTTCACAATAATCTACATAACACATTTTCAAATTTGAAAAATACAATATTTTCTCGTTTATGTTTTTAAAAATAAACTTAAGAAAACTATTTTTGAAACGTTACCGAACAGGCTAAGTAGTTCAGGCCTGTTAGTCAAACGTATTGTTATAAGTAGAACCATCAATGATTATTTTTTGTATTATTCATACTAAGTGTAATTTTTGAATCGAAAGAGTTCAGCCGTTTATTGACATCGAAAGATTAAAGCGATACGATGCCAAAAGACATCAATAACGAAATAAAACAGTACGAAAGGAAAATAACATATGAAATCGAAAAAATTAATAACGCAAGAGCAGCAACGTCGAGACACAACAATGATTTAATACTACAGATTGCAGCCGTATAGTGCATTGAGTAGTTGCTGGTTTGACTACCCATGCAACTCCGCACAAATTGACAAAAACCAACGTGGTTCCGGAATAAGGGCACTCTCCCACCTAAAGATCGAAGCCGTCCAAAGGTGTCAGAACATGGCCATATTGGTAGATAATCTTTCACGAACAGAAACCATAGCCCGGGGTCCGTAATCCAATACCAGTAAATATCAGAATCCCCAGGCCAATCCAAAAAATGAGGAACAGCTCAACAAAGAGAGTGAGCCGGATACCAAACCCAAAAATGACAATGAGCCGGAGTCCAAGCCCAAAGTCAAGAACAGGTTGAAGTCCAATGCCACAGCTCACCCGGATCCCAAATCCAAATCCTCTTGCTCTGGTTCCAAACTGAATGCAGGTTCTAGTTCCACCGCCGGCTTGATCTCTTACCTCTAGCCTGCCAGCGAAATTCGACCTCCAGACCTACATCATCTCCATAAGAATCGAGCAACCCAGCCAAGCAGTAATCAATCCTGATCGCCCACCATTTGAATAAAGAGAAGACCTAGCAACTGTCTCTATCAGATAATAAACCACCACCATCACACGAGATCAAAAACCCCAAATCCGCCATCACTGGATCTATGTAATCAATCATCTGCACAGACAGGTCACCACAACTCCAACTCCCCGCATTCGAATTCCACAGAGCGATGACCCACTAAAGGAAGTCGTTGTCTCGTTGATGCGTAACCTCGATACGAGATCTCCATCCTAAACCCTAAATCCGCGCGTCCGGCCACCTGACGGCGTGCCACCGGTCATTCTAGGACAGCCCCCTATTCCTGCACACGCCCATAGTGGTGGTTCACGGAAATTTGACCGGATAACTATGAATCAAGGCCAAGAACATCACTGTTGCAGTTTGGAGGTCAACGCCGATTTCTCCCAAATCCGACCACCTCCGGCGACGAAACTGGTACTAGCAGCCTTGGAACACCCGTGAATCCCTCCAAGTTTCATAACCCAGATCAAGCTGTGGAAGGAGAATCGAAGCTTAGAAGTTTTTGGCACTATTCACGGTGTTTTACTCACTGTTCAAGGTGTTTTCTGGCCAATCCAGGTATATTCAAGCTTTGTCACAGTGGGAAAAGTTGTTGCAAATGTTGAGATGTACACGTGCTTGCTGGTAAATTTTGGTGGCCTGAGGTGGAGTTGCCGGGGCCACTGTGGGTGGCTTGTGGAGGCGTGTAGGGCAGGATTTTGGCTTCTATTTTTAACTAGATAAATTACTTGTGAGTTGTAGAATCTGTAAATGCGATTTTAGTGGAAATTGGAAAAGTTTGTTATCGATTGTGAATTTCATAATTTTGGAGTTTCGGATGTCGATTTATAAGAATCCGACCTTCGGATTTCTCATGTTTCCGTTATGGAATATTTTAATCGACGGATCGTTATTAGTGGTGAAGTTTGGGTTGAATCCAGAAAGAAATGAAGATGTTGGTTTACGTAGGGTTTTCGGGTTTTGTTTTAGAATCGTATTTAAGTGTCGAATTGTTCTTTACGAAATATAATTTTGTACAGAACGAGGTACCGACCCATCGCTCGACGAGGATCCTTACGCTTGGGTACCACGTTAGCCATATACTGTGAGTGAACGTTTGATTTTAAATAATGCATGCAATTATTTTTTGAACTAAGAATTTATTAAATTATCGTTTTAAATTATTGAGCATATTAATCGATTTTAAATATTGAATTATTTTATCGTTTGGACTTTCGGATTGAAAATTTTTATGCTCGATTTTAGACTTATGATTTTTATTGAATTTTGACGAGTCTTTCCGAGGTGATTCCGGAATTATATTTATTTATTATTTCTCGCATATTGGTTTATGAATTCAAGAATATTTTGACGTGCAGGGTCACGTCATTGGTAAATATATTTTTCTCGTGAGTTTTTGGGGAAGCCTTACTTATTTTCGGTTTTCGTATGATTTTAACCCACCATACTTGGGTCGTTTTATTTGATTGCTAGTTAGCCTATTAGTACTCCTCCCCGCTTACTATGTGTTTGTGGGTGAGTTGAGCAAAGAGCCTGGGAGGCTACGACCCAAGCTTGGGAGGCTCCCTTTCTCGTATGGTGATGACTTCTTCCCCATACTCTACTGCTACTTGACTAGCGAGGCTGGTCTGATTTTGTTTAACCAGTAAGGCTGGTCTTATTTTCTTGAGCATTAGAGTTTCAGTCTTTTTACTTGGTTGTTTGTGACCAAGGTTCGAAAAATCGCTAGGCTCTAGTCGGGCGGTGACTAGGAGACTAGCGCCCAGGCGCCTAGGCGGTTTTTATTTTTTATAATTTTTATTTTATTATATGACATATAGTTATATAAAATCTAAATATATTCATCAACCCCACCTTTGACTTGGTCAATTACTATCATGAATGTTGCAAAACGTGGGTAGTGGCATAAAATATAATTTTAGAGCTATTGTATCTGACATGTAAAGAATTAAAAGAGAAGATCTTGCGTGGGGCACCCGTAGGGACACGTGGTGGGGAGGGCCAATCACTGCCCAGCAGCGGGGGTGTTTTGGGTATTTCACTTTAGGGAGCAGGGGTGTTGGATCATAATTCATATACATATTTGTCCCCTAAAACATGGAAATTACTTGTTCTAAAGTCCAAATTTAATGTTGACTTCCCTAATCTTGTACTTTTGCTTAACCTTTATTATGTTTTCCTTATCATGCTAGAAAATGATGGAGAAAAATGGAAATGCACTAAAAATGTCAACTCTACACATTTTCCTACTTCGGCTAGGAGAAATCAAGCCAAGCAAGGAAGAAGGAGCGACCACCTGACCAAATGAACTTCAAATGAGCTGAAACCTTCCAGATCCATTCTAAACATCCTAAGAAACATTTCTTATGAAGAGTGCAAGAGCCAAATAGAAGTGGAAGGCCTTCAAACAGTCAGCCCAATTTTATGCAGAAGCAAAACTGGAAAACTGGACCTGTAGGGAGTCCAGCAGCGATTTCAGTCCAATGGCATGGAAATAAATTCTGAAAATTTGACACAATGATCTACACGCATAGAGGAACATTTGATATGAAGAAATCGGAGGCCCATTCTGAAGTCTTGGTGGAGAAATAATTGAAGGAATAAAGGGGCAGAAAGTGACCTAAAAAAAAAACAGTTCAACATATTCCTACCCACATGAAGAAAGCTAGATGCTTTTCTCTTTTTCCTTGGATATATTTTTCTACTCCATCATCTTTAATATATCATCATCACTTCCATATTTCTGCACCTTCATGCCTTGCTTTCATTTCATCATTACTCCATCTTTTCCATATTTTACAAACCACTTTCATTATTTTTATTTCACTCTTCTTTTTCTTCCCTATATAAACACATTCTCTTCTCACTCTCAAGAGGAACCATTCCATCCCATTACATCTTCTTTCTATGTTCATCTCCTTCATAAAACCTCCATCTCCACTTCCCAAAATCCAAACCCATAATATCCATATCCCACAACTACCATCACCACCACCATTACTCCATCACTACCACTCAAAATTGGCCAAAGTTGCATCATATCTTCATCACCATTCCATTTATCATCACCATCAAGAAGCTTATCATCCATCCATTCCACCATCAAGGAGGATTCAAGGAGCATTGAAGGAGGAAAACAAGAAGGAGTTAGCCATTGATTTGTCAAGCTTCAACTAGTTCATTCTTTCCTTAACTCTTTAATTTACCTTGATTTACTTTATAGATTTGATGCCAATTTGTATGACTATGAGTGAGTAGTACTTTGTTGGGGCTAGGGTTGAAAGCCCTAGCCAATCTTGTATGAATTGATGTTTTAATTTACATTTGATGTTATTTGTGATTTTCATCTTCATATGCTAATTCAAGAAGTGAATGCATTCATTTAAACTTAACTACTTTGAATGTGTTGTGTTTGTCATCTCATGAAAAAAATGTTTAGGGAGTAGTTAACCTTGAGCATTGATAGCATGATAGCATCCTCTATGTGCATGTGAAGGTTGTGAGTTAAAATCACCTAGATCTAGGATTGGTTTGCTTGCATAATTATCTAAACTCAAAGCTTTATGCATCTAGGAACAATGAATTGAGACTTAACCGGTAATATGAATTGTTCTTAGGTAGTTAATTCTAGACTTATCCTGTTGGAATTAATAACATTAAAGGAGTTTAAGCCTTTGTAGTCTTATCCGGATGCAAAGAGGGTAATTGGGAAATTAGAATAGCATCACTTGTATTTAAACTTCAATATTTGCAAGGGAGGTTAGTGGTAGACAATCCAACCCCTAACTTCATCCATTATATCACTAGTTTAGTTGAGAGTAATTTAGTTTACATTTGAGCATCTAGTTGTTTTCAATTCAAAACTATCTTCAAAAACCAAAATCAAATCACTACTCCATCTTGCACATACTCACCATGAACCTAGATTTCCTTGTGAATTTAGGTTTGTGATTGTACATTTGCATATTCTAGCTCTCCTTAGGTTCACACCCTAGCTAGTGAAAGGAATCCAATCCTCGTGGGTTCGACAACCTTTCTTAAATCCCTATACTATTACTTGTACCCCTTATACTTGAGGGTGACTATTTGGCTAACAAGGGGCAGTTTCGGAAGAGATGGAAAATTTCCTTTGTTCTGATTGGGTGGCTATAAGGCCACGTGGTGGGGAAACCCCCACCTAAGTATTTGCAGAATTAAAAAGCCTTTTTTTTGTCACCATTTTAGCAAACTATGCCTTAATTGTCTAAAACAAAAAAGCAAACAGTGGAAATCTTTTAAGCATTCCAAGTTTTTACTCTCCCTCTCTCTCTCTCTCTGTTCTACGATCTAAAATCCCCAGATGCCTTCCTCTCTCTGTTTGGGTACTCTCTCAATGAGTCCTACATATTTTAGATATTAAATTCTCAGATCCCTTCTTCTCGCCAAGCCCCTCTCTCATGCCAAGCATCTGGATCTTCTTCATCTTAAACCCAGATCTTGATTCTTGAACTTCAATGTCCTAGGTCTCTCAAATCCTAGGCAGATATGGCTTCTCTCTCAAAGATATGGTTTCTCTTTCAAAAGCAGCAGAAGGAATGATGCACGTATGGTTAGTTACAAAAGCAGCAGCAGGAATACCCAACCCCGCCTAGCCCAGACACGACGACCCAGCATCTACCGCCCAGCCGCCTAGGCCGTTTGGGCGCCTGCCCAAATCCTGCCCGCCCAAAGCCACTGACAACACATTAATCGAGTCGGGAAGCCGCCGCCCAGCGCCTAGGCGGCCGATTTTTAGAACACTGTTTGTGACTAGCCGGGCTAGTCGGTTTTCTTGAGCTGAACATCATTCAGATTGTTTTCCTTAATTATTGCATGCATCGGGTTTTTAAAGGAATAAACGTGGGAAAGTATAAAATTCTTTTGCTTTTCAATTACTTATTTTTGTCCACCCACACTAACGTTTTTATCTACTTTCCCATGGGCCATTCGGTTTCAAATATTCAGTCTGCAGAGTGCTGGTTCGGCATAGTAGGATTCAGGGCATAACATCTGCCGCTGTTGTATATCATATTGTGGATTATTTATTGAACATACTTGTATCTTGAATTCTTTTCGACTTTTAGATTGCTCTGATAACCTGTGGGACAATTGTTTTAAAGTTTGGGAATTACATTTGTGTAGTTGGAACACATTGTATTTTAGATTTCAGTTGGTTAGTACGGAGTTGTTGTGATTTGGGGAGCAGGGTGGCTCCAGGAGAATAAGGATGGTTTAGTAGAAGTGTGAATGTGTTTCTACAGGTTTTGGGTAGTCCATTTTTAGGGGTGACTCTGCTGAATTTTCAGTAGAGTTATTCCTAAGGTGGGCCCCACAGGGCCACCTCGGATTTCAGTGTGGAATTCGGGGAGGGTCCTGTCACCTTCAAACAAGGTAATAAGTAATCCCAATTCAAGAAATCATAAGCCTTCTCAAGATCTATTTTAATGGCCATACAACCTACCCGCCTTTTTTCTTATTGAAAGATGAAAAGAGTCCATGAGCAATCAGTATATTGTCATGAATTGATTTCCCGCGCAAAAGCCTTTTGATTATTAGAAATACATTTTTTTACCAAGGGTCGTAATCTAGAAATCATTATTTTAGTAATGACCTTATAAGCAACATTACACAAACTAATAGGCCTATAATGATTAACAGTTTCAGGATTCTCAGTCTTTGGGATAAGAACTATGTTAGTTCTATTAATCAGGGAAAGATCAATATTATGTATGAAAAAATCTGACACAAGTTTGAACAAAGGTCCTCTTACCTGATTCCAATAGGAATGGTAAAAGACTGGATGTAGACCATCAGGTCCAAGTGCTTTCAAGGGTCCAATACTATGAACAGCTTGGAGTCATCAATATTTTAATTTTATTTTCTAAATAAGTTGGAGTGGCATGGCAGACACCATCAAGTGCCATTTCCCTTAAAATTAGTTTACTAGGATAGGAAAATGAGCAGGATGCCCATTATCAGTCATACTCATATTTATGTATACCGGACAACTATACCATCCATTTTAATTTCGCGCGTACCAACTACCAAGTGGTATTGATGCACTACTATATATTTAGAGTTTAAAGGAAATTGCTTCTTCTTTTTTTTTTTTTTTTTTGAAATTACATTTGAAACTTCCTCACTTAAATGAAAATTAGCTTTATACCTGTAAGATGTACATATTATTGTTAAAAGGAGGAGATCATGGAAATTTTCTTCTCACCCACTCCCTCAATTTTATGTTTTTTTTAGTTTATCATAATAACCCTTTAAGATAATTTTATTATGTAAATTTTTTTTCTAAAAAATATTTTAGGTATTTCAAAATTTGGTGAAGCATTTGACACTAAATTTTGGCTTACATTTATAGTAGTGAAGATGATAAATCACATGAATGGTTGTGAGAAGTTATCTATGTTTGGACCCAAAATGAACATTTTGGCCTAACAAGGCATGTGTTGGAGAAATTGAGCCAATGTCAGTGGCTCAAGCTATATATTGTCGACAAGCTCGAAATATATATTTAGAGGCTAAATAAAGCCTACTATGGAAGCATGGAAGCATGAAAAGTCAACTTTAGCACATTTTCCTACTTCGGCTAGGAGAAACCGAGCTAAACAAGGAAGGAGGGGCGGCAGACTGACCAAATGAACTTGAAATGAGCTGAAACTCTGCAGATCCATTCTAGACAGCCCAAGGATCATTTCTTATGAAGAGTGCCAGAGCTTTTTTTGAGTGGAAGGCCTTCAAAGAATCAGCCCAATTTTCTACAGAAGCAAAACTGGAAAACTGGACCTGTAAGAGGTTCAGCAGCATTTCCAGACCAACTGCATGGAATAAAGCTCTGAAAATTTGTCAGGATGATCTACACTCATAGTGGAACATTTTTTATGAAGAAATAGAAGGCTCATTCTGAAGGCTTGTTGGAGAAATAATTGAAGGAATAAAGGGGCAGAAACTGACCTAAAACCAGCTCAATATTCACATGTTCATGTTTCCTACCCACATGAAGAAAGCTAGATGCTTTTCTCTTTTTCCTTGGATATATTTTTCTTCTACAATCTCTTTAATAGATCATCACCACTTCCATGTTTCTGCACCTTCATGCTTTGCTTTCATTTCATCTTTTCTCTATCTTTTCCATATTTTACAAGTGAACTTAGATCTACTTTCATTATTTTTCTTCCACTCATCATTTCACTCTTCTTTTTCTTCCCTATATAAACACCTTCTCCTCTCATTCTAACAAACACATTCACAACATCAAAATATCTCTAAGATGATCTAAGTTCTCTCTAGAGCAAACCTCTCTAAGAGCAACTCCTCTCCTTCTCTTTCTCTTAGCGGTGATCACACTCCTAGTCCTAGTCTTCTCAGAAGCCGACTTTCAGTGCCACCAAACCCTCTGTCAACGTACTTCGGTCCTAGTCTCCTCGAGAGCCGATTGTAGTACCACGACCAAACACCGACACCAAGAAAAACACATTCACAACATACAACAACAACATCTCTAAGATGATCTAAGTTCTCTCTAGAGCAACCTCTCTAAGAGCAACTCCTCTCCTTCTCTTTCTCTTACCGGTGATCACACTCCTAGTCCTAGTCTTCTCAGAAGCCGACTTTCAGTGCCACCAAACCATCTGTCAACGTGCTTCGGTCCTAGTCTCCTCGGGAGCCGACGGTAGTGCCGCGACCACAACGGTTACAGAACCAGCCAAGCAAGGGTAACGCCCTAGCAACCCAGCCAAGCTAAAGTCACGCTTTAGCAAGATCTCAATACTTCCCGGTGATTTCGCTCTGCTCAATCTGCAATATTGAGTATCGATTGTGTGAACAAGAAGAAACTACAGCAAAGTCCTTACCACAAGGCACAAAGAATCCCGCGACGAGGTTGGTGCTCTCCTCGTCTACAATCGCTTGATAGAAGTCAGGTCAAGGGACACCCCCGACGACCGCACCCGAACGGTGCTGGCACGCCCGCACAGAAAAGAGACTGTTGACCAGCTGCAGCAAAATTGGAGCCAAACAATCTAAAATGTGAAAAGTAGTGGGAAAATACTGGCAAACATAGTAATTTTCTGTTTAATATGTATATACATGATTTTTTTACATTTTTAGTTCATATTTTACACATTAGAACTTCAGACGCAGAGCTTTTTAAGTTATGATGAATGTCACTTGCATTCTGATGTTAATTAATGGAGTTTTGTTTGGTGATTTGGGTAGTGTGGGAGCATGGATTTTACCAATAGAATACTACCGAGAGATAGATCAATATAAATGAAGAAGGTAACCTAAAGGGCAGAGAGTCTAAGGGAAAGCCCATGATGCTAGAGATCCCCTATGAAGAAGCCCAAAGAGTGATACATAGCCTGGATATTGCTATAAGGAAAGTATCCCATATGATACCTCGAAAAGGGAAGAAAATCCTAATTACATATTAATACCCTGAAGGGCACCTCCAGAAGATGGATCGGTTGGACCTATATATGGTTCTCTAAAAGCTTGTGGTATTTGAGTTACCCTCGGATAGCCTAAGTAAGGAATGTAGAATCAAATTCTATCTCATTTACTTGAAAGACAAGTAACCTTTTTAGGGTTAGGTTAGGCAAAGACCATCTTATCTTGACATGTAATCTCCTATATAAGGAGGCACGATACACCAACTCTGGTAACAACTTTTACCCAACTTTAGCCTATTGCTCTGAGTTTATCATTATTATTGTAACTTTGGCATTTCTACTAAAAACGTTAAAAAAAGAATCAATAAATTTAGATAGTTGTGTAGAATCTCACTCTCGTTCTTCCTTTCCTTTTTGTATTTAATTTTCTTCTCTGTTATTATACAATAATCACCAATTAGATCGAATCTTTACAAGCTTCTTCTTTCTTATAATCGTGAGCATTATAAGTATCTTATAATTTTATGAAGTCAAAGACATTCATTTTTATAAGGCTTATTATCGAACATGTCCCTTGAACTTGGTCATGATTGTTGATTTACACTCCGAACTTGTAATTGCAAAAATTAGCACCCTTTACTTAACACAACTTGTCAAGTTACACCATTTTCATGACATTAGAAATGTTCCGTTCATGATTCCTTCTAAATAGAGATTTTTCATCCATAAGTCCTTAAATTTACATCTTCTTCATCAAATTAGGTATTTTCATCCATATATTTAGTCATTTGTTCTTTTTCTTCTTCCAAAATGTTTTAATAACTTATATAATTTTGATTTAATCTTTTAACTTTTAGTCTTTAATTTGTCACTATAGCTAGTAGCCACATCAACAAACAAGTGGAGACCTTACAAGTGCCACATCAAGTAATATTAATAAATAAATGTTTGATTCAACTAAAGAGGTTGAAATTGGCAGTTTATGTCATGTAACATGAGTTAATTTTGTAATTGCGAAATCTAGTGGGTAAATTCATGATTATTATAAAACACGAATCATTTTGTTTGAGACTTTGTCGAAAAGTGAAGTAAAACCTTCATAAAACCTTAAAAACGAAAAGTAAAACTCTTTTCGTTCAGATTGACCCAAAAAAAAAGAAAAGATCAACGCTGATGACATGGCCTCCATTTATTGGATGAGAGCCTCATAAAAGGTTTGGAAGTCAAGGCTTTCTGGTCCATCGTCTGATTTACGCGTCTATATATATGAAAGGAAACGACTCCACAACTTCCTCTGTTGGTTTGGGTTAGCTAGCCTCCGAGCCAAAAGATCGCAATGGAAAGCTACTTGCACAAGGACTTCGACGTCCAGGCCAAGCACCTCTCGCCGGAGGCCTCAAACAATTGGAGGAGAGCCGTCGGCCGCGTCGTCAAGAACCCCGCCAGGAGGTTCCGACATGTCGCCGATCTTGCCAAGCGCGCCGAGGGTGAGAGGAAGAAGAAGCAAATCCAGGTCCGTACAACCTTCAATTTCTCTCTTATTTTCTTTCTTCTATTGCGAGCGATCAAACGGTGCGTTTTAGATCTAGAGGTGTTAGTGTTCAGTAACCGAAATAATTTCCAGCATTTAGTTTGATTTTATTACGGTAGTGGAAGCAGAATAGAGGAGGATTATTAGGCTGAGATTTAGATGAGAGCATTTGAATTTAGGAGGGACTGAGATAAGAAAAATGAAAAGTAATTTTAATTGTTTTGCGTGCTTGATTTTCTCCGCTGCCCTTTGGGAGTAGGGAAGAGGGATTCAAATTTGTGGGGCGAGCTTTGGCAGTCCTTAGAACCATCGCGGCGATGGTCCTAGTCGTTTAATATGACTTTTTATATTTATAATATTTTTGTCAAACAAACAAAAGATGAATTAAAATCTCCCTTTTCTTATAAGTGAAAATAGTAGTCGTTTACGTCACAGAGAGTCTTAGGCAGGACAGCCGTACTGCCACATAGAAATAGTTGCATGCGAAAGAGGATCCTAATTTCGTGGGGATATCCGGTTAAGCAAGTCATGGCGCTAGCTTCCAAACAAAAAATGTGAGCCTCTAGCGCAGGGCTGTCCAATTAAAATTACAAAAAAAATTTATATATTTCAAAATTATCTCTTTTTTAATAAATCAATATATCAAAAACACCCTGCAAAAAGCTCAATATTATCTATTGATTTATATAGTGGTTCTAGAGAGCTCAAAGACCCCAATATTATGGATTGATTCTTCTGAAGCTCCAGGCAGGCTTAGGTGGGAACCCACGCTCGTCTGACTGACTGAGATAAGTTGGTCTTTCATGTTTGGGAGAGGGAAGATGAAATCACAGATTTTTATTTAATATTTTTATTAAATAAAAATAAAAGTTATTACTCATTTGGAAGTTTTCTAGAATACCCACGTGACTCGATACCGTATATGAAAGGGTTGGTAGTGGTGCTGGGTCCGTTGGCCCATGTTACCCCCTATGTTTGTTCAACAATCAACATGGGTAGCATTTTAATAAAAGACTTTCTGACCTCTCTCCCAATAATGGCAAGCCACAGCCACGAAATTTCCTGGAAATTTCGTGCTTTACGGCAAAAATTGAAAAAGGAATGCGTTTAGTATGGGGGTAGATATTAGAAAAAGACTTGATGAAAATGAGATTGACCTATGTACAGGTAGTGGGCGCATATTGATAAAGATGCCGTATTCTTTGATCCTTAACATCTTGAATGGTTAAATGGTAGGCTTAGATTTCCCCTTCACAAAGTGATAAACCTACTTTGCATTTTCTTTTCACCCCACTTGTCCCCTAGAAAATTAAGATAAGCTTCTTTCTTTTGGATGATTCTTTTAGAATAGCCATCAGTGCTCTTTCCTACCCACTCACATTACCAATTATTCATACTTTTTTTTATCATATACATTTATGTAACATACACCCCCTTAAAAGGTCTTACTATTGGCCAAAATAAGTTAAATAACAAAAAAATTCTTACATATTCGTAGTGGACCATTTATTATTTTTTGTCTTGAAATCTGTTACGGCAGTTAGTCTTTGATATGATGTTGACTCGAACGCGGCTTACACACGGTTTGTTGGGCTTTCCTTGAAAATTGTTTTTGTAACAATGTCATGTTTAGATTATAAGCAATAAAAAAACTGGTTCTAATATTTGGCTCATTCTCAAAACATTACATCAGTTTTAAATTTCTGTTGATAATGAACTTCACTCAAACAAAAATGCCGCTCTGTTTTTGTCAGCACTTATATTTGATTCGCTTTATAAAAATAAAAGAAATGTATGCTTAGATTTATTCTATACTCAAGTATTACGGATGAGTTTGTCTTCTGGTCTTTGTTTTGTTTACTCTCTCTATGACATTCAGTAATTGTCCATTCACTCAAAAATTAGAAAGTGTTTTTAGGTGTTTTCTTGTCTGCACCTCTGAACTGGTCACAGTGCCCTCCTAAGATTCCTAAAACCTTGGTTTGTTCTGTATAAAATATTAAAATGTATATAATATTTGTTACTTTTTATATCAGCCATGTCCATGGATTTGTTAAGGGTTTTGGTTTTGTTTTTTTGTTATTTTTTTTGGGGGGGGTAGTCACTTGGGACAGTATTAGCATCACCTTTTATCTCTCTTTATTATTATTTTTTTTTGTGGTATTTCAAATGATGGTCAAACATTATAAGTATTATCAAATGTGGGAAAGGATTTTGATGTTTTGGAATTGGCTGGAAGGACTTCGCCATGTTGCTAAAATTCAGCTCTTTTGGTCGGAGTTTCCAATATTTCTTGGACAGTTTAATAATTTTTTCTGTTTGAAAGCAGCAGCTTCAGAGTTGGGAAAAACTATGATCTGAAAAATAATAAGGTGCAATTGGAGCATTTTGAGAAACCTTTTGGCTGACCTTCTGTTAAATTCTTTAGAGGAGACAATTTTAACACTGTAACTGAAACCCAACAGGAAGTTACTGAGTTTGGGGTGACCATTACATGACATGGACCTGTCCTTTACTCTGTTCACATTCAACTATATCACCCTTCCTGTAACAAGAAATAGGCAGTCTAACTGTTGTTCACAAGTGATTCTTAGGGAAGTAATAAATCAATTTTTACAAGGATTGGAAGAACATTGGAGAATTAAGTTCTACCTCATTTGTTTTCAGTCAATATTCAATCAATAAATTTGTTTATATATATATATATATGTACACATATATATATGTACACATATTTTTATTTTCCTATTTTCATTTTCACATTGCAAACAAAAGTTGTATCCAAATGACATTCTCCAATATAGACAAGCATGTTAGACAATATGAGAGTTGTCTAAATCTGAAATAGGATGCTGATTTAAAAATATTATTCAAGAACCTTACAAGAGAAACAATAGAACATATGTGTACACCCACACACAAATGATGATTAAGCTATGCATTTACAGATATGTAAAACGTAAGTAGGTATGTAGCTGATTGTTACTGTGATTCTCAGTTTCATTCATAACTCATGAACTCTTACTGCAGTTTACAACTAGAACACTGACTGACTTTATTATTCTTATTTTTTTAGCAGGAAAAAATTCGAGTTGCTCTTTATGTTCAAAAAGCAGCACTAACATTCATTGAGGGTATCATCTTTAAACTTTTAAGTCAACTAATGTGTATGTGATCTCATATATTTGATCCCTTTTTTATTTTGTGTTTTAATCTTATGAAGCTGGAGGTAGTCAACCAGTTACTGATCAGGTTGAATACAAACTGTCTGAAGAGGCCGAAAAAGAGGGTTTCAGCATTCACCCAGATGAACTTGCATCAATCATACGCAGCCATGATATTAAGGTCTTGAAAAGACACGGTGGAGTTGATGGGATTTTAACAAAAGTATCCGTAGTACCAGATGAAGGTGTCAGGAGTAGCAGTATACCAACAAGGCAAAATGTTTATGGCTTAAACCGCTATACGGAGAAACCTCCCCGATCATTCTTGGTGTTTGTATGGGAAGCTCTACAGGATTTAACTTTAATTATTCTTATGGTTTGTGCCGTGGTTTCAATTGGAGTAGGACTTGCTACTGAAGGGTGGCCAGAAGGCATGTATGATGGGGTGGGAATTTTACTCAGTATAATTTTAGTTGTTTTGGTCACTGCCATTAGTGATTACAGGCAATCCATGCAATTCAAGGATTTGGACAGGGAGAAGAAAAAGATTTTTATTCAGGTCACTAGGGATGGGAAAAGACAAAAAGTTTCCATTTATGATTTGCTGGTGGGAGATATTGTTCATTTGGCAGTGGGTGACCAAGTTCCAGCAGATGGACTTTTCATATCAGGTTACAGCTTGTTGATTGATGAGTCAAGCTTGTCAGGTGAGAGTGAGCCAGTGAATGTATATGAAAAAAACCCTTTTCTTCTTTCGGGAACCAAAGTGCAAGATGGGTCAGGTAAAATGCTGGTAACAACAGTTGGTATGAGGACCGAATGGGGAAAGTTGATGGAAACTCTGAGTGAGGGAGGAGAAGATGAGACCCCACTGCAGGTGAAGCTGAATGGTGTTGCTACAATTATTGGTAAAATTGGTTTGGCTTTCGCTGTGGTGACATTTTTGGTCTTGACAGTAAGATTTTTGGTGGAAAAAGCACTTAGCAATGAGATCACAGATTGGACTTCAACTGATGCAATGACACTTTTGAACTACTTTGCCATTGCAGTAACTATAATTGTTGTTGCAGTTCCTGAAGGATTACCATTGGCAGTAACACTGAGTCTTGCTTTTGCAATGAAGAAATTAATGAATGATAAGGCACTTGTGAGGCATCTCTCAGCCTGCGAGACAATGGGTTCTGCTGGTTGCATTTGCACGGATAAAACAGGAACATTAACCACAAACCATATGGTAGTTACCAAGATATGGATAGGTGAAAAATCTATAGATGTAAAAGGTAATGAAAGTAAAGACGTAGTAATATCAGAAATTTCTGGAGCACTGGACGTCCTTTTGCAGGTTATATTTCAAAATACAACCTCTGAGGTTATCAAGGATGAGGGAAAGACCTCCGTTTTGGGAACACCAACAGAGTCAGCATTATTAGAATTTGGTTTACTTTTGGGTGGTGATTTTGATGCCCAGCGCAGAGAGTTTAAGATTCTTAGGATGGAACCTTTCAGTTCTGTTAGGAAGAAGATGTCTGTGCTCATCGCTCATCCTCATGGTGGGATAAGAGCTTTTTGCAAAGGTGCATCTGAAATAGTATTGGGAATGTGCAACAAAGTTATTGACTGTAATGGAGAATCTGTTAATCTCTCCCAAGAAGAGGCAAATAATATCACAGATGTCATAAATTCTTTTGCTTCTGAAGCATTAAGAACTCTCTGCTTGGCTTTCAAAGATATAGATGAATCTTCCATTAACAATGACATCCCTAATGATGGCTATACATTGATAGCAGTTGTAGGAATCAAGGACCCTGTGCGTCCTGGGGTGAAGGAAGCAGTCCAAACTTGTTTGGCTGCTGGGATAACTGTACGAATGGTCACCGGTGACAATATATATACTGCTAAAGCCATAGCTAGAGAATGTGGCATACTCACAGAGAGTGGTTTGGCAATAGAAGGACCAGAATTTCGTAACATGTCTCCTGCAGAGATGAAAGCTGTTATACCGAGGATTCAGGTTGGTAAAAAATTGTATTTCAGATCTTTGACCCTCAACTCAACCGTATGCATATTCAGTTTTATTATATGTATACAGGTGATGGCCCGATCCTTACCATTGGATAAGCACACCTTGGTGAAGAATTTGAGGGATACATTCCGGGAGGTAGTTGCAGTTACAGGTGATGGGACCAATGACGCTCCTGCTTTGCATGAGGCAGACATTGGACTTGCTATGGGCATAGCAGGCACAGAGGTTTGTGTCTTAGCTACTTGTCTTGTTACAATCTCAAATCTTGACTACCTATCTATCACCTTGTTGCGCCCTTATGGGATCCTTTTTCTTTACTTCTTGTTCACTTTTGTTTTTGTTTTTGTTTTTGTTCTCTTTTCTTTTCATTTTCTTTTTTAATTTCAACATCTGTTGCATAATGTTGTGCTTGCATCTTTGACTTCTTTCTTCATACTTGCAAGATGGTTTAAGTTTGAAGCTTTCAGTTTCCCCAGATGTGAGTAAAAGCAATTGTAAGATTGGTTTTCATCATTTTCCACTTTTGGTGGCAGTGTCAATTTTTATTGTCTTATCCAATTCATGTACCAGTTAATATAAAAAGTTTAAGTTTTGTCTACTGTTTTGTACGAATGGTATCTGATCTAACCTTAACTTTTCGTAGACAAGTCCCTTGCTTTTGTGGTTTTTTTTTTTCCCTCTGTTTCTGTGGGTATGCAAGGTACTAAATAATCTCAAACTGTCATCTTTCATTAACTGCTCTCAATGCAAGAGCTGCATAAGAGAATTCCTTCTTTTTTTGCTTTTTGTTTTTTTTGTTGTTCCCGACAAATTATCAATGGAATGTTATTTGACATGTGAAAATATTGTACAGGATGCAGTGTCCATTTTGTGTCATTTAGCAAGGTCTAATATGCTTTAGGAGTTATTTTATCCGCTCTACTTTTTGCTTATTTGTTATTCTGAATTTTAAGTAGCCAATTCATGCATATTGTAAACAGGTTGCTAAAGAAAGTGCTGATGTCATCATATTGGATGACAATTTCAGTACTATAGTAAATGTGGCCAGATGGGGACGTTCAGTGTACATAAACATTCAAAAGTTTGTCCAGTTCCAGTTAACGGTTAACGTTGTTGCTCTGATGATCAATTTTGTTTCTGCATGTGTATCAGGTATCTGGGTACTGGCCAATTTTCTTCCATGCAATCCCATTTACATTTATTTTGAAAAAGACACAACTGATGATAAATTTCACACAACTTTCAGGAGATGCTCCCCTTACTGCTGTGCAATTACTCTGGGTCAACATGATTATGGACACTCTTGGTGCTTTGGCACTGGCTACAGAGCCTCCAAATGAAGGACTGATGAAAAGGCCCCCTGTTTCAAGGGGGACAAGCTTCATCACCAGGCCCATGTGGAGGAATATTATTGGTCAGAGCATTTATCAACTGGCTGTTCTTGGAGTTCTCGATTTCCGCGGAACGCAGCTGCTAGGACTTACTGGTTCAGATGCAACTGATATTCTTGACACTGTGATATTCAATGCATTTGTGTTCTGCCAGGTACATTCAAGCAACTCTATTTTTTTGTTTTGGTATCGATGCATCTTCCTTCAGTTATGCTGTTTAGATTTTGGTTAGAAACTTGAGCCTGTTGTCTTCCCTCTTTTACTTTCTGAGTTTGGACTGCTCTATGTGTAGGGCTGATTGTAATCTTGTTTATCAAAACCATTTATTACAAAACAGTAGCACCATTGCTTGAATCCCACATATGAGTCATATCTGATGTTTCTTTGCTTTTTTCAATCAGGTGTTTAATGAGATAAACAGCCGTGATATAGAGAAGATAAACATATTCCGTGGCATGTTTGACAGCTGGGTATTCCTAGGGGTCATGGTTTGCACAGTGGGCTTCCAATTTGTCCTAGTAGAGTTCTTGGGCGCGTTTGCTAGCACTGTACCACTGAGCTGGCAACTATGGTTACTCTGCATTATACTTGGATCAATTAGCATGCCTGTTGCAGTTGTCCTGAAATGCATACCCGTTGAAAGCAAAGTTAAACCCCCTGATGGCTATGAAGCTATTCCTGGTGGTCCTCCAGCCGGCCTCGTTTGAATAGGGGTGTGTAAAAGCCTTTTTTCTTTCTACGATTTTCCAAAGTAGAAACCGATTTCTACTGACTGAACTAACTAGTCTGACACAAGTTTTCAGATAATCTCTTAGGTAATTGTTTTGAGACGGTCTTGCTATCAAGAAATTTTGTTTGTTGGAAGAAAAAGTTTTGTAAACATTTAGTATGCGTAATTTGCCAGTACAACTCAAGATTGAAGGTAGGTTTTTGTATTTATGTCCTCCAAACAGAACGTCGCAGTTTCCTTAATAAAACCAACTAGTGGTATTTCTCTTCACTTTGTTGGAAGAAGTCCGAGTTCAAACCCGTCTTTCCCCTTGCATAACTGAAACAAATCTGAGTGAACCTCACATTGGTTTGTGAGGGAAAATTTATGCTGTTCTTAAACACGCATATGAATTTTTCCACACTACTAGATTAGAACAGTAACTGCGCCACCAATTGCCATCTTGTATTTTAATTGATGTAGTTTGAATCGTGTTTATTTCTATCTAGTTCAATTGAATACCAATAAAAATTTGTGGTCATTTGCCTTGACTAGCTGATGATTGTTGCATTTTATCATGAACTCACTACCTCTTTTTTTTTTTTTCCTACCATTCTTGGTAGAACTTTAGGTTACCCGTCTTTCATTCAAACCGCAGAAAGTGGCTGCGAACATATACACTTACGAAACCAACAGGATACAAAAACGTAAAAGCTAAACAGCAACATTACTTCCACACATCTATAGGGGGTAATCCATCTTTCCAGATCTTGGACCTGTCTAATCTCCTTCATAAGAGCGTCAGACCCGTTCAGCATCAACATCCTGGAAATAATGAGATTGAGCTAATCTCAAACCCTCAAAGGCTGTCAGGCTTCAACCTGAAGAGCAGAACATGAGAGAAAGATTTGGTATTTCCAGCATTCAGATTACCATAGCCATCCCTCGCAAGAGCTCCTATACCATTAAAGGTTTAGCCTGCATCCTACGCACCATCTCAATTGATCTTAACAGAGCCAACCTTGGGATCAGACCACTTCATCATATTATTCCTAGTCATATCAGGCTTAGAATTCATATACTGCAGCACCTTCTCTGTGAATAGTACCCATAGGATTAGGAGTTGTGTGCTCCTGCACAATTTCATGTCTTGCTTTCCACAAAGTCACTAATGTAAAGGTCACCTTACAGGGAAACTCAAACAAATGTGCAACAGCCAATCATCAAAAGCAAACCAGACATTTAATAAAAGTTAGGTCCTAAAATCTTTGAGGGCACAAAAGCAAAAGGTGCTTAACAATCTTTGAGACTCAAGGTACTTATTTCAAACAAGACATAAGGGAGAATGCACTTACCTTTTTTGAATAGATATTGGCAATAGTAACAGGCTATCCACAGAAAACGAAGAACTTTAGGGAGAGCATCAAAAATCCAAATATTCTTCCAAACTAAAGGATTAATGGCATGAGAATAATGGGCATGCTGTAGACAAGGTTTACTTCTTGCCTTATGAGACTTGTAATATCTTGATCTCACAGTATAAGAACCTTTCTTTCCCTAAGGCCAAATTATCCTATCTTCTTCTCAAACTGAAGATACCAACTGCCGAGTTGCCTAGGAAGAAGATATGCTAGTTTGGGGAGAAGAAATTAAGTTTGGAATAATCAGAAGGTTTCAGAAAGTTTTGTTGTTCATCTCCACCCACCATGTATAAATTTACGTACTTCATATCTTGCTGTTTCTGAATATCATCCTTATAAAAAAGACTGCACTCTATCATTTTCTCCACTTGAGGGATTATCAGAAAGTTTTGTTTGGAAGAAAGTTTCAGTCCATGCCTGTTTTAACGGATTCCCCATTCAAAACAAGCCACATTGCATTGTCCATCAAAAATCGAAATATTGCTTTCTTCTTAAAACTAGTTCAGGCCGAAAATATATAGCTTAGACCTACCGACTTTCCAGACATGCCTTGTTAGTCATATATGTTAAAACCGTGTAATGCCTCTAGAAGATTTCACCAGGTATTCCATTCAGAAGCACAGAAGAGTAAACTGACTTTAGGCACATCATGATCAACTTAACCTACTGAAATGATAGTTGAAAAATGCACAGTTTCAGCTTGTTCCCCCCCCCCCCCCCCCCTTTTTTTTTGGTTATAGGGTTGTTGATGACAATGTAATAGTATTCTATTACACACAATGTAACATTTCTAGATCTAAAATATTGACAAAAAAAAAATTGCAAGAGAAGAATGAAAATAGCATCAAAATGCATAAGAAATTGAATCGAAACTGACCTGGATTTATTGCTTCTTCTGCTCAGCCTCTGCACACTTAGCATCAAATTACATCTGGGTATGTGTTTACACTTGCAGGTAGTGCAATAACTTGGAGAAGTGTGGCATCAAAAACTTATTGCAACTTCTAAAATGCAGGCTGAATTCTTAACTATGTATGAAGGAGCTTGTGAGGGATTGTGGCTGAAAAATGTCCTAGTCCAAACCAACTGACACTATAGTTTCAAGACCTCTGAAGCTTTATTGTGACAATTGCAACAGTGTGCTTTACCAAGAACTACAAGAGGTCAACCAACTCCAAACACATAGATCTCAGGTATTACAGTGTCAGAAGGAGGGTTAAACGTAAGGAACTTGAAGTGTAGAAGATCAACACCTTATCTCAGCTGGCTGATCCCTTTACCAAGGCTTCAACTTTTGCTGCATTTAAGCAACAACTTCAAAGATTGGAATTTTTTGGATGCCTAGGATCAGTGGGAGTTTATTTCCAATAAAGCTAGGAAATGCTCGTCAGTTGTTTTTGAATTTTCTGGTTTTTACATTGTAATGACTTTTACATTTGGTTGAGATTTTGAAGTATATGAAATAAAAATTTCATTTCTCATGTAGCTTCATGGATTATATATTGAGTTCAATATTTTGTGAACTCCTGAAATATGAGATAGCTATCTTGATTGACATGTTTCGTTGCTTTGGATTCTAAAGCACTGTTTTCAGCTTATAGATTTAAAGATATGCCGGCTGAATGAATACATATGCAGTAAGTTTCTATTCTATAAAGAGGACCAAATTGCATATATTTTAGAATTAAGATTCATCAGGTAACCAACCTTATGCAATTTCAGTTTCGTATCCTTATTGACTCATGGAATTGTCAGTAGTTGCATCAAGTAGGACAACTATTATGTATCTTAGAAGATAAGCAACATGAGATCAAAGATACTTCTAGCCTTGGCATATTTATGACACATATGAGTATCTGATTGAGCTGAGCGACTCGAGCTTGAAAAATTAGTTCAAATTTGAGCCAAGATCAACACACACACACACAAAAAAAAAAAAAGTCGAACTTGATCACCTTGGTAGTCGCCTCTTGCTCAACTCACTTACAAGGAGCTTCTTGTAAACATGAATAAAACAACACCCAGTGAAACTCCCCTTGGACGCCATTGTACCCAAAAAGAAAAGGAAATAAGAAAAATGGAAGCATGATAGTATTTTCTACAAGAAATGTTTCCTTCAAGGAGGAAAGTTAGAAAGGCTGAATATAAAATGGTGTATAAATAATAGGGGCAGAACAACAAGTTGCTTGTATACATAATAATACAACACCACAATCAAATAGCTCCCCCCCTCCCTCCCTCTCCAAAACAACAGACTAAGAATCTAGTCGAACATAATCTCACTAACCTCTTCGAACGAAACCTCAAGTCATCAAAATAAATAATGGTAACTGGATCACTTATCTAAACCTTCGCTTTGCTTCTCCATAAGCAACAACCCCCATAACAGTTATCATGTAACCGCCAATGCCGATAACAGTGACAGGGTTCTTGAATAGAAGAATTGAGATAACAACAGCCACAGCACCTTTTGCATTGCCTAATACCTGATTGAAACAATTTCAGTAGGGGAAATAGACTAGTTGAAGAACAATTAAAAGTGAGGGGCAAAAAAGACAGAACAATCAATTGACACGACGATGTCTGAGTAGAACAAATTGACTCAACTGGATTTGGAAGTTTTTGCACAACATTTAAGCCTAATTAGTTCTGAGAGAGTAAATGTAAAATAATTAAATGGTGGATTATTTTTAAGTCAGCAACAAAGTCCTCCACCCAACTAACAAGAAACATGCTTCTATAATATCAGTTTGATTTGTTTCAAGTCATCTGTGACACTGCAACAGGGAGTTCTGAGAGCAGAAGTAATTCAGAGCTCCTAGGTGGGTGTTTTTGATTTGTGCATAAACAACAAGAAGTTATAAACACATTCACATATACTATACCGTTTTTGATCCTCTGAAACTAGTTTGGAAAAATAAGGCAATGTACATATCTATATGGAAAAAGAAAAATAGGAAAAAGATGTCAGAACCTGAAGTGTTAGTGCACTTGTATGCTTCGTCACCAAGAAATTTGTCAAATTAGCGGAATAGGCCATTACTGAATTAACCAAAAGAAGTAACCACATGAATTTATGCTCCCTTCCGAGTGACAGAGTGACCTCTACAACATTGGGCTCCATAATAAGTGCAGCAGGCAATAATACTAGAATAGCAATTGGTGACATATAAAGCAGCAAATTCATAGAGTTCAGCTTTTCCCTGTCAAATATAAGACATTAAAACAGCCCAAGTAGTAAGGAAACATCAGATCAAGAAAAGAGTGCTTGGCTTGAGAATAAGATGGAGGAAATTTAAAAATTACAAAAGCTCCAAATCAAACAACAAATATCAGAATTCTACGTTTCTAATTAATGAAAATTTATGCTCTTTGCAGATTGTTCATTCCTCATCAACCCAATAGAGCAAGAAGGAAGTATAAGTTGGAGAATAAATGCCTCGATCTTGAGGAGAATTGTGTCTGTGAGCAAAGGGAATGATTTAGATTGATTCATGCAATTCTTATATATCTCTAAGTAGGACACCTCTTTCGAGTCAAGAACTCATGATTGAATAGTCTGTAATGGTCCATTCACCAGAATACATATTAAATCTAGAATGCTGTCATTGGATGATTGGAATAAACTACACAAACAGCGGTAATCAATGCATAATCATTCCCGGTCCACATTCTAAACAAAAACATGAATTAATTCTAAGTCTCTTAGGTCAAATGGTTGTGCCTGAAGTAATCATAGCCTCAAATGGCTGCCATAATTCTTTATCTTACCACAGAACAGTTTTTGTGCTAACAGGCTCATTTCCTCGCTTAATTCTCCTATGAAGAACAAATATGTTGTAATAAAGTATATCACAGACAGCAATTCATTTCTCACAAATTCAGAAAATATCCGTCAAAGATTATTCCAGGTTTTCACCTATCCACTAAATTACACTTCCCTCCCTACAATAGGGCATAGATTAAAAAAAACTGAAAGTATAGACATAGATACAGTAGATTAATATATGCAATAAATGCTTTCAGCAGTGTATCCCAGCCATATCATGACTCAAAATTTCCATATCAACACAATATTTCTAGCACATTCAATAATGATGAGAAGAGTTGGTGGCAATTGTCAATCAGCAGAAAACACCCCAAGTGCTCAGATGACAGATTATACAATGAAGGTTTTCAAGTTTTACCCGTCAGAAGAAAGTAGGATACCCTGAAGAACAGATTTAAATGCCCTTGCAGCAGTTGCACTAATGCACATGACAAATCCAAAGAAGTGAAAACTCGGCTCACCCTGCCATGAACCAAGAAATTCCTGTAATTGCACTGAAATTGAAAAAGATAAACACATTCCGTTTGCAAAAATGAAAGAACAAAAAAAAAGAAAAAGAAAAGAATGATCAAACACATTACGGTAGGGAAGCTTGTTAATTCTATTTCTTTTTTACTCTTTTGTTAATGAATCTTGTACTTGTATGGTCGACAAAAGGCATCGGTAAGAAAAACTAAGAAGCAGGCTATTATGTTCAATCAGAAGCAGTCGCATGCCAACACATACAGTAAACACAAACCTTGAATCACTACATTACCCAAACACGGTTTTGTTTAGGGCCAATACATAGTTGATTCAACTGTTCACCTCTGTTAATGTTCTTATACTTGTTCAGTTCACATACAATAAAGCAAAATCAGTAAGAGAAACTAAAAAGCAGGCTGTTCTTGTTCAATCAGAGAAAGTAAGTCGCATGTCAGCACAAACATCAGACACCAACCTTGCATCTCTACATTAGCCGAACACGGGTTTTGTTTAACATTGTCCATTGTCAATTACATGTGATCTAGTTCAAATTTACTGACACAGAATCCCTCTATTTAAAAGCACGAAGCTTCTCCAGTTACCATTTCTGGTCCAATACTTTTATTACAGAAACAGTGACAACTCATGTTTCAACCATTTCATAGAAGTTCAGATCTGCATTAGCAACAATCCGAACAATCTTCCTTAACAGGAAACTGATTCAATACATACCAAACTAGGCAAACATTAAACTAGAGAAACATTAAAGCTGTGAAATTGTATTATGATCCAATAATGCAGGAAAGAAGCATACCCCACTAGCAATCACAACTCCAGTAACAACGGGCACAAGAGCAGCGTAGGTAACCCAAGCCTCTCTCTTAAGGGTCGCCAGATACGCAAAAAGGGCGGTGAAAAACGGCGTCGTAGCACCGACAGCCTGATTGAAGGAGACAGCGAGATATCTGAGAGAAATGTTGCCACCCACAACAGACCCACAAAAGACAATGCCCAAAGTGGCGATCTTGACGAACTGGGACCTGGATTTGAGGGTCTGCAAAGGCACAATCTTGAGGAAGACGATGGAAACGTAGCTGAGAATGGCGCAGGCGGACATGTGGCACATTGTGAGGAAGATTGGGAATCTGAAGCCATAGTTGGAGAGTAGGAACTTGTTGAGTAGGAGGACACCGATGTTTGATGAGTACCAGAGGATTACGAGGGAGGAGATGAAAATGGCTTGTTTCTTGGAGGACATTGTCTTTTAATGTAGTACAGGTGCTGGGATTTGTTTGGAGAAGCTCAAATCTGAGCTTGAGCTTCAATGGAAAATGATGCACTCTTTCCGGTGTCTTTCTCGTCTTCTCTGTTTTGGAGCGTTTTTGAGTGTATGATTGAGATACGTGTGTCCTGTGTGTAAGTACGGTGTAGGTGTGGGTCTAAATGCAACAAGCTAGATGGTAAATTAATTGTTAATGGGTCCGGGATATAACTCTAGCTTTGGTTAAACACGAAGAAATATACCGAAAAGAAACGTAAAGACTACATTGTTACCGACTTGGTTGACAACAACATTTTTCTTTTTGTTAGGCCACCTCCAATAAGGAGGTCTAGAGGGTCAAAGGCTATAATTTAGCCCTTATTTCATCTCCAATAGCAAGTTTTAAAAGGGCCATGAAAATGCCATCGGGCTGGTGAGAGGGCTATGTTTAGCCTTTTGGCTGGCCTAGTCGAGAATTTGTGGTCCCAGCAGCAGACTCAAATGTGACGAATAGTTTGGTTATTTTATCAATTCAGTCAATGTTTTCTTAATAAATTGTTCAAGTTATGTAGAAATGTAGGGACTCGGCTTCTCTGCTTGGATTCTCTTTGCTATAATCTGCTTGGATATCATTAAGTTGGATAAATCAAGTGGTAGGTACAGAGTTGTTCAATTTGAAGAAACTCACGGCCATGATCTTGTAATACAAGAGTGTACTCACAGTTACTTGGTCAGTGACATGGTCAGTTACGTGACCAGTTACAGTTACTTGGTCAATGACATGGTCAGTTACGTGACCAGTTACATGACCAGTTACAGTTACTTGGTCAGTTACATGGTCAGTTACGTGACCAGTTACATAACTATAAAATATTATTATAATACAATAAAATGATAAATTTGAAAAATATAATTTAAAACTATAAAATACTTGAAAGGGCTAAAATTTAGCCCTTGCCTTACTGGAGATGGTTCACTATTTCAAGAATAAAAAATAATATTTATGGGGCTAAATTATAGCTCTGGCCCCAATATAGCCCTTTCCTACTGGAGATGGCCTTAGAGATGAGGAAATAAGACTAGCTCAACGTCCTAACCCCCAAAATTTTATTGATTGTAAAACAAAATACAGAAAGGCTGGCGGACTAGACCAATATCAGGCCATGAAACAAAACAATACAAAGTACGAAGACATTCTAAAAAAAAAAAAAAAAATACAAACTAAACTAGAACAATACAGGCTAAAGCAAAGTACAATATAACAACCATGGGGGCAGGAGTGAAACCCTTTTATCCTCTTTAAAATAGTAGGAAAAAAAAAAAGTACAATATAACAAAGCAAACAGGAGCAGTACTAACGAAACCTATAAGTAGGTAACCAAAATCACATCCATAAGATGGGGCTAAGGACTGAGGTAGCGTTGCCCAATAGTGAGTACCTTCATGTGAAGCACCGTAGTTTGCTAGCAAATTTCCTTCTTTAAAAACATGTGTGACCTTTACCTGAAGTCTGCTGGCAGCCCTGCTGCCGTTTTCTACCTTCAAGGAATGAGATTAGGATTTGAGAAATAGAGCACAACTAGCATGGAATCGGACTCAATTCAAAGATGATACATCCTTCAGCAACGCAAGCTTAATGGCTTCCAAGAACATCAGAATCTCAACGTCAAGAGCACAAGCTGCGGGCACTCTAGATGCAAAAGCACAAACAAAACTCCCCTCATGATCCCTTGCAATTCCACCAAACTCCGCAATCTCTGAGTCTCAATCAATGTTGACAAAAGTTACATTATACACCCGAGAGCTCATGGAGAATTTTGGGGAAAATGAAGAACATAGAATGATAGGTTTTTTTTTTTAAGACAGAAAAGGATAGGTTGTTAGGGTCCGAAAGCCTGAAATTTTAGGCCAGAACTGTTCTGATCCGGTGCCAATTTGGTCCTTGTTGAGACAAACACTTGTTTAGGCCTAATTCAAAAAATTTTGGTCCGTTCTCAGGCCTAATGAAAATTAAGTTGGGTCTGCCCTGTGCACAACCCTACTTAAAGACATGATGGCCTAGGCTCTCATTGAGTTCCAACCATTAAAATTGTATATATTTGTATATAGCTGTGCATATTATTGTACAAAATTATATGTTTTTTTACTAATGGATTGTTTAAGGCACATACACCATTTATACTGTTTGCATGTGGCAAGAGTTATGAAATGTGCAATATGGAAATTATATTGTACTCCTAAACGACATTTGACACACGCATAGCAAAAGAGGAATGATAGTGTGCATATGCGAAAAGTATTTTCCATAAACAAAATCCGCACTCCACACTCGCGTGTAGAAAAAAAAAAAGTGATAGTATTGAGACCTCCAAAATTGATATTTGGATCTCCTACAATATTTGTTATCATTAAATTTCAAGTAATGCCCCTTAAATTTTTTCTATCTACACCTCTATTCTTTCTGCGAGAGTGAAAAAACAAGATGGGTTTTTAGGATGGGAGGGAGGGAGGGACTGACATAGAGGTAACTGGAACATGTAGAGTCGAGCATCAAGGATGCCAGTGGTTAATTTTAATCTAATGCAGCACACAACTTGATTATTGATCTATCTTAGGGGTGGGCAGAAACCGAACTGGAGGTCCAAAACCGGCCGAACCGGCCTTGAAAACCTGCTCGGGGACCGAACCGGATGAAATAAAGCAGAAAAAATGACTTGACCAAACCGGACTGGATTTTTCCGGTTCGGGACCAGGTTCAGCTTGTGAACTGACTAGAAAAAACCAAACCGGCTCGGATAATTAATATTTATTTAAATTAATATTATTTTTATTTATATTAATATTATTTTTAATGGTTGTTGAATTGTGATTGGTGGAAATCAGGTTACACATACTCCCTGATGCACTTGATTGCTCTCACAGAAGAAAACCCTAGCTGACTTAGCCAGCCATTCATTTCGACTCTGCCTCATCTCTCTCGACTCACAGCCATCAAACACCGACCGAAGACGCTGACTAAGGCCGACGACGTCGAATAACGCCGACCGAGGACGTCTTCTCATCTCATCTCTGGATGGAGTCGGTATGGGTTTAGCTTTATTTTGAGTTCGATTTCGAATTGATTTTGAGTTTGATTTTGGGTTAAGCTTGTTTCTGTTAGTTTAGTTCTCACTTGCTTGCTTCTGCAGTTCTTCTAATGAGCATGAGAGCATCAGTTTGATTTGTTAATGAGCATGAGAGCATCAGTTTCTTACTTACTGCTTTTTAAGTTTGTTTGAGAATTGTAGTTTGATTGCTTTTGTTTCGATTTAGTAGTCTGAAATCATTATTGAGCTGCTGTGTGGATAGTTATGATTTTGAGTTCGATTTCAAGTCTGGATGCTGTTGATCTGTTGATTTCAGTTATGGTTTCATTGGTTTGAGCTGCTCTGTTGATTTCAGTTATTCTTTACTTGTTTGTTAGCTGTTTGTCTGTTTGTATTTGATTGTTCTTCAATGCTACCTGATTAGTACAATAGATTATTTGAGTGTTTCTTTTCTGCTAAATTATCATGCTAATTCTGTTTTTGATTTCACTGTCAGGGAAATGGACCATTGCAAACTCCCAATACGACACCAATTGGGTCAAGTAGCGGAACAACACCAACTGCTACAAGTGAAGCTACTGCACCGCTTATGCTTCCTCCCCCACCACCTTCTGCAACAGCTGCTCCAATTAGTGAAGGTATGTGAAGAGGAAGAACCAGTCTGCAGCATGGGACCATTTTGAGAAGATGAAGAATCTGGATGGTCCTCCGATGGCGAAACTAAGGGCTAAGTGCAAGTACTGTCCCACCACGTATGCTTGCGACTCCAGATCAAATGGGACGACATCCATGAGGACTCATATGCTCTACCAATACAAGAAGTGTCCGGCATACCAACGGGCTAAAAGGCAAAAGTTTCTTTCCTTTGATTCTGTTGAAAGTGGTGGTAAATGTTGGGTGCATCACGAGTATGAAAATATGTGCAAATTTGTGTGATGTTACCTACTCCCAAGATTAGGAGGTCAAGTTTTAGTAAAGGGGAAAAGTAAGAGTATCGTACCCAAGGGATTGAGTAACTCTACCCTAAGCTAGATTACCGCGAAAATAAAACCTAGAAAACACATGCGAGTCTATCTTTTTACAAATTAATAGTCTCGGCCCTTTGGAAGCCAAAACTATCAATAATGATATTTACAATGGTAAAGTGGTGAATCGACTTTGTTGATTTTAATTTCTATAAAGTAAAATAAGTTGCACAAAAAATAAACTAAGCAAATAAAATAAAATAGAGACTTTGATCAATGAGATAAATAGGAGCATAGGTTTTGCACCTAGCCTCCCTCATGCATATGATGTAACCCATTTTCAAATGACAACATGCTTTGATAAATTTCCCCTTAGTGCTTTGATGAAGCTACCAAGAAACCAACTAGTCATGCAATTTAACAATCTCTTCCGAAGCAAAGCAAAATTACACAACTTTTATACCATTCAAATCTTCCGGATCCTAAATGGCCTATGGTGTCGTGAGCCTAAATTCTTCCGGAACCTAAACCCACAACATCATGCTTTAATTTCTAGGTAAGAAACCCAAGCAATCTAGTTCTTCCCGTAAGAATAAGCTAGACCACCACCCTATTAGCTACACATGCTTCTCGGTTACAAAAGATTGTCAAGCTTAAGTTTCCGATTTTATAAATTCATACAACATGCTTCTAGGTGACAAATCCAAAAACATATGTAAGAAAGCATTAAAGTAAAGTAGCTAAAAGATTCAAAACATGCATATTCATCAAAAACATGGCATTACATTGTTTTATACATGAGGCCTAGCCCCAAATTTATTCTACTCACAACTCATAGTTACATAAACCAAACCCATCAACATAATAACATCAAGCAAAAGAGAGGAAGAGTGGAGAAAGTGGTTGGTTACCAAACTATGTCCCATTGATGCAAAACTAGCGAGAGATGTTTCAAAGTATGGAAATTTCGGTTCATTCAAACCCAAATTGCCATACAAATCCACAAAACTCTTAGAAACTTGAAGACCAAAGGGTTGAGATGGTAAAACTAAGGTGTGATTGATCAAAGATGTATAGACTCTTCGGTTTTAGAACAAAACCTAAGAAGCTATACACTTTTCTCTACACAAAAGCTAAGAACTATGAACTACATGATGAAGAACTATGGAAAATGGAGAGGAAATGGAGAGAGAAAGGAGATGAAATGGGTGAAGGAAGACATGAAAAACGTCCAAAGTGAGGGGAGGGTGTTTTTATAGGCCAAAAGTGATGAATGGAGGGTGGAGATCAAAGGAAATGAAGGGCTAGATGTGATTGACAAATGTGTAAGCACAAAATGTGGATCTAGTCTTTAACTCCTCATAGAAATGACCTAGAAAGCCCATAGATATTTTGGTGGAGGAGAAAAAGTAAGGGTAGAAAGGTCATTGTGTAAGGGAACAAGATAATAAATGGGAGACAAAGGTGTAAGGTGTAAGAATGAGACCACTTGTTGATACGCTCAAAGCAAGCGCATAATTTAACCCTGAAAAGATCGTTAGTAGTATAAGCAAATAGGGATCGTTCTATTCCGGGGATTGAGGGTACACCTGTCATTGTCAAACAATTAAACAATTAAAATTAAAACAAAGTATAATATTCACAAATGTATTCACAAAATATAAACATTTTACACAAAAAGGGGGGATTTTGTTTTTGGTTTTTTCGAAAATGAAACTAAGTTAACAAAAACAATTAAAATGCAAAAACATAAAAATACGAATGGAATGAAGGAACAAAGATCAAAACCGAAACTTATGATTAAAATTGATTCAAACCCTAATATTGTTCATCTAAGTCATGAGAAAGGAGTTGATCATGTGAAACATTCGAAAGCAAATGAATTCCCATTTTTTACTTTTCAATGCTAATTAACCTAAGCGAAAGCACCTAGATTAATCCTATCAAACATGCAATCAAACCCTAGAAAGCTAGTCAATCATGTCATGTTTAACGCATTACACATAGAGAAAGGCTATCAACTCAAGTGTACAACTTAGTATGGAAAAGTCCACCTAATTGCAATTCTCTTTAATTAAATTCGATCTTTGTACAAAACCTTTACTACTTTGATTCAAGTTTACACAAAACGAAAAGTCGATTTCATGTTCTTAAACCTAGCACCATTCATATCGAAACCCTAAGTGTTTGCAACCACATAAGATTAAAATACAAAAGTTATCTATAACGCAAATTTAATTAAACAAACCCACATAAGCAACTCTCGAATCACAATATATGAATCTGAAAATTCTCAATTAATCATAAAAATTCCAGAAATAATACTTTGTTCAAACATATATGTCAACTAGTTCATAACCAACGAAATTCAAAGCAAAGGTTACAAAGGAGAATCGAATTACACCGTGGATGAAGATGAGATGGATGATTCACGTTGTGGATTCTTGAAACTCGAAAGCAAGCTTCAAGGATGGCTATGGATGGAAGTGCTCACGGCTTCTCTTCTTCTTCTTTGGCCTTGCTTGAACTCGTGGAGATGACTAAACTTGAAACTAGAGGATGGAAAGGAAAATGGAAAGGAAATGGAGAGACAAAGAAGATGGAATGGATGAAGGAATGTCTTTCTTCTTTGTTGTAGCCTCTATTTATAGGCTACCAAGCAAAACTATTTGGATTTAAACAAATGATGATATGTTAGGTTTGAGCATTTAAACATTAATGGAATTTATTAGGTTTGAATATTTAAACACTAATGGAATTTGTTAGGTTTGAGTCACTTTCTACTCATTTTTCCTTCAATTAATTCTCCACCAAGACTTCAGATTTTGCCCGTGACTTCTTCATATGAAATGATCCATCATGAGTGTAGATCATTCTGTAAAATTTTCAGAATTTATCTCCATGTGTTTGGGCCGGAATTTCTGCTGGACTCCTTACAGGTCCAGTTTTCCAGTTTTGCTTCTGCAGAACATTGGGCTGACTGTTTGAAGGCCTTCCACTTCTTTTTGGCTCTTGCACTCTTCATAAGAAATGTTTCTTAGGATGTCTAGAATGGATCTGGAAGGTTTCAGCTCATTTGAAGTTCATTTGGTCAGGTGGTCGCTCCTTCTTCCTTGCTTGGCTTGGTTTCTCCTAGCCGGAGTAGGAAAATGTGTAAAGTTGACCTTTTTAGTGCATTTCCATTTTTCTCCATCATTTTATGGACCTAACACTTATTTCATCATCATCTACTCCAATGTACCTAAAAATAAAAATTGAATTAAAAATCGATTCGTTAAGGAATTAACTAAGCAAAATGTGAGGAATTAACTATTAAAATATCACATTAAAATGCTTCTATCAAATTCCCCCACACTTAGCTTTTGCTAGTCCCTTAGCAAAATCAAAACACAGACACAACTAAGACTCAACGAAAATTTAAAGACTCTACAAATACAATGACTCTATTGCCCTTCAACTTTTTGTCTCAGCAATCTCTTACTTTCACCACACCAAGATTAGCACTCAACCAAGAATTAATGTTTAGGCATTCGAGAGTTAATTAAAACATGTAATCCACACATACACAAGTAGGACTTGGTTGTAACAATGGTGATGGGTTTAAGCTTAGCATGCTTCAGACAAGTATGATTCAAATCTCACAAGTATATCCCTCTTTCTTCTCTCAGATCATGGCAATGCTTAAAAGCTTATTCACTCAAGTACATGTGAAAGATAAACAAAGTAGATCACATATGTATAGAAACAAAAGCACATAATTTTTCTTTTAAAGATCTCATGAAGGATATCAACTACTTGCACGAATGGACTGCCATAGGTTCAACTCTTGTAACTTATCTCCACATCAAGGGCTGTCCCATCTTAAGGATCAAGAAGGTCCTCTCTCAAGGGTTGTAATGGGGCTCAGGCTCAAGGTTTAAAGAAACGAAAGGTAAGGATTTATCAAAGTGTCCTAAAAACCTAGTAGAGCTCATATGAATGTAGAGATTTCGAAATATTCCACCAAGGCATTGCAAAAACGTCACTTCCCCATAGTGGTAATATAAGAGGGCCAAATGTCTTCATGTTGGGCCCAATCTTCAATGTAAACTTCCCTTGAATCTAGTGAAATGGACAAAGGCCAAATTTTTCTGTAGTGGGCCTTCAATTCAAAGCAAACTCCAAAATCACTAAGTATGGGGTATTAAAGTCCATATACTTTTCTTTTTATTTCTTTTTAGCCGTATATATATATATATATTTTTTTCTTTATTTTCATTTTTCACGGCTTTCACATATCTTTTCTTTATGGACAATTCTGAAGGAATTGTGTCCTAAAACAATCATTTTGATGTAATTATTATTGTAATTATTATTATTCAAAAGGGCAAGTTTATTGTTCATTGCTTATACTTAATATTTGATTGAACAAGGTCCAAGGAATATGAGTTAAAGAGAAAGTAATCTAAAGAGTTAGATGTGTGAGACATTTACTCTTTCACACTCTTATCCTAAAAGGTTCCTAGTCATAGGATTATCACTTGGACATTGATAATCCGGAAAGACTAGCACATACTATGTATTCTCAATATGGAGGATGATATGTCTCTTGTCATTTGTGTAGAGACACTAATACAAGTATGTGGGTGCTCTTAACTTAAAGAGTATACTGAACGCGATCATTAGAGTTCTTGTATGGAGTCTTACTTACATGTCAAACTTGAACTCTAAATTGCAATAATACAAATTAGTCCTTTGACCTGAGACACCATAGTTGTCTTATGAGTGAATGGATTATCTCTTGATGATGCAATAACATTGTGTCCCTTAATGGATATAATAGATGCATTCATTGGTATAATCAATTCGGTCATGGAGACATGTGAGTGTACAACAAGGAATCTCTATCCTTAAGTAAATAAGGTGTATGTTCAAAGATGTGATTCAATGAGTCTTTGGCCAAAGCATTGAATGAGATTTAAAAAGGAGTTTTTAATCACATTCTAAGAATCACATAAGAATGAAAATCACATTAGGGGATTGACATATCAATTCCATACCCCGATGATGTGATTTAGAACATAGTGTAAGAGAAGGACCGTATTGTATTGTAATTCCAATTGAATAGGTTCTTTGTCATTCTACATTAACTAGGGTAGTCATGATATGTTGCAAGACGTCACTCATGACTTGTGAAGTCCCCGAGGATTAATAAACATTTATTATCCTAATAACAAGGGAGAATCAAAAATGGAGTTTTTGATTCGTAAACAAAATAGAATGGTTTCTATAAACTTCACTGCCTTGTTAATTAGAACCTAAGAGATCGCACACCATATAAGTGGATCATTGAGATTATATATGAAGAAGATTAAACAAGAGTTGGTTATGAGCAAATAATTAATTAGATTTATTATTTGAACATAATTAGGATTTTCGGGTAAAACCGAACCTATTGGGCCTAAACGATTGTCGGGTTTTTTGGTGTGGACTTGGGCTTCACTAAATGAGATTTAAATGAAAGCCCAAGACACATTTTTAGTGCCCAATAACATGTATGGACCAGCCAAAATATTGGCTTTATGAAAGTCAATATTTTTCTTTTAGTAATTGGAGTTATTTCCTATTATATAAAAGGGAAAGCATGGACAAAGAAAAGTGTGTGTCTCCACACTATTATTTTCAGATTAGAGAGAGAGAAAGAGAGTTCTCTCTTGGTCCATTTTTCAGAAATTAAAGGAAAGAAGAACACTTGCATAATTTCTTCTTTTCTTTCATCTTTCTTCATCTCTTGATTCACTTGGTGAAGATCCTTAGAGGCCATATATTTTTGTGGCTTTACTTGTTACATCAAGGAGGAGATTACAAGCACAAGAAGGAGTATAAGAAGGAGTTCTTAATTCAAGGTGCTTCAAGGTGGAGGAAACACACACAAGGAGAGATCAAGGAGAGGAACTTTGGTGGTTCACTTGGATCGGATTAAAATCACGCTCCAAGGGTGAGTAGAACATAAACTCCCTCTTTGTTCTTCCTTACCATGCATGCTATGTTTATATACATATCACAATAAGCCAAGATCATGGGTTAAAGGAATGGATTTTATGTTTAGTTAGTAGTTTAATTGTTAAACTTATTCCGCACTAATTAAAAAGTTTTGAAATCCATCCATTCCTTCAATTGGTATCAGAGCCATTGGCTTAATTTTGATATGTTATAAACATGGCTAAGTATGTTTGTTGATGTGATTTTCTTAAGCTTAGAGTAATATGTAATTTAGATCATAAAATTTGCTTTATCATAAAAGTTATGAAGCATGTGATGTAAGGTAGATTTTATGATAGCAAGAAAAGGTTTCTAGAAATTACATGTAAGAAGTGGTTTAAGTTTTACGAAACTTTAATGCATATGAGATATGTATTAAGGGGTTCTATATGTTTCTTAATTAAAATGTTAATCTTAGAAACATGTTAGATGATATATGCTTTAGGGGATGCATGTTTTGGCTTCAAAGATGAAGTAAACAAGTGTTCAATGGAAGAACATAAAGCTGGAATTTTATTTCCAGCTTTTTGGAATATCTCTAAACTAGTTGTGAACTAGCTCATTTTTCCATGGTGTTTGCTCTCACTTTTGATCCATAAATTCATGAATTGTTATTTACCTAATAGTTAATGATGACATAAAATCATTTCCATGTTTCTCTCACCAAATAGTTGGTAGAGTTAGTCATCTTTATTATTAGTTTCTTTAAATAACTCTCCAAAAGTTGGTGATGCATGATGTAAAACATTATCTCTAAATCACTCACCAAAAGTTGGTGATGCATGATGTAAAACATTATCTCTAAAATCACTCACCAAAAGTTTGTGATACATGATGTAAAACATTATCTCTAAATCACTCACCAAAAGTTGGTGATGCATGATGTAAAACATTATCCCCTAAATTACTCACCAAAAGTTAATGATGCATGATGTAAGACATCATCTCATAAATCACTCAACTAATTTACTTGCTTAAATTAAAGTAATTTAGTGGTTAACTTATTTTGATTGAGTTAAATATGCTTGTTTAATTAACCTTATTAATCTTGGTTAATTAAAGGATGATTATGGACTATGGCCTAATATAATTGAGCATGAGATTGGCCGACTATTCATTTTGAATGAATGTGGTTATGTAATTAAAGTAGTTAATTCATTTGGGTTATGTAATTAATTTGATTAATTCATTTGGTTGTGTAACTAAGTAGCTTATTTAATTTATTCAAGTTTGATTAAATTTAAATGGGAGCTTGTATGCCCCTTATCCACTCTTGTAATCGAAGATGGAGGCACATGATGATGATCCAAAGAAGAAGTTTGAAGTCATCAAGCCTTGAAATAAGTTCAAGTGCAAAGTGTAATAGCTTAGCTTAGTTATTTAATTTTCGTAATCGTTACGCGTAATTAAAATCAACCACCCAAACATGACCTTGATCCAACATATTGGCTCATGTTGGATCAAACAACAAGTCCATAATCATCCTATGTGACCTATTATAATTGCATGTTCGTTGCACTTGATCAAGTAATTTTATACTTCCCATGATTCCATTTGAAAAATGTTTTTTGATGAAATCAAATTGTTTTTCCGAAAAACAATTAAGTGGGAGTATTTTATTATAGATCAAGTATAATGAAAATGTGATTACATTAGGATCAAAGCAAATGCAATGTGATTGTTATTAATGAGATTATTAAAGATGAGACCTTAAAATTCCCTCAAAGTGATATTAAGTTGAAAAACGAAGAAGACATTATGAATGCTTCTTTGTGGCCTTCCAACATTGTAATCTCCTATTAGATGTTCTTACATGTGAATATCATTCCGAACGGGGGTATTTCTTGCTAGGAGCATTAAAAAGAGGTTATTCAACATTTGATGTTGTAAGGTAGGGACAAATCTTGGTCAATATTCTATTATGATGAGATTTAATTTTTGATCCCTATACTTACATGAGATGATGGGTATAGCTTAACTAGAGTAATTTATCAATATCCTATTATGGTGAGACTTACTTACTTTAGAGGCCAAAGTTATGGATATTCACATTTGATGTGATTGGATAAGAGTATCCTCTCATGGAAATTAAGTTGACCTATAGTTCTATTATGATGCGGTTGGCTTAATGAAAATGAGTCTTCCATACTCACTAAGAGTTTTAATTTATACTCTCGAATTCCTTGAGGGATTTGGAATTTGTTAAAATAGTGAGAGGGTGCCATTTGATTCTTAAGACCCGAGTCACTTGGTTTTAAAATCAATCTCACTTCTTTTATTTTATGTTATGTAGACTGCAATATGTCAGGACATCCTATCACCAAAATTCTCAATGAAAATCGTCTTGAGGGCCCAAACTTCAATGACTGGCTCCGCAATTTGAAAATTGTATTGACATTCGATAAGATCGCTTATGTCTTACAAAATGCACCTCCTCACACTCCATTGGCTCAAGATGCAACCGATGAGCAACGTGTTGCTTATCAAAAGCATAAGGATGATGACACGCAAGCTAAATGTGTTATGCTTGCATCCATGAACTCACAACTTCAGAAGCAACATGAGAATATGGATAGCGCCAGTTCTATATTACTTCATCTCACTGAATTGTTTGGTGAGAGAAATAGAAATGTGCGATTCACAGCTGTCAATGAGCTTGTTAAGACAAAGCATGTGAGGGGTGCTCCTGTGCATCAACATGGTCTAAAAATGATAGGCCTTATTGAGCAAATTCAAGACCTTGGATTTGCACTTGATGCGGAGCTAGCTCAAGATCTTCTTCTATCCTCCCTAGATGATTCATTTTCTCAGTTCATAATGAACTATAATATGCAACAAATGGATCATAGTCTTTCTGATCTTCTCAATATGCTGGTAACAGCTGAGAAGCAAATCAAGAAAGAGAGTGGGAGTGTGGCCATTGTCGCTTCTTCTTCCAAGTCCAAAGGCAAGGGCAAAGGGAAGAAGAAACAAGTGGCAAAGCCTAAAGGAGCAGTCCAAAAGAAGAAGAAGAAGGAACAAAAGGAACCAAAAGGTGTTTGTTTCTTTTGCAACAAGGATGGGCATTGGAAGAGGAATTGCAAAGCTTATCTTGCATCCTTGAAGAACCAGTCTTCAACAGCAGGTATGATCAATGTGATTGAATCAATACTTACAGTTAATAATACTTCCACTTGGATAATTGATTCAGGTGCATCTCACCATGTTTGCACTTCGTTGCAGGACCTAGTGGGAGCAAGGAAGCTTAAAGCTGGAGAAATCACCCTACGTGTTGGAAATGGCACAAGAGTTGACGCCAAAGCCGTGGGGACTTATATTTTGAAGTTACCATCAGGAGATACATTGGAGTTAAATAATTGTCTTTATCTTCCTATATGTATAAAGAACCTTATCTCCATCTCCATGCTTTTGAAGGATGGTTATAGAGTAGTTTTTGATAAACTAAGTGGTTTTGTATCTATTAATGAACGCATGATATGTCATGCTAATATTATTGATGGTCTCTTTCATCTAGCTTTAGATGGTAGTATTAATTGTATGAAGGAAAATGCTTTGGGATCTAAGAGATCTCGGGAAACGGTTAACCCCATTAAGATGTGGCACCTTAAGCTTGGTCATCTTAGCCAAGATAGAATTCACAAATTATCCAAAAATGGATATTTAGAGTCGTTAGGATCTGATCCTATGCCTACTTGTGAGTCTTGTCTAAAAGGAAAAATGACCAAGTCACATTATGGTGGACAAAGAACAAGAGTTAAAGAACTCTTAGGCCTAATACATACCGATGTATGTGGTCCCATGTCCACTATTAGTAAAGGTGGATTCTCATACTTCATAACTTTTACCGATGACTATTCTCGGTTTGGATATATATACCTTATGAAGCACAAATCTGAAGCCTTTGAAATGTTCAAAGAATTTAAAAATGAAGTTGAGAAACAAACCGACAAGAGTATTAAGGCTCTAAGATCCGATCGAGGAGGCGAATACTTAAGCAATGAGTTTATTGATTATCTCAAACAAGAAGGCATTGTTTCTTCATTAGCTCCTCCTGGAACACCACAACTCAATGGTGTCTCTGAAAGGAGAAATCGAACTTTGTTAGACATGGTTCGTTCCATGATGAGCTATACTGATTTACCTATATCCTTTTGGGGATATGCACTTCAAACAGCAATTTATTTGTTAAATAGAGTGCCTTCCAAGTCCGTCCCTCTTACACCATATGAGATGTGGCATGGGAAGAAACCAAGTCTCAATCATATTAAGATTTGGGGTTGTCCAGCTTATGTCAAAAGACTAGAAGCAGGGAAGCTTGAAGCTAGATCAAGCAAGTGTTTATTTGTGGGATATCCTAAAGATAGTTTAGGATATTATTTCTATCAACCTGAAGAACAAAAGGTGTTTGTTAGCAGGAATGTCACTTTCCTTGAAAGGGACTATGTCCTTGATGGAAATGTTGAACAAATGGTAGAACTCAAGGAAGTGTCCAACAAGCCACAAACTAACACTTCATTTCCCGTTGAACAACTTCCTGAACCAACTATAACACAAACTCCAAGAATATCTAGTAGGATCCGGATACCTCCCAAGAGGTATGGTTTGTGTCATGAAAGCCTTGGGGAGTTAAATCTCCTTGGTGACAATGAAAACCTGCATGATCCTTCTAGTTATAATGAAGCAATGTCAAACGTTGACTCAAAGAAATGGCAAGAAGCCATGGAATCCGAGATTGACTCTATGTATACCAATCAAGTCTGGACTCTCGTTGACCCTCCACCTGGTATTAGACCAATTGGAAACAAATGGGTCTTCAAGAAAAAGATAGGCTCAGATGGTAAAATAGAAACCTACAAAGCTAGGTTGGTGGCAAAGGGCTATAAGCAAAGAGAGGGCATTGACTATGAAGATACGTTCTCTCCTGTTGCCATGGTTAAATCCATTCGGATATTATTTGCTATAGCTGCTCACTATGATTATGAGATATGGCAAATGGACGTAAAGACTGCCTTTCTGAATGGCAACCTTGAGGAAGAGCTTTATATGGATCAACCTGAAGGCTTTGCGTCTAGAGATGACATTCATAAAGTGTGTAAGCTTCATAGGTCCATCTATGGACTCAAGCAAGCTTCAAGGAGTTGGAACATCCGTTTTGATGATGCAGTCAAATCTTTTGGTTTCACACAAAACATGGATGAACCTTGTGTTTACAAAAAGGTCAGTGGGAGTGCTGTTGTGTTCCTTGTACTTTATGTAGATGACATCCTACTCTTTGGGAATGATGTAGGAATGTTATCTTCAATTAAAGTTTGGTTGTCCAAGACCTTCCTTATGAAGGATCTTGGAGAAGCTGCCTATGTACTAGGAATAAAGATCTATAGAGACAGATCAAAAAGATTAATTGGATTATCTCAATCCTTGTACATAGACAAAGTGCTGAATAGATTTCACATGGAACAATCTAGGAAGGGTTTTCTGCCTGTCAGACATGGCATTCACCTTTCTAAGAAAATGTGCCCACAAACGATTGAGGAAGTGCAAAAGATGAGCAAGATCCCATATGCATCTGCAATAGGGAGCCTCATGTATGCGATGCTATGCACAAGACCTGATATCAGTTATGGCGTAAGCATAACTAGTCGATATCAGTCCAATCCAGGTTTAGAACACTGGAATGCTGTTAAGAATATCCTTAAGTACTTGAGAAGGACTAAAGATTTATTCCTCGTTTATGGAGGTGGTGATTTGCAATCAGAGTTGCAAGTGGAAGCATACACAGACTCAGATTTTCAATCTGATGTGAATGACAGAAAATCCACATCGGGGTTTGTCTTCACCTTGAATGGAGGTGCAGTAAATTGGAGAAGCTGCAAACAAAGCGTTACTGCAGATTCCACTACTGAGGCAGAATACATTGCAGCTGCAGAGGCTGCAAAGGAAGCAGTTTGGATGAAAAAGTTCATCACTGAACTTGATGTTGTTCCTACCATTGAGTCACCGATTCCACTTTATTGTGACAACAATGGGGCAATTGCTCAAGCCAAGGAACCAAGGTCTCATCAAAAATCCAAACACATCGAAAGACGTTTCCATATCATAAGGGAGATTGTTAATCGTGGAGACGTTAACATTCTCAAAGTAGCATCTGTTGATAACATATCAGATCCATTCACTAAGCCTTTATCACAAGCAAAGCTAGAACAACATCTTGAGAAGATGGGTGTACGTTTCATGGCTGATTGGGTTTAGTACAAGTGGGAGATTGAAGGAATTGTGTCCTAAAACAATCATTTTGATGTAATTATTATTGTAATTATTATTATTCAAAAGGGCAAGTTTATTGTTCATTGCTTATACTTAATATTTGATTGAACAAGGTCCAAGGAATATGAGTTAAAGAGAAAGTAATCTAAAGAGTTAGATGTGTGAGACATTTACTCTTTCACACTCTTATCCTAAAAGGTTCCTAGTCATAGGATTATCACTTGGACATTGATAATCCGGAAAGACTAGCACATACTATGTATTCTCAATATGGAGGATGATATGTCTCTTGTCATTTGTGTAGAGACACTAATACAAGTATGTGGGTGCTCTTAACTTAAAGAGTATACTGAACGCGATCATTAGAGTTCTTGTATGGAGTCTTACTTACATGTCAAACTTGAACTCTAAATTGCAATAATACAAATTAGTCCTTTGACCTGAGACACCATAGTTGTCTTATGAGTGAATGGATTATCTCTTGATGATGCAATAACATTGTGTCCCTTAATGGATATAATAGATGCATTCATTGGTATAATCAATTCGGTCATGGAGACATGTGAGTGTACAACAAGGAATCTCTATCCTTAAGTAAATAAGGTGTATGTTCAAAGATGTGATTCAATGAGTCTTTGGCCAAAGCATTGAATGAGATTTAAAAAGGAGTTTTTAATCACATTCTAAGAATCACATAAGAATGAAAATCACATTAGGGGATTGACATATCAATTCCATACCCCGATGATGTGATTTAGAACATAGTGTAAGAGAAGGACCGTATTGTATTGTAATTCCAATTGAATAGGTTCTTTGTCATTCTACATTAACTAGGGTAGTCATGATATGTTGCAAGACGTCACTCATGACTTGTGAAGTCCCCGAGGATTAATAAACATTTATTATCCTAATAACAAGGGAGAATCAAAAATGGAGTTTTTGATTCGTAAACAAAATAGAATGGTTTCTATAAACTTCACTGCCTTGTTAATTAGAACCTAAGAGATCGCACACCATATAAGTGGATCATTGAGATTATATATGAAGAAGATTAAACAAGAGTTGGTTATGAGCAAATAATTAATTAGATTTATTATTTGAACATAATTAGGATTTTCGGGTAAAACCGAACCTATTGGGCCTAAACGATTGTCGGGTTTTTTGGTGTGGACTTGGGCTTCACTAAATGAGATTTAAATGAAAGCCCAAGACACATTTTTAGTGCCCAATAACATGTATGGACCAGCCAAAATATTGGCTTTATGAAAGTCAATATTTTTCTTTTAGTAATTGGAGTTATTTCCTATTATATAAAAGGGAAAGCATGGACAAAGAAAAGTGTGTGTCTCCACACTATTATTTTCAGATTAGAGAGAGAGAAAGAGAGTTCTCTCTTGGTCCATTTTTCAGAAATTAAAGGAAAGAAGAACACTTGCATAATTTCTTCTTTTCTTTCATCTTTCTTCATCTCTTGATTCACTTGGTGAAGATCCTTAGAGGCCATATATTTTTGTGGCTTTACTTGTTACATCAAGGAGGAGATTACAAGCACAAGAAGGAGTATAAGAAGGAGTTCTTAATTCAAGGTGCTTCAAGGTGGAGGAAACACACACAAGGAGAGATCAAGGAGAGGAACTTTGGTGGTTCACTTGGATCGGATTAAAATCACGCTCCAAGGGTGAGTAGAACATAAACTCCCTCTTTGTTCTTCCTTACCATGCATGCTATGTTTATATACATATCACAATAAGCCAAGATCATGGGTTAAAGGAATGGATTTTATGTTTAGTTAGTAGTTTAATTGTTAAACTTATTCCGCACTAATTAAAAAGTTTTGAAATCCATCCATTCCTTCAAATTCTACCCCCACACTTGAACTTTCACCTCTTCTCAATCTTCATCTTTAACACCAAACCCATGTAATATGTCTCAAAAGTTAGCTCCACTAAGTTCTTAGAACAAAGGGTAGAGTTGTAACTATACTAAGCTTCATGGTTAAGGATTTTAAGGGTGATGAACGAAAAGGCTTAATGTAGGCTCAAAGGGGCTTAACTAGAGGGGTCCCACGACGGGCACAATTAGGGACACAAGTTTATTTGGCAATGGTGGTAATTCCTAGAGAACCTCTATCCCTTCCAGAATCAGGGCCATGTATTGATATCACGTCTCAACAAGCACAAGAGCGAATTCTAGCATTCTCTAGTCCATTAAACTTAATCTATGGCAAGCAGTCAATCAAGATGAAAGAATAATGAGATCATCAAAACATCGCCAAGAAATTAAGAATATATTTTCATTTCACTCCAAGAAAAAGGGACATGGCTCAATTATCTCACATGGGCTTTATGAATCACAACTCATCTTAACATGCTTATATTCTGTACCAAGGTCATGCAATCCATATCCACTACAAAGCACATATTTTTCATATATCTCAATTAACCAAAGAATACCATGTTTAAAATCATCTCAATGTTGTGATCCTCTTTTAGTCATGATTTCAGAGATATAGAATCATCCCAGACAGTTGAAAGGCATCCTAAGACTCAAAACAAAACAAAAACAAGAACAACACATAAAGTGACGCAACATACAAGAAAAAAAAAAAAAAAAAAAAAACGTTTTGGACTTAGGGATATTTCTCTTCTCCTTTCGGTAACTCCTTTGGAACATGACCAGGTGAAGAGAGGAACGATTTTGGCGGAGCTCAGCTCACTTGATTGACAGGGGACGAGACCCTTTGTCAGCACTTCTCATATCCAAACTAGACCTTTAGACATCACATCCCATTGGATGCGCCTACGATGAAGAAGATATTTACCCAAAATTCATTTTGACTCTAACAACAAACAAACAAAACAAACAAACTAAAGAACAAAGATAAACAAAAACCAAAACATGAATATAAAACCTAAAACAAAGTTAACGATTTTTTTTTTTTTTAATTTAATTTTTTTAATTTTCTGATTTTTCTGATTTTTTATTTTGTTTTCTTTTTATGACAAAAACTAACTACAAGCATTAATCCTTCCCCCCACACTTAAATCATACATTGTCCTCAATGTTAAACAAGTTAGAGCATGCAATGAACAATTATCATGTGAATGGAATGATTAACTCAAGAAAACCTAAAAACAAAAACTAAAAACGCAAATAACAAAGATACAATCAGAAAATAGTAATAGAGGAGATAGAGTTTAAGAGAGCAAATCTGCGTTGATGGCTCCTCCACAGCTACGGTTGAAATGGGTTGCCTCCCATGCAGCGCTTAATGTTTAAAGTCTTTCAGCCTAGACTTGTACCTCCATTTACTCCTTTGGAGGAGCGGTATGCGGGCGAGTGGCAGCCTTCTTGCTGGTTTCAGCCTTCGGAGGAGGGTTCTGATGGAGTGACATAAATAAAAAAAAAAAACGGGGGAGGCAAGGTTCGAAACCTTAACCTGCTGCACGAAACCTTTGTCCCCAACCACTGGAGCACAAGCTGTGCTTAATATAATGTGTACAAATTTTATACTTATTATGTCATAAACGAACATAATAAAAATAAACGAGAGGCGAGGTTCGAACCTCAGACCTCTTGTACACGAACTTTACACTCAACCACTCGAGCACGGCTGCTCACGTTATTATCCATACCAATCCTTTTATTTAAACCAACTGTTTCAACTGTTTCAACAATTCGGCACAAAACATCCAAGACTGTTGCAGAAATCCGGCCCAACTCATCCAAAACTGTTTCAGAAACTCGGCCCATCAGGCCTCCACCCACAGCTACAGTGATGCCTTGATCCGAGACAGGCCCAAGTACGGCCCACTTGTGTCACGGCTTATCCCTTCCGTGATTTACGGCAGTCAAATCTGCTTTCGGCTACAGCTGTCTGCCACAGCGCCTCGAGATTCCCTCGGTCCCCTTACACGCTCTCCACGCGCCAACAACTTTTCCGGGTTTCAGGGCGACTTTAATCCAACGCGTAGAATGAATCACAGGAATCGTCCATCCAACGGTGGAGATCTGCTCACCTCGCTCTATAAATAGGTGCATTCTGAGGGCGCAACTGTTCACTCCAAAGGAACGAAAATCTCTCCTGAGTTCCAGCCCCTCTCTCCCAACTCTTCAGCTTTCCTCTTCTTTCAAAACTCAAAATATTTCTTCTTCGATTCAATCCTTCTCTTCTGATCTTCTCTCCCATCTAGTTGATTCAATCCCATCTTTCCTCTGAACTTTCAGATCTCCAACACACCATCATCATCCTTAATCCCTTTAACAACAACTCCTTCAAACACTTGACAACTTTACTCTTCGATCTTCACATCCCCTCAACCCATCACCATGGAACCACGAACTCTGCAACTGATGGAGCTACAAACCCAGCAACAAATCGAGGATGGAGGAAACAACCAAGCAGCCGGGAGTAGTGCCAACACAGATTTCTGGCGAAGCCGTGCCAGGTGGGTTCCTACTCCAGATCAAATAAGGATCCTCAAGGATCTTTACTACGACAAGGGAGTTAAGCGCCCAACTACAGAGCATATTCACGAGATCTGTCTCCAGCTGAACCAGTATGGACATGTTGAGGGCAAGAACATTTATTTTTGGTTCCAGAATGTCAGGGCTCGAGAGAAGCAGATGAAGAGGTGCAATCAGGCTGCTCAAGTGCCCATGGGAACTAGTTCTCCTGGTACTGGTGGATCCATTGATCTCAATTTTGGGCCAGCTGGTTCTACTGGTGCTGGTGGATCCATCGACATCAATTTTGGGCCAGCTGGTGGATCCATTGACATCAATTTTGGGTCCACTAGTTCTACTGATGATGGTAGATCCATTAATCTCAACTTTGGTTCCACTGATTCTACTGGTAATGAAGGATTTCTTGATTTAAATTTTGTTTCATATTCTTCCTCACACTTCAACACTAATACCAGTACAACTCTTTTGGCACAACAGGAGGACAAACATCCCTGCAACAACGAGGAGGAGATCACCAGGAGATTGAAACCCTTCCATTGTTCCCCATGCATGGTGAGGACATCTTGGGCATCATGAAGACTACTTCCGAGAGAGGTAGCGGTTATGGCGGTGGCTCTCACATTTCCCTTGAGCTCAGCCTCAACTCCTACAGAGATGCAGACATGGCTTAGTATAGAGTATTATTATTATTATTATTATTATTTTTTTTTTTTTTTTTTTTTTTTTTTTTTGTAAATAGCTGAAATTAATAAGACTGAATGAATGCATTTTTTTTTTTTTTTATTATTATTATTTTTTTTTTAAATTTTTTTTATTATTATTAAAAAAATATAGGACTCAAAAATATTTATAGGACACAAAATGAAAGACAAAAATATTTATAGGATTCAAAATGAAAGACAAAAATATAAATCCCTTCCCCCACACTTAAATATTGCATTATCCTCAATGTAATCAATTAAAAGCATGCAATGAAATAAGTAAGCATATAGGGATGGAATTTACGAAAATAACTACTAAAACAAAAAGAAAATGGAGGAGTAAAAGGGGAAGAGAAAGCAAATCTGATTATATTCTGAATTGGGTTGCCTCCCAAGCAGCGCTTGTATTTTACGTCTTGCAGCCAGACGGTACCTACATTAAATAAAGTTAGTAACTTAATATTAACAAAGAAATACAAAAAAAAAAAAACAAGTAACTATGAATTACAAACTACAAGTATAATTAACAAGTATTTTGTACATAAGACACAAGTTAAGTACACAAGTGAGTATAAAACGTAAAAAGTATTTTTACAAGTATAAAGTGTGAAACAACAAAATAATTTACACGTAAAGAGTATGCACAAGTATTTCTTTTGTTATAAACATTATTGATATCAAATCTAATTCCAAGCGGTAAATCAAGTGGACGTGCGGCCCAAGTATAGTCGTCTAGACACAAAGTCCCTCCTACATCCGTTGGGCAACCTTACTGAAATGGCCAGGTAGGGGAGGGTGAACACGAGAGGAAAAATCCATTTTGGCATGAGCTAGGCCCATTTGTAAGCACTTCTGGATTCAAAAACCCGTCATGAACGTTGTCCCCTTCCTAGACACCATCTCACATAGGATATTCTTACTAGGATGTAAAAGGTCCTAAGTGTGTTAGACAGTTCAATGAATGTTAATAAAGGCCGCCCTCAACCTTAAGGGACCTGAACTAGGTACCAATAAGGGGTTTAGGCCAATATTAATAAACACGACTTCACCTATTCCTTCTTTAATTTACAACTCACAATTAAACTCGTATTCAACAATAAAAAAAAAAAACAACCTAGTTAATTTAAACTAAGTATCAAACAGTTTATATACAACAATTATAAACAAAAACAAGTGATTTTTCAGTCCCCGGCAACGGCGCCAAAAATTGATACGCTCAAAGCAAGCGCATAATTTAACCCTGAAAAGATCGTTAGTAGTATAAGCAAATAGGGATCGTTCTATTCCGGGGATTGAGGGTACACCTGTCATTGTCAAACAATTAAACAATTAAAATTAAAACAAAGTATAATATTCACAAATGTATTCACAAAATATAAACATTTTACACAAAAAGGGGGGATTTTGTTTTTGGTTTTTTCGAAAATGAAACTAAGTTAACAAAAACAATTAAAATGCAAAAACATAAAAATACGAATGGAATGAAGGAACAAAGATCAAAACCGAAACTTATGATTAAAATTGATTCAAACCCTAATATTGTTCATCTAAGTCATGAGAAAGGAGTTGATCATGTGAAACATTCGAAAGCAAATGAATTCCCATTTTTTACTTTTCAATGCTAATTAACCTAAGCGAAAGCACCTAGATTAATCCTATCAAACATGCAATCAAACCCTAGAAAGCTAGTCAATCATGTCATGTTTAACGCATTACACATAGAGAAAGGCTATCAACTCAAGTGTACAACTTAGTATGGAAAAGTCCACCTAATTGCAATTCTCTTTAATTAAATTCGATCTTTGTACAAAACCTTTACTACTTTGATTCAAGTTTACACAAAACGAAAAGTCGATTTCATGTTCTTAAACCTAGCACCATTCATATCGAAACCCTAAGTGTTTGCAACCACATAAGATTAAAATACAAAAGTTATCTATAACGCAAATTTAATTAAACAAACCCACATAAGCAACTCTCGAATCACAATATATGAATCTGAAAATTCTCAATTAATCATAAAAATTCCAGAAATAATACTTTGTTCAAACATATATGTCAACTAGTTCATAACCAACGAAATTCAAAGCAAAGGTTACAAAGGAGAATCGAATTACACCGTGGATGAAGATGAGATGGATGATTCACGTTGTGGATTCTTGAAACTCGAAAGCAAGCTTCAAGGATGGCTATGGATGGAAGTGCTCACGGCTTCTCTTCTTCTTCTTTGGCCTTGCTTGAACTCGTGGAGATGACTAAACTTGAAACTAGAGGATGGAAAGGAAAATGGAAAGGAAATGGAGAGACAAAGAAGATGGAATGGATGAAGGAATGTCTTTCTTCTTTGTTGTAGCCTCTATTTATAGGCTACCAAGCAAAACTATTTGGATTTAAACAAATGATGATATGTTAGGTTTGAGCATTTAAACATTAATGGAATTTATTAGGTTTGAATATTTAAACACTAATGGAATTTGTTAGGTTTGAGTCACTTTCTACTCATTTTTCCTTCAATTAATTCTCCACCAAGACTTCAGATTTTGCCCGTGACTTCTTCATATGAAATGATCCATCATGAGTGTAGATCATTCTGTAAAATTTTCAGAATTTATCTCCATGTGTTTGGGCCGGAATTTCTGCTGGACTCCTTACAGGTCCAGTTTTCCAGTTTTGCTTCTGCAGAACATTGGGCTGACTGTTTGAAGGCCTTCCACTTCTTTTTGGCTCTTGCACTCTTCATAAGAAATGTTTCTTAGGATGTCTAGAATGGATCCGGAAGGTTTCAGCTCATTTGAAGTTCATTTGGTCAGGTGGTCGCTCTTTCTTCCTTGCTTGGCTTGGTTTCTCCTAGCCGGAGTAGGAAAATGTGTAAAGTTGACCTTTTTAGTGCATTTCCATTTTTCTCCATCATTTTATGGACCTAACACTTATTTCATCATCATCTACTCCAATGTACCTAAAAATAAAAATTGAATTAAAAATCGATTCGTTAAGGAATTAACTAAGCAAAATGTGAGGAATTAACTATTAAAATATCACATTAAAATGCTTCTATCACTTGTCATATTTCAAATTTTGAATTTCAAAATAACCTAGACCTAAAGTCTTCCCACCTAAAGTCTCTAACCCTAATCAGCTCTTCCTTCTCCTCCACACATGGTCTTGGCCGGCCAACTTGGGCAGAATCCGGCTTTGACTCTCATCTTGTCATGTTTTCGCACTTTCTTCCTTCAATTTAATCTCCACTAAGACTTCGGAATTAGCCTTCGGTTTCTTCATACCAAATGTTCCTCCATGAGTTTATATCATCCTTGTAAAATTTCAGAGCTTAATTCGCCGTTTTGTGGCCGGAAATTCTGCCGGAATCCATACAGGTCCGGTTTTGCAGTTTTTGTCTTCTAGTGCAGAAATTTGCACCAATCTTTTGAAGGCCTTACATTCTGAACTAGCTCTTGCACTCTTCATAACAAATGATCCTTAGGATGTGTATAATGGATCTGGAAAGTTTCAACTCATTTGGAGTTCATTTGTTTAGTCTTCCACTCCTCATTCCTTGCCTAGCTCAGTTTCTCCTAACCGGAGTAGGAAAATGTGCTAACGTTGAGTTTTTAGGGCATTTCCAAGCTTTTCCATTATTTCCTAGCATGATAAGGAAAACATAATAAATATATATAAATAAACACAAAGGTTAAGCAAAAGTGCAATATTAGGGGAATAATTACTAGGTAATTATGGACATAATAGTAAATTAGTTGGGCTTGGGACCTAGATGAGTGTAGAAGAGCTTGTGCTAAAATGATTGTGAGGGATGAGCTGCCGTTTAGTCATGTAGAGGGGCAGGGTTTTATTGATTTTATGAAAATTGCATCACCAAAGTTTGATCCTCCCTCTCAGAGGGCAATTGGTAGAGATATCTGGGATATCTATCAATTTGAGAAGGAAAAGATTCGAGAGTTTTTAGCTAGGAACAATATGAGGGTTTCTCTTACCACTGATACCTGGACTTTGGTCCAAAATATCAATTACCTTGTCTTGACAGCTCATTTAATAGATGAGACTTGGGCTTTGCACAAGAGAATAATAAACTTCAGTATTACAAGGCTAAGACAATAGGGAAATTGGTGGAGTCTTGCTTGATTAATTGGGGTATTGATAAAGTTTTCAGCATTGTAGTTGACAATTGTAGTTGACAATGCGTCGAGTAATCAAGTTGCAATTGAGTACATGAAGGAGAAGATTGGGAATTGGAAGATTTTAGTGTTAGGTGGGAGTTTTCTGCATGTTAGGTGTTGCTGCCATGTTTTGAATCTTATTGTGAGGGATGGGATGGAGGAGCGTGATTCCTCCATTGATGCAATTAGGAATGCTGTTAAGTTTATTAGGAGTTCACCTGCAAGGCTCGAGAAATTTAGGAAGTGTGTATCTAGAGAGAAGGTTGAACACAAGGGAGGTATTGTGCCTTTAGACACAAGATGGAACTCCACCTATTTCATGTTAGACATAGCTGTTAAATGTAGGCAGACCTTCGTGAAGTTGGAAGATGAGGACCAACAGTACAAAAACTACTTTCAGGAAAGGGTTGGGGGAAGAAAAAGGGTGGGGCTGCCTAGAAATGAGGATTGGGAGAATGATGCAACTTTGGCATTTAGTGGCACTAAAGTGGTAACTGCAAACCAGCCTGTTGTGTGGATGTGTACCATCATTGAAGAATTGGAAAAATGCGGACAAAGTGTTGATCCTTTGATGGTTAACATCGGGGCGTCAATGAGGAAAAAATTCGACAAGTATTGGTTGAAGTTAGAGGACTTGAACCCTATTTTGCTGCTTGCTGTGGTATTAGATCCGAGATACAAGATATTGTATCTTGGGTTCTTTTTTCCTTTGCTGCAGCAAGACATGAGCTTGGTCCCGGAGATGATAGATGAAGTTAAGAGTCAATTGTTGCAACTTTATCATGAGTATGCTAATTCTGACCCTGTGGCTGCACAAGTATCATTTGAAGTTACACAACCACCTACTCAATCAATTTCTAATGCTGGAGAGGAGGATAGTCATGCTGCATCAATGAACAAGTTCTTAAGGCTTAGGAAGAAAAAAGATGTGGTTGAGATAAGGAATGAAGTCGACAAGTACTTGCTTGAAGCTGCCGAAGACCCTGCCAATACAAAATTTCAAGTTTTAGATTGGTGGAAGGAGAATTCTGCTAGGTTTCTAGTTTTGTCTAAAATTGCAAAGGATGTCTTTGCTGTTCCAGCTTCAACACTGGCTTCAAAGGTTGCTTTTAGCATAGAAAAAAGGGTTGTTGACCCATTTAGAGCTTCATTGACTTCTAGGATGGTTGAGGGGCTTGTTTGTCTCAATGATTGGTTAGGAGGTGGTGCTTTTAATGAGTACAAAGAGCCGACGAAGACTGAATTGGAGCTTTATGGTGAGCTTGAGAAACTTGAGTCAGGTAATTTTTGACTTTATAGTAATTGTGACTTTGTATATATTTATCTGTGTTATAGTTTGTTAATTTGTGACTGTTGTTTTCTATTTTCACTAGAGTCTATTGTGACCCAAGTTCAGACACTTATGGATGAAGTGTGTGCAGCTGCTGCGAAGTGAAGTAATGGAACAAGCTTTTGAAACAGATTGTTGTGCTGCTGGAACACGTTTTTCCTACTTCCAAGTTTTTTTTTTTTTTTTTCCTTTTCGGTTCATTCAAGTATGAATTGCCTTTAACTTTGGTTTGTAATAACTTTAAATTTATGTTTGGTACTTTGAACATGATGTTTGAGACTTTAACTTTGGTTTGTAATAACTTTAAATTTATGGTTGGTACTTTGAACTTGATGTTTGGTACATTGGAACTTTGATTTACTGATTTGGTTTAGAAACTTGCTGCTTGTAACTTTGATTTACTGCTGCATGTTAGCTGTTTGGTTTGGAAACTTGATGCTTGGAAACAGATTGTTGGACCGTTGGAACTTTGATTTACTTTTGGAAATTGCTATTTGGTTTGACATGTTGGATTGTTGGAGTAAATTTTTGATACTTGACAGTTGATGTGCAGGTTTGACAAATTGTTGATGTTATTTGTATAGTTGAGATGTTGATTTCATGAATAGGTTATTTCAAATGTTGATTTAATGAACAAATTATTTGAGGGGTATTTATTTTGTTGATATTGATATTAGTTGATTTTACTCATTTTAGGACAGCTAAATTTGTGGACTTAGGTCGAAAATATGAGGAAAAATAAAAGCCGAACACAACCGAAACCGATCCGCACCGCACCGAAAAATGGTTGAACCGAAGTACGCGGTGTAGCTTTTTAAAATGCGGTTGCAGTTTTGAATATAGCACAACCGAATGAAGCGGTTCGGTTGCGGTTTTGGCCTAACACCGATCCGCACCGCACCGCGCCCACCCTTAATTTCTATCTATCAAACACAAGTTGGTCAACCAACTATAAGTAATTAAATTTGGAAGAAGTCAAACCTTGATGCTTTTGAGATCACAAACGTGAACTGGATCAAAACCCCAAAATGGAATGAAATGTGCTTAATCCCTCAAGTCTTCAATCACAAACCATAAGACAAAGAAAGAGTTACTTGTTCGAAATTGATAGCAGACCAGGTTCCCATTTCCAATATGCTTTGTTTATAGCCAAAGCTGTGCATCTATTCTTCTTAACACCCAATCTCAAACTTCTTTCTTTGGTAAATCTCTTGCTCAAATGTTAATACTTTATTCTAAATGAATAAGGGAAATAAATTTAGTAAAGCTTATCAAACCCACCGATGCACTTTTCTTAAATTTGATTTCAATTGATTTGATAGAGAGAAAAGAGATAGAGGAACTGGGATATCTAGGGAGAGGGACGAGACCAACTGGAATTTATTTATTTATTTTTAAGTTTTTGAGTTGAAAAGGTCATCCATTATGCAATTTAACAAGCAGTACAATAATGATTTGCCCGTTAGGGCTGTCAGAAAAAGCCATTACATAGAGTACACTATACTAGCACACCCCTCAGACAAGTATACTACTCAGCACACCCACCTTTTATGGTTAAGCGCAAAAACAAGAAAACATAGCCACCCCAAGAACAAATAAATAACCAAAAAGCAGCTTGTTTCTTGTCGATCTGTCCCACTCAAAAAAAGAAAATTGACCTATCCACCTTTTGTAAAAGAGAAGACATGCCCAATTCTAAGATAAAAGAGTAAAACCAAATAACTAAATAGACCCAAACCCACAAAAGGAAGGCCCAATCTCCAGCCCAGCTTGGAGAAGCCCTAGTAACCTCTACCCCAGCAATGCCGCCGCCACTAGTAAAGCCGCCTCTGCCGCCAGGTTCACTTCTGTTGCCGATCCTAAGACCAACCACAACTTCGCCGCGATCGAAAGTACACCGCCATCACCACACAGGGTCAACCCCGTGCACCCCATATCTGCCAAAACCAGTTTCAAATCCTCCGGTTCGATCGCCGGCGGTAGCAGCAGGGGAATATCCAAACTTGTCGGACCCGGCCAGAGCAGAAGCAAGCCCGCCCTAAACGACCTCGAAACACCGTTGTCGCCGCAAGATGAAGACAACCACTTGAAGCTACCATGGATGAAAGACAACAGATCTGACCTTCTACCTGGATCCTACCCTTCCCAACAACCACCATCACCAACTCTGTCCGTCCAACCAAAGGCCAGTTTCGTTGGCACCGCCAAACCAACCACGCTTGAGCGACCTCCGTCACTTACGAGCAGCAAACCAATGAATAACTTGGGAGCAAATATTGCAACTAAGAGAATGAGGAGGCCGAAGCCTGAGGAAATCCCCATTAAAGGAATAGGCCGAGGCCCATAGTATTTCAACGCCATGGAGGTTGACAAAGATTATACAAGACATTAGACATCTTGCAGCTATGTTTGATTCAATCTTGTTTATTCATAGAGAGAATTTTACGTAGGTCAGTCGCACCACGTGGCGGTGCGGCTGACCTATCAGGCATCAGCAGGAGGATATTTTAGGTATTGCACTTTTAAAAAACAAAGACAGTTTCGAAAAAGAGAAAAAAGTTTCTTTAATCTAATTGACTTGCCCTAAAGCCACGTGATAATGAAATCCCTACCTAACAATTTCTCTTATTCATATTTACAAAGAAGCGACTTTTGTGGCAGATTCCTCTTGTAATAGTCTTCAACGGACGAATGGTTTCGCTAGTGTAGCATCAAAAGCCCTTCTCCTTCATATTGTAAACAATGGTTGCCCTTGTGGCACTAATATCTAATTAAAAAAAAGAAAAAGTAATAACATTTCTAGTAAAAACAAAACAAAAAAAATGGGAATAGCATTTATAGGACGTTTCCCACTCATTCTCTCTCCATGTCCTTGGAAAGGGAAGGAAGTAGTTGGTCGCTTTCAAGCGGCAGCTTTCATATTTGTGTCACCAGCCCAGAGAAAGAGAAAGAGAAAGAGAGTCGCTTTTCTCTCTTTGCTAACTTCAATATCACGAAACCCTAGGCACCACCCTCAGTCACTTGCTCACTCGGAGTCTCTCGCTTTCCCTCAGGTACCCTCTCAATTTTCCTCTTCCTCCCAATTCTTGCTTTCATTTCTCTACTCCCCTTTAAATATTATCAACCAACATTCCATCTCTGGTTCAATATCCACTTGAAAGCTTTCATTTTCATATTCCCCACCAATTTTTTTCAATCAATTTTGGGTCACCATTCATGGTGGTATGCATCAATCATTGCAACTCGGATTTTCCTTGAATGCCTTTTGTAAAGTTGTTTCCTTTTCTTTTACATTGCGGCTTGTTTATTGTTTGTATGTGATTTATGTTCTGTTTTAACCATGGTGGCTTACTTAACTGTTGCTTATATTTTCACTTCTTTAAGTCCCCTGTGTTGATTCATTGCTTAAAGTCTCCATCTTTGAGGTGGGTCTACTGTTTGATCATGAATTAGGCCCCTCTTTTGGTAAAATAAGCTACTGGGTATGTGGACTTGATTAGCTTCATAATCTCAACCAACAAGGTATGGTCCTGGTCACGGAATCATGAGTCGTGACATTGTACTATCTGCATTTCAGGATATTTCTTGCAATTCATGGCTTGGGATCTCTGGGGTCCGTCACCTCCTCAAGGTTTGTCAAACCTCTTTCATACCTTGTTGGTTAAACTGTTTCAAGAAACTATGAATACGTTGTTGTACATCTTATGTGAGATGCCTGACTGTAGAAACTTATCTTGTTCTGATAATGTTAGTTGTAACTGAACGTGCTTTTCAGTTGAACTTGGGACTACTTACTTCCCGGAATCTGAATGGCAGTGCGACTTTTACTTTGGTTATGGACATGGTGCGTATATTTCCTTCATGTCTTTTAGGTTCGTGGCGTTCCCTGTTCTACCTGTCATACCTTGATCTTTACACTCCCTTTTCATATGGTTTATAGATGTTATAGAAGAAAATGCGCTAAACGAGAAACTTTGTTTAGAAGTAGTGAGGAGATGGATAGCAAAGACCGATACTGAAATTGATGAACTCGAAAAGGATTTGGTGTCTCTTCAAAGCGAACTAGCGTGGGCTAAACATGAAGAATGGCCTGACACATGTTGTGGTGCTTTGAGAGAAAAGATTGCTTTCCTTGACAGTTCTCTTAAGAACTTGAGAAATAAAGATGAGAATAATATTGAGGTTCAGTCACTGATGCATACAGAATCTGCAGAGAGTATAGACGAGCTAATGAAGGATCTTCTTCGAAAATACGTCCTGGAGAAAGATGAGCAGGTGACGTTTAAACCTAGTCTTTACTTGAAAACATTGATAAGCAGGCAACTGCAAACTTGCGATCAGAACTAAACATGGTTATATGGATGCCTTTATATTGTCACATGATCTGCCAATGACAAGTTAGTTGATTGATTCTTTGAGACCATATAGTTGTGCATTCATGTTATCCTCTTTAAACATGTATTAATTTTCATACCTGTTTGTGATTGCTTACAATGTAGCATAGTTTGCAATTTTTAGCACCATATGTATGCAAAAACAGCTAGCGGTAGAACTCAATGTCAAATAGACAGGCATGCAAGGTCCCAAGGCAGCCTCATACTAAATTTGGCCTTATTTCAAAACCTCTTTTCTCTAAAACTGGTATTGTCTTGAATCTTGATGGGTCTGCATCAAACCATATTGAATCTATATGGTGGCTCAGTTCAGTTTCTTTAATTACATGGCTTTTAGTTGCAAGAATGACTGGAGTAATTTTTCATAAGAAAGAATTACTAGACTCAGTCAAGAACTCAATTAACTGATTTCTAGTAGATTGTTGCAGACAGCTTTTTAAAAATTAGAGGATCAGAGTTGTGTTTACAGTTTAGTAGCTTTTGTTAGGGATCTGGTGTAGTACTTTATACTATGCTTTGTGCATTTGTGTGCCTGTGCACATGCATGTTCACTGTCATAGAGGGAGATATGAACTGGTAAAAGAGTTTTGGACCTTTAATTTTTTTTATTGTGGTGTTGGATATCACAAATGACTATTAAGGGATGGGAATTGTTTTCTTCAAATACAAGATTTGAGTTTGGCATTTACACGGTGTTAGATGAAGCTATCTGATCCTGACAAACAGACTAAGTTGATCTGCATTTGGTACCTTAAACCCACTCATCTGCTTTATAATTTTAAACATAGGTACACTCCATCCACAGAATGATGTTTGTATTTATTATTTATTAATTTTTAGTATTCATATGCTTTACTTTCTCATTTCATAATCTTTCTTTAGAGTAGATTAAAGTTTAACTTATTAAAGTGAACTATGCGTTTTGAGATCCACACAAGTCACATGGACTTAAAAAACTTCCGTTTGATCAAATAATCAATTATCAAGACCTTTGTCAATCATGATCTATAGGAGTATACAAATATGAATGCTCTAATTTGACTGCCCTATTGCCTTCATTTGACACATTATGTTTAACAATGGACAGCCTGCAAAGACTGAGATCATAGATTCCAGCTCAGAATCTTGGAGACTTGCTGCTGGCTACTCTGACAACAAGAAAACGTCAAGTGAGAGTAATTCAGAAAGCAGTAGGCAATCGGAGGCCAAAGGACAAGGTCCTGAAGAAAAGGAAACATCAAGAATGACTTCTAACAATGAACAGCCTGCAAATACTATTACTATGAATTCCAGCTCTGATTCTTTGGGCCTTGCAGCTGGATTCACTGAAAAGAAGTTTACGTCAAGTAATAGTAGTACAGAAAGCAGTAGGCAGTGTGAGGAAAAAGGTCAAGGTGTAGCTCCTGAAGAAAAGGAATCATCATGTATGATCAACAACAAACAGCCTGCACAAACTAGTATCATGGGCTCCAGCCCAGATTCTTTGAAACTTACAGCTGGCTACATTGACAAGAAAACAACAAGCAGTTGTGATTCAGAAAGCACTAGGCCATGGGAGGCCAAAGGACTAGGTTTTCTTACTGAAGAAAAGGAAATGGTTCCAACTGCATCTTCGCACTATGAAGGAAATCGTATGCAAAATTCAGAAGTTAAGGTCTCTCTCTCTCTCTCCCTCTCCTCTCTGTCTCTGTGGTTGTGATCTCTTTTTTATTAATCAGCGCAAAAACTGAATGCATGAGCATTGGAGATGCAATTGTAGACATGGCATGCTGCAGGCGTGTGCGCACGCGCGTGTGTGTATATAATGAGGACTTTCAAATCAGTGGTTGGATGAGTGTTTCAAATTTGAATTGAATATTATCTCTTCAACATACAAGTGATCCAACCATTGATTTAAAAGTCCTCACTTTAAAGGCCCTCCATACAGCCCCACCCTATATATTGTATATACTTTTTTTTTTTTCAACTACATCTCCAGTGGCACCCACAACTCAATCACCCTGATTAAGCACTTCATCTCTTTCAGAACGCTTCACTATTCTTCTTTCACTTTCAATCTAATTGCACGTTGGAAGAACTTGTGATCTATACAATCCAGAGAAGGCTATACAATAACACATGTATGTGTGTGTATGTTTTTTTTTTTTTTTTTTGGTCAAACCCTAAACACATGTATGTGTGTGTATGTTATATCTATATATATCTTGGTATTTGCATTGTAGTACTCATCTTTAAGTAAGAATTTATATCATTTTTCAATCTTAGAATAAGCAGAGTTGAGAATTGCATAACCACTAGAAATTGTGTAACCAGACAAACAGTGTATTGCTCTACAGAACAATACTTGCCTTTAAGTTCTTAACTTGGGCTGGAGATTCTAACGTGAAGTAATTTTCAGATTTTTTAATTTTATTTTTGAATACCTTTACCAGTTCTATGAATATCTCTTAGTAACTTATACTCGTAATTTGTTACTCATCATAGCAGTTACTTTCTGGGCGTAATTTGTTTTCTCTTGCAATAAACAGTGTATGAGTACAAAATATTCAACTAGTGTTAGCTCCATTGATGAGAAGTCAAGCCAAGAAAGTTTTGATTCTAAATTGATTGATGAGGTGGTAGAGCACTCTTTGATACCCACAGAAGATAATATAGGTACTTCACAGAGGCCTGATGGACATGAATCAGATGTCAGTAAAACGGTACTTGCAGCACCCTTGTTTTTGTTTTGTTTTGTTTTTTTTGTTTCTATTATGCCTTTGGCTTTTTGTTTGTTTTTAATGTATGTCAGCAGGCTATTGTGAATAACATACTTACATAGTCTATATAATCATCATTTTTTCACTTCTATTGGAAACATGCCTGTATTTTCTCTAGACCTCAAATGTTTGAGTGTTTGACATACTGCAATTGAACTGAAGTATCCTTCTCAAAAGATAATTGAACTGAAATATTAAGTGGTCCTGGTCCAACTTATTTCTTCTACTAGTAATAGCTCTGCAGCATATCCTAACATTTTGTATCTCTTTCGTGGTTTCCTTTTAAATTGAACAGCCCCCAGATGTTATTGCCAGTGATTCTCTTATATATGGAAATGGCTGTTCCAGTGAGGTGAAAAATTCATGCATGCCTATTTTGACAGAAAATGGATGTGATGAAATAAGGAAACAGCTTTCTACTGCTACAGCTAGAAGTCCAACCTTGATGTCATCTTTAACTCCTGAAATCAAGGCAACCCTTCAAAATACCAAAAAGGTATGACAAGCTTTCTCTTTTCTGTAATTGATATACACTCAAATTGCTATGATAGTTATGGTACACAAAAAGTTGAAACATCTAGGAAAACTATCCTTGTGTATACACCTGCACTTTATAGTACTAGACTGACTACACTGCAAGGGATCACAAGTTATAGTTCAACTTACCCCTTGTTCCTAACATTCGCCTGTAAGACATGTTTCTCTTTCAATTAGCAGCCTGCATGTTCCCTTGTTGAGTATGGTGGTGAAGATACTTTGAGAGAATCAGCTGGCATCAAGAAGAGTAATGAATGCTTGGAATCCAAATTGTGTGCTTTAAGCCCGACAAAAGGTGATGTAGAGCAAAAGCTAATTGACTTTGTTCCGCAAACTGCACTAAAAGTGGGCATTAAAGAATCAAAGATGACTCTGGGTAACATGATTGGCTGTCCAAATAAGTCTTTAAAGACCGCTGGGAATGGAAGAAATCATCGACAAACAGTCAGGTTTCAAGGCCGGATCACTGATGAGGAAGATTCTGATCAGTTTGGAACAGCAAAAGAAACTCAAAAGGATGAGAATGCTGATCTTGATAGTAAGCCCCTTTTGCCCTTGGGTTTGAAACCACAAAGGCCAAAGCGAAAGAGGAAATTACCATTGACTGTGCAGAATGTCCAAGAAACATGTTTTCCTTCTACAGAAATGAGTTCAAATACGACGTTTATTTCAAAAGCTCAAAAGGAACAAAAATCCAAAGTAATTGATGACTATACTAGGTTAAATCAGTTTTTTGGTTCGAAGCAGTGTGAAAAATCAGGCCATCTTGAACAATATGAAGACAAAGAACATGCCACCTCTCTTGGTAACAGTAAAACTTCAGCTTCACAGTTGCAAAAGAAGAGGAAAAGGACTCCAAGTTTCCAATTTACTGCAGACACTGAAGAATGCACTGGATATCTAGGCTCGAAAGATTTACACAGGGATGTGCAAAAGAAGAGGAAAGTGACGTCAACTTTGACACGTCCTGCAGAGGTTAAAGATTTGTCTTTTTTGGGATTGCAAGATTCACACAGAGACGCAACTAATGGTTCTATTGGGGAAGATCTCAAGCATCCAGAAAAGGAAGATCCAAAAATGGTAGAGGCTTCAAAGTCACAAAAGCAGAGGAAAATGACTTCAACTCTCTCACTTCCTGCAGAAAGTAAAGATTTGCCTTTAGGTTTGGGCTTGCTAGATTTACACAAGGACAGGGACACAACTAATGGTTGGACTGAGGAAGATCCTCTGATTGTAAAGTCCTATTCTGGAGATGATTCTCAAGCTAGGAATTTGGTTCCATATGCTATTCCAACTTCTATTCCAAGTCTGAGGTTGAAGGAAATGACGGTAGGTCAACTGAAGGAATTGGCAAAGAGGCTCGAAGTGAAAGGCTTTTCCAAGCTTAAGAAAATGGAGCTGGTTGAGCTACTAGCCATGAAACAGAGAGGTCACTAATTTTTGATGTATGCGTATATATTTGTTTTGTTTTGGTCTCTCCATCTGCCCTTGTTTTGTAGTCATGTTCCCTGGGTTTGTTTGATGTCCTATGGCCGGCTATAGTATGAAAGGCAATGAACATAGAGATGCCCTTTTAGTATAGGAAAGAGAGTAGTCATTCCCTCCTATAGGTTTCAGTTTCAGGTAACCAGGTTTGCATGAAATGATGCTTCACATATTGCAGGTATATTTGTGTTGAAGACTTGAAATTGAGAATTTTGTGAGGATGTTACCTTTGTCCTCAGGTCTTGAGAACACAAACTTTTGGTTTTTGCATCGGAATATAAGAGGAATGAATAAGATGAGTTTCTTGTGTTAGTTATGGATTATGTCCTTTTGGCATGCATGGTCATTTTTTATCTGAAGTTTCTTGTTAGTTTGGTTCATATAATCTGTTCCTCGTGAAAGCGGATAATGTTGTTTACTCGTCAAGCAGATTCTAAGGTTTGATGATTTACAGTTTTGATATTGAAGACAAACTAGAACAGTTGAGCTTTTTATCCACTGGATGTTTTTCAAATTAAGTTCTGCCATAATGAGACTCATAGAATGGCCATACCGGCAAATACCTACTTTGTTGCAAACTGATTGCCGCTAATTCTATCTATTACTAAGACGCCTATCAAGTTCCATTAAGGCCTTTTAATAAAAGATATACTGCAACCGCAAACGTTTAAGGTTTGGGAACTTGAATTTCTTGCTAATGCCATGATTGGCATAGAAAATAGAAATACTGTCAATTTCATTTGATCATATCAACAGTAAATAATAAATAAAAGAAAATTTAGGGACGTTAAAAATTGATAAGAGTGGGTTCATTAACAAAATTGTACATGAATTTAGAGAAAGGAGGGTGAGTTTTTGGGTATCATTAGTCCACTTGCTCAAAAGGACTAGGGAAGGAATAAAGGATCTCAGCAGCCATTCAAGAAACCTAGCTAGCTAGTGAGTGTTTGGCTCCAATTTTGCTGCAGCTGGTCAACAGTCTCTTTTCTTGCGCGGGCGTGCCAGCACCGTTCGGGTGCGGTCGTCGGGGGTGTCCCTTGACCTGACTTCTTTCAAGCGATTGTGGACGAGGAGAGCACCAACCTCGTCGCGGGATTCTTTGTGCCTTGTGGTAAGGACTTTGCCGTAGTTTCTTCTTGTTCACACAATCGATACTCAATATTGCAGATTGAGCAGAGCGAAATCACCGGAAAGTATTGAGATCTTGCTAAAGCGTGACTTTAGCTTGGCTGGGTTGCTAGGGCGTTACCCTTGCTTGGCTGGTTCTGTAACCGTTGTGGTCGCGGCACTACCGTCGGCTCCCGAGGAGACTAGGACCGAAGCACGTTGACAGAGGGTTTGGTGGCACTGAAAGTCGGCTTCTGAGAAGACTAGGACTAGGAGTGTGATCACCGGTAAGAGAAAGAGAAAGAGAGGGAGAGGAGTTGCTCTTAGAGAGGTTTGCTCTAGAGAGAACTTAGATCATCTTAGAGATGTTGTTGTTGAATGTGAATGTGTGTGTCTTACAATGAGAGGAGAAGGTGTTTATATAGGGAAGAAAAAGAAGAGTGAAATGATGAGTGGAAGAAAAATAATGAAAGTAGATCTAAGTTCACTTGTAAAATATGGAAAAGATAGAGAAAAGATGAAATGAAAGCAAAGCATGAAGGTGCAGCAACATGGAAGTGGTGATGATCTATTAAAGAGATTGTAGAAGAAAAATATATCCAAGGAAAAAGAGAAAAGCATCTAGCTTTCTTCATGTGGGTAGGAAACATGAACATGTGAATATTGAGCTGGTTTTAGGTCAGTTTCTGCCCCTTTATTCCTTCAATTATTTCTCCAACAAGCCTTCATTATATGCCTTCGACTTCTTCATAAAAAATGTTCCACTATGAGTGTAGATCATCCTGACAAATTTTCAGAGCTTTATTCCATGCAGTTGGGCCGAAAATGCTGCTGGACCTCTTACAGGTCCAGTTTTCCAGTTTTGCTTCTGTAGAAAATTGGGCTGATTGTTTGAAGGCCTTCCACTCAAAAAAAGCTCTTGAACTCTTCATAAGAAATGATCCTTGGGCTGTCTAGAATGGATCTGGAAAGTTTCAGCACATTTCTATTTCATTTGGTTAGTCTGCCACCCCTCCTTCCTTGTCTAGCTCGGTTTTTCCTAGCCGAAGTAGGAAAATATGCTAAAGTTGACTTGTCATACTTCCATAGTAGGCTTTATTTAGCCTCTAAATATATATTTCGAGCTTGTCGACAATATATAGCTTGAGCCACTGATATTGGCTCAATTTCTCCAAGACGTGCCTTGTCAGGCCAAAATGTTCATTTTGGGTCCAAACATTGCCCCCCAGACCTCGAAGTCAAAGGTCCTCGTCTTGACTAAAGAGGTCTTGAATCAACACTACTCTTATAATGTCGTTGCTTCAAAGTCGTTGTTCCAAAGCCACTTGTATTGGCTTGACTGTTTCCATATAGGCCTCTAAATAGGCCATAAAGCTTGAATGCCACTACTGAATTGCCTTTGGCATGAACTGACGCTTCCTTTGCCAACTTTATTGCCCCCCATGGATCTAGCGAAACTTGGGCAGGTTGTAGGCAATCAAAACTTTAGCGTGCCCCCCATGCGAAGGAGACTGCTTTTGATCGCGAATGAGTATCCTTCTCTTCCTTGGTGGTAGCTTCGCCATGTGTATAGCAGCAAGTATCGGCCTTGTTTGCTAGCTCTCTGTTGAGAATGCAATTGCTGCAAAAGAAGCCCAACTCGATGAACCTTTGGCTGCTTCTGAAGAAATGGGCCACAACCTGGCCCATCTCAGAGAACGGGCCACTCAGGCCGAAGCAAGTGCTATCGCGGCGAAACTCCGCGTGGAGGAACTTTGCTTGAAATTGAGCTTTGCGGGCCAATCTCTGTAGGCCCCCTCGAAAACTGTTCGGTCTCCTTACACGTCAATAATCCCTTCTTTTCCGAGATTTAAGGCATTAATCACTCGTTGAAAAACAACGGTCGTGAAAAAATAATCTCGTGAATAGAACAGTTACCTCCTCGAAAACCGCTCCTCACATGCTGCTAGTCCTTTTTTTCCCGAGATTTGGAATCACTAATCTCGATTTACTGACATCGGTTTTGAAATTGAGCTTCATCCAAGGGTGGGGATTTGCCTGAAGTCCCTATAAATAGTTGTATTTCGGGAAGGGAATACTCACAACAATTTTTCTGAAATATTCAAGAAATGGCCTTTCAGTCCTTGCTTCTTTTTCTCCTTCTTCACAAATCTTCCTCTCATGAAATGACCTTTAGCCTCTAAATTTTAGGCTTTATGGCGTAATCTTAAGCCTGGGTTAGGCCTCATGGCGTAATCTTAGGCAAACCCTTGTTTCGTCCTTCTGGGAGTCTGTAACAACAATGCCAGGCTTCAGATTGGTTTAGAAACGCGAGGGGGCTCCGAGTGTGGGATCTTCGGTCATGTAAGATCATTTTTTGTTAGGATCCCCCACTTGGAGCAAATCGGGGAAGGGAGGGAAGCCAAATTGAGGTTCGTCTTTCCTCCTCTGTTTCCTTCCTTCTGGACCCGGCCTGTGTTGTGCCCTCCAGATGGAAGGGGCTTTGGTTCTCACCTCCTTCTCCCCCTTTCTCTTCTTGATAAAATCTTGGAGGGATGAGAAGGGATGGACTCTTTGAAGGAATGGGTTCAAGCTACAGAATGGTTGTTCCTGTACTTCACGTCCAGCTAATGGTGGTTACCAAGGCTAGAGGGGGTGCAGAGACTCAAGCTGATATTCGGTTCCTTCACTCTCTGCCCCTCCAGGAGATAATGGCGCGGCTCAACCCGGCGTTGGATTCCATAGCTGCTTCCACTTGAGAAAAGATTCAGAAGATATCGGAAGATTCCTATTTTGTATTCTTGCCACTTTTGGCTTTGTAATGAATGTACTGCTTTTGGCCGCAAAGCCACTTTATGAATATAATAATATTTTCTTATCCTGATATCCAAATATCCTTGAGAAGCCAATAATTGTGTCTCGCAAGGCCCCAAATATAGACCCCCATAGTTGTATATTGAAGATAATATGAACTTTTTAAAATATGCTCCGCATCAAAAAGAGCCTCGCGGCGAGGGTTTTGAGAAAATATGTATCTTTTGGATCCACTTGCTGGCTCCCAACTCAAAACTCTTAGCGCCAATAATTCCTTCTTTTCCGAGATTTAGGGCAACTTTAATCACGCTTTACTGACACTCAGTTTGACTCTTCTCTTCGACCGTCCATCCAAGGGTGGATATTTGCATGCCTATATCTTCCTCCACATTATAAACCCAAATTTCCAATCCCAAAATCATATCATCAACTCGAATATTTCTAACAGCAATTACTCATCATCATCACTCTTCAATTCTCGCATTCTCTCAATCCATCACCAATGGAACCACAAACCCAGGAACCAACCGAGGATGGAGGAAGCAACAAAGCAGCCGGGAGTAGTGCTAACATGCTTTGTAGGCGGAACAGGTGGAATCCCACTACAGATCAGATAAGAATCCTCAAGGAGCTTTTCTACAATAAGGGAGTTAGGTCCCCAACTATAGAGCAGATTCAGAGGATCTGTCTCCAGCTGAAATGGTACGGCAAGATCGAGTTCAAGAACGTCTATTTTTGGTTCGTGAACCAAAGGGCTCGGGAGAAGCGGAAGAAGAGGTCCACTTCGGATGTTCATGTGCCCATGCAAAGATCAGGGATTGTTGGTGATAACAATGGTACCAATTGGAAACCTGAGGATCAGTATATTAACTTAGAATCTTCTGCATCTGCTTCTGCTTCTTCAGCTAGTGTGATTGCTTTTAACGGGCAGATGGGGAACTATGGTGGTTATGGATCTATGAACATGGAGATTGAAACCCTTCCTCTGTTCCCCATGCATGGTGAGGACATCTTTGGTAACATGAAGACTACTTCCGATGGAGGTGGCGGTCACGGTGGTGGCTCTCACATTTCCCTTGAGCTCAGCCTTTCCTGCGAAGGCAAAGCTGGAAAAAGTTTCTGGAGCCGCTGACTCGGCTTAGTAGCTTTGCGAGTGTAGGAACACTTAGAATTGCCCCTTAAGAGTTGTATTAATGATTTTTTTTTTTTTTTTTTTTAATTTTAATAAGACATTGTGAATCAAGGTTTAGACATGCGGCCCAAGTATAGTCGTCTAGACACAAATTTTCTTTCAAATCCTTTGGGCAACCTTACTGAAATGGCCAGGTGGGGGAGGGCGAACAAGAGAGGCAAAATCCATTTTGGCATGAGCTACTCCCACATAGTGGTTTAGGCCCATTTGCACGCACTTCTGGATTCAAGAACCTGTCATGAACGTTGTCCCCTTTCTAGACACCATTTCACATAGGCTATACTTACTAAGATGAGAAAGGTCATAAGTGTGAAGACAGTTCAACAAGTGTTAATAAAAGCCGCCCTTAACCTTAAGGGACCTGAACTAGGCACCAATAAGGAGTTTAGGCCAATATTAACAAAAGAGACTTCACCTATTCCGTTATGATTCACAACCCCTTACCAAATTCAATTTTTTTTTTTTAATGAAAAGAAAACTAGAAACGAAAAAATTAACAGAAAATTAAAAGCAAAGAAAGAAAGAAGCTAGCAGCACCATGTTTGGCTAACCTCTAGAAGACCACGGGGGAGGCCATCTATGCTTCATTCCAAGCTCCGATGTATCAAAATTGGTAGGGTAAAAATCCCTCCTGTGAGAGCTTGTAGGAAAAGAACAAAGATACTTCTCGTTGAAGAATTTGGAGGAATTTGGCTCGTGAGAGGAGTCATCTTGCCCCCCAAGTATCTTTGTTGGTTGACGAGGCATGATCTTCAATTGTAATTTGGGAGATGACGGTGTCCCAAGATCGGCTTTGTCGCCAACTGTCGCCAACTTCTCTTGATCAAAGGGATGATCATGGGTCATATCTTGCCCCCCATGCATTTGATCAGTAGCCAAGTATTTGGCTTGATCAGTGGAGAAATCAGATATTTGTTCAGAGACAATTGTATTGTCAGAAGAACAATCTTGTTGATGACCTTTTCCATGCACAACCTCTGTGTAAGGTTGTCACTCACCAGTGAGACCCTTAGGTTGATTGCCACCTATAGGCAAGTTAGTCTCAGAAACGACCTCTTCGCGAGCAGGTTTTTGACGTCCCAATTCGCCTTGCTGCGAATTAGCCAAGCTGGAACCTTCCTCGCGTAAGGTTGTGAACTCAGATGTGATGTTCGCGGCATGTTGAGTGGTCTGTTTGTCGCTGCTCAAGAAATGCTTATAGAATTGTTCTCTAGCTTCTCGAGCGTTCTGCTCAATTTCTTGGTCCCAATCGCGAAACCTCTGCTTTGTTTTTGCGATCAAACTGGCCATGTCCCTGGCTCGCTTTTCTTTATGCCTCTCGACGTTGACCATGATGATCGCCAGCTGTTCCTCAATGCTTGCCCCCTCTGGGATGGGAATAGGCATAAACTCATCATTAATGGCAGTATCGCCAGTGGTGGCAACATTGACCATCTATTTACTTTAGGAATTTCTTTTGGTAAAGATTTTCCTCTGGCATCCCAATGATGGTGAACACAAAAAGACTCTGGTGTAGTCCCACCGGGTGTGCCAAAATGTTTGTTTTGAAGCCCGGTGGTTGAATGTCTTCAAGAGAAAAGAAATTCTAACCTTGTCCCACTGGGCGTGCCAAAATGTTTGTTTTGAAGCCCGGTGGTTGAATGTGCTTCAGGAGAAAAACTTCTACAGTAGATCCCACCGGGCGTGCCAAAATGTTTGTTTTGAAGCCCGGTGGTTGAATGTGCTTCAAAAAAAAAAAAATTTCTAACCTTGTCCCACTGGGCGTGCCAAAATGTTTGTTTTGAAGCCCGGTGGTTGAATGTCTTCAAGAAAAAAATTTTTTAACCTTGTCCCACTGGGCGTGCCAAAATGTTTGGCTCCAATTTTGCTGCAGCTGGTCAACAGTCTCTTTTCTTGCGTGGGCGTGCCAGCACCGTTCGGGTGCGGTCGTCGGGGGTGTCCCTTGACCTGACTTCTTTCAAGCGATTGTGGACGAGGAGAGCACCAACCTCGTCGCGGGATTCTTTGTGCCTTGTGGTAAGGACTTTGCCGTAGTTTCTTCTTGTTCACACAATCGATACTCAATATTGCAGATTGAGCAGAGTGAAATCACCGGAAAGTATTGAGATCTTGCTAAAGCGTGACTTTAGCTTGGCTGGGTTGCTAGGGCGTTACCCTTGCTTGGCTGGTTCTGTAACCGTTGTGGTCGCGGCACTACCGTCGGCTCCCGAGGAGACTAGGACCGAAGCACGTTGACAGAGGGTTTGGTGGCACTGAAAGTCGGCTTCTGAGAAGACTAGGACTAGGAGTGTGATCACCGGTAAGAGAAAGAGAAAGAGAGGGAGAGGAGTTGCTCTTAGAGAGGTTTGCTCTAGAGAGAACTTAGATCATCTTAGAGATGTTGTTGTTGAATGTGAATGTGTGTGTCTTACAATGAGAGGAGAAGGTGTTTATATAGGGAAGAAAAAGAAGAGTGAAATGATGAGTGGAAGAAAAATAATGAAAGTAGATCTAAGTTCACTTGTAAAATATGGAAAAGATAGAGAAAAGATGAAATGAAAGCAAAGCATGAAGGTGCAGCAACATGGAAGTGGTGATGATCTATTAAAGAGATTGTAGAAGAAAAATATATCCAAGGAAAAAGAGAAAAGCATCTAGCTTTCTTCATGTGGGTAGGAAACATGAACATGTGAATATTGAGCTGGTTTTAGGTCAGTTTCTGCCCCTTTATTCCTTCAATTATTTCTCCAACAAGACTTCATTATATGTCTTCGACTTCTTCATATGAAATGTTCCACTATGAGTGTAGATCATCCTGACAAATTTTCAGATTTTTATTCCATGTGGTTGGGCCGAAAATGCTGCTGGACCTCTTACAGGTCCAGTTTTCCAGTTTTGCTTCTGTAGAAAATTGGGCTGATTGTTTGAAGGCCTTCCACTCAAAAAAAGCTCTTGAACTCTTCATAAGAAATGATCCTTGGGCTGTCTAGAATGGATCTGGAAAGTTTCAGCACATTTCTATTTCATTTGGTTAGTCTGCCACCCCTCCTTCCTTGTCTAGCTCGGTTTTTCCTAGCCGAAGTAGGAAAATATGCTAAAGTTGACTTGTCATACTTCCATAGTAGGCTTTATTTAGCCTCTAAATATATATTTCGAGCTTGTCGACAATATATAGCTTGAGCCACTGATATTGGCTCAATTTCTCCAAGACGTGCCTTGTCAGGCCAAAATGTTCATTTTGGGTCCAAACAGTGAGTATTGAGAGTGAATTGACCAGTTAATTGGTCTTAAAATGAATTTGTTCTTATTACAATATCATGTGGTTGTGATAAAAACTCAAAAGAACGTAAAATGGTTTTTATAAAGAGAAAGAAAGCAGAGTCCTCCAAATCCAAGGTCAATGTATTTAGGTCAAGATGCCATTGGACCCAATAATAACCCCCAATTTTGTGTGGGTGTATATTGTCCTCCAATCACGTGATAAGTTGTATCTGATATTTCGATCATAAGTTGTATCCTCCAAAATCTTGGAGCTTCGAACAGCTCCTGCATTGAGGAGTACATCAACAACAGATCTTTTAAGTTTCAGCTTCCCTCTCTCGTAAGTAAACAATTCCAACTCTCTTTCTGTACGTACCATTATTTCCTTTGAGCAATTCCTACAACCTTCATCTCTTTTTGGTGATTAATTCTTGTGAATTTCTTCACTTTTGGTTTCAGCTTAATTTGCTTCTTCATTGTTGTTTTCTAGTATAAATGGCCTCGAGCTCCCAAACACTTCCTTCGTCATCAGCTCCTCAGTGGAAGCATGATGTGTTTCTCAGCTTCAGGGGTGAAGACACCCGGAAGGGTATTGTATCCTCTTTATACCATGAATTGAAAACCAGAGGAATACAAACATTCATGGATGACCAAGGGCTTCAGCAAGGGATGCCTATTTCTCCAAGTCTCCTAACAGCGATTGAGGAATCCAGGTGTGCAGTCGTTCTTCTATCCCCAAACTATGCTTCTTCTACATGGTGTTTGGATGAACTTGCAAAGATTCTTCAATGCTCTCAAGCCAACAAGACACTGCTTCTGCCAATTTTTTATAATGTCTCCCCCTCTCATGTGCGACATCAAAAGGGAAGTTTTGCAGAAGCCTTCACTAAGCATGAAGAGAGGTATAGGCAAGGCTATGATGATGCAGAGAAGGTGAACAAGTGGAGAGCTGCTTTAACACAAGTGGCCAATCTCTCTGGGTTGGGTTCAAACAAATTTGGGTAAGCATTTTGTAATAACTTAACAATTAAGAGTACTCGTACATTTGGATTTATTATTTGCCTCATTGCCTGATCATTAATTATGAGATCCTTCTTGATCTTGTAGGTCTGACAGAGAACTCATCCAACGCATTGTGGAACTTGTGCGCCGTGATGTAAGGCCTATCTCAATAATGTCGAGCAGCAATTTTGAAGCATTTGAATCAACAAGAAAAGCCATGAATGAGCTGATGGAAGCATTAGAAGATGATGAGGTCGCTGCCATTGGGGTCTATGGAATGGGAGGGGTTGGGAAGACAACCATGGTGAAACATGTCGGTGCACAAGCCCAAAAAATGGGGCTTTTTGATCGTGTGATTATGGCTGTTGTATCCCAAACCCCAGATACAAGAACTATTCAAGGCGCACTTGCGGATCTGCTGGGCTTGAAATTGGTGGAGGAGTCAGAAAGTGGACGAGGCGATAGATTGCAGACGGAGATACTTGGAAGAAATAAGATCCTTATAATCTTAGACGACATTTGGAATACACTTGACTTGTCAAGCATTGGAATTCCCAGCTACAACGAGCTTCAAATATGCAATTCCAAACTGCTATTCACCACAAGGAGATTGAATGTTTGCCATACCATGGAGAGCCAAGCAAAAATTCATCTCAATATCTTATCAGAAGAGGATGCTTGGAACTTGTTTTTGAAGAAGGCAAGAAGGTCTTTTCAAAAGTCTAGCCCTTTCTATGAAGTAGCCAGAAAGGTAGCTAGAGAATGTGCTGGTCTTCCAGTTGCATTGATTGCAGTTGCGAGGGCACTTGGAGATAAAGAGCTTGAAGACTGGAAAGAAGCAGCTCGACAACTTGAGATGTCTCAACCTGCCAACCTTGACGAGGAGAAAGATGTGTTCAAGTGCATTAAGTTGAGCTATGATTACCTTGACAGTGACGACGCCAAGTCTTGCTTCTTGCTTTGCTGCCTATTCCCAGAAGATTATGACATCCGTGTTGAAGACTTGATGAGCTATGGGTTCGGAACAGGGTTGTTTCGACATGTCAACAGCACAATCGAATATGCCAGAGTCAGAGCACATTCGGTTACTAGATACCTTAAAGCTTCTTGTCTGCTTTTGGATGGGACAAAAGAAGGATATGTAAGGATGCATGATGTCATTCGAGATACGGCCATATCCATTGCATTCTCTGTAGATAGCCACGCCTCTTTGGTGAAAACTAATTGTCATTTGAAAGATTGGTCGATGGATGCGGACGAAGGCTACTCAGCAATCTCACTAATCAAGAGCAACATTTGCAAGCTTCCCAACAAGTTGGTATGTTCAAAACTTCAGATTTTATTGCTACAAAAAAATGCTGATATAAGAGAGATCCCAATAACCTTTTTTCAAAGCCCCAATGATTTAAGGGTCTTAGATCTTAGCAACACTGGCATTTCATCACTGCCCCCATCATTCAGTCTCCTAACCAGACTCCAAGCTTTGCATTTAGATTATTGCAAGTCCATGATTGACATATCCATACTTGGAAAACTGAAAAAGCTTGAGATTCTTAGTATGAGACGCTGTTACTCTATTAAGAAATTTCCAAAAGAGATTGGAAATTTGACGAATTTAAGAATGTTGGACTTGACTGATACCCGTTTTGAGACAGTTCCCTCTCAAGTGATATCAAGGTTGTATAGATTGGAAGAACTGTACATGAGATGTTCTTTTGGCGAGTGGGGTTGTAAAGCTGCGGGAGGCTGCTTGTGTTTTCTTTGTAAGAATGCTAGCTTTGATGAGTTAATTGGCTTGTCAAGTTTAAACACTTTGCAGGTTGCCGTATGTGGTGCAGAACGCTTGCCTCAAAAAGTTGAGTTCAATCCAAATTGGGACAGGTTTTGTATAATTATCCAAAGATACGGCACGGACGATTTTGTCTTTTTTGACGATTACTTTTTTGACGAGGTCTTCCCACATCGTTATTCAAGAACATTGATCACGGCCGAAACCATGAATAACTTACCCGACTGGTTCATCAGTGTAGTGACAGAAAGAACAGATGATTTATGGTACAGAGGTCGCCATGGCTTAACTAACCTTCTCGAGGAACACGACCGTGGGAGATTACATGGACTCAAGTATTTGTGTATAGAATCTTCCGAATATGCCAAAGTGTTGTTGAACACAATAACATGGACTAGGGTGTCAAATGAACCTGTGTTTGAGAACTTGGAAGAGTTGGAAATCACCTGGTGTCTCTTGGAGGAGGTATGTGTCGGTGAATTACCACCTGGCTCTCTACGTAATCTTAAGAAATTGATGATGGATATCTGTGATTGGTTGGTGAAACCGCTTTTACCATCAAAGTTGTTGCACAGATTAGAGAGTCTGGAAGAACTATGTTGTTCTCGTATGCGGGCAATGAAATATGTGTTTGGATTTGAAGGGCATGAACCACAACACGTTGTCTTGACGAGGCTGAGAATGATTTCATTGAGATCCATGGACAGCTTAATAAACATATGGGATGGTCCTGCTCCATCTGGAATCTTCCAGAGTCTCAAAACCTTTTCCTTTGTTGATTGCCAGAAACTGGAATATCTCTTCACATCTGATGTAGCTCGATGTCTTTTGCAATTGGAAGACGTTTCGGTAGAGGATTGCGATAGCTTGGACAGAATAATTGAAGCGAGTGAGGAAATAGAGAGCAACAAGATCGTTCTTCCACAGTTGAAGAACTTGGTTTTAAAAGGTCTTCCAAAGCTCACAAGGCTGTCCAGTACAAGCAGCAGTACTATTGATATTGAAATCGAGTGCCCTACATTGGAACGCTTATGTGTCTCTGCGTGCCCCCAGTTATCAATCTCTGCTTCTGATTTCAACAGCAGCAACGAAGTCCAACTAGATTACCAGCATTATTGGGACACACTACGGAATAGGATGGACGACGTGAGTTACCGCTCACACTTTCCATCTTCGATGAGGTATGTCTCCATGTCATAAACTATATATATGTACGTATCAAAGGACATATTTAGTAGGAGGCCCATAAATCCGATTAGTTAATCCAGAATGATGAATTTATCGCTGTCAATTCTCATCTTTAAAGTGTTCGATTAGTCAATAAACTACTTGAAATGACAGCCAGGCTGCCAGGGTTGGCCTTCGTTGTTTAGAAAAGGTGTTTTGCTAATATAGAGCTTCTCTGCCAATCTTTGGGTTCAATGATCTACCCAGAAATTGTAACTAGCTTTTTCCTTTCTCATTAATAATTAATATGATATGATCACTCATTCTCTCATTTTAGTAGTCAACTGATGCCCGTAATAGATTTCTGCAAAAACATAAAACAGAAGACATTTCATGGAGACATTCATGCATGCATCTTGGTGAATTTGCTGTCCATTTACTGTAAGAAAACAAATTGCAGATAAATAGTAAGAAAACAAATTACAGATAAATAAGGTATACGTTATTCGGTTAATTTGTGATTCGCCGCATATACATTCAGATATATTATATTATTGGTTCATTTATCCAGTCTGATCTATAGCTTTCTTTCCAATTCTCAGAATGCGCTTATTATTGGCATCTCTGCAGTCAGCACTGATTCCGACCAAGAGGGCCCCAGTGACGTGGCCAGTTACATGTTTTGCCGTCATGGTCTTGTGTTTAATGGTATTTTGGCATGTGGGATGAGGCCTCCACTTACTTGCCATCAGCCATGGCATATTGCTTTTATAATAATTACCCTCTCCGCCCACTGCCGTTGCGTCTCCATGCTGCACCACCACATCTTCCAAAACCAGTGCACAATCGCCACCCTCTTCAAAACCCAAAGTCTGAGCAAAGCAAATTCGCTCAGCACGGATGGGTAATCATTCTCTCTATTTCAATTCGCAGGTAATGGGTAAAACCCAAATTGGCACCAAGTTTTCAAGACCTGCAGTCGTAGTAGTAATCGACGGTTAGTCACAGTCTGGTGTATGATCTTGATGTGCTGTTGGCTTTTTGCTTAATATAGTTTACATTATGGCCTGACCCAAAGTGTTGATTGTTAGTTTGTGTCTAGAATTATAGAGGTTGTATGTATTTGGAATTTTGAGAATTGCATATCATTGACTGTCTTGAAATGTTCTCTTCTGCCTGCAGTGATTACGGGGTGAAAGGTTTGATCGATTTTGACTTCTTGATCTTACTCTGAAGAAGAAGAAGAAGAAGAAGAAGAATCACCCTGATACGGAGAAAGTTTTGAGGTTAGTCACAGTCCAAGTTTGAGGCATATTTTTTATTTTTTTTCCCTTTGCTGCCTTTTGTGGATGCATATCATCTTCTTCGAAACCAAGCATCAATTCGTTGTGAATTGGATCCTTCTGCTGTAAATTCAGGATCTTTAAAAACCTGTTCCGGATTTGGAAATTGCTTGAGAATGCAAGTGTCACGCCCCGGATTTTGAATAACAAATTCAAATCCGAAACATGAATTAATACAACTCACATAAATACAACCTGAATTTTTTCTCAAAACAACCACACCTCACATCGCTCGATATTACATAAACCAAATCTCAAATTTGTTTATTACAGCACACTCTCACCAAATTATATTGTAAGGCTCAAATGAGCATAACTCACCTCACAATTACAATTGCTGTAAAACTAAAACAAATTCTCTAACCCGCACGATCACCGTCCTGATTCTCCTGACCTGCAGGATTACCCGCTACACCGTTTGAATAGTGTACCGGGATTGCAACAATACAAACCCGGTAAGCTTTTTGCAAAGCTCGTATGAGTAAATGAAAGGATTGCACGATTTAAAGTAACACAATCAACTCAAGCACATTTTAATTTTGTTTTGCATAAGAATTGAAGTGTACAACATCACTTCAAGCATCAATCAACTCACATCTCATCATGACTACTCAATAATAAACAACTTCTTACTCAATATATACTCACAGGCTTATGATTTATTTATATAAATCATCCCATGCAGTATATTATACTTACAGGCTTATGATTAATTATATTAATCACCCCATTCAGTATATCATACTTACAGGCTTATGATTAATTATATTAATCACCCCATTCAGTATGTCATGTCATACCCAAGGGCATATGATAACTCGTTTATCCCCCAAGCAGTATGACGGCAGACAGACTAGAGCTCTAACTGTATCGTAAAGTGTCACCTGGGCCAAGGTTCACCTTACGAATGACTGCTTTTCTCAATTCACTCGACTCCTCATTTAATTCATCTCAACGACTCAACTATCGCACTTTACTCAATTACCCATTATCATAGACAACACAACATCTAAGATAAATCACATATTCCAAGGGTAATGCTCAAAATATAACTCAGTAAATCACACCATCCAATATATATTCCACGTAAATATATATATACGTAGTCACCCACACAAGAGTGACCACTAATACCAACTATAGTTCACATGCAATAAAATCTAGAAATTCATTTTTATAGTTTAAATACATTTTACTTACCTATGGACCGTAGTCGATCAAGTCCATATAATTTAAAACAAATATTTATTTTAGTAAAACAATTTCCACAATTTCTCAATTAAATAAAATCACCGAATTTCGGTTCGTGAATGAACCATGTGCGATTTACTCACCTCGATATTCCCGCTGCGTCTTCAATTCAACACAATACACACCGAAATCGTTCACCCAAGGGAGACCGTCAATCACCTAATCACACATGACCTTAACTTAGCCAATAGCTCAAAAACATACTCAAACGACAATCCAACGGTCGGATCGAAATTAAATGATGATCCAACGGTCGGATCCTCACGGATCGCCTTTAGGATCACCCCCCAAAAATCATCACGAAGATCCAACGGTCAGATCTTCCTGAATCGTCCTTACTAACATCTTCACAAATTTATACAAAAATCCGACGGACGGATTCTCACGAATCGCCTCCCTAATCACCGTTTTGCATTTATACGAAGATCCAACGGTCGGATCTTCGCCCATGACCACACAAAGCCACTGGGACAGTCATAAGATCATCGTATCAAAACTACAAGTCCATCTGACGGTCCTAACTTCACATATCACAAATCTAACGATCGAAATCGATCGAAACTTAAAAATTCATAACTTCATCATACGATATCCAAAAATTATGAATTATATATGCAAACGATCGTATCGACACGTAGAACACAAAAATGGACAGAAACTGTCCTTGGGGTGTCCGGAGGTCGCCGGAAACCACCATCACAGTGGCGGCACCGCCACCCATCCAAAGTCAAAATTAGACAAAACTCCCAACATCAAAGTCCTTCAACTCAACTCCAATTTCACTTTTCATAACTACACCAAAGTCAGATTATAAGCCAAAAAGTAGAATTTTACCTCGCAAGTTTTGAAACCCGAAGAACCCTAGTTTCCCAATCTTCAAAATTCGATCACCCCGGATCAAATCGCTGCAAGCCTTCTTGGGGATAGCTTCTACTTCCTCTGGGCTAGAAAAGCCCTCAAAGAACTCGAGCTATAGTGGCCGGAGCTGGGAGAACCAAGGTGGCGAAGGAAGACGATTTCCAGCTCGGCTGTGCGGCTTCTCGGTCTTCTAGCGGCCACCACGATGGTTATCTCAAGTCGATGTCTTCTGGAAAGTTGTAGAAAACTTCACGGTGAGAAAAATTGCTTTTGGAATCAGGTCGATCGGAGGCCTGTAGAGGAAGATATGGCCAGACAAAGTAGAGCCCAGAAAAAGTGGGGAAGAGCGATTTCGTCTCCGACGAGGCTCTCTTCTCGACCTTGTAGAGCCTCATACAGCTCGTATTTCACTTCGATTTCTTCTACAAACTCGTAAAGGGGGTCGAGACCAGAAAAACCCACTTTGTTTCACATCAATCGGTGGCCGGATGAGGAAGAACGAAGGTGACGAAGGGAGGGGGTCGCGGCTGGGCTCGGGAGAGAAATGGGGAGAAATTTCTGGAGTTCCAGAAATTCTGTCCTCATTTGCAATATTCGGATTTTTTTTCATATTTATAGAAAATCCCAATTTTCAAATATTCGTAACTTATTCATACGAACTCCGAATATTACGTTCCATATGTCCACGAACTCGTATCGACGCGCTCTACAACTTTCATGAAGGAAGTTTTCCCAATTTCCCAATGTATAAAAAGTCAACTCCTTTGACCCCCCTAAAACGTTCAGTTTTCAAAATAAAATCGTTCGAACTAATTCCACACTCCTCTAAGCTTCGTACTCGTGTCCACGACCACGAAATCATTTCCAAAACGTCATCGGAAATTAACTTGAATTTTTCGGGTATTACAATCCACCCTCCTTAAAGAAATTTCGTCCCGAAATTTAAGCGCAAGTTAATTGCTCTCGATTACGGTTAACCTAACCATCGAATCTCCATCCTTTCCAAAGCTGTAGTAATCTACAAAGCCACAGCCCTTTGTATAAAAATACATTCCTAAGGCCACAAATTCTTTCATCACAAAAGTAAACTCACACAAAATCACCACATGGATCCTCACATAGATCTTCACATAGATCATCTCATAGATCATCACATAGATCTTCACATAGATCATCATCCTGTACTGGCATACAAGCACAGTAAACATTCTCACAAAGCGTTTCGCTACTCAATTAGCATCACGGTAAATCTCTATAGTAAAACTTAAGCATGCACTATTCTACACAACAATAGAGATGCATCACTCAAAACAAATCATCCCCAAAAGCATGCCAATAAAATCTGACACCCAGTGATGATGACTTGGGCTTGCTCAATCCTTGGGCTAAGCATCAGGGCTGGCCAATTGGGCCGAAGAAACCGAACCATCCACATTTCGAACCGGCCCGAACCAATTTGGGTTTAACATTTGGGCCTACCATTTGGGCCGAACAATTGGGCTTAACATTTGGGCCTACCATTCGGGCCGAACAATTGGGCTTACTATTTGTGCCTACCAATCGGCCGAACAATTGGGCTTACTATTTGGGCCTACAAATCGGCCGAACAATTGGGCTTACTATTTGGGCCTACCAATCGGCCGAACCAAACGCATTTTGAATAGGCCCAACCAAATTTGGGCTTACTATTCGGGCCTACTATTCGGCCCACAACTTTTTAGCTCGGCTACGGTATGAAATTGTACATACCGTATATACGTATACATACCGTACAGACCGTATATACGTATGCATACCATACAACTGTATATACTTATGCATACCGTACAGACCGTATATACTTATGTATACCGTACATACCGTATATACTTATGTATACCGTACATACCGTATATACGTCCGTATATCAAGCATATACGAGATCCAAAAATATTTGTAAGAGGTAAGGTTCGAACTCCCGACCTCGAACACGAAGGTTTTGCTCCCAACCACTGAAGCAAGAGCTGCCTTCATTAATATATGCTCACGTGTTATATTTATTATGTCATAAGTGACATAAATAAAATAACGGGGAAGACAAGGTTCGAAACCTCAACCTGCCGCACGAAACCTTTGTCCCCCAACCACTGGAGCACAAGCTGTGCTTAATATAATGTGTACAAATGTTATACTTATTATGTCATAAGCGAACATAATAAAAATAAACGAGAGGCAAGGTTCGAACCTCTGACCTCTTGTACAAGAGCCTTGCTCTTCAACCACTAGAGCACCAGCTGCTCTCGTTACTATCCATGCAACTTCTTTCATTTATTCTATCATAAGCGATAGAATAACAACAAACTGTCGGTACACTCCACGTGCCACGACACGTCTCTTCCGTGATTTACGGAAATCAAATCACTTTCTGCTAAAGCTGTCTGCCACAGCGTCTCGAGGTTCGGCCTGTCCCCTTACACGCTCAACACGCGCCAACAGCTTTTCCGGGTTTCGGGGCGACTTTAATCCAACGCGTAGAATGAATCACAGGAATCGTCCATCCAACGGTGGAGATCTGCTCACCTCGCTCTATAAATAGGTGCATTCTGGAGAAAAACTGTTCACACCAAAGAAAAGAAATTTTCCCCAGCCATTCTCTCTCAAACTCTTCAGCCTTCCTCTCGAAACTCAAATCCTTTCTTCATCAATTTCAATCCTTCTCCTCCCGATCTTCTCTTCCATCTGGTAGATTCAATCTCTTCTTTTCTCTGAACTTTCAGATCTCCAACCCACCATCATCATCCTTAATCCCTTTAACAACAACTCCTTCAAACACCCGACAACTTTACTCTTCGATCTTCACATCCCCTCAACCCATCACCATGGAACCACGAACTCTGCAACTGATGGAGCTACAAACCCAGCAACAAATCGAGGATGGAGGAAACAACCAAGCAGCCGGGAGTAGTGCCAACACAGATTTCTGGCGAAGCCGTGCCAGGTGGGTTCCTACTCCAGATCAAATAAGGATCCTCAGGGATCTTTACTACGACAAGGGAGTTAAGACCCCAACTACAGAGCAGATTCACGAGATCTGTCTCCAGCTGCAACAGTATGGACAGGTTGAGGGCAAGAACATTTATTTTTGGTTCCAGAATGTCAGGGCTCGAGAGAAGCAGATGAAGAGGTGCAATCAGGCTGCTCAAGTGCCCATGGGAACTAGTTCTCCTGGTACTGGTGGATCCATTGATCTCAATTTTGGGTCCACTGGTTCTACTGGTGCTGGTGGATCCATCGACATCAATTTTGGGCCAGCTGGTGGATCCATTGACATCAATTTTGGGTCCACTAGTTCTACTGGTGCTGGTGGATCCATTGATCTCAATTTTGGTTCCACTGCTTCTACTGGTAATGAAGGATTTATTTACTTAAATTTTGTTTCATAATCTTCCTCACCCTTCAATACTAATACCAGTACAACTCTTTTGGCACAACAGGAGGACAATCTTCCATGGAACAACGAGGAGGAGTTCGCCAGGAGTTTGAAACTCTTCCTCTGTTCCCCGTGCACGGCGAGGACGTCTATGGTAACCCGAAGACTACTTCCGAGGAAGGTAGCGCATATGATTACTATTTCGGTGGCGCAGGCGGTTACAACCGTGGATCTCCAGTTTCTCTTGAGCTCAGCCTCAACCCATCCGGAGCTACTGATTAGGCTTAGTATAGCGTAGTTCCAATTTCCTTTTTGTAATATTAAATCAATAAGATGGTGTGCATGTTCTCTTTTCTTTTTGTTTAACCAACAACAACACCAAGGATCGAACCTTGGTCACCCAATACTATTTTCAAAACCATAAACAACTCTACTGCACACATCTTTCATAATGATGCAATAAAAACAATCACTCAAAAAGAATCCAACAATCAATTAAGTCGCATCGAGGTCTAGCTAGTATCCTCTGAGTCAAACCAAACACAAACAATTTCATCGATAGGATTAGGGATTTATAAAGCTAAACACATCCTGAGTTAGCTAGGAAAAACCCACGTCTTTAGAGTTACTCTTACAAATCTTATAAAATCTCAACCATTTCCTCTATTAATTGCTCCATTAAACTTACCACAATTCATACCCTATGAATTTACGATTTAGAAACCGAATCAAACTCCATATCGCATAGTAATTCACTTGAACCACTATGGATACCCAACAATGTCACTACAATCAATACCCAAAATTGCACTTAACCATTTCTCCTAAAATCCATCACCACAGAAACACACCCTCATCTAATAACATTTACAGAGAGTTGACTCTAAATCTCCCCATTATTTACCGACCAAGATCAAACTCCATTTCAAAACTTTAAGTGTCCCGCCTACTTAAACTTAAAACACAAACAACCTCAAATTCACTTCAGTCCAACTCCATACTACGATCCAAAACTTAAGAAAACTAGTTCACAAAATCAATTTCCTTCACTTAAATAAAACTATGTCCACAAGTCATAGTCAGGTCAACAGACCAAGGTGTCCAAACGGAGAATTTCCAATCCAGTTGTCTTTGTGAAACGCAAAATATCAATCAAAATGATGCTCGCAACATCAACCACGTATACAAAACATGTTCCTCGGATCTCGATTTAAATTTAGAAATACTAAAACTACCACTAGTCCCACTTCAAATAGCCCTTAAGATTTTAGGTACTCGGAGAGAACTCAAATATATAGTCGTTCGTCTCAATCACTCAAACACGAGATCAAACTCCGTTCTCGCACCTCAAACTCTGCTCAACAACTTACAAGCACATGGAAGAATTAACCACAATAATTTCTTCCCTAACCGCAACACTACTCACAACTCCACATGAGTCTAGAATCTATTCAGATGCATCTGTATGTCCAACTTAAGAAGGCAAAATTACTATCAATTAATACTCGTATCCACATCAGATACGAGCATAGGTCCACACCATGCCTTCAACCAAACACTTCTACATACAAAAGGAAACTCATTTCCATAAACAATCCTCATTGACTCATCAGAGTTAAATCCGGAGGTTTCCATTCCTCAAAGATTACAACCTGCGGAAACTAAACTTATTCTAATACGAACTTAGAAGACAACTCTACCGTCCTACTGACATACACGCTGTCTAGACCCCATACTAAGACATACCCAATGATTATACCAGTACCGAAGAGTATACGATGGGGATCCGCTGCAGACGGGCCATCACTCGGGGAGTACTGATTATCACCAAATATGTACCTTACGCTCTGATACCAAACTGTCACGCCCCGGATTTTGAATAACAAATTCAAATCCGAAACATGAATTAATACAACTCACATAAATACAACCTGAATTTTTTCTCAAAACAACCACACCTCACATCGCTCGATATTACATAAACCAAATCTCAAATTTGTTTATTACAGCACACTCTCACCAAATTATATTGTAAGGCTCAAATGAGCATAACTCACCTCACAATTACAATTGCTGTAAAACTAAAACAAATTCTCTAACCCGCACGATCACCGTCCTGATTCTCCTGACCTGCAGGATTACCCGCTACACCGTTTGAATAGTGTACCGGGATTGCAACAATACAAACCCGGTAAGCTTTTTGCAAAGCTCGTATGAGTAAATGAAAGGATTGCACGATTTAAAGTAACACAATCAACTCAAGCACATTTTAATTTTGTTTTGCATAAGAATTGAAGTGTACAACATCACTTCAAGCATCAATCAACTCACATCTCATCATGACTACTCAATAATAAACAACTTCTTACTCAATATATACTCACAGGCTTATGATTTATTTATATAAATCATCCCATGCAGTATATTATACTTACAGGCTTATGATTAATTATATTAATCACCCCATTCAGTATATCATACTTACAGGCTTATGATTAATTATATTAATCACCCCATTCAGTATGTCATGTCATACCCAAGGGCATATGATAACTCGTTTATCCCCCAAGCAGTATGACGGCAGACAGACTAGAGCTCTAACTGTATCGTAAAGTGTCACCTGGGCCAAGGTTCACCTTACGAATGACTGCTTTTCTCAATTCACTCGACTCCTCATTTAATTCATCTCAACGACTCAACTATCGCACTTTACTCAATTACCCATTATCATAGACAACACAACATCTAAGATAAATCACATATTCCAAGGGTAATGCTCAAAATATAACTCAGTAAATCACACCATCCAATATATATTCCACGTAAATATATATATACGTAGTCACCCACACAAGAGTGACCACTAATACCAACTATAGTTCACATGCAATAAAATCTAGAAATTCATTTTTATAGTTTAAATACATTTTACTTACCTATGGACCGTAGTCGATCAAGTCCATATAATTTAAAACAAATATTTATTTTAGTAAAACAATTTCCACAATTTCTCAATTAAATAAAATCACCGAATTTCGGTTCGTGAATGAACCATGTGCGATTTACTCACCTCGATATTCCCGCTGCGTCTTCAATTCAACACAATACACACCGAAATCGTTCACCCAAGGGAGACCGTCAATCACCTAATCACACATGACCTTAACTTAGCCAATAGCTCAAAAACATACTCAAACGACAATCCAACGGTCGGATCGAAATTAAATGATGATCCAACGGTCGGATCCTCACGGATCGCCTTTAGGATCACCCCCCAAAAATCATCACGAAGATCCAACGGTCAGATCTTCCTGAATCGTCCTTACTAACATCTTCACAAATTTATACAAAAATCCGACGGACGGATTCTCACGAATCGCCTCCCTAATCACCGTTTTGCATTTATACGAAGATCCAACGGTCGGATCTTCGCCCATGACCACACAAAGCCACTGGGACAGTCATAAGATCATCGTATCAAAACTACAAGTCCATCTGACGGTCCTAACTTCACATATCACAAATCTAACGATCGAAATCGATCGAAACTTAAAAATTCATAACTTCATCATACGATATCCAAAAATTATGAATTATATATGCAAACGATCGTATCGACACGTAGAACACAAAAATGGACAGAAACTGTCCTTGGGGTGTCCGGAGGTCGCCGGAAACCACCATCACAGTGGCGGCACCGCCACCCATCCAAAGTCAAAATTAGACAAAACTCCCAACATCAAAGTCCTTCAACTCAACTCCAATTTCACTTTTCATAACTACACCAAAGTCAGATTATAAGCCAAAAAGTAGAATTTTACCTCGCAAGTTTTGAAACCCGAAGAACCCTAGTTTCCCAATCTTCAAAATTCGATCACCCCGGATCAAATCGCTGCAAGCCTTCTTGGGGATAGCTTCTACTTCCTCTGGGCTAGAAAAGCCCTCAAAGAACTCGAGCTATAGTGGCCGGAGCTGGGAGAACCAAGGTGGCGAAGGAAGACGATTTCCAGCTCGGCTGTGCGGCTTCTCGGTCTTCTAGCGGCCACCACGATGGTTATCTCAAGTCGATGTCTTCTGGAAAGTTGTAGAAAACTTCACGGTGAGAAAAATTGCTTTTGGAATCAGGTCGATCGGAGGCCTGTAGAGGAAGATATGGCCAGACAAAGTAGAGCCCAGAAAAAGTGGGGAAGAGCGATTTCGTCTCCGACGAGGCTCTCTTCTCGACCTTGTAGAGCCTCATACAGCTCGTATTTCACTTCGATTTCTTCTACAAACTCGTAAAGGGGGTCGAGACCAGAAAAACCCACTTTGTTTCACATCAATCGGTGGCCGGATGAGGAAGAACGAAGGTGACGAAGGGAGGGGGTCGCGGCTGGGCTCGGGAGAGAAATGGGGAGAAATTTCTGGAGTTCCAGAAATTCTGTCCTCATTTGCAATATTCGGATTTTTTTTCATATTTATAGAAAATCCCAATTTTCAAATATTCGTAACTTATTCATACGAACTCCGAATATTACGTTCCATATGTCCACGAACTCGTATCGACGCGCTCTACAACTTTCATGAAGGAAGTTTTCCCAATTTCCCAATGTATAAAAAGTCAACTCCTTTGACCCCCCTAAAACGTTCAGTTTTCAAAATAAAATCGTTCGAACTAATTCCACACTCCTCTAAGCTTCGTACTCGTGTCCACGACCACGAAATCATTTCCAAAACGTCATCGGAAATTAACTTGAATTTTTCGGGTATTACAGCAAGACTGGACCTGTCTATGGTTTCTTACGAGTATATTCTGGGTTGGTTGTTAGCTTCTAATATATGAAATTACTTGTGCTCGCAGGTGACTGTTTGTGGCTGCAGGTGCTAAATCAGAAAAGTGCTACTTCACCAAATCTCCCTGCTGTTTCTTCACTACTGCTTCTAAGGTTGCTTTGGAGTGTTAACCTTTCTTGGTGTTTTGATTGGTATTCCTTTTTCACCAAATTTGCGTATTCTGTCTGTGAAAATGGCTTGATCTCAAATTGGGTTTTTGTGGCTTGTGCACTATTGCAGTGATATTGATATTAAGGTTTGTAATTTCTTGCGGAAACTTACAAACCCATGTTTAGTTTTTTACTTTGGAATCAGTTTGAATAGAAAAACATATGTATTTTTTCTCACCTTGAAAATTGAAGATCATGTACCTTACTTTTATCTCAAAACTTTTTTTTTTTCCTCTTTTATGTTCTGTATTTTGAAACCATTGCTATGTCTGTTAGAAAAGTTTCATGCATTGTGCAACTTTCAGCGCGCACGATTAACTGAGAGACTATCCCACTTGTAGGACCAAACTATTTTATATAAGAAAGCTAAAGTTTTTGTACAACTCTAGTTACTGGTTGTTATTACCATATTTTCGTTAATTGGTTGGAGAAATTTTTGAATTCAAATATGCAAATTCAATGTATTGGTAGCTACTGAAAAAAAATGTCACCAATCTGTCCACTGGTTTATCTGTGAGCTATTAAATTGAAATGAACTTGAAACCTTTTCCTGTGTACCTGCAGGAGCAGTATGGGTATTACTGAAGCATTGCAATTGCAGGTCCAAAAGCGGCTTCATGAACAACTTGAGGTATGCAGTTGGAAGCCATGTACTGTCTTTATGCCTCTGAGCTGGTTGTTGGTTGGGATCTGTTTACAAGATTTTGTAGAGATTCAGAATATATAGAAATTTTATATGCCAGAGTTTTAGTCCTGAGAATAACTAATGATTTCTTCTGATTTGCTTCTTCTTCTTCTATACAAACTACATGCTGCTATTATGACTTGCATATTTCCAGATAGAGTTTTGCTTTACAGTTACAGAGTTTGGTTATGATGTGATACTTACACGTCAAAACAATCTCTGTTATTTTGGTCTTTGTAGTAGGCAGATGGATGAAAAGGTTTATAAAGTTGAGGTGACTGCTCATGAGTGATAATGAGCTTTGCTGAATGAAATCAAGCCTTAGTAGGTTTAGATCAAGCAGCTTTGGAATTTGAAGCCACCAACTGTGGGGTTTATGAGTCAAAAGTAGTAAAGTTGGGCGGTTGAGTTGATGAGCCAATGAATTGTATTTCATCGAGTTCTGGGGTATATTTATAACTATGTAGGCCTATATACAGCTTTGATCCCATTCTCCATCGCCCAATCTTTCTCTTGGTTCTTATGGGCTCTTCTTCACTTTATTATGCAACCTAACAATTGATAGGAGCATAAAATGCGACGTTTATAATGTTTAAACTCTATATTTTGCTAAGTTATTTCATTTATCTTGATCAATTTAACTTAGTTAGTGTTTTACAGGTAAAATGGAGTCTCAAGGTCCAAAAATGGCTGAGGAGAGCATAAAGGGCGCCAAAATAATCAAGAAATGAAGAAATGGAGTTCTACTCATACTAGGAGACCTGTGGAAGCCAGGAGAAGTCTATGGAACGTCCATGAAGCATCTAGAAGTCTCAAGAAGATCACAAATCCATTACAGATTCGGAAAACTGTCAGTGCAGATCAGTCAACTTCAACGGAGTGTCAAAAATCGCTCAGAGCTCAGAAAATTATGATCTTTATATGGTTGGAAAGCTACGGATGTCTAGTTTCCAGAACTTTTTACAGCTCGTCGATATCTATTTTCTAGAAGAAGTTATGATCATTTTAGTGCACTGAGGTCAAGTCTGCCGGAAATCTGTTTTGTGTCAAAGGAGTTCTAACTCAATTTTGTTTCTTCATCTTCTATCTTAGTTTGTTTTCAAACTTGAGTACCATTTGGACAGAACATTTAGACTGTTATAGTATAAGTATATTATAGTATAAATATCTATATCTTGTAATAGGTACTTGAGTGTATAGATAAGTACTTGAGTGTGTAAATATAGGTATGAAGACTTGTGTGACATAAAGTATATGGGGAAGCAACAAGCATGGCAGCTAAGCAACAAGCTTGGCAGCTCTCATAATTGCAGCAACCATGTGGAGTTGCAGCTATGATCATTGAAGCCATTATAATGGACTTCTTACCATTGCATTCACACTACAATGTATTTCTATAAATACCCTATTTTGTGAGAAGAAAATATATCTCTTCCTTCATCCATCTCATCTTCTTTGTCTCTCCATCTCCTCTCCATTTTCTTTCCATTCTCTAGTCTTCTAGTTCTTCATTTTCAAGCAAAGAGGAGAAGAAGAAGAAGCCATGCAATACATCAATTTCCTAGCCGCCATCCACCCTTGTGTCGTCCCTAGAAGATTGCTTGCTTTCAAGGATCTTCAAGTTCTTCGTCTCAAGGCTTTATCATTCATCTTTCAAGGTGTATTATATCCTTTCTCTTGTTTTCTTTGTGTTGATTTTGTAAGACTATGAATTCTAGTTAACAAATAATGTTAAGGGCAAAGTTTAAAGCCCGTTTCTATGTTTTGAAATAAAGTTGTGATTTCTATATGTTGATTTATATGTTACTTATGTGAGATTGATCAATTGATTTTGTTTTATGGAAAATTTTTATATGTTTTTGTTCTTTGGTGCGCAACTTAGAATGATTGCATATAATTGGAGCTAGTAATTAGGTTCATGCTTTGTGACCCTAATTCGAATAAGTAGTCAAGGCTTTGGACAAAAGTCGAAATCAATTGGTTTGTGTTATTGAATAGACATGCTTTGTGTACTAGGATTAATACAATTATTGACTAAACTTTCACTTGCTCTTAATGATTTGAAACTTGAGTTTGCATGGTTGCTTTGATTGTGTGAAACCTGTTTTCAAAATATATTGGTTAGGTGCTTTGCTTGATCAATTGTGTAAAGGGAAGTAAAATAAGGGACATTGGTTGCTTTGATCTTTGTTTCTTGGTTGATATATTCTCGTCTCATAGATAACCAACTATTAGAATTGTAACCGGATTTCTTGCATATAGATGTAGTTTTGATCTTTGTTCCTTACATTCCACCCTTGTAAATGTGTTTTTACATTCTCTTTATTTTATTTAATTTTAAATCCGATTCCATAATCATAAACCCCCCCTTATTTGTGTTCACTTGTATATATTTTCTTTTCTTTCTATTCTTTTTGTAAATAATACTTTATTATTTTAATTCTTTATTTGTTTACACAATTACAGGTGTACCCTCATTCCCCGGATAGAACGATCCCTACTTTCCATATACTAACATTTGACAACAGGGTTAAATTGCGTGCTACTTTGAGCGTGTCAATTTTTGGCGCCGTTGCCGGGGATTTGAAAAATCACTTGTTAAATCGTGTCAACAATTTGGAACAAGCTGACTTAAATCTTCAGCTGAGATGATCCTCTTGTTATTACTTTTATATTTCCAGTCCTAAACAAACCCAAAATGAATGTTATTCAAGTGATGCAAACCTGTCATAGTCAAATGATGATGTTATTCATGAACGCTGATAGGAGCATAAAATGCGACGTTTATAATGTTTAAACCCTATATTTTGCTAAGTTATTTCCTTTATCTTGATCAATTTAACTTAGTTAGTGTTTTACAGGTAAAATGGAGTCTCAAGGTCCAAAAATGGCTGAGGAGAGCATAAAGGGCGCCAAAATAATCAAGAAATGAAGAAATGGAGTTCTACTCATACTAGGAGACCTGTGGAAGCCAGGAGAAGTCTATGGAACGTCCATGAAGCATCTAGAAGTCTCAAGAAGATCACAAATCCATTACAGATTCGGAAAACTGTCAGTGCAGATCAGTCAACTTCAACGGAGTGTCAAAAATCGCTCAGAGCTCAGAAAATTATGATCTTTATATGGTTGGAAAGCTACGGATGTCTAGTTTCCAGAACTTTTTACAGCTTGTCGATATCTATTTTCTAGAAGAAGTTATGATCATTTTAGTGTACTGAGGTCAAGTCTGCCGGAAATCTGTTTTGTGTCAAAGGAGTTCTAACTCAATTTTGTTTCTTCATCTTCTATCTTGGTTTGTTTTCAAACTTGAGTACCATTTGGACAGAACATTTAGACTGTTATAGTATAAGTATATTATAGTATAAATATCTATATCTTGTAATAGGTACTTGAGTGTATAGATAAGTACTTGAGTGTGTAAATATAGGTATGAAGAATTGTGTGGAATAAAGTATATGGGGAAGCAACAAGCATGGCAGCTAAGCAACAAGCATGGCAGCTCTCATAATTGCAGCAACCATGTGGAGTTGCAGCTATGATCATTGAAGCCATTATAATGGACTTCTTACCATTGCATTCACACTACAATGTATTTCTATAAATACCCTATTTTGTGAGAAAAATAAACATCTCTTCCTTCATCCATCTCATCTTCTTTGTCTCTCCATCTCCTCTCCATTTTCTTTCCATTCTCTAGTCTTCTAGTTCTGCATTTTCAAGCAAAGAGGAGAAGAAGAAGAAGCCATGCAATACATCAAATTCCTAGCCGCCATCCACCCTTGTGTCGTCCCTAGAAGATTGCTTGCTTTCAAGGATCTTCAAGTTCTTCGTCTCAAGGCTTTATCATTCATCTTTCAAGGTGTATTATATCCTTTCTCTTGTTTTCTTTGTTTGATTTTGTAAGACTATGAATTCTAGTTAACAAATAATGTTAAGGGCAAAGTTTAAAGCCCGTTTATATGTTTTGAAATAAAGTTGTGATTTCTATATGTTGATTTATATGTTACTTATGTGAGATTGATCAATTGATTTTGTTTTATGGAAAACTTTTATATGTTTTTGTTCTTTGGTGCGCAACTTAGAATGATTGCATATAATTGGAGCTAGTAATTAGGTTCATGCTTTGTGACCCTAATTCGAATAAGTAGTAAAGGCTTTGGACAAAAGTCGAAATCAATTGGTTTGTGTTATTGAATAGACATGCTTTGTGTACTAGGATTAATACAATTATTGACTAAACTTTCACTTGCTCTTAATGATTTGAAACTTGAGTTTGCATGGTTGCTTTGATTGTGTGAAACCTGTTTTCAAAATATATTGGTTAGGTGCTTTGCTTGATCAATTGTGTAAAGGGAAGTAAAATAAGGGACATTGGTTGCTTTGATCTTTGTTTCTTGGTTGATATATTCTCGTCTCATAGATAACCAACTATTAGAATTGTAACCGGATTTCTTGCATATAGATGTAGTTTTGATCTTTGTTCCTTACGTTCCACCCTTGTAAATGTGTTTTTACATTCTCTTTATTTAATTTAATTTTAAATCCGATTCTATAATCATAAACCCCCCCTTATTTGTGTTCACTTGTATATATTTTCTTTTCTTTCTATTCTTTTTGTAAATATTATACTTTGTTTTAATTTTAATTCTTTATTTGTTTGACAATGACAGGTGTACCCTCAATCCCCGGAATAGAACGATCCCTATTTACCATATACTAACGATGACATTTTACAGGGTTAAATTGCGTGCTACTTTGAGCGTGTCAAATGACAAAACCATCGTCTTCAGTTGATGAGCCTTTTTTTGTTCTGTTTTTCTTCTTGGCTAGGCAAATAGTTTATTGCACATACTTTGTAGTACCATTTGTCTGTTTTCAGTTCTTTGCTTTCTGTTCAGCGCACTTCTATGTTGGTTTTGATAAGACCAGCTTTTAAATAGTTTTAACAGATTAGTGCAGAAAAAATACACTACAAAGACCATCTCTTGTTCGAGCCACTTAGAAAAGTGATGATCATCTCCATTTAGATATGCAGCTGGAAACATTGATGCATGTTTTCTCTTCGTTACAGAATTTCATTCTAGATTAATTGTTAGCTAGGTGCATGGGAATACTCGTAAAATAACACAAGAAAAGAACTAAGAATAGGTATTCCACCTAAGAAGCTAGTCAATACATGCATCTAAGCTTGTTACAAATTTTGTCTGATTATCTAAGCTTATATCTCATGCACATTCATTGAGAATTTGCAATTGCTACAGGCAGACATTCCTATTAAAATAACTTGTTACCTTTTCTCTTACTGCTAATATAGTCTCTGCTTTGTTGAAGGATTGGTTGGTATATCTGTTGTCATTTATTGCAAGGTCATTGCACACAAGTGACACTAACTAATATACTGGTGGTTGATTCACAGCGTGACCATTTTTTTTTCTGGGATAGATTGGAGTGCAAGGTCAAACAAAATAGTTACTTCATCTCATGATTGGAACTTGTGAGTACCTAAATTGAGATATTTTTATTCTGTGATGATTTTAAATTGACATGGTATCTGCTCGCTCTCTCTCTCTCTCTCTCATATGATTTTAAATTGACTATATTGACACTCTTATTTGTCTTTGTATCATTTGGAAGGAGAAGATTTCCTTGTACCTCCCTTGAAGAGGAAAAAAGTTCGCATCGAATGAATCTCTGATCCATATGAGAGGGAAAAGAGGAAGACTGGCATTGAAAGCCATCTTTTGTTTTTTGTTTTTGTTTTTGGCATTGGAGGAATCTGGATGTTAAAACACATTGTAAAGAGAGGGCATGGTGACCAAATCCAGAGCTCTTGTCATCACTGAAGTAGAAATGAAAGTGGTAGTTTTTCAGATTTGATGGGAATGTTAAACACGCAAGGTGTCCAAATTCAGCATCAAGTTGTCAATATGATTGAAGCCTAGTCCCCGTTTGTCTAATATTCAGTATATATAGACGCTTTAATCTGGTCATATCAACTACTTACACTAACTTTGAAGTTGGGATAAGCAAAATAATTAAAACAGCCAATTTCCTCTTTAGACAATGTTTATCTGTAACATGTACTAGAATTGAAGTTCTTAATTACATATTATTTGCAAGCGTGCAAGTTCAACTCTTGGTCAAAATATTACGTTGAGTGTATACATATCTATATGCAAGGAAGTAATTTATACACAAGTTCTATACGATGAAAGTGATTTCTACAAGGAAGTCTCACACAATTTCTATTTACATGCAAGGAATAGATCCACAACAAGATTAAGGAATTCTATATATGGATTTCTGTACAAGGTTTGTGCTTGTAAGCAAGGTAGAAGCAAGGTAGTCTTGAACAACAATTAAACATGAACATGTCCCATCCACCTGCCGCTCCCCTATTAAGATGTATCCAGCAATTAGTAACCACTAAAAATTATAATAGAGCGATGCTACGAAAAACTTCATAATTTCTGACATCTCCAAAAAAATTTCATCCAACATGACAGCAAGATTCCGATAAAAAAAAAAAATGGCAGCAAGACACGTCAAAGACAAGAACATTAGTTACAGCAAGAAAAGTAACAACAAAAAGTTAGTGCTCGAACATCATAAGCTAGTAGCATACTAAATACCTAGAACTCGAAGATATCAAGGATTAAGACCATGTATATATGGGCATTCATTATCATTAAAGTACAACTTTACTACTTATTTGTAGGTGGTTTCTGCAAGACCCACATAATATACATAGTTCAATAAGAATATCCAAGAGGATTATTGTACCTAGTAACTATAAATCACTCATGCTGGGAAAAGCTGGATATAAACTCATTCACTATCATTAAAAGCTGTGACCTATAAGTACCATTTCTTTTCTTGTTGGGATAATTATGGTTATTGCTTTTCTTTGAAGAAAAGTCTGATTAGGAAAAGCAAACACGAATAAAATTACAAACAGATACCAAATCCTAAACAAGCATCAAAATCTGTAAAATTTCATCACCCTCCAATGTTACAATGAAAAACAATTTTGAAGAAGATGATGAAATTTGGTTTGGCTGCATCAGATGAGACTTAAAAAGATACCAAATCCTAAACAATTAAAATCTACTTTGGCTACAGCAGACATCTGGTTTGCAAGAGAAGGACCAAAGTCCTACCTCATGGAAAACAATCTATCTTTTCTCTTCCTACTAAATTCCATAGTTTGGTTGCAGCATGTTGATGCAATTTTTCCAGTTTTAAATTACTATGACATAGATACATCAATATTGGCTATGTAGAACCTTATATTGGAGATAGTGGTTTATCTTGCTCAGCTTTATGATCCAAAGATCCTGATGACTGAAAAGTCTACTCTAATTCTTGAAATCACCATACTTGAGTAGCGGAATTTTCTTCAAACTGATAGCTGATTACAGTGAGCTATGAATTGAGGGGCAAAAACAAAAATACCCATTGAGCCTAGCACCTTAAACAAAAAGAAAACGACTTAGTTTCTTCAAACAGCCTATACAGAAAATCCCATCACTGCCCAAATGCAAAGTGACAAACGGTTCAGAATTAATCAAGAAGAGAAGCAAAATTACGTTATATTAGACTCAACGATCACAATTGAAAGATATCTCATCCTTGTCATCGTACTGCCGTAGCCATTCTAATTGTTTTGTTTGTTTGTATTAATACTGGTGGTGTATATAGTTCAAACTGGAGTATTAACCAGACCAAAAAAAAAGGTCGGAAAAAAAAAAAAACTATATATGAACATGCAGGCATGCAGCTTCTTAATCATGAACTTGGATTTTAGTTTGATACACAAGAATGATTCATAGAAACACAATGATTAACCAGAAAACAAGTGAAAGATAAGAAAGATAAACAGATGCCTAAATCAGGAATCATTCTAATTACCATCCGCCTCGTTGAATAACAATTTGATCGTTGGATTACCTGCTTGTCCGAGATTGTGATTGACGATAGCAAAGCCCAGCCGATCTACTTCAGTGGCAACAAAGTGGGTTGGAAATTCGCCCTGTTTTGATACATCTGACCCTTTCTTCTCATTCTTATGGTTTGTTTGCAGGTTTATGGTTTCTGAAGACTTCAACGACCACAATATCTCCTCCTCGATGCAGCTGCCTCTCTCTTTCTCCCCTAAAAGCCCCTGTGATAACTTCATACTTTACAGTTTCATCTTCCCTGTCCTATGTGAGTTGACGCGGTCAATCTAACGGAAATCCTGACGGCATCTGTTGGTCTACAATTCAGTTGGTTCAGTCGGTTCCGTCTCTCAAGTCAGCAGCTTTTTTAACTGGTATCGAGTCACTGCCCGTTCCACCACACTGAGAATTGGAAAGAAAGCTATAGATCAGAATGGATAAATGAACCAATAATATAATATATCTGAATATATATGCGGCGTATCACAAATTAACCGAGAATAACGTATACCTTATTTATCTGCAATTTGTTTTCTTACTATATATCTGCAATTTGTTTTCTTACAGTAAATGGACAGCAAATTCACCAAGATGCATGCATGAATGTCTCCATGAAATGTCTATGTTTTATGATTTTGCAGAAATCTATTACGGGCATCAGTTGATTACTAAAATGAGAGAATGAGTGATCATATCATATTAATTATTAATGAGAAAGGGAAAAGCTAGTTACAATTTCTGGGTAGATCATTGAACCCAAAGATTGGCAGAGAAGCTCTATATTAGCAAAACACCTTTTCTAAACAACGAAGGCCAACCCTGGCAGCCTGGCTGTCATTTCAAGTAGTTTATTGACTAATAGAACACTTTAAAGATGAGAATTGACAGCGATAAATTCATCATTCTGGATGAACTAGTCGGATTTATGGGCCTACTAAATATGTCCTTTGATACGTACATATATATAGTTTATGACATGGAGACATACCTCCTCCGAAGTAGAGAGGGTGAGCAGAAACTCATGTCGTCGATCCTATTCCGTAGTGTGAGCCAATGCTGGTGATCATCTAGTTGGACTTCGTTGCTGCTGTTGAAATCAGAAGCAGAGATTGATAACTGGGGGCACGCAGAGACATGTAAGTGTTCCAATGTAGGGCACTCGATTTTAATATCAATAGTACTGCTGCTTGTACTGGACAGCCTTGTGAGCTTTGGAAGACCTTTTAAACACAAGTTCTTCAACTGTGAAAGAACGATCTTGTTGCTCTCTATTTCCTCACTCGCTTCAATTATTCTGTCCAAGCTATTGCATTTCTCTACCAAAACGTCTTCCAATTGCAAAAGACATCGAGCTACATCAGATGTGAAGAGATATTCCAGTTTCTGGCAATCAACCAAGGAAAAGATTTTGAGACTCTGGAAGATTCCAGATGGAGCAGGACCATCCCATATGCTTATTAAGCTGTCCATGAATGTCAATGAAATCATTCTCAGCCTCGTCAAGACAACGTGTTGTGGTTCATGCCCTTCAAATCCAAACACATATTTCATTGCCCGCATATTAAAACAACCTAGTTCTTCCAGACTCTCTAATCTGTGCAACAACTTTGACGGTAAAAGCGGTTTCACCAACCAATCACACGCACCCATCATCAGTTTCTTAAGATTACGTAGAGAGCCAGGTGGTAATTCACCGACACATAGCTCCTCCAAGTGACACCTGAAGATTTTCAACTCTTCCAAGTTCTCAAACACAGGTTCATTTGACACCCTAGTCCATGTTATTGTGTTCAACAACACTTTGGCATATTCGGAAGAATCTATACGCAAATACTTGAGTCCATGTAATCTCCCACGGTCGTGTTCCTCGAGAAGGTTAGTTAAGCCATGGCGACCTCTGTACCATAAATCATCTGTTCTTTCTGTCACTACACTGATGAACCAATCGGGTAAGTTATTCATGGTTTCGACCGTGATCAATGTTCTTGAAAAACGATGTGGGAAGCCCTCGTCATAAATGCGAAAATTGTACGTGCCGTATCTTTGGATAATTATACAAAACCTGTCCCAATTTGGATTGAACTCAACGTTTTGAGGCAAGCATTCTGCACCACATACAGCAACCTGCAAAGTGTTTAAACTTGACAAGCCAATTAACTCATCAAAGCTAGCATTCTTACAAAGAAAACACAAGCAGCCTCCCGCAGCTTTACAACCCCACTCGCCAAAATAACATATCATGTACAGTACTTCCAATCTATACAACCTTGATATCACTTGAGAGGGAACTGTCTCAAAACGGGTTCCAGTCAAGTCCAACATTCTTAAATTCGTCAAATTTCCAATCTCCTTTGGAAATTTCTTAATAGAGTAACAGCGTCTCATACTAAGAATCTCAAGCTTTTTCAGTTTTCCAAGTATGGATATGTCAATCATGGACTTGCAATCATCTAAATGCAAAGCTTGGAGTCTGGTTAGGAGACTGAATGATGGGGGCAGTGATGAAATGCCAGTGTTGCTATGATCTAAGACCCTTAAATCATTGGGGCTTTGAAAAAAGGTTATTGGGATCTCTCTTATATCAGCATTGTTTTGTAGCAATAAAATCTGAAGTTTTGAACATACCAACTTGTTGGGAAGCTTGCAAATGTTGCTCTTGATTAGTGAGATTGCTGAGTAGCCTTCGCCCGCATCCATCGACCAATCTTTCAAATGACAATTAGTTTTCACCAAAGAGGCGTGGCCATCTACAGAGAATGCAATGGATATGGCTGTATCTCGAATGACATCATGCATCTTTACATATCCTTCTTCTGCCCCATCCAAAAGCAGACAAGAAGCTTTAAGGTATCTAGTAACCGAATGTGCTCTGACTATGGCATATTCTATTGTGCTGTTGACATGTCGAAACAACCCTGTTCCGAACCCATAGCTCATCAAGTCTTCAACACGGATGTTATAATCTTCTGGGAATAGGCAGCAAAGCAAGAAGCAAGACTTGGCGTCGTCACTGTCAAGGTAATCATAGCTCAACTTAATGCACTTGAACACATCTTTGTCCTCGTCAAGGTTGGCAGGTTGAGACATCTCAAGTTGTCGAGCTGCTTCTTTCCAGTCTTCAAGCTCTTTATCTCCAAGTGCCCTCGCAACTGCAATCAATGCAACTGGGAGACCAGCACATTCTCTAGCTACCTTTCTGGCTACTTCATAGAAAGGGCTAGACTTTTGAAAAGACCTTCTTGCCTTCTTCAAAAACAAGTTCCAAGCGTCATCTTCTGATAAGATATTGAGATGAATTTTTGCTTGGCTCTCCATGGTATGGCAAACATTCAATCTCCTTGTGGTGAATAGCAGTTTGGAATTGCAGATTTGAAGCTCGTTGTAGCTGGGAATTCCAATGCTTGACAAGTCAAGTGTATTCCAAATGTCGTCTAAGATTATAAGGATCTTATTTCTTCCAAGTATCTCCATCTGCAATCTATCGGCTCGTCCACTTTCTGACTCCTCCACCAATTTCAAGCCCAGCAGATCCGCAAGTGCGCCTTGAATATTTCTTGTATCTGGGGTTTGGGATACAACAGCCATAATCACACGATCAAAAAGCCCCATTTTTTGGGCTTGTGCACCGACATGTTTCACCATGGTTGTCTTCCCAACCCCTCCCATTCCATAGACCCCAATGGCAGCGACCTCATCATCTTCTAATGCCTCCATCAGCTCATTCATGGCTTTTCTTGTTGATTCAAACGCTTCAAAATTGCTGCTCGACATTATTGAAATAGGCCTTACATCATGGCGCACAAGTTCCACAATGCGTTGGACAAGTTCTCTGTCAGACCTACCAGATCAAGAAGGATGTCATCATAACGATCAGGCAATGAGGCAAATAATAAATCCAAATGTACGAGTACTCTTAATTGTTAAGTTATTACAGTAGTTTCAAAATGCTTACCCAAATTTGTTTGAATCCAACCCAGAGAGATTGGCCACTTGTGTTAAAGCAGCTCTCCACTTGTTCACCTTCTCTGCATCATCATAGCCTTGCCTATACCTCTCTTCATGCTTAGTGAAGGCTTCTGCAAAACTTCCCTTTTGATGTCGCACATTATAAAAAATTGGCAGAAGCAGTGTCTTGTTGGCTTCAGAGCATTGGAGAATCTTTGCAAGTTCATCCAAACACCATGTAGAAGAAGCATAGTTTGGGGATAGAAGAACGACTGCACACCTGGATTCCTCAATCGCTGTTAGGAGACTTGGAGAAATAGGCATCCCTTGCTGAAGCCCTTGGTCATCCATGAATGTTTGTATTCCTCTGGTTTTCAATTCATGGTATAAAGAGGATACAATACCCTTCCGGGTGTCTTCACCCCTGAAGCTGAGAAACACATCATGCTTCCACTGAGGAGCTGATGACGAAGGAAGTGTTTGGGAGCTCGAGGCCATTTAAACTAGAAAACAACAATGAAGAAGCAAATTAAGCTGAAACCAAAAGTGAAGAAATTCACAAGAATCAGGTGGTAGGTACAAATTAATCACCAAAAAGAGATGAAGGTTGTAGGAATTGCTCAAAGGAGATAATGGTACAGAAAGAGAGTTGGAATTGTTTCCAGAAGAACAAGAAAACGAAATAAAACTATACCTTACGAGAGAGAGAAGCTGAAACTTAAAAGATCTGTTGTTGATGTATGCTTAAGTACTCCTTAATGCAGAAGCTGTTCGGAAGCTAGCTCCAAGATTGGATTGGAGGATACAACTTATGATCGAAATATCAGATCCACAAGAGAGGTGAAATATCCATGTTTCTAATAGCTTCAGCTATTACAGATCCACGAGATTGGAGGACAATATACACCCGCACAAAATTGGGGGATATTATTGGTGCTTATGGGTCCAATGGCATCTTGACCTAAATACAAGGTCATTTGGAGGACTCTGCTTTCTTTCTTTTTATCAACACCACTTTACGTTCTTTGAGTTTTTATCACAACCACTTTCGATATCATATCCTTGTAATAAGAACCAATTCATTTTAAGACCAATTAACTGGTCAATTCACTCTCAATACTCACTAGCTAGGTTTCCTGAATGGCTGCTGAGATCCTTTATTTCTTCCCAAAGGTAAAAGTTACAAGTGGTTGTTTAGGGTAATCCTCAATGTCACCATGTGGTTCAACTAAATGACCTTTTGATTTGCAACTTTGATCAAATACTCCAAATTCCGAAGTTACACAAATTCTTCATTTTTTATCGAAAGAAATTTTTGCCGCAAAGTATCTCATCAAATTCCATCTAGAGCAGTAACATATCTCCCTCAACTTGGTGGAAGTAAAATTGAAAGTTTTGTCTCCATCAACCAACATTGCAACAACAAAGGTATATGGACAACATCGATTATCAAATAGAGGCATCCTAGGAAGACATAAAACCAGCTATCATCAGCACTCAATAGGAAAAGCAGGAAAAACATGGGAAAACTTAGTAAAACCAAACTCCTTATCAGAAAGTCCCTAAACAAATATATACAGTCGGCGCCGATTATATATCAGTTCCACATAAGCATCATTTCACATCTAAGCGTTTCATCACAACTCCTTCAAGGATTCCGTCAGTGCCAAAATTACCAGAAAACTGCTGGGGATTAACTGGACCAGGCAGCTGGAATGAGATAGAAAAATGCCCGGTAGGGCAAAGATTTTGTGTTTGCATCTCAAACATCTGAGAGTACCTATACACCGTCTTTTCACCTGTTATTGTCACCCCTCTTATCAATACTTGTCCTTCATTTTCAACTTCACAGCTGAATTCCCCTGTAGTAAAGAAATGAAACCATCATTTTAGAACAGTTAATGAAGTATACCAATAGTAGTGCCAGCATAGCATGGAAGAAAACCTCATGGATAATGTATGAATGAAAATACCAAGTGGTTGCAGAGAGAAGAAGTATGCGATAGGGATACAAGGTGAGAAAGAGATCAAGAGATAAATCTACACCATTTAGCCATGATTTTATTGTTAGTGAAATATGAGTCTTCAACGATACACTAAGCAACTAAGGTATTGTGTCTTGAATGAGGCTGCACAGCGGTATGCATGCATGTGTGTGCAGATTCTGTCCTGAAGGGAATTCAGAGCACGGATAGCTATTATGTGTTTCAGTAAGTTATACAATTTCTTTTAAGTAGTATAGAGAAACTTACTTTCATCTCTTCTCACTCCGGGAAGAGATACACGAAACAGGTAGGAGTCCTCAGACTCTCCAATGTCAATGAGTCCTATAGTTGGTCCTATCTGCCCTGTTGCCGCACTCCCAGTCAATGCAAATCCATTTTTGGCTGCGGCTACAATATTTGACCACTCATTTTCAGTTGGAGGAGAAGGAAGAAAAATCATAGCAGGATCAACATTCTGTGTATCATCAGAGCCATTTCCCGTCGGCAAAGGAGCCATATAACTGTACATAACAGGTGTACCATTATATTCCACACTACTGGTAGGTGCCACCACATGCACTTGTTTCAGAGGATCCTTATATTCTAGGGGATCATCTACATGTTTTGTTACAGTAGAGCTTCGAGATGATCTAATGGGAGGTGATTCTCCATTAGACTTCTGCTCATGGACTGTCATATCATATAAAGTACTTCCATCAGTATTGGCATGCAACCTCGCAGAATCTCTATCCAGAACAAAACCCTCAAGCCCAGTTAGCCTCTTAAATCTTTCTATATCCTCTGGCTTAATGTAATATATTTCCGGATTTCTGATAAATACAATGTTCTCAAAGAAGTTAAAACTGGTTCTTGACTGCGAATTGTAGTGAAGTAGGGGAGGAAAGAGATCAGGAAACTGAGGGTAATTGGCTGTGTCATCTTGTCCTTGGATGAGGAGATTACCATGGAAGAACTGCTGCAACAAAGGTAATTTAACAATGGCAGATTGATCAGCCTTCCAAAGAACATAATAGTACACCTGCTGCACCTCCGCTGTATTGATTTGGGAACCAGCTAGTTGCTCAAAAGTATATGGTGGAAGTCCCTCAGCTATTCTCTGCAACACTGACTTAGGGGGCCTGTCTCCTTTAACATCAGGGCCAAAGTAGGTACCCATTATGAAGTACAAGAGAAACATCTGATCATCATTTGCCATCCCGCTTTGCTCATTCTTAGGATTAGACTCTGTAGCCTGAGATGAGTCATCCATAACTGGTGCAGAAAAAAGTTTAGTAAGTGCAAGAATTTAGAATAGATCAGGATAATGTTAAATAGCAATTTAGCGGACTCTATACAATCATTTTAACTCTAAATCTTTTTTTGGCTTTTACTGATGACCAGAAAACAAAACGTTGAGCATAATAATATGATTATTGTATATTTGAAAAGCTATCTGGTGTACAATACTCAACATAGATGTTAACAGAGACAGCTTTACTAAAACACTGTATTTTCTTGTTTCGGTGTCACTTACTACCAAGGAAACAAAAAGAAACAGCTTATGGAAAAAAATGCACATTTGGTCTCTGAAATTCAAAAGAAAATTTGCAGAGGGAAGACTGGATTCATAGAAAACCAGAAAAGCCGAAGAGCACTCTTAGCTCTTTCCATAAATTCCTCTATCATCGCTCAGCATAATGTCACCGTAAATTCACCATCTCCAATACCTTAAGCACAGTAACTACAAGGCCTCCCTTCACCACAACAATAAGTCAATAACAAAGCAAGGCACACCGCCATCATAGTTGGGTGCGGCATTGTTACACAAATCACACCATACTCTCACACCCCTCATCAGTGTATCTACACTGCATACAGTACCAACAAGGCAGTCTTTGAGATTTAGGGGGTCCTCTTCAACAATACTCCCCTCCAACCAGAAAATACAATTAATATTTTGATATGTACCCATATCATAAAGCAAATTTATACATAAAACTCACCAAAAACAAACAAACACCCAGAGACAAATGCAGCAAAAGATTTAACATTTAAAACAGTAATACCACTAGAAAGCTTTTTTGTTTTGTTTTTGGGTGTCAAATGAAGTTGAAGACGCTCAGAGTTTATCTATAATTGCAATGCAGGCATGGAACCCTTCGTAATCCGAAGAGAATGAGCAGCCCTCCAATGAAAAAATAAATAAAGATTGAATCTTGCGATGGTAAAAGTAAAGTAATTGAAAGCAGAAGTGAAGAAGAATCACAGTATGAGCAAACAAATTATCGAAATCAAAACAAGAGTCGATAATAATCTTACATATACCTGGCAGCGACGAGGGTAGATTGATGGAATTTGGGTTATGCATTGTCACTCTACAGGAAGGAGAGGGAGTGTGTGCTTTGAAAGAAACAGAGTTTGCGATCGAGTCCCACAAACAGACGAGTGGCACTCTTTTGGCCAAAAACACCCACGTCCAAATAAATAAATAAAATCTATTTTTTTTTTTTAATATGTTTCCGATGAAAGAATGTTAGAGAAGGTAGCATCCAAACCCATATGACAAAACTATGAACGTTAACATGGGTACGTTAACTGAAAAGATGGCTGAAAAGATCCACGCCACATAACTCCCCGACTAAAAAAACCATAAAAAAAAAAAAAGTTAATGATAATTAATATTTAGTTTACCAACCTAAACTTATGACTGAAAATCTCGTTAGTCCCTGGTCTTTTAATTTTATCAGTAACACCCTTATACTTACCAATTTGATCAATCTAGTTTAATCGTTAGCCAATCCGTCAATTTTAACCGTTAAGTGTGTGTGTTTGAAATTGGTAAGTATAGGGGTGTTATTGATGAAATTGAAATATCAAAGATTGATATAATTTTCGGTCATAAGTTCAGATAAAATTAAATTTAGTCATAATTAATAAAAAAGTAATGCTAGGTGAACCACCTCTTTGGATACCACCTTTGTGAGCATGGATGTTACAGACAAGATACCGTTGAGGGACAAATTAGTATACCTCAAGAAGGTAACCCAAAGTGGAAGATACAGAGGGCTTGGAGCCTAGGGGTAGGTCAATGACGGGCAAGGATCCCCCCGTTGAGGGACAAATTAGTATACCTCAAGAAGGTAACCCAAAGTGGAAGATACAGAGGGCTTGGAGCCTAGGGGTAGGTCAATGACGGGCAAGGATCCCCTATGAGGAGGTCCGAAAAGGGATACCCAGCCCGGATACTATAATAAGGAAAGTATCGCATACATTACCTAGACAAGGGAATGAATCAATGAATCCTAAACACAATACTAATACCTTGAAGAGCATCTCGAGTAGATCAATGAGTTGGGCATCTATATGGCCTCAATTAAATGCTTGTGGTATTTGAGTATATCTCGAATAACCTGAGTAAGGAAAATAAAATCAAACTCTATTTCTTATACTTAAAAGATAAGTCACCTACCTAGAGTTAGTTTACGGAAATACCATCTTACCCCGACATACAATCTTCTATATAAGGAGACACAATGCACCAACTCTAGTAACGAATTCTACCAAACTCTAGCCCATTGCTCCGAGTTTTATTCTGACTTGATCATCGGAGGCTCTTTGTCCGGAACCACATCGGGCTTGGATTCTATTTTGTAGGTTATACAAGATCATATACTAAGATTCCAGTTCTGATCTCTTACACCACCTAAATTCTGTATGTGGCAGTTGATATAACACAAAACCCAAACATATTATATGATTTCATTAAATGAGGTGGCTATGCCACATTAGCTGCCACATAAGGTCGGATGCAGGTGGTACCTAAAAAGCTGGTGATGAGAGCAATATTTGCTATGTTTTAAACGTTATCCTCTCTACATTTTACTTAGATATTCTCTTAACATTATCATTTCTAACTTAGTTTCTATGGAAAGGCTCCCCAACAAGGCCAATATTACAAACTTAGCTCCACAAAACCTGAACTGTTTCTTGGTCTAGGGTTTGCACTATTCTTCTTGTCCGGCGGCGCGCCTGGGCGGCGTTGGCTCGCCTCACCTGCTAGAGGCTGCTGCTAGACGGGAATTTGAAAACTAGAGGCTCGACAGCTTCTTAGAGAGGGGTTATGGCTCGAGTCCGGCTTTGGATGGTTTTGGCGACGACCACCAGAGGAAATCTTGGGCTCAGTGGGAGGCGACACACTGCGGGTCGAGCGGCGCCGAGGCACCTCCTTGATCTCCATGATCGGCGACGTGATGGAGGGGCTGGACGGTGGCGGCGGCGTGCTGGATCGGACTGCATCAGACTGGTTTGGCATGGCTCGGTTGGGCTTCGACGTGGGTTGAGGCAGCGTGACCGCCGGGCGTTGCGTTGCGGCGGCGAGGCTGGCGGCAGTTGCAGTGGCAGTGGCGAGGGCTGGAGTCGGTTGCGGCGGCAGGGTCTAGTATCCGGTGGCGGCGGACTACTGGTGAGGTTGAAGATGGACGGTGAGCCTGGTTCAAGCTGTTCATAGTTGGGCCTGAGCTGGGTTTTCTTTCTTGGGACTGTTGGGCTGCAATTTTTGGGCTTGGGTGTTTGACCTAGACCCTATTTAGTTTTGCTTAGTCTTTTCAATAATCCCCTATTTTCAGGGACAATCTAGGCACTTGTGTGCATCTAGTTTTATCTATGGGTCTTGATCTTGTCGACTTAATTCTCAGTGTCTCTAGTTGTACACCAATTGAGGTCTCTAGGCGACTAGATTTACTGGGTAATAGTTAGGTTGGGAGGGTCGGATTCTTCTAGCGCCTCCGGCGTAGTACCAAAGGAGGATCCTGTTATGTCTACGTATTTAATTGTACAATGAGTAGGTCTTTTTCTATGCACCACTGTGGGTACTACCACTATCTTCTTGTCTGTCTAGATGACAGCGGAAGGGTATGTAATGGCCTATTCTGGCTTATGAATATATTTTTTCGCCCGCGGGCGCTTCAAAAAAAAAAAACTTAGTTTCTGTTTTGAGGTACTTTTGAGTCTAAAAAGGCAGGCAAGGAGGAAATGGCGCAGAAATGAGAAAGAAATAGAGAAATAAAGTATTCTCAATTCTACTAGGAAAAGGAATCCCAATTGAAGTATGAATCCTGAGTCAACTAGGAGTCAAGCTCGTGGAAATGACAGACATGACAAATGACAGAAGCCCAGTTGGACAAGGAAACCTAATCCTGCCAGGAAAAGGAAACCTAACATGACTAGGAATCCTTGTTACACAAGGAGAGCTTTAGAAGGTTCCAGAACATCTTTGAAATGAAGAGTCCTAATTGGACTAGGAAACCTGTTGACATTAGGAGTCATGATGATACAAGTACGGGAAGGCTAGGAGATGATGTGACATCAAGATGACTCAAGAATGTTCTAGAATATCAAAGTTGGCGTCATGTATGGAAGATGGGCTTTGAAACGTCCAAGTAAAGAAGCCTGGCCCAAAGATTGAAGCATGTGCCACCCATGTGACATTATAGAAGGATGAAGATGTCATGGAGAAATTATTTTGCCAATATAATTCCTTTATTACCGTGAGAATTAAAGGAAGAGTCTAGAAGATGTTGAACACGTCAACTTGCTTGGAGTTTGAAAAAAAATCTACTTCGCGTGCAATTTGAAAAAGAAAATAAAAGAGAATATTTATCAATTAAGGTGCTCTGATTACATATGAGTTGAATGAAGACCAAATTGAGGGAATGTTCATTCTAGGATTTCGGCAAAGATATTATTGGAAGACTCAAGATTGTTCTCTACTTCTCATAGAATATTTTGATTGGTCAGATGATGCAGAAGAAGTAGAAAGTAACCTTGAAACCCTAGAATGTCGTCCGCTATATATAGAGGCATTGTGAGACATCACCACATACCACAAAATCTTGAATCAAAATCGCAATTCCTCATCTTCATTCTCTCAAAGTTTCGGCCTCCATCCATTCTTCCAAGTTCAAGAAGCCGTGAAGTATCATCACCTCCATTCAAGCATCCTTGCCGTGAGCCATCATCCATATCTCCACCGTCTTTGAAGCTTCTTGCGTTCTCGAAGACTTTAAAAGTGTAACCATGTCCATCTCTATTATGTTTTCGGTTTCTAAACTACATAAAACAATTTTTATTTTTGTTTTATTTCAATGGATGATTCAAATTCTTGTTAGATTGAAGTTTGAATATTGATGTTTAATTTTCGAAAACTACAAAGCATGTTTCGGTTTTAGGTTTCTGAATACTAAATTGCGATTTCATATTGTCATAACTTGTTTGTTGATTTCATCCTTCAATCCCATCGTTTATATGTTTATTGATCCTTAGATGCATACTTTGATTGATGAGTATGTAATTGAATCCATACTAAGATATGCTAGCATTCTAGGTCTTAATTGCTAAGTGGAAAACCTATAATTCCTTAGGTAAATCAACAATGAGCTTTGCATGATAAGATTAGTGCTCTAACTTGTTACAAATAGCTAATTGAAAGAAAGAAAGACAGAGACCTCTTACAAATAGCTAACTGGAACAAAGAAAGAAAGAAAGAAAAACGGGGACTCCATAAGTAAATTTGGAACAAGAATGCATGCACCACCTAAGCTACTTATTATAGAAGTTGCAGAGATGTGGTTAACTTATTTTAGAGGCTCATAAAATTAATTATAGAATTAAATTATATTTAGTCCCTGTACTATGACCATTTTTTCGCTTCAGTCCCTGACATTTTCATTTAATTTAAAAAGTCCCTAACGTCACAATTTCCGTCTGATCGGTCCTATACGTTAACATTCCGTCAAATCGGACCGTTAAGTTGATGATGTGGCACTCAAAGGCACACAAGCTAAGCAGTTTGCATGCCATGTAACGTGCAAATTGTCCAATATACCCCTGCCTTTTCCCCCATTTTGATAAAAAAAATAACTCCAAAGTGCTTGAATTTGTCACTCCAAACCCCACACTTGTAGCAGCAACTTTTCTAAACATATTACCAAGAACAAAATTTCAGTTTGAGTGTTGAATTTACCTTCGACCAAGTTTAGTTTGAGAACAAAAGGGTACTTAAAATTCACTATATTCCCACTACATTACATTTCACCAAAGAAAAAGATCAATGCGTTCCTTCCTTAATGCAATCAAAGTCCCAATTTTCCTCAACTAATTACAACACCAGCACATAAACACATCAAAAACAACAGTTCAAAGCATAAAGAACCCAAATCCCACATGAGAATATGATCAAATGGATTCAATACACCAAATTAAGCAGAGCTGGGTTTTCCAAATGTACCCAAAATGCCAAAGCAGAAGGGAGATCTTACAATGGTGTTTCTTTCATTGAGCAGAGCTGGGTTTTCCCAGAGCAGCTTCTTAAACCTAGCAGGTCGCCGAAGTGAGCGTAGCCATGGATGGTGGTGGGCTTGGTGGATCGTGACCGTTGATCTAGGTTCCTGTGCATGTTGGGTCTTCCTCTAAAAACCAAGAAAAGGAAAGAAAGTTGAAAATGAATAGAGAAAGAAGAGCAGAGTGAGCCGAGAAGAACAACACCGCCGCCACACATAGTGGTTTTAACGGTGGCTGAACTCACCCAAAACTCCAAATTTCTCAAACCTTAACTAAAATCAAAACCAAGTATATAGACATGTAGATCTTGAAGAGTTGATCAAGTTTCATACATCACTTACCATTAACAGTGACCAGAGTCGCTGGAAAACTCGCCGGAAGCACCGAAGCTTCCAAGCTTCGATTCTCTCTCATGCCTTATCATCTGGACAAACCAACACCGTAGGTAGGTCAGTGAGGACGAGAGGAAGCTTTTGACACCGGTGAGCTGCAACGATTTGGTCGGATTCGGAAACGCGTGAAGCTTTAGGGCTTCGCTCAGCCATCGTCACCGCTCGTTTGGAGCAAGGAAGACAGGGCTCCGGTTAACCCTGCGAAGAGGAGTCGAACGACACCGGTTCGACGTGGAGAGGTAGCCGGAAAGTGGAGAGAGGGCTGGGTCACCGTCGCTCGATCTGATGCTCCTTAAGAAATGGACGGAGAAGGGGCCTAAACACCCATAATAGAGGGCAGGGATAGTATGGACATTTTGCAATTGAAAAAGCTTACGTGCCACTGACTTTAATGCCACATCAGCCAACAAACGGAGCAATTGGACGGAGTGTACCGATCGGACGGAAATTGTGACATTAGGAACTTTTAGATTAAATAAGAATGTCAGGAATTAAAATGAGAAAATGTCAGAATACAGGAACTAAACAAAATTTAATCCTTAATTATATATAGATTAACGTAAAAACTACATTAGGATGAGACTTCAATAGCTATTGAATTAAATAAAGGGAAATGTAAAGCGGGGAGCGCGAATATCACGACCCTCTACAATTCCAAATAGAACATCCAAGAAAAAAACTGAAGCCGACCACACAAACAACGATGGCAAGTACTGAAGAAGTACCTAAAACTGCATATGTGCCGGTAATGAATGCAATTACCATTGCAAGCATGGCACACAACATTGAAACTGCTTGATTCTCCAGATATGGCAAACCAATTATTTTCCGGAAAGCTACTCGTAAGGAGACAATAAGGTAAGCTAACACAGTGCTGCTGGACATAATCATGTCTATTGTATTTGTTACAACAAATGCTTTGAAAGCTGCATTTCTTGTTAAAATAGCAGAACCCTGCTCAGGTCCTTTCTCACTTTGGTAACCACCGGGTACAGTGAAACCTGCTGCGAATGTTACTTTTGCTATGAGTTTAGCCACTACCAAAAGAACACCTATTGCTTCCTTTTCAGTATCTTTCCCAACTTTGTTATTCTCGACTACCCCCATCACACCATCGTTTGATCGGATGACTTGGTCTAGCCCCACTGTCTTCCAAAGCCTCTTAACGACCAACTTTCTACAACACAGAAATAACAGTGGCAGTTAACTGAATAGTACTTTTTTAGAATTATAATTAGAATGTCCCTCAAACTAATTAAATAAGCAGTTACACATAAAATCCACACACAAAAAAAAAACACTTAAATAGTACGTAGTCTTGTCATATATATTAGCATTTCTCTACACATGTTCTGCATGTATATGTATTTTTCTTTTCAGAAAAAAAAGAAAAAAAAAAGGATGAAAACAGTTATTGCAGAGAGAGGCTAGTGGGAGAGAAAAGTGGAATTTGTGGGATTTATTTTGTTTATTTTTTTAATAAAAAAATAATTTACAATTGTCATAATGGCCCTTGTGATTTAATTAATTCTCAAAGTATTTTAATGTTTTAGGGTCATTTTTGTCAAAAATTTTGATTTTGGCTAACAAAGCCTCTTCTCTTAATAATAGTATAGATATATACCTCCACTTCTGATAAAGTATGGTCATCATCAAGAATGATGTCAATAGCATTTAGGTCTTCCTTGTTCAAAGCCCTCTTATCCACTCTAGCATCATGAATGAACCGACTCAACCGGGTAGGAGCTTTTCCATAGCGAAATAAAGATTCAGTAGCTGTTTGGAGGCGTATGTTGACTAGTCGATGGAGGGGTGTGTTTCCGGCAACATCTTTACCATTTAGAAGGATGTTGCTCATCCATGGATGGTTTTGAACAACCTTCGCTATTTCAAATTTCCTGTTCTCAATGGCATAATGAAGGATATTCCGCTGGCGTCGGTCGACTACTTCACAACAATCAGGGCAACGATATATAAGCTCTGTCAGTACGCCTTCATGGCCTTTGGAAGCTGCAATGTGAAGAGCTGTCTTCTTGTCATCTTTGTCAACGATATAGGCAATTGATTTATCACAATCTAGTAGCCGGCTCACAATCCATCTGTTACCGATGAGTGCAGCAAAGTGAAGTGGAGTCCATCCTTGTTCATCTCTTGCTTGTGCCAGGGTCTTCTCCTTGTCTAGCAATTTTTGCGTCATTTCTAATCAAGCAAAAAAAAAAAAAAACAGTAAAATAAAAAAATATGGTCATAGTTCTATTACCAAACGGTAATTATTCCACCTTCGACCTTGTTATCAGTTTTGTAACAAATTTGTCATTAATGTTGTAGTGTTGGTTTAATTAATTTGTAATTTTTGTTTAATAAAATATGTAAAATGAGTGCATGTTATGATAAACACCACAATATCAATAATAACCGTGCTTAAAATTACAATGAAAACTAAAGATCAAGTTAAAAAATAGTTACCTATATCACTGAAGATCACTGCAGCATGTAAAAGCTGTTTTACCACTAGGGCCTTGGTAACCTGGATAAGTACAAGAATCCAGTATTTCAGAAACCAAGTCTCGATATCCCCTTTCAGCAGCCAAGTAAATTGGAGTCCTTCTAGCAACATTAGCCGAGTAGGAGAAATCAGGGTATTCTCTGCACAATTTCTTCACCACACCGAGGTGATTAAAGCGCGCTGCCTCGTGTAGGGCTGTGTCTCCCTCCTTGTTGGGTGTCCTCAACATTTGCCAAGCTTCTTCAACCTGTTTCTCAACATCGCCATGACGAGCTTTTGCTGCCCCAATAAGAACTTCAACTACACCATCAAGCCCATATCTGGCCGCAATGTGTAGTGCAATGTCGCCATTATTGTTGGGCTGCAAAAGTAGCTTTGGACACACTTCAAGCAACTGAGTGACAATCTCCTTTGACCTCTGTACTTGGGATGCAGTTAAGGTAGTTGGCCTAACTGTGTTTTCTGCGTCCCATATGCATGGCATTAGCTTTTTAATGAGCAAATCAGCAAGTAGACCAGGGAGGCCATATATGGAGCTGTCAAACTTTTCGAGTTTTGTTAAGGTTGGGTAGCTTGCATGTGCTACATAAATATGTAGGACAGTGTTTTTGGTTGGAGTGAGTATTTCATGCAGAAGCTCCCCATGTGTTGAAAGGGCTTTAATATTTCCTTCGGCTGCTGCTGCGAATATCTCTGGATCCATGCCACCTAAACCTGTGTTGCTAATTGCTGCAGCTTCATTCTTCGAACCAGAACTTGGAAGGCACCTTGGTTTCGGCCTTCGCAGCATCATCATCACCAACCGGAGCCGATGCTTGATTATATACTCTCAGATGTGGGCGAATTGGAAGGATCCATGTGCTCTATACTTCTCTCCTTCTTTGGTAAATTTAAGTTGATATGGCCGCCAAGAGTGCAGTGTACTCACTGCATGTGAGCTTTTGATTGCAAGCATCAGAAAATTGGAATCGTTGAAATGGCCTGTGAAGAGAGGAACAACGGGTACATTATATAGAGCATTTTCACTAATAAAATTAATGTTGTAGCAGAGTCTCTGTTTATTTGGGGGTCACAATAGGAGTCCTTTTCTTGGAGTAAACATTTGGTGAAGATGCTCTCCTTGTTGTCTAAGGGCATCGATATTGCCCTGTCGTGCGGCTATGAATACATCAGTATCCATGCCACTTGAATGTATTGAGTTGCCTGTTGCAGATTCTGCTCACAGGGTCGAACTGAAACTGGAAGGCACGTTGGTCTCTGGTAATTCAGTACTCTTGGAATGGTCTCAGATGAATTAGCTTCTCAGGTATGTTTCGACGGTAGGGTTTGGAACAAGAAAGAGAATTGAGAAGGGATGACCACGTATATGGAATCACTTTGCTTGTGAATAAATTAATTAAGACCAGCAAAAGTTACTTGAGAATAAATTATTGCATCAAGGCCATTGTAAGCAACCTGGCATCTAGGCTCCCATATATTTCTTATTTCTTACTTTTCTTGATTCGCTAGTTACTTTATCCCTCTAATTCTACAGTAGAGTTGCTAACGCCATTTTTCTTTTTGGTTACTAATCTTTTGTATCACACTTAAGGATCTTAGCTAAAAGCCTCACCCTAAAGAATTTATCTCTATGCAAGCAGTCAAGCACCAAAAATACTAAAAACCATTTTAACAGCTCAGGCCAAACAAAAGAAAAGGTACTAGTTCTATGATCTCGTGTTGATATGCAGATAGCGATTACTCCTGCATCAGCAATTACTTGCGAAATCACAAATTAACTTGATAATCAAAACCATCTAAAAGAATTAAAAGAAGGATCAATGTCGAGACATTTTGGTACTACTGTCAATAAAGTAAAGAAAAATGTACAAACTAATCTGTATCAAACCCTGTCCAATTGACTTCTTCAGAAGATTTTATCTCAAAAGTGCAGCTTCTATGCAGAACATCATTATGTTCTTGACTCCTAGCATGCCTTGCATACATACGAACTCTTTGCACCACAGATGCACACAAAATACAAGTAAATATTTTAAACAATCCCATTATTTTACACCATAAAAATGATGCTAACAAGAATATACATCCATTACACCACAGGTGATCAGATGTAGGCAACTGCAGTATCTGAATATCTTAATCAATCAATTGTGTGTCCCAAGAGAAAAGTATTACTGATGTCTCCGAGTTCAAAAGTACAAATTCATATATTTTTCTTTTCTCGCCATATGTAATCGTTCAGAAAATCCCCCATTACTTTTTTAATAGACACACCGCTCTAGTTTTTAATTCCACAATCAATATACTCACTTTTTCTCTAACTTGACATCAGCATCTCTGACTGCCTGAACAAGGTGGTGTATGCGGTACTGGAGCTTTGCATTCTCTGCAGCGAGCTTCTTGTTCTGCAAATCACAGAAAAAAAAAATGTCTAGCTGTCCTGCTTCCTAACTTAAACAAAAGCAGATACAATGATGATATACCTCTTCTTGGAGTTCACTGATCAACTTTGAATCATCCTTATTTCCAGAATCTGTGAGATTTCATATCCCAGTCCACCAACGGAAACAAACAAGAAATAAATAAATAAGGACCTCCGTTTTTGAAACACTATTGATGCAAAGGAAGACCTAAATGTAAAAACCCACCTTTCTTACTAGCAAGGGCAGCTTCAAGTCTTGTTAAGCGGTCCTACAAAAAAATGATGATAAAGTTAGCACAATGACAGTGGGCAAAAATTCAAACGTTTCAGCCATCAGTGAAAATGGCTGGTCTCATGAACCTCTTCAGACCAATTGGAGCAGCGGGGGATGTGCATGTGGTGGTAAACTATTAACTCTCCATAGTTAGCTTCACATCTTAGCTCTAACTCTAACTACTACCAGATCACCTATCATCTGAAAATGAAAGGTTAGAGCTTCTTGTACCTTTCCTTCTCTAATACATTAAAACGAAACTACTGAATGCTTTTTCAACCTAACTTGGTAGGAAAATTTAGGAATTTTTGCTTTGTAAGTATGGGATTGGTATACAGAGCTTCTTGCCAATTATAACCTTTGGCATATAATTATACATTCTTGGAGATTCGACAACGGAAAATGTTACCAGAGCAGTATCTTATAAATCTTAATCCAACGACTGAGCAATTGCAAAATGCATAGAATAATGAGGAAGAATTTGGTTTATTAAAGGAAAATCATATCGGTACTGATCACATGAATCACTTGAGAGATTAAAAGGAACTTTCTTCATTCTTTCTTATTATACAAGGAATTAGTGTTTAGACATAGGCCTTCCGTTCTTCTAGTAATTACAACAATTGATAACCAAAACCCAGCAGAGAGTCTAACAATAGAGAATATTTCTTCTTCCTCAACTATCAGGAACCAAAACAAAGCCATAAAATTGGAAACAAGTAAGTATTATCAAGATAAATGAACCAATTATCCATTAATATCTATTCTGGGGAGACAAGCCAATGAAACCCAAAAGACCATATCTATAGCAGCAATTGTGGACAACAACAAGAACCCAACATGACAATTCAGTGAAAACCCATCAACTTCCGTTAATGGCAATTATGACAAACCACATAGATGCACATCTACTAGAGAGTAACAGTTCAGAGAGTAAGGTTTCGAGCTATCAATCAAATTATAACACATACTTGAGCAATTATATAGTTCTATGTATACAAGTAAGAGAGTGGGAAACCTCGGCTTCGGAGGCTCTCTGGTAAAAAGGCTTCAACGTCTGGTCCAGGACGACAGGATTCTCAGGTTGCGCCATTGTTGGAGATTTCTACACTTCTGAGTTCGCTCAAAAAGCTTCCAGTTTTCAACGACTGCGAATGTCAAAAGAGAATCCGGCTCTAAATTTTTACGGCTCCTTTAGTTACCTTGAGTTTGGGCTGTAGCTGGGTTTGGATCTAGGCTTCTAGGCGAATCTTTGGTTAGGCCTGGTTTGGGCTTGGGTGGTTATTTTTAGGGCTAAATACTACTTAATACCCTGTGGTTTGAGTCTAAAATCAATTCAGTCCATGAACTTCTAATTTAATCAAAAACACCCCTGCACTTTTAATTTTGATCTAATAGGTCCAATCCGTTCGTCTTCCGTTAAGTGAGTTAGTTAACTTACTGACGTGACTCATGTAGGGCCATGTGTTAAGGTGGCATGCACAGTCAGCTTAGGAGTGGGTCCCACTATTAGAAATCTATAAACAAATAAACTAATCATAACTTGAACAAACAATCTTTTACATACAAGTCACACAACAAACCACCACACTAGCCTCAAAATTATAAATTTTACTCAAATTTTACATTTATACTATATTCCTTATAATATCAAATGAAAAAATTTATTTTATGATATTCGGTTGACCTTAGTTTTTATAATACTCTATCCATTGGATAGACTCAAGTACTTCAAAATTTTCATCATTAAATTTTTTATTTTGTTTTGTTTCAAAGTACTTTTGATGAAGATGAATTGAATACTTGAGTTTTGGTTGAGCCGAAAACAAACCCAAGTTAATAAATATTTTATCTATTGCTAAAAAATAAAATATCTTCCTTTCAAAATTTTTTTTTTTTTTTATTTGAAAATATTTTATTTCTCATAAAATAAAAAATGGTTAATGAATTTTTGTTTGAAATTTTAAGAGATATAATTTGACAAAGAGAAAATTCAAGGGACATGGTATAAATATAAATTGAGGATAATTTATAACACTGCAAAGTTAGCATGGTGGTTTGTCGTGCGAGTTGCATTCTAAATGTCATGAATTCGAGCAATGGTTGGGCCATTTGTTAGAAAACTTTATTTATGATAGATTTCTAATTGCGGGACGCACTCATTCAATCACAAGGTGACATGTAATCAAAGAAGAGCCCACCAAGTTCATGTCACCTCATCGTCATGTCATAAAATATGAGCCCCACATGAGCCACATCAGCAAGTTAACGCACTAACTTAATTGAAGACTAACAGATTGGACCTATTAGATCAAAATTGAAAGTACATGGTGTTTTTGATGAAATTAAAAGTCCAGGGACTAAATTAATTTTAGACCCAAACCACAGGGTAGTAATCAGTATTTAGCCCTTATTTTGATTTGTTTACTATTTTGGATAGATGGCTACTTTGGTGAAAGATTGGGTTCTATTTAGAGTGTTTTTTACGTCGAAGATGTTGGGACGATCACATCACCGGTTACATCACCTGTTAATTTCCTGACAGTATCCTAGATGCAAAATCTTTGATGAGATTCTTGGAAGTTGTTAACTTTGCGAGAGATTTTATCCCTCAATTCAGTGGACTCACTACACTTCTCTCTCCAAAGATAAGTTCAAAGAAGAAATGGTCTTTCACAATAGTTGACAGTAACACTGTTAGAAAGATTAAAGAATTAACGAAGAACCTGCCTCCTTTGTAGTTACCTAAAGAAGGTGACCTGATCACTTTGCAGACTGATGCAAATGATTATTACTGGGCAGGAGTTCTAGCTATAACTCCAGATACAAATCATGAAAAGATTTGTAAATTCCTATCTGGAAAATTTAATTCCGCGAAATCAAATTATTCAACAGGTGACAAAGAAGTTCTTGCTCTAATCAAATCCATTAAAGGTACATAAGCATTCTTAGGGAATAAGTTTTTAGTCAGAACTGGTAACAAAAGAATTAAAAACTTCAAAAATTACAAGTTGGCTGATGTTCCTGATAGATGAAGAGTTCTTCGATGGCAGATGCTATTAACTCAATATGAATATGACATTGAAATGGTTGCAGGTTATAAAAATTATTTGCCTGACTCTCTTACAAGAGAAATGGTCATGTTCAACAGAGAAGAAAGACGCAATCCGCGAAGCAAAGACCAGAACCTAAAGAAAAAAATCTTTTGGGAAAGATACAAGATGGGTAATAAAATCATAGGACCTTTGCATGACAGACCAGGCTATCAGTTCATAGTATTATCATATGGTAGATTAGAAACGAACTGTGGCTGTCTTCAGATACAAATCATGAAAAGATTTGTAAACTCCTTTCTGAAAAATTTAATTTTGCGAAATTAAATTATTCAACAGAGACAAAGAAGTCCTTACTCTAATCAAATCCATTAAGGGTGCATAAGCATTCTTTGGGAATGAGTTTTTATTCAGACCTGATAACAAAAGAGTTAAAAATTTCAAAAATTAAAAGTTAACTGATTCTGCTGATAGAGGAAGAGTTCTTCGATGGCAGATATTTCTAATTTTTTTTTTTCCTTTCTTCTATGTATTTTCTCTCTCTTTTGCTTCACTTTGCCTTTCTCTCATATATCCAAAGCCTAAAACCAAATCGATCCAACAACTTCTCAATCCTCCTCCATCCTCCGTTAAGGCCGACATTAAGGCCACCGTACTTCTCAATTCATAATCCTTCTTTTGCCTCAATCTTCAACACTAGTCGTCTGCAAGTAATTCCGGCGAGCCTCCCTCAACGACTCGTCGTGCTTCTTCTTCCTTGTCTCTCTCCCCACTCTCCTCTCCTCTCCTCCTCCTTCTTCTGACTTCTGAGCCTTCATTGCCCTATCAATCATCTCTCTCTCATTCCTCATTCTTCAATAAACTCATCCCTCACCTGCCTCAGCTCCGTCGCCCTCTCGCCCTCTTTATTCGTCGGCTTCCTCATCCTCGAAATTCATCCCACCACCGCTGGCATTCTGGCCAGGAAACTCAAGTATGGAAGAGGCACCTCCGCTGACTTCAACAACGACATGTAGGACCAGCTTGGTCTTCTGCCGCAATTCGATCCGTGGAGGCTTAATTACATGCTTGAGCTTTGATTCCCTGTTCAATTCGAGAAGCTGAGTGTAGGGGATGTGGTTCGAGACGACGGGGAGTCCTTGGGACCAGGATTTGAGCTCCTAGGGAGATAATAAAGCTTCAGATTTTCTGGGGCTGGTTGTACTCTTTTTCCTTCGACCAAAGTATTTTCTCCCACTGGGTTTTTGTTAACTGGCAAGGTTTTAATGAGGCAACAATAAGGTCATCCAATACCAAAATTAATTGGTAGACATCCAAGGAGGAGTGTTGTAAGTACTACAATTATGTGGCTGTCCACGTATTATTTTGGGTCGACATGTAATATACTCATTAATTAGAGTCCATTATGTACATTAAGGAAACTTGAGATTGATCACCAAGAAACCCTAAGCGTGGTCATCAAGTAACTTTGGGAGTGATCACCAAGTTACCGTGTGAGTGATCACCAACTTAGTGTGATCATCAAATAACTTTATCCTTATTTAAAGAGAACTAATGAGAATGAGAAGATACACCTCTTTCCCACATCTATTCTTCTCTCTTCATATTCCTTACTATCTAGCGAGCAAGTTAATTATCTCATTTTATAATAATTGTCTCTTTCAAAAAGGAAGAAAATGGGCCTGAAAACCCAAGAAACTGACCAGGAAAATCGAGTAGGTGCAATTCGGTCTCAGCCAACTATGTACACCATTTGAGCCACACCCGAAATTATGGTCTGGATTCGAGTTCATCAAATTTTTAGCAAGACCCGACCCTTGCCCAGCCCTATCTATAACTATATAATAACCAAATGTGATGTCAGTATTATTTTTTATTAAGTAGAAATGATAATCTTATTGATCAATAGTAACCTTAATAAAAGAAGTTTCTCATACATAAGATTACGTACACTTGCATACGCTTAAAGGATCAGGAACACTACATAATTATAGAGAGTTACAAAGCAAAAGTAAAATACTTATAATACTGACAGTACATTTTTTTGAGGTAAGTGTGGATTTCATTAACGCATGCCAAGATGGCCATTACATATCCTTCTGCTGCCTTCAACTAGACAGATCAAGAAGTTGTAGAAAGAGAACTACTGTGATACATAGAGATAGACCACCTATATTCGAACTAACCGCTCACTTATTTAAAAGTGAGCCTATAAACTAGGGAAAAGATAGACATAGCAAATAGGCTCCTACCACAACCATCTATATTTTTTCTTTGCCCTTCAAGCTAGGGCTTGGGGGCTTACCTGAGTACTGAACCGTTAAGACCTCATCAGCAGAGACCTTCTTCGACTTTGGGGTTTTATTCTTGGACCCCAAAGGCCTTCCTCTCTTCTTTTTTGTATCCAATACTTCAAGAACTGGCTTTGGCATCATGACCTCAGCCGGCACTAGCATGCCACCAGGGGTTTCCACAAGACCCAAAGATTTCGCACTGAATTTAGAAGAGAATTCAGGCAGCTTTACTTTTTTTGCAGAGGCCACAGGACTGGTCTTGCCCTCAAGCAGGTCGGACATCAAAACTTGTAATTTTTTTGGGGAGGGAAAAGATCTACCCCATTTAGCTTGGCCCTCCACCTCTACCGGTACAAGAGCAAGGGAGTCCTCGTCTCTAACTGTCCTTGCCTCAACATTTTTGATGATCACCGACCTCCTTGGCTTGCCGGACTCTACTCCGCCAAATAGTGCACGCCCCACAGGTGGGAGAATGGGGTTGGTGATGCCTTGAAACCTGAATGTTCTTCCTTGAACTGAGGACCATGTAAACCTAGAAAGTGAGTAGTAAGATCCAGCTTTCTAGCGACCGGTTACTCAACCGGTTTGACAGCAGATGGCAAAATATCCGGATTGCAGGGGCCTTGTTCATGGAACACACGATCACAGATATCACACTTGCCCACTAATTTTTCAAATAGAAAGTGTACCTCCTGCTCAACTCCTTTAGCAAACTTTAGGGTTTTCTTTTGAAAGAAAGGTTTCAAGATGGAATGGGACACACGAACCCGAATCTCCCCCTTAGCATCAAACAATTTGCCATCAATGTCCAAGTACTTTCCAGCCACCGAGGCAACATTGGCAATGGTATTCCGCTGTTCATACGCCGGCGGCATGTTGGTTATGCGAACCCAAAAGAAAAGGTCCAGCATCAGCACCGATTGCAACGGTGCAAACCCATCATACGGCTGTAGGACGACAAGGGAACAGTTAAAGCTCCACGGCCCTCCCATCATAACCTTCCTGGAGTCGCTTCGAAGATCAAAGGAGAACAGATACCGATCTGGGGTCCTCTGCTGAACACTAAAACCTTGATTTAGTACCCATACACGCCGGAAATGGCGCCTCAGATCCACGGCCTTCGTCGGTTTCTTGGTGAGAGGCCAGGCGAGGAGGTAGGACTGAGAGGTGCGCTGCGCTCCTCCTTCTGACATGCCAGAGATGTCCACGACATCATTACCCGCAATAGCAAGTGACGCAGCAAAACTTCTGGTCATCGAGTCAATGGTAGACATGCTAAGCAGTGATTCCGGTTGAAATCCGGTTGGTTTAGTTGCAGAAAAACGTCGACACAGAGGCCGGAATGGGTACTAGGGTTTCTAGGTTTGCACGGCTACGAGAGCCTTTAGGGTTTTATCTACTGACATAATAGTCTGTGTACCAGTGTAGCCTAAATTTAATACTGACAGTACATTTGGTTAATATATAGTTATATACAAGCAGCCATCATAGTCCCTAGGCTCAGAAACAACACCAAAGCCTAGTCTTAAAGTTCAAGAAGAAACCATAACCATGCAGCCTTTGACCAATAGATTTTGTCATCGTTAATGTACCAGGAATCTGGAAGCAATCTTTGCCGTCAACGCCAACATTAAGGTAATGGAACCATGAACCAATCTAAGGCTTAAGGTCACCAAAAACCAATGAATTAGCAAGAGGATTCATGGTTGAACCATAAGAAAGAGATCCTGATCCTAGTCTCGCCACTATGCGGTTACTTAGGTGTAAAAATGCCTCACTAAGTTCACCCGTGCTGGTAAAGAACAAAAGGAGAAAGATCCAAAGAAGAAGACCCATGACAGAATGAGAAAACGATGGGAAGAGAAAGTAAAAGTCACACCGATATCGTTGATGAAATGTATGAGAGTACCTAAAGCAACCACGGCGGCTACTATGGTTTAGGTAAAAGTTGGGGATGTAAAAGTTTGTCTTTGATTTTCGCGAATAGAAAAAATAGGGAAATGATACTCCTTGAGTCCTTGCTTCTCTTCTTAGTAACTTAAATCGTGTCTTTTTGTAAGAATTTTAACCAAAAATGAAAGGAATTTAGATTGCAAATTAGGGAGTTTGAATTTCATTCTCCGAAACACATCCTCTGCAACTTTCTATCTTAATATCTGTATGTAATCATTTTCTTAATTTCTTTATGTCCAAACTGGTTCGGAAGGGAGCAAGCTCCCCCATGATATACCTTCCAAAAAGTCATTTGTAAAATTTGAGACTTTTTTTTAGTAGAAACGATAACTTTATTTATCAATATATAGTAGCATTATAAAGAGACTTGCCACATGATGGCTTGTAAATATAAGCCTCCTACGCATAACGTTATACTTACATACGCTTGTTCTCTCATAAATACATAAATTTATAGAGTACAAAGCAAAATAAAAATCAGAACTCCATACTCCAATTTAACTGTGTAGTCATCATGACTACGTCAAAACTAATGAATGAGTTTTCTTATTCAGTTTATCAAGTCGAGCTTGCTGCCATATTCAACACCCTAATTGTTGATTTTCTGCCTTTAGAGAATGAATATATGCCTCCTAGCAGTAGGCCCATAATGTCAAATAAAATAAAGCTACAAGAGCTTTCCAACTATGTTGTCACCGGAAAATAAATCTCATGATACTAATTGTCATCATGCCACTAAGAGGCTGCGTCAAGTTGAAACTTATTAAAGGCTTTAATAACCAAACTTGTAAATAGACAACCAAATTAAAAGGATAGCAGCCCAGTTGGGGCCCAATGACATAGTCCAAACCCAAGTTTCAGCAAGTTTCTCTATATTCAAAAAAATTAATTGAATTTATCTCCGTAATTAAAATTTCAAACCACTCATTTTTCACTATTCTTTTTTTTAATTTAAAGAAATGAAGCTTCTATTCAGACCTCCAAACTAGCATATAGACCTCTCTAGTTTTTTGTAATTTTCAAAATCCTATTTTGTCCTTCAGGAAAAAAAAAACTGATAAAAGTTGATTTTTTTTTTTGGAATAAGAATCCATGAAATTAACGAGAAACAAAAATAGTTAGAGAAACCGGTTTAGATATTTTAGAGAGTTTAGGAAGACGGGATGTCGGCGGGGGTGGGGATGTCGGCGATGTTGAGGTTGTTGGCGGCGGCAATAAGGGAGGGAGATGAGTTGAGTAGAGGAAGCCAAGGACTACGACACCAAAGGAAGCAAGTTTCATGCGGTATTAAGCCGGAGACCCACCATAGCTCCACTTCCAAGAGACCCAGCACACTAAAGCAACTGTTCGTTAGGTTACCATCAGCAACAACATCTTCATCTTAATTATCTAACAGAACAATTGAATGGACCACTTAGCAATCAACGCCAGTGGGTCAAATGGGTGGTTGACCCATCTATTTGATTCTTAACTCAGTCCGCTCAAGTTTCAAACTTCTCACATTGCATGCAAGTGGAATGTTTTAGAATAATTGATCATGAAACTCTATTGCGAGAGAATTGGTTTCCCTCACTAATAGACTCTGGAAACGATTTCTAATTGCAGTAAGATATTGATGATATTATCTTCTCTTACGGCATTAATTTCAAGTGGGTGCGTTGCCGGATAAAAAAGGGATGGTGCAAAGTGGAAAAAAAAGAAGAAAAAAAAGGGGTGTACACAGAAGAACTAACCAGGGCAAAATTGAAAATTGTGGAGAAAAAAATTCAATAGAGGTCTAAATACCACTTTATGAGATATAAATAGAACCACTCAATATTGCAACACATACGGTCACGTATTAGTATGCTTCCCCAAACGCAAGTGATTTCAGAATATCTGCCCTCTCAGTTGGTGAGAATCATATTATTGGACATTACTATGTCTCGATCACAACCCCTTTCTTCATATGATTGAATGCATGATGGATTATACATTCCAAAAAAGGAGGCCAAAACCTAATCCCGTGGGCATATTAATGGCGAGAGATTATTCAGAGCACCGCCGTGCACTTGCACCAACATAAATGAATGGTTAGATTGCATTAAATACACTTTTTGTTTATTAAAAATAAAGTTGATAATAAATATCAAGGGTTGAGATTATTTTATAAGGGTTGGGTCACTTGCACCGTTGATGCATAGAATAATTTCCAATTAATGGCATATCTATCTAAAATATTTTTCTTTATCTTCTTCTTTTCCTTCGTTGATTGAGACAGCTCGAACATGTAAAATTCTCATACTGTTCTCTCTCTCTCTCTATATATATATATATATATATGCATTTTTGGATATTGACAGGTGTCTGCAACACTCGTCGTGAATGATATGTCTGACCAAAATGGAGGAGCAGTGGTGAACTGGTTACATGTGATATCATATAATAGAGCAACCAAGGAAGGTGATCCGATAGCAATGACCGTTGGAGAAGTTGGCACAGTCCAAATGTAACTAGGACTATTAATGCTTCTGTCACCCCAACTGTACCTCAACAATACTCCATTAATGCCTCCGCCATCTTCAAATTTTATTCAGAACTTTATTTTAACCAAAACCCAAAACCGTAGCTTTATTTTTCTCACCCTCATTGCACTTCTAGTGAGGAGGAAAATTACAATGCCGACTCTGCTCTTGTAGTTTCCGCTCTCAAGGTTGGTGAATTTTGACTTGTCTGTTTTCTTAATTCGGTATCCTACCCTTTTACAGGTGTTTCTGCAAGCTGTTTAGTTGGGTAAGATTGGATGAACAACCTAAGACGGAGATAACAAAGATTTATGCTGTTTCCATATTTGGGTTTTCTTGTTTTGGCATTTTCTCTTTGGAACTCATAAAGTAAAGATAGCGAGATCACTTGTGACTTGGCATAAAATCCTTTTCGTGTTTGTTTCAGTTTCTGCTGCATTTGGGTAGGAAAAAAGGAAATCTTGACTGCTGGGTCTGAAAATCGGAGTGATCAAGGTGCTATTTATTTTGGAAGAAAGAGATTACAAATTTGAAGCAAAAGTGTGCATTGGGTTGTTGTTGAAATCTTGATTTGTTGATAAATTTTTCAGCATCAATTGGAGGTGCAATTGGGATTAAACAACTTTTATAGAGAAATTTCATTTTTCTTTGTAATTGTTGTTGGTAGTGATTTACTTCAATAGTGAAGATGGTGGGGAGCATTGAGGCTGCGAATGGAAGTTTGCACTCAAATGGGTCTGTTCAGAATTTCAATGGTTTGGAAGAGAAGCTTGATGAGCTGCGGCGCATTGTAGGCAAGGCTGATGGTGATCCATTGAGAATTGTTGGTGTTGGGGCAGGTGCTTGGGGTAGTGTTTTTGCAGCTGTTTTGCAAGATAGCTATGGTCAGTTTCGAGACAAGATTCAAATAAGGATATGGAGAAGAGCAGGAAGGGCTGTGGATAGAGTCACCGCTGAACATCTTTTTGAAGTGATCAATTCAAGGGAGGATGTGTTGAGGAGGCTGATCAGGCGCTGCGCGTATTTGAAATATGTGGAGGCAAGGCTAGGGGACCGGACACTTTATGCAGATGAGATTTTGAAAGATGGGTTTTGTTTGAACATGATTGATACACCACTTTGTCATTTGAAGGTGGTGACCAATTTGCAGGAGGCTGTCTGGGATGCCGATATCGTGGTAAACGGCTTGCCTTCAACTGAAACAAAAGTGGTGTTTGAAGAGATTAGTAATTATTGGAAGGAAAGAATCACAGATCCCATTATCATCTCTTTGGCCAAAGGTATTGAGGCTGCACTCAAGCCTCTTCCACATATTATAACTCCCACGCAGATTATTTACCGCGCAAGTATGTTTCTCTCCTCTTTTAAATACAATTTTTAGTTCTAGCATGTATGCATTAACTTAATTCTTATAGGTAAAGGTTTACAGATACTTTTATTGTAAGGTGGAAAAAAAAAAGGAAGGACTGATAGGAAGAATTGGTTGAAATATACTTTAAAAATTGCTTACTTGAAGCTTACAATATAAAACTTTAAGCATAGATCTTCTATTCATTGAAAGCAATAATAGAGGTAGAATTGGTTGATGACAAGTGATGAATGTTTCGGGAGTGGAAGAAGACTGCAGAATTTTTAGTTTAGGCTCTACTAGATATGTTTTTTTTTTTCATTTTTCTAAGGTAGTCATACAGAAACATTTTCTGATCCTTCATGTTTGTTTGCAATGGTATTTCTGTGGAAAAAAGTTTCTGGATACTGATCTCTGTTATGAATGTTTGCACAAAAGAAAGATGGGTAAACTTTTGAAGTCTTGGTCAGATCACAATCAAGAAAATCTAATCTATAGAGTTTCCACAATGTCTACCAAACAGCAGGAAAATATTCTTAGAGATTTTTTCTGCTGCAAAACAGCCTTAAACAAAAAAATTGAGTTTGCCAGAGAATCAGTGATATAAACTCAAGTTCTTCTTTGTCATTTTTGCATGACGACGTGAATGGCTTCGTTTTTTATTTCTTTAACCCCACCTCCACCCTTGATCTCGAACACATGACCTCCGAAGTTCTTCTTAGGGCACTTATGCATGAAGTGAACGGCTTCTTTCTTCTTCTTGTTTTTTTTTTTTTTTTTTTTTTTTTGAATAATAAGTGAATGGCTTCTTAAACACCTTAAATCTTGAATGTTAATGTACATATTGCTTTGACAGAATTAATGTAGTGCGAGCAAGTTATGCATTATTATCATAGTCCTTTGAATTCCAAATGAGTGAATGACATAAACTGAATCATAGCTCATATAAAACCTTAGGTCACATGCAATCTTGGCCACATTGGGATTAAACTTCTCATGATTGCAATTTTCAACTCAACATTGCTTGGAAGTTGGATGTTGCAGTACACTGCTATCTTGCTCTTTTCTGTTAATATTTCTATTTCCACTTCATTATTCCCCTTCGTTCTCTAAAATTTTAGCTTATATGTCTGGCAGCTGGAATCCCTCTGGAGAACATACTTTATCTGGGTGGACCAAATATTGCCTCGGAGATTTACAACAAGGAATATGCAAATGCTCGAATTTGTGGAGCTGAGAAGTGGAGAAAACCTCTGGCCAAGTTTTTAAGGCAACCCCATTTTATTGTCTGGGACAATAGCGACCTTGTTACGCATGAAGTCATGGGTGGTTTAAAGAATGTATATGCCATTGGAGCAGGTAATTCTCTGTTTCATCATGATCATTATAGGGAGGAGATACACAATACCTGGACAATAGATCTTCCTACATCTAAAATCTAATAAAAAGAAATGACTTTTAGGTGTCTTAGGATTAAATGGCCTACAAGCAATTTATGGTGTCAATCATGTTAGTGATTTACAAAAGGAGGAAACTTGATTTATATACCAACGACATTCTTATAGACTGCATATGTTATAGTTGTATTCAGATGACAGACTACCAACAGGAGCAAAATTCATTTGTGGTAAGAGAGAATTGATTTCATTAAAATCACAGGTTATCCTGAATGAGACCTGACATTACTGGTTTAAATGGCATAAATACAAGGCTCTTCCTACAGAAACAAACATGGAACTCCTTGGATATTGCTGGTGACAAAAATTGGTTCAACAAGTTTGTGTGCTTTACCCTTCTGACTTGTGTTTGGTTTGTGAGTTCACTAATAATAAAGAATTTTAGGTGATAGCCATAAAAAAGAGAGCCCCTTTTTGGAGTGGGAAAGTTGAGAACCCTTTCCTTTTTCCAATGTGGAATATGTGGGGTAGCTTGACCAACATATAGCAGGAACAGATACTATAAGTCTATAACAAAGTAACAATAGTTGGTCCATGTCCTTGTAGAAGCTTCTAGGAATTGTGGTGACCCAATAAGTTATTGCAATTACGTGGATCTTCTGATCGCAACTTATAATCGTCTTTCATTGAATTCTCGCAGGGATGGTAGCAGCCCTCACAAAGGAGAGTGCTACCAGCAAGTCTGTATACTTTGCGCATTGTACGTCGGAGATGATATTTATTACTCATTTGCTGGCTGAAGAGCCTGAGAAGCTTGCAGGGCCTTTGCTGGCTGACACATATGTTACCTTACTGAAAGGAAGAAATGCGTGGTATGGGCAAATGTTAGCCAAAGGTGAAATCAACCGGGATATGGGTGAGAACATCAGTGGAAAAGGAATGATTCAGGTATATATCGATAGTAATTTACAGTATCCCTTAAAAAGAAATAAGATTTATTAATTTCAAGTTACACCATGCTTTGAAGTAATGTACTAATGGAAAAGTGTATGCAACAAAGGAACAAATGAATACTATCAAAGCTTGTAGAAGAGGGAATTAAAATTCAGATGAGGCATATCTGTTTTTAAAGATTGCACATATATTTCATTATATTGAAGTATAAGAGGATTGTTGAAAAATGTAATTACTCTATATGAGCATTCTGGAAAATCTGGGATTCCTGAAATTTTGCCCCATGTCAATCTGTGGAGGACCTGAAAAGCCAAATGTCTTTTCAATGATTTGTCAATAGTTTCATGTTCTTCTAACTTCCAGTTTACTGACCAAAACTGCCCTGAGTGGGTGTATCCTCTGCTTCTAGGGTGTCTCTGCAGTCCAAGCATTTTATGAACTTCTCAGTCAATCGAGCCTGAATGTGTTGCATCCTGAAGAAAACAAGCCTGTTGCTCCAGTAGAGCTCTGCCCCATCTTGAAGACACTATATAAAATATTGATAACAAGGTTTCTCCAACTCTCAAATTTAGAGGAGTAATTCTGATTTCTTGTGAGCTACTTCATTTCCATGTCCTTATCACTGAAATTAATACTTTGCTATATATGCGTATTGTTTGATGTCCAGGGAGCAATCGTCACAAGCTATTCTTCAAGCATTGAGGGATGAGAATTTAAATGATCCAAGGGAACGCATTGAGATTGCGCAGAGCCATGTCTTCTATAGGCCTTCACTTCTGGGGCAGCCTCTGAATAATTTGAAAGTGCAAGAGAAAGTGGTAACATAACTCTGGAAGCATCAAGTAATGGCATTCTTGGACTGCATTGGCGAAAATTAAATAAGCACGCTGCTCTTGAAGTTTATGTTTAATATAACAATATATACATGAATTGGATATTTTTAGCTTATGCTTCATATGATAGGTATAATCTGTATATATGAGTTAATGTAATGTAAGTTCTGCTGAAACAAGGTTTCCCTGAGTTTGTCAATTGCAAAGTTTTACTGATATTCAAGTACTCAAGCACATTATAGAAAGGCATGTGGCACTGAAATACACTAGATTTTAGGATTTCCAGCTAGATTTCTTTCCTATTGGGGGTTGGTGAATAAGGGATATTCTGGAAAATGTAAAGAATGGAGGCTGTTTGACAAAGAAATTATGAAACAAAAAAAAAGAACGATAGAAGATGCAAGTCGAAAATGGAGAAAACCATGGCTTTGTTTGTTGCAAGTTTTGAATATTGTTAAGGTATTCCTAATCATGATTTATCATCTAAGAACCTTGGTTTAGGTTTGATGAATTTAGTTTGTCTATTGATTTGATCAAGTTAGTTAAAGTCTAAACATTTAATGGTTGATTTACTGAAATGTGATAGAAATGTGGGTCTCAGAACCGATTGATTAGAAAGTCCACATTTTAAAAGTCCTCATTAGAATCTCTCTTGTAAATATGATATCCTTGGTTTTGATTTCATAATTCGTGTCTGTGTAACCAAAAGTATTGATGCGAAATGCTATACAAGACGTCTTGTATAGCACTCGATTCCTCTTTCAGTTTTATAAGGGGAGAAACAGCAAGAGCTCGTGAATGGCATTAACTGTATGTCCACGTCTTATAGGCAAAATAAACTTGTAGAATTAGTTGGAAGCTATTTATCTCAACTGTCTCTCATGTTCCTGCAAATCATTGACGAATTACATCTTGCACAATAGTAAGTTCATGGGACAGGAAATACCTCACCATCAAAGCTCATGAATCCAATGTAAGTCAAAGCTATTACTAATATCATTTATTGAATCAGAAGCATATTCATCATCTGTTTAACATAACGCAATTATCCTTTATTTGGTATTTTGTTTTTGTTCTTCTTTCTGGACAACTTCGTTTGATTTGCTTGTTGTCATGGAATACACTTGAGTTTGTGAGTTATATGCTCGAGGTGATTTCCAGTGCCATGGTTGTCATGCATGATGATGATAAAATAAAACATCACAAGCTGTTATGAAATTCTTCAGTATTCATTTGTATTATAATATGATTAATATCATAAGCTCAGTACATGCCTGCCAGCTTTTGTCTTGGTCCCTGACAGTTTTAATCCGTTACATATACTTATCAATAGTATCGGTACCCTTTTTAGTATTCTGCATCTGATCAAAAGCATTGTATTCCAGAAGTTTACCATATCTCTCATCAAGCGAAAACCAGACCTCTTTTGATGTTTTACTTCCAACAATGAATGATAGAGCATCATATGACAAAGTAGCAGCTAGTAGAGTAAATAAAGCAGAGTCATTCTTCCTCCACTCCTTAAACTCTTGTGCTAGTTCAGGATTAATACCAGCCTCTGGTTTACTTTCGTATTGTGAAGGACAAGGCATAGACCCATCAGTATATCCCATTAGGTCACACCCTACCAGCATTTTCTCCAACAGAATTCTCCAAGTTAAACAATTGGAGTCATCTAAACGTGCTGTGATTACATTACTGAAGTTGAAGAGTAAGCTATTCATTGTTTTCATTCATGATTCTAGGTCCCAAATACTGAAAAATGCGACTCCTTTTGTAAGAACAACTTCACCAAAGACAAAGAACAACTCAAACCATTATCTGGCACTAATTTTGTTGACTATTAACTTGCCAGTAGACGTCCAGTTTCAACAAACACCAAAGAAACTAATAAGATTCCCAACAATCTTGAACAGAGCCACCAAACTAAACACTGATCTTGGTTATAAATATCAGCTCTCCACACTAAAAGTCTAAACTTGGAAAATCCAAAAGTTCAAATTGATCCCATAGTCAGAGAAATTGTTTGCTTGACGTATACAATTTTATTTGCAGTCTAGCTTGAAGCATATTGAAATGGTTTCTCGGGCTTACGGAAGATTACTCTCTCCCTATTGCTACTTGATTACTTTTTTTGTATGTCCTAGCTTGTTCAGTTTGTTCTTCTGGTTCTGGATCAGCTAAAGCTCTATCCTGAATTCCTGATATGAAATAATTTCTTGTCGAGATACAGTTTTATATATAGTTTACTTTTACAGTTGAACATACATAATTCCAGACTATAATCTCTGTTAGTGCAATGTTTATTTTGATTGGCATTTCCTAAGCGCAACAACCAAGAGTCATCGTTTCTTGTAATAGCTTTCTACTCTTGGATCCTTGAAAGAATGGAATGCTTCAAGCTTCATGTACCACTCTCATCAATCAGGTATGTCTTGCATACATGTGCATGCTTGTCAAGAGGTTTGGACTGAACTTGTCTTTAAATCCTATTGTAGGATGCGAAAATCTTTTCAATCCTAATGCATTGATATGCGAATTTTCAGATGGTTTTATCCAAAGCATTCAAACGTTCTTAAATTGGTTTATGAGCTTTTCTAAATGATGATTCTATTTTAATCCATGCTTTTTAAAAGACGTTATGAAGCCCATGTACATCAGAAACCCTAGCTCGTCCTCTCCTATATATATATTTCTCTTAGGGTTGTTCAAGTGGTGGAATATATCAGAATATTTGGTCGTTGCCTTCTTGAGAGTTTTCTGCCTTTATCTTCAGAAAGCATTAAGCTAAAGTTTCATGTGAGAATTCTTCATAAGCTGTTCCTTGTTTAGCTTTTGAAGGATTATCAAATCCCAAGCTTTTTCTGTCAAAAAAGTTTTCTGGTTTTATGCTTCATGTGTGTTGGTAGTTCATGCATGATTTGTGCCTTGAGGTGATTGACAACCGAGGTAAGAGTTGTGCCATCTCAAGATTGACAAAGGAGAACAAGGTCGCTGATTTGGAAGTAGCAAAGACGAGGAGACACCGCTGCCCACTAGATTGGTTCTAGTAGATGAGTTGTGTAAGATCTTTATGTACTTTCATATTCATATAGTGAATTGTTCACCGGCATAGTGCCCGCAGTTGTTTACCTCTTTGGAGGGTTTTACTGCGTCAACAGATCTTGTGTTATGTGTGATGAGTTTACTTTGAATGGTTTGGTTAATTGAGTAAAGCATAACATCGTCAGACTTATTGAGATTGATCTGCAGTTTCGATTAGGATTCAAGTTATACTGCACTCCTATATTAGGATGCGAACAGGCCTGCACTCCTAAGACTAATTCCTAAATTTGTTGACATATTGATCAGTTGCATTAGTTGGGAAACACACATATCCATTCTGTAATTGCAGTCTCTTCATTAGCGAGCTTAGTATATAGTACATATAAGTTCATTTACAGAATCAGCTCTTTCACGGCTTTACGAGTTTCCACTGTCATCTCTTATATATCTCCAATGAATATGCAGTACGCACTACTACAGAAAACTAATCAGACGGCACTAGTTATACAACCTTGATGTTTAATCAGTTGTATGAATGATTTTTACTAAATAAGACGACAGTTATATCTTGTAGCCGTTGCATGACTGTGAAACAATTTGAGCCCTCAATTTTGATGCCATAAAATTGGCCTGTGCAATAGAAAACACAACAGATTTTCTGTTAACGTTGTTGGAATGAATTGCAAACTTTCAATTGGTAGCACCAAATTTCCCCTTGAGTTTGTGCAAGCACTTTCATTGGTACAACAAAATCACTTGGAGCTGTAGTGTGACCTAATGCAAGTGTCGTGAGAAGAAAAATTCCTCCAAAACGCCATACTTCTCACCAATTTTCGACCTCCTCAAGCACTCAAGCCGGAAAACTCAAAATAAAATAGGCCTATAGTTACGACAAGTTTATTCTATGCCGTTGTTTGAGGGCTGTTAAATTAGGACAAGTATAAAGCCCATTATTTCCTCCACCAACTCACTCAAAATAAAATAGGCCTATAGCTACGATATATAGGATTGCAAAAACCAGAAGTTTGCACTCAATATCTTTAAATAAAGTGGCTGGCAATGCTCAACACGTATCCACTAGATTACACAAATAATATTGGAAAAAGGAACCTCATTTTGTATGTAGGAAACCCTTTGTATGTATAGAAAAAGGCCTTGAGAAAGCCGAAATGACTTGATCCTCAAGGTGCATCTTTTTACAAATATGCAGTGAACAGGTATTTTGAAGGAAAGTTCGCTTCTCTCGATGAACAAAAACTTGGCGTTCAAGCTTAAAATTCTGCTTCGAAACAAAGACACAAACATAAACAAGGCAGGATATCATCAGAGCTTACTGAAGTACAGTGGCAGTGGTATTCATAAACGATTTGAGCTGCCATTTCAAACGGTAAACAAATTAAGAATTATTTTGAGGGTGCAGTAAATAAAAGTTATGTTGTACGTTACAAATATACTTGGGTGCAATGAGGTAGAAACTCACGATTGAAACTTCGCAGGATGGAGATCATCTTTATCTCTATATACTTCAAGTAACACCCCAATATATAACTCAGAAGCTCTATTATCTTCCATACGTTGCTCAATTGGATTATCACTGCAACTAGACATACAATAAGCCTTTAGCGAGCTTCTATAATTGTACATGTGACATCATTTACTGAATTAGCTCCTTCGCTGCTGGATGGGTCTCCACTAGGACTCGTTCTCTTTAGTAAAAATGCGGGTCGTCTTGGTGAAGGAAGAGTTGCATCATTACCTAACATGGAAACAACAGCTGACATGGTTGGCCGGTCAGTTGCAAATTCTTGCACACACAAGAGCGCGATTTGAATGCATCTTATAACTTCACTAACAAGGTAAGATTCACCTATAGATGAATCAATGACTTCCACAGCTCTACCTTCTTTCCACAACTCCCAAACCTGAAAGTTGTTTAAACATCATCAAGTAAGCATGATAAGTAGGGAGTATATTATGATAGTCATTGTTTGCAAATAGCTAGACTTGCATCCTTACATGTCTAACCAAATTTGAATTAGGATACTCCTCATGGTAATAACCAGCATTCTTTTTGCCAATAATGATTTCCAGCAGTAAAACACCAAAACTATATACATCAGACTTTATTGAAAACAGTCCTTCCATTAAATATTCCGGAGACATATTCACTGCAGAAAATAGAAAGTAAATGTTAAGCTTCATTGAATAGCATTTATATTGGGTAGTCCTTCAGTATCTGTTAAGAGTATGATAACACATAGACCACAGATTATTATGACATCTGCTAATTTTGGAGGAAACTTACTATGTTCCAACCACACGATTGGTATTCGCTTCACTTTGACCGCTCTAAATATTCTAGCCATACCAAAATCTGCAATTTTTGGGTTCAAAGAACATTGCTGGCCTTTATATCTCTATGGATAATTCTTAATCTCGAATCTTCGTGAAGATATAATACCCCTCTAGCAATCCGAAAGATAATCTCGAAACATTTTGTCCAATTTAAAAGTGCTCGCTTTGTTTCATCCGAATAGAGTAAGAATTGTAAAGTAACTAACTATTGCTTGCTTGAAGTTACAAAGAATAATTGTGTATATATATATAATATTAATCCAGAGCGAGGCCTCGCTTTGAAATTAAAATGTGAGGTTAGAGTTTAGGGTCACTTTTCGGTCTCATATCATACATCTCGACCATTCAGTTTTTAGGTACTAATGTATAGATCATCTCTGCAAAATTTCAGCTCAGTTGATGATCTTTAAGGTATCTAACTCGTTTAAACCAATGGATGAACTGAATTTATCCAACCTAAACCGTACTAACTTTAAGGCAGTTATTAATGCTTTAACGACCATCAATTTGGCTGAAATTTTTAGGGGTTTAAGGTTTAGGGCTGAAATATAATCAAAATTGCAACATAAAGTTTCTCAAAGCTTATACAATTAACAAGGGCCAGAAGTTTCTCAGAGTTATACAATGATATGTAGAAATATTATAATACATTATCAGCACGCTTTTCTCATATGTACTAATCAACCATATCTCCTTCATATAGATATCCACTTGAAACTTAACGAGAGTATAATGTATTATACTTGGAGAAGATTTTTGCTATCTCATATAGCACACTGATCAAAGACTATAATGTACGTACTATCAAAAGATTTTTGCCATTAAGGTGATGTCTTGATGAGACTATTTATCAATATTTATCAGCGTGCTGATAACATATTATAGTTTCTCGCACTAAGTGCTTTCCAATATGGTTGGAGAAGATTTTTGCTATCTCATACATATTGTGTCAAATTTCTACAGTATATATATTGAGGCATATAATGTCATGAACCAGAAGTTCATTGAACCAAATACACTAATTTGGCATGATCGGTTATGTCATCTTTTATCTACCATGTTGCATGGAATCACTTACAAGTTTCGATGATTGCTAACCTTACTCTCAAGCAAATTGTTCATTTACTGCTTTTTTGCCAGTTGTCACTTTAATAAGACAATCCTCCTCTCATGAGAGGAAGAAAGATCGTTCCTAAAGAACGATATGAATTGGTATGAGATATTTATCCATAGTGTCATTTTGATTTTGAGAAATATCTAAACTGGTGAATTGATACAAGAAAGTGACAAAATTATATGTTAAATGCAAAGACATATGCTTGGGTTAACGTCCCTAAAATCAACCATATTAGTACAAACAACCTAGACCCTAATTGATCTGTGCTATGCATGTGTATCCAAGTGACGTTTCTCCTGAAGAGAATATCATTAAACAATATCAGTAGGCCATTAAGAAATGATGTCTTGGTAATATAATAATACATCAATGGTTGATGCTCATGGACTAAATGTTTTTGACCTAAAATTTAGTTTAGGTTCGCCACCAGCCAATGAACGTACATCTTCACTCCAAAGAAAGTGATAGATCTTTGAATGCATCTTTTGCACACATGGTCATAAGAAGACATTTTTCCTGGTGTTAGGAGGAGGAAAGAGTACTATCATTTGAATAACTGCGTGAATTTGTGTGAAATGTATCCACCTGGTCTAAAGTATTAAGCATCCAAAAATCCTTATACTACTGAACTAAATGGTCATTGGTGAAAAACTAGAGTTCGATCAACAAACAGACAAGCGAAGACATTAGAATTTTTGAAAAAAAAAAAATCCATTTACAAATGAGTGAAAAAAAGTTTGAATTTTATATTTAACAAAAAGAAAATGTTAGTCCAAAACAAGTGTGTAGGAAAATATTTGTAGATGTCTTAAACTCCGTTCTCCCAAAATCACATAAATACAGCTTAATACAGTTAAGACATGTGATTAAAATGATTGACATGAATTATTACAGCTTAATATAGCTGTAATGCGTTTTAAGGGAAACTAGCCGTTGGTCATTAAATTAAATATTAATGACTTCCTAATCCCACTTTCCCTAAGCGTCTAGGATTTGTAAAATTAAATTAGTAAACTAAACCAAAAGCGGCTTGCTCTTCACACAACTCAATTACCATTAATAGTTGAAGACCTACTGACTCTAAGACTCATAATCCTCTCCACTTTCATCTTTCTCTGATCGTTTAGGGCTTTCTTTCCTTCATTGCTCTCTGGGGTGTTGGGGTTTCCACTGATTATTGTTCTCTGTGATCGTTCAACAACTAAAGCATGGCTCTCAGGGGTTCCAATTCCAGACTCCCAAGGACAGAAGGATCCGTTTATGCAAGAAGACCTGCTTCCGAAACCGTCTGCAAGTTTTGGGTGATGTGCAGATGCCTCAAGAAAGAGTGTCGGTTCCTACACGCTGACCCGGAACAAAAGACTCTTGCATTAATGGAGGAGAAGGGAAAATCTATGGGGAAAGCATCTGATTCTGTTAATGTTATGGTTGAGAATAGCATCGATACCCATAAAGGGAAAGTGGCCGAAGCAGTCTGCAAGTTCTGGACAGATGGAAAGTGTGTAAGACGCGAAGGGTGCCCTTATTTGCACAGTTGGTTCAGTGGAGATGGCTTTTCTTCCTTGGCAAAACTCCAAGGCCATAATTATGCTTCCGGAGAGAAGTAGCAATCTCTACTCTGCTGCCAAAGATGAAACAGTTAGGGTTTAGGACTGCAATACCGGTCAATGCAGCAAGGTAATCAATCTTGGTGCTGAAGTAGGCTGCTTGATTAGTAAGGGTGCATGGGTTTTCTGTGGTGCTTCCAATCTTGTCAAGGGGTGGAATATTGAGTCCAATGCTGAATTTACCCTAGTTGGACCTGTTGGTAAAATCCATGCCATGGAAGTTGGGAATGATATGGTATTCGCAGGGACAGAGGAAGGTGTTATATGCGTGGAATGGCAAAGCCTGTTTCGATGCTAAAGTGAATCCGTTCACCTTCATCAGGCTCTCAGTGGCCACTAATGATGTGGTTTCTTTAAGGGTTGGAAATATCAGACTCTACTCAGGTTTTGTGGACCATACAATAAGGGAGTGGAATCTTGACACTTTGGAGTGTGCTATGACTCTAAATGGACATTCTGATGCTGTGACGTCTCTTATATGTTGGACTACATATCTGATTTCATGCTCATTAGACCACACGATAAAGGCACGGACTATGTGTAAAGGAGGCATGCAACATTGAAGAAATCTACACTCACACTGAAGAAGACGGTCTTCTTGCTCTCTCTGGAATGTATGATGCTGAAGATAAACCAGTCCTACTTTGCTCATCAAAAGACAATTCTGTCCGCATAGATGATTTGCCATCCTTTGATGAGAAAGGAAGATTATTTGCAAAACGAGAAGTTCGGGCTATTCAAGTGGACCTTAGAGGACTATACTTCATTGGGGACGAAAATGGAGGACTTTCCATGTGGAAGTGGTTGGAACCTGCAGTCAAACAGGAGTCATGATGAGTCTTCATTAGCTCCTGCTTACACTAGTAGTATACATATTCTTTAGCTACACACAATGTAGCAATTTTGTAATTGTTTGTATTTAAATCTTGACAACCATTCAGTTGTTCAATTTTTTGCCGTTCATTGTTTTGTACAGTTAAAGTTTAATATATATCAAAAGTGAATTAGTTCCCACATTTATTAAAATTCAGACTTTGAGACCTCTACTACATACTAAGTTCCTGTTTTTCTGGCCAATAAGTTCTGTATTGTTTCTAGATTTTGATAACAACATAATGGATGCACAAATTTACAAAATTAAACCTTGCATAACATATAAGTTGAAGGAAAATACTTTGTTAGGTTTTTACATTTGCAAGAGAAAAAAATATTTGCAAAGAGAGCTCTCAAAGCAAAAGAGTCTACTCGGAAAAAGCGGCAAGGAAAGAGAGAGAGAGCCTAGAAGATAAAGAACTCCCGACATAAGCAAGTATATCAACAATGCATCAGCCAACTCAAATGATTGTCCTACACAGTTCATTTGTTGCACAATTATAGCAAGTTTTTTTTTTTTGAATTTCTTGTATGGAATTTTGACAGCCATTCAGTTCTTAAAATTAGTCCTGTTGTTTATGGTTCCAGTGTAATGTTAAGAGAAGAGTTCCACCAAGAACAATTAAAGCTATCTATTCATTTTGGCAAAACAAAGGACATCTTCATGGTAAAAGATTTGATTAATCATATGCACAAGGACTTTGACTTTGGAAACCAATATAGAGTGTCCAACTATGCACAAATTATTTTAACTACTTGGCGTTTTATAATCTCCGAAGGGTAAAACTAAAAATTGAAGGAAAAGCAACTGCTTAGATAGAAATTAATAAACTACTGAAGCTTTTGGACCTGTCATCTTAAAATTTGTGATAAGGGCTGTTATAAAGCAGGGTTTGTTAGATCTATAAAAGAAATATACATAATCTACATTCATAATGAATACATGTAAACAGATATTTCTGTGCAAAATAGAACTAGGATAGATACAGCACCAGCAATCCCAGTTTTCCAGAAATATTGAAAATGGAAAATCTCATACTTACTTGAAGAACTTGATTCATTCATTTTGATCTTCTCCTGATTACACCTTTATAATTCTCTTATAAGTGGATGGGACTGTTTATGAATGAGAATAAGGGACGTGTATCAGCAGGGACCAAAACCTGATTATATAGAGTTTAACCATGCATGGCAGTACGTTTCTTCCATCAAGAAATTGTCATGCCATTTCAACTGCAATTTCAAACTTGTCCTAATCAGATTTATCCTAATAACTGTACTCATTTGAATTTGAAATCAAAACAGATTAATGAGGTGGACTAACATGATTTAATTAAGTCTGCAACCTCAATTTTGATAATTGAATTCCATACCAGTAACATATATATGTCTATGTCCAGCTTAATACAATGTCTTGTTCTTAAGACATCTAACAGGGTTGCCAAAAAATGTAAAATTTGATCGCCATGCCTTAGTGCCTTATATTTTGATTCATCTGCCATGTTCACAGAGCATATGTAGAACTCACAACTAATTTAGATATCAAAGTGCTAATTTAGATGTAAGAGTACGTATCATAAAAAGAAACAGATATCAGAAAATGTTCACTCTAATTTAGTGCAACTACATTTCTACTTTCATGATCTACACCAAGAAGCAAGTTTCAAATATACACAACCTATGTATAGAAACAAACTAATCATCAAGCCTTATAGACGCTTGTCAACAAAATTTCAAACTGAGATACTGTACCTTAAGTATTTCTCCCCCCAAAGCTACGTTCTCCAACTCCGGTCTGCACTTACTGTCTGTTGCATTTGGCTGGCCGTGAAGAAAAGTTCAAAAGACTTAGCTCTCCAAATTCAGAGAAGGGTGACATTCCATATATCTTATTCACCATGTGAACTCTAACTTCAATTTAAATGAGTGAAAAAACTTGAACTTCTGCCTTATTTCCACATATATCATGCCCTTAAAAGCAAAACTTATAACTAGGTCACAATTCAATCATAAAAGAAAATATGAGCAGTTTAATCATGTTTCTTTCAAGATGACTCATCATCAAGTCCTAATCTCTTTTGTGATGATAATAGAATATAGTCCTCTATAATGATGTCAACTGGTTGAATAAAATAACAGCTTTACTAGCAATATTGACCTGAAGGAACTCATACAAAAATTATCAAGTACAAACCAGTAAGTAGAAGATTGGCTAAGAGAGAAGCCAAACAATATCAAGATCTAATCACATGGGCCACATATCCTTAAGCAAATGTATTTCATGATTTAATGCCCTGAAACTCATGCCATGAAAGAATTAATTCTAAGTGTGAGATAGTCTATGTTTAACAGATAAAATGGATTAAATCATACATTCATACAACACAATTTAAGTTACTTCAATTCACAAAAAGATAGTTTCATATAACTTGTGCGTTCATTAATTTCAGGATAGAGAAGATTAGTAAAACTGAGATTGATGAAAATACATGATCTTTTCTCTCTTTATCATTCTCCTAAAACTCACATCTCAATTAATGTTTAGTCTATCTACAGGAAAAGTCACATTGAGTCTGTGACATTGCAATGCAAAAGTTTTTCAGTGTTTTTTTTTTTTTTTTTTTTCAAATTTTAGGGAAGAGCTCAGAGTAACCTTATCATGGAAATGGAAGATAAAATTTTAAGTTCGAAAGAGTGTTTTGAAGAAGATAGTATATATCAAAGCCTGGCATCAAAACGAAAATCCTAACCTAAGTACCATATCAGTAACAAATGACTATAGAATTAATCAACAAAACTTACATGACCAAGAAAAACAATATCACATCCATATTGATAAAAAATAGTGCTTACATTTCCTGTCTCCTGCATTCATCCTGAACTTATTGTGCGGTCTACTCGATAAAGATCACCTTTTAAGCCAAGCATATTGGGGTCCATGAGTGAACAGTGAGAAAATACTACAATTAGGGAAAAACAAAATCGGTCAACACACACACTAGTTAAAGAACATCGAAGTATTTAGCATTTAGCACTTGATTAGAATACTTAAACCTAAATATCTGTTGTTTACAGTGATTTGTGAATATAAGGTATATGCCTTTAATTACAAGTAGCATTGCAGTCAACATATGCTCCATACCTGAAGAAATGCAGTCGTCTAGCATTAGAAGAGCAGTAGAAGTTAATGTTAATGACAGATTCCTCTGATGGAACTACGGACCTTGTCAAATAAGATGTCAAAGTGATTCCAGTAACTTGGAGCTGAATTTCATGGTTTCCTTCAATAACCACCATAGGAACTCTCGAGGTTTCAGGCTACATGAGCCTGATCAAGCTTTCATTTTCAAAGAAACAACCAGATTGAAAGCATGTTTCTCTGAAAAGTGCAGCTGGGAAGGCACATGACAGCTAAGAAGGCATATTTCCCACCCGAGTGTTTTTGACTGGTTTGAAATGCTTTCCCAAGCAACCATTGGATTTGGATTAGATATATTTTTGCTAGAACTTCAATAAAATTAAATTTCGATCCTCATAAAGGATGATAAAGAACATTTAACAAATGCTTACTTTAGCAAGAAATTCAACAAGATATTTTAGCAAGCTTATACTATAGCTAATAGCAAAGCTAGATGTCCATGATTCTACATTAGCCCCTATCCTAACATTTACCAGACGAGACGAACAATATTAATGTAGGCATATACCCATCATAGAACAACAAAGGAAATCTTCACCCAGCCTAGATTTAAACAATCTTATGATATAAGTGATTTATATAAACCAAGAATTGAAACAATAAGTGTTAACTTAATTAAGGGCCTCTTCTTTATAAATGCTAACCAAACAGAAACATATTTGCCTAAGAGAATGGTGACCAATTAAGCATAGGTAGTCTTGGTTGTTGGCAACAGTCTCATTTGATGATGAGAGTGACATTCAATTTCAAGCTTCAAAGGCATCAATTCTCTGTAATTCGAAGAGTAAAAACTAAATGCAGAATAGAAAATATAAAAAGTAAGGCAGAGACATTGCTAACGACACTGGTCGTCCTTCAATAGTGGCCGTGATTCAGTATGGGTGAAGGGGTTTTCAGTGGCCGTGATTCAATAATGGTGTGTTTCTCTGCGTCTGAGACATTTCATTTTCTGTTCTTTGGCCCCTTGGCTGTTGGACTCGGTCCAGTTTCGCGGTTTTAGACTCCACAAAAAACAGGTGGTATAAGATTCGGGAGTTTTTTTTTTTCTTTTCTTTTCAAGAAGACCAAAATATATTCACTTATTCCGATAGGAGATTGCACATGATGTCACACTCGGCTTATGGGACAACAATATATATGAGATATTACATACGTTACTTTAGCTACTATCTAACACAATTAGTACGAAAAGGACAGACCTGAAAACCAACAATTAAAAATCTTGAACTCGATCATTTCCTATCATATCTATTTATCAATCTATCTCTCTATCTATACTATAAAGACAAGGCAACAGTTTTGGTACCAAAAGCTTCATTAAAAGATGGGTTGCCTATAATGCCCTTCAGAACAAAAAATAAAAACTTATAATGAATCATAGAGAAAGGTTATTATGGTAAAAAAAAAAAGTATAAAAAATTTGAAGAAGTTGGTGCAAGAAAATATTCATGTTTCTCCACTTTTCAACAATAACACGTGTAAGCAACTAGGTTCTCTAGCCATCAACGATGACCTTGACCTTGTGCGTCAACTATAACCGACTCTGGTAGAATCTAATTCTAGAAGATCGAAGATCGTTCAGAGGTCAATTGGTAGCTTTGGCTGCCAGGTTCAAGGTGACAATGTATGCCTCAGAAGTGACAGAACCCTCCTCGGATTTCACCCTGAAATCCGAAGTGGCCCTGCGGGGCCCACCTTAGGAGAAATTCTATCAAAAATTTAGCAAAATTACTCCTAAAATGAATTACCCAAACCTATATAAATAAAAGAAACACTCCTAATAACCACAGAGACAAATCAAATCTCGAATCTCAAATTAATATTAATACCACCGAAAGTTGGTCTCGAATCTCAAATAAGAAGGTTATAGAAAAGAAACACTCCTAATAACCACAAAGACAAATCAAATTTTGAATCTCAAATTATTATTAATACCACTGAAAGTTGGTCAATAGAGCAAACTAGACAATGAACTGAAATGAGAAACAAGTAGGTTATATAAAAGAAACACTCCTAATAACCACAAAAACAATCAAATCTCGAATCTCAAATTATTATTAGGGAAAAAAAATAGAAACAGTACATGAACTAAGGCCCATTCTAAATCTCTATATCCAAGTTTACGAAACTATCACAATGGTATCCAAAATAGCCAGCCCGACCAATATTCGTACCAACCATGCATGACGGCGTTAACTATCATACCGCATGCTAATTTTAGATGGGTATTTGGGTCATTTCCTTATTTGTCTCCTCCATAAAAGTAGAGTCATAGATCCCATCTCCCTCCTCTCATCGCCTCTTTGGTCTCCGCGTCTCCTTCTGCAGTTCTCTCTCATGTTTAATTGCCATCACTATCTCTCTCACCCACCATCACCACCACCATATCCACACAACCCCGTCCCCAGACTCTGTGATTCAAACAATACCCATAGCAGCTTTATTAATTAAGGTATATTTTATTAAGTCGACCATTCCAGCTTTATTAATTTAACTTGTGGTGTAGAACATTTTTTTAGCATCTTCAACAACATAAGCTATATTTTAAGGTAAATTAACTAAAAAAGTAAAATATAGCTATAGGTTTAACAGTTTTGCTTCAACAATACTAATTATTTCAAATATTTTATCAAATCATAAATTGTCGTATGAAGAAAGGGGAAAGAAAATAGGAGATAGAAATATAACTATTCAAAATTTTTAGCTAAATATAGCTACCCATTTTACCAAAAGTTATATTTAACTCTGGTTTAGCTACTCTGATGGAAATGCTCTTATAGCATCTCCAACATTATTATAAGCTATATCTTGAGTTAAATTTACTAAGAAAATGAAAGATAGCTATATGTTTAACAATTTTTCTCTAACAATACTAGTTATTTCAAATATATTATTAAATCATAAAGTGACACGTAGACAAAAGAATGAGAGAGAATATAGCTTTAGCTTTAGGTATTCATGATTCGTTAGCTAAATAGACAAGTGGATTTACCAAAAATCATGTTTAACTTGACTTTAACTATTCTGTTGAAGTTGAATTTTGCTTCAAAAACTAGTTACATATAGCTAAAATTTAAACTTAGCTAGCTACTCTGTTGGAGATGCTGAAGTCCGCTAATTTTAGTGAGCTCACAATATACTTGTAATGAGTTGCCTTTACTTAGAACAGGGTTCCAGATTTTCTTGCTGGCTATCTTGTTACATGTAGACTCTAGCCATCGGCTATTGATTCTAATGATATCAATTTCTATTAAAAAAAAATAAAAAAAAATAAAATAAAAAAACTTAGACTATATCTATTATATTACTTTTGTTTGGATTGTTAGGGGATCTGTTTCTAGAGGTGGTAGTGAGTTTAGAGCGTTACATGCCTTGGTTGAGAGTTTCGACCCAATAATTTAAATTGGTCAGGCTTGAATTACTGTGAGTGGGACGGGATTGGGTGTAATGACGAAGGCATGGTGGACTTGATTTTTTAAATGATAAAAACCTGAAAGGATCGGATCATTTTCAGCTTAAATCATGAGCTCATCGTACTTGAAGTTCCTACATATATCTTATAGGTTGATTGGGCCATTTCCAATTCTATATGAGTTATGTTCATTATCATCGGCCCCAAAATAATAACTTCACTTCGTTTCCAGATGATTTCTTCAATTATGGCCTCACAGTCCTAATTTTAGTCAACATCAGCCATAACTAGTTTTCACCTTGGCATATTCTTGTCATTCCGTGGAGTTGTTGTACTTGTATGCGATTAATGCCGGTATTTTCGGAACTCTATATCTGTTTATCGAGATCAATTTCCCTAGATTAATAGAGTTGGATTTGGCGAATAATCATGTGACGAGGATTGTGCCATTTGAAATTACTAAATTGCACTACTTTACAGTGCTGGATCTTTCTCATAACCAATTGAATGGTCGGGTATCTAAGTTTGGGCCAAAAGTTGTTGTAAGAGTATATGGAAACCAAGACCTAGATAGACGGTGCCCTGCCCCATACCCATGCCCATGTCTTTGTGACTATTACTGGGCAATACGCTTACCTGCACATAAAGAAAGAGGAGGAGCCTGAGTGTTGAGAAGTTTTCTTTTGACAATTTAAATAGAGCAACCGGTGGTTTCAGTGTATCAAATAGGGGAGGTGTACAAGGGTACTGTGATAACTGTGAAAAGGGATAAGGGCGCCAAGGCCGAGATTACCTTACTTTATGGACTTGGGCATCGGAACTTGGTTGCTCTACTTATTGTTCCATTGGCAGCAAGAAAACCTAAGCCCTCTGGATTGGCCTATAAGACTCAATTGCCTTGGATATTGCAAATGGACACTGCAAGCACCGAGGCCCTTGTCCATGGGGACATGAAGCCCTCAAACACATTACTTCATATGATAAGGAGGCTAAGATGATATAGAGTCATCTTGGTGGAGCTCATTAGGAGCAAAAAGTCGATCATGGAGAGCTTGTATGATGCTGATAAATCATTGCCTACTTTGCTGACAGCCTCAATGGTAAAATCATTCAGCTGGTTGACATTTCTAGGCTTAGCACCATTGTTTTTCAACCGTTGTTGTTATGGCTGAGCTCGCATTACAATGTATGCAGCCCAATCACCACACTAGGTCCACTATGTCATATGTACGGAGCTTATTGAGGGCTGGAAACATCCAGAGCCTGAAGTACCAACTTTTGATAAGGTGGATGGAGAGCAAACCCGAACCTAAGGCTTGGCCCAAGAGGCGGCTGCTTGAGACCCAAATTTTTTTTTTTATACCTTATTAGGATATATAATAAATGAAAGCCCAATCTTCATCTTTATTTATTTATTTCGCTAAAAGCCTAGAAATTTAGGAGGCCCAAAAACTTATTTTCACACCATGCATGTTAGGCTATATATATATATATATATATATATATATATATATATAGGATTTTTCTCAGGTAAGGATGTCCTTACCTAAGGTTTAGGTACGGATTTGGTGTTTTCACCCACTTTCTGATCACATTTTCACATCTTAACCGTTCTGTTTTTAGGTCCTAATGTATAGATCACCTCTGCAAAATTTTATATATATATATATATATATAGTCACCATTAGGAGTAAAATATTTATTATATTTGTAGGACTAAAAGAGTGTGTGTGTATTTAATATATATTATATGCAGCAATAAACTTATCCCAAGGTTAAAGAAAAGTAAATCTCTCCTTTTTGTTGATCATTCCAGCTTTGTTGATTTAACTTTTGGTATAGAACATCTTTCGAGCATCTTTAACAATGTAAGCTATATTTTAAGATAAAATAACTAAAAAAGTGAAACATAGCTAGAGATTTAACAATTTTGCTCTAGCAATACTAATTATTTCAATTGTTTTATGAAATCATAAATTGACATCTGGAAAAAGAGAAAAGAAAATAGGAGATAGAAATATAACTATTCAAACAGGAAAAAAGAAAAATTCAACTATTCAAATAGAAAATAGTTGACAATATCCGTCTTTGCAGTTATATCATTATGTATTCTTATTAGCGACTTGATTGTTTTTCAAACAGGCAAAAAGAAAAAGTTTATCATTCTTTTGTTTTCTTTCTTATCATGAACAGCAACACTTCTAGAAATAAAGTAATTGTTGATTAATCAATTAAATTTTGCCTCTGTTCACCACCACTTCACCACCGTTTTAAGAGACAAAGCACTCAATTAATCTTGCTTCATTTTGTGTCTGCCTATGTCTTTAAATGGCAGCGGAAGGGTATGTAACGGCCTATTCTAGTTTGTGATGAATGATATTATTGCCCCTCGGGCCGATTCAAATAAAAAAAAAAGGAGCTCAATTATTATTATTTATTTTTTGCTTATGAACATGGCCTTGTCTTTTAATTAACAATTGATTTCAAAACTTTTGTGCTTTGTATGCAGGCTTAATTGTGTTAATCCACAGATTCATTTGTTAAAGAATTGTTTTCTAGAATATATGAACTTGAGTTTTAGAAATTTTGACAATGCATTTATTATTCGCTGCTGCAACTTTTGCTCTTTATTGTTCGCTGCTGCAAATGGAGAACAATGCATCATTTTCTTGCTGCCATATTTGTTGTCCTACTTTTGCATTATCTTTTTGTGTCATTATTAGATGATTTTCTGTTTTGGTTTAAATTAAAAATTGTTCTTTATTGTAGGTCAACGCTAGTATTGGTGAATCAACAACACCAATACCAGTCACAAGGAACTGAAGGAAGTTCTGGATGCAACTCCACAAGCAGAAGGAAGTCAAGCAACAGAGCATGAAGATGAACAAAGTGAGGAAAGCATTTTGGAGGCCTTGAAACGAAAAGAAATGTAAGATATCTAGGGTCATTATGATAGAAAAATGGAGGAGGGTAGAGTTACGGTTATTTGTCGTTATTGCAATAAAGACTTCTTTGCTGATCCGAAGAAAAATGGTAAGACAACCCTAATAAATCATATGAAAAAATGCCCAAAGTTTCCTCCTAATATTGAGATGATGAAAGCTAAAACACAAAATCTTGTCTTTTAACCAACTAATAAGTTGTGTAGTCTAGAATCCACTTAAGAAGAGCTCACTTTATCATGTGTGGAGATGATTATTCTAGATGAGCTACCCTTTACTCATGTGGAGTGAGAAGACTTTAAGCGTTTTATGGCTAAAGCATGTCTTTTTTGGAGAATCTCTTCTCATAAGACAATAGCAAAGGATGTGCTTAGGTTTATTTGGGGGAAAAGAAAATTTTGATGGTTCAATTGAGTACATATAGGGTATATCTTACAATAGATACATGGACTTCAATTCAAAACATAAATTACATGGTTTTCACTGCACATTTTATTGATGATGATTGGGTGTTACATAAGAGAATTCTTAATTTTTATGTCATTCAAAATCATAAGGGAGAGTCTATAGCTAATCTTTTGGATGATTATTTGTTAGAGTGTGGTATAGAGAATATTCTTACAATTATCGTTGATAATACTTCGGCAAATGATGACCATTGAAGGAGTTAATTGGGGTGTCCCTAATGCACTTTTGCATGGAGAGAAGAATTTGCATGTGAGGTGTATAGCCCATATTTTTAACGTAATTGTGAATGATGGGTTGAATGTAATGAATATGACCATCCAAGCCATTTGTAATGCATTGAGGTATGTTAGATCCTCCCTACAAAGATCTGAGTTTTTCAAAATGTGTGTTGAGAGGGTGAAAATAGAGTTCAAAGGACTTGTAATTATGCATGTCCCTACTAGGTGAAATTTCATATTTTTGATGTTGCAAGCGGCTTTGAAATTAAAAAAACTTTTGAGAGAATGACGGAAGATAATACTGGTAATTATGGGCATATTTCTTGGCTGATAGGAATGAAAAGCCAAGATAAGGACCACCTAGTGAAGTTGATTGGGAGAATGCAGAGGAGTTTTGGATTTCTTGAGACCATTTTATGAAATCACTTTAAAGGTGTGTTGTTCTAATTCTCCTACAATCCATAACACTTTTAGTGATTTAATTCATACTTATGGTCTCTTGAAAGAACAACATAACCCACATTTGTCCGAACTTGCATCACACATGCAAGACTAGTATAATAAGTTTTGGAGTAACTTTAAAGGGGTGAATCAATATTTGTTCATTGCTCTTGTTCTTGATCCACGCCATAAGCTTGAGAAGATTGTTGATTATTTTGAGATTATATATGGGGAGATGGGGAAATGATGGAAGTTAACTCAAAGATTGTAAATGATCTCTTGTATGACCTTTACAAATTTTATGACGAAGAGGGAACTTTGAGGGGAAACCACTAACACGGTGTTAGTGGTTCTCAAGTATCAAATGAGGGGATCTCTTCTTTAAGTAAGGGTTGTACGGAGTTAGAAAGGAGGTTGAAGGAGAAAGAGTAAAGAAAAAAAGTAAAGAAGCTAAGATCATAAACAATAATGTGGATAGATATCTTGGGGATGTTATTGAAGGTGATGATGAAGAGTTTGACTTGTTGAATTGGTGAAGAGTGAATAGAGTTTCTAAATATCCTACATTGACCTGCATTGCAAGGCATATTCTAGTTATTCCGGTGTCAACTATAGCTTTGAAATCTTCATTTAGCACTAGTGGGAGGGTAATTGATCCATATCAATATAGGAATTTGGTTATTGAAAATACAAGACACAAAGAAAAATATATGTATGGAAAGCGGTGTATCTTCTATTATCACTAGTTCTCTCTCTCTATATTATATTGAAGTTCCTGGATGATCAACATCAAGTTTGGGTTATTTAATCATCGATCACTCACAAGTTTTCTTGATTTAGAACATTAACTAGATGAGTCACATATTGACCCCAATACAACGTGAAGAACCAAATAAATAATAATATTTACAGCAATTTCATATTCATTTATATTTATGTATGTTTTGTTTATATGATTTTATGTTGAATATCTTTTGTTGTTGTTTTTTTATAGGAAGAACGACAAAATTTATTAATGAAAACTAATGATTACAAAGGATTACATCAAGTATCGGAAGGACAACCCCACTCCAAGAAACTTGCAGCCCCGATATTGGAGCACTATTAGCTAACATGTGAACAATTTTATTAATTCCCAGTAAACATGACAAAAGAAAGACTCAACCATAGATATTAATGTCATAGTGAGGTCATCAATAATCCTCCCATTATCATAAATATCCTCACCCTCTGCGTGAACAACCTAAACCAACTGTAAGCAATCAGTCTCAATAGCAATAGGTGTCAATTGATGCTCTAAGACTACTTAGCAAGCCAAACGACCTGGAAACGCCTCTACCATGTAGGGAGAAGTGACATTGTCACACCTACAACATGCTCTAGCCACATTAATATATTTTGTTGTTGGTAGGACTTTATTCAATAAAATATAAGAAACAAAGCATTTGGAGTTTTGACCTCATTTCTCTAATATAACATACAAAAATCATTGAGCTTTGTTGTGTCAACTTTAACAGTTAGGTGAAACCATTTACCTTTGTTGTGTCAACTTTAACAATTTAGTGAAATCATCTACCTTTGTTGTGTCAACTTTAACAGTTTAATGAAACCATCTACCTTTGTTGCTACATTTGTTGTGTCAACTTTAACAATTTAGTGAAACCATCTACCTTTGTTGTGTCAACTTTAACAGTTTAATGAAACCATCTACCTTAGGCAGTTTGATTAAAGTAAAAATATGTGTACATCAAATTGAGTTAGGACTAGACTAAATCAAGAGCAATTTCCCGTAACAAAAATGATCTTAATCCCTAAATCAGGGCCTGGTTTGAGCCTGTTGGTGATTGGGCCTGAGGTACTACTCTAGGTCCATTAGGGTTTGTTATTTATATTAAAGCTTTTAGTTATATTAATTTATGTTTGCTTGGCAATTGTTGAGTTAATAAGTTACTACCTTTATTTGGTAGGACGCAGTGGGTTTGGTCCCGATCTATGCACTTTGTGTGCCTTGTTTGCTCTAGGTAGGCGGCGACTTTTTTGCTCTGGCGAATGGCCGCAACCTTCTAGTGGCAGTAACGTATCTGCTCTAGGTAGGCGGTGAGTTCTTTGCTTGGTCAAATGGTCGCTACCGCCTAGTGGCAAGGTGAAACCAAGCGTCACCGAATTTATATTCTGGTGGCAACATAGTGGGAAAGTTGTGCTATTTGTAATGATGTTTCTTCGTAATAGAGTAATATTTCTGGTATATCACCACAATTGTAAAGCGAATGGAGTAGTTAGTAGAGCACTATTCGCTAGTTGGTGCTTGTTAGAATACATTGTTTTAGTTGAGACTCTTGCTATTATTTTAGGATATTCTCATAATGCTTATTGTAATATGGGGTTTAGTCCCCCCCCCCCCCCCAATATATTCTGCAGTTTCATTAATCAAGGGTTGAGAGCAGCCGCACAAGCCCTTGTTCAAAAAAAAAAAAAATTCATCGGTAATTCTCCTATGCGGATTAACGTGGATGGGAGCTACAGACCTGATTTTGGTGATGGTGGAATTGGGGTTGTTATTCAGGATGAGCACGGTATGTGTCAAGCAGCTATGGCGCGTTATTTTCCTCATGTTCTCTCTGTTTTTCATATGGAGGCAGAGGCATGTAGGGCTGGCCTCCTTTTGGCAATCCACCAAGGGTGGGAGGATTTAGAACTTGAAAGTGATTGCTCACTGATGGTTGTTGCGTTGAACACGAATGTGGAGGACCGATCTGAAGTTGGGCGTATTATCGATGATTGTAAGTCATATTTGACATCTTTTCACTCAACTCAGATTTGTCATGTCTTCCGTGAAGCAAACGGTGCAGCTCGTAGATTAGCTCACCTTGCTAGTTTAAATTATCTTAATGATGTATGGCTAGAGGAGAGTCCTGCTATTATTCAGAATGTACTCTATGAGGACAATTGTAACTATAATCGAGGTCAAGGCCCTATGTCCCCCTCGAGGTATGATTCTATTTTAATGCAATAAGTCAGGCGTGTGGATGAGCCTCCCAGTTTGGCTGGGTTCCAAACCCCTTCAAAAAAAAAAAAAAAATATTATAAGCAAGTCCATTTCATCAATAACTGTTGACATAGCTCTACGAGCATCTCTGATGTATATCCTAATTCAATTTTTATATCACCATTTGCGCTAACTCTAAGGGCAGACTAAAATAATTTTTAATAAAAAAAAAATTAAGGTAATAAAATGAATTTAGTCAAAAATAAATCAATAACCGAATAAACTAGAATAAATAAATTCCAATGAAAAAAAAAAAAAGGGGAGAGAGAGAAAGAGAGTGTTTAGGGGGGGACCCTACTTTGGTTAAAGAGCTATATATATATATAGTTGGGCAGCAATTCCAGTGGGAAAGAAGCACAAGTGCAGAGATGGAGGAGTGTAAGCCCACTGAGATCAGCAGCTCAAAGATGTTTGGAGGGTACAACAAGAGATACAAGCACTTCAGTCCTACGCTGGGCTGCTCCATGACCTTCCACATCTATTTTCCTCCTTCTCCTTCCCCTTCCCCTTCCCACAAATTCCCCGTAAGTACTGTTTTTCCATTTCCAAATTTTCATTATTTTCATACCCAAATCGACTGATAATCTGGGGTTTTATCTGATTTTGATACCCTGTGGGTTATGTGGGTAAATTTTTTGTATTTTAAGGTATCAGTTGTTAAGGGTTTTGCTCTGCTTGTATCTAATTTTTCCGGAGTTGTGTTCTTTGTGCATGTCTTCTGCTTTTTTGGTGTTGACATATACACACGTAAGGACAGACAACCCACAATTGAGAAACCTGGAACTGTGGCTTTCGATCAGTGTAATAATCGAATATTTTTCATACCTCTTTCTAAATGGAAGCAGTTATGCGCTTAATTGACAACGTTGTCTTTGATGAAAAATTCAGTAAAATTTTGTGTTATATGTCATTGTTGTAAGCTTAAAATCTTTTCATTAGTTTCTTGGGAACCTTCGGTAGCTAGAAAGATTTCAGATAGCGTTTCTCTGAGCATTGTTTGGTTAGCATTTGAAAACTACTTTCCGGTGCTTCTTGTAGTATCTTTGCCCCATCATCACTGCTATAAGTTGATGCATTAATAAGCAACAATCAGACTTAACAAATTATATTTGCGTTGATGAGCAGGTTCTTTACTGGCTCTCTGGCCTTACCTGCACAGATGAGAATTTTATAACCAAATCAGGCGCTCAGCGTTCTGCAGCAAAGGAGGGTATTGCTTTGATTGCCCCTGATACATCTCCTAGTAAGTCGAGTTCCCTCCTTGAATCAAATCAGGATTTATCTCGTGAAACTATGGTGTTAATCTTCGCAGCTTGAGCGAGGCAACAATTCTTTTCACTCTGTTTTTAATCTTCTGAAACTTTTTTTTTTTTTTCCATTGCTATATCTTAAAATCCTAGTTGTCTTATTATCCAGGCAAGAAAAAATTGGGAATGCTATAGGTGTATGTTGGAAATTGAAATTCTAATGAGAAGCCACAACTGCATTTATGAAAAGTCTTGTTCGCATTAATTCCCTGCTAGTAGCTAAGCTGTCATATCTTTCATCTACTATGGTTTTCATTTTCCTATAATAAGCTCATTGTAAACCACCATTTGCTGACTATTTCTTCATGTAAACACTTTTAATAGGAGGCTTGTCTATTGAAGGAGAAGCAGATAGCTGGGATTTTGGTGTAGGTATGCAACATTGGACTGTTATATATCATCTTATGAAGTGTTTATGAGAAATTGTGTTACATCCTTGGTAAACTTCTATCACTTTATTCAGAACAGATAGCATCTAAGCAACGGTATTCCAAAATAAGTTATTTGTATATTAAGCATCTAAAATGGAGTCATGACTATATGTGTATATATAGAGAGTGCCCTGTGTATAATATTTTTCTTTGAATGTAATATATAATGGTAATGAATTCCTTGAAGGTGAAGAGAGAGTAAATAGGTGGAGAATGCCCTATATAATATTCAGATAACTCAGGCCACACAAATATTTTACAAACACAAATCTCCATTGACTGCTACATCCCCTGCAGTGCTTTCATGGCACATATGTTGGACCATTATGAAACATTCTAGATTTCATGTTTAATGTGAAGATGTTGAGGTGCATGAGTGGTCATACTGAATAATAGGTGGGGATTTAGTATTAATGTTTAGTAGTCTCTGCAAAAATAACTACCCTATACGATAGTTTTGATCATGTATTGGGTGGAGGCATAAATGTTTATGTTCAGAAGAGGGAGAAGAAGTAAACATGACCAGGAGGACTGGATGACAAGAATATAAACAGTGAGGAACAATATTTTGATAACAAAATCTGAATCCCACTTTGAGCCACCCATGGCTAGCCAAACTGTATACCTTCACTTGCCTGTTGATGTATCCAGGATTCTACCACCATGACCCCAGAGCAACCATAGGCCGTCCATGCTGCCTTGACAAGCTAATGAAAGCTTGTAATGTTTTGCATTGGTCCATGAGATATATGGTAGGTAGGAAGGGTGGTGTCACTTTGTAGTTGGGGTAAAGGTGAGTTTCGTGTTCTTGTTGTGTTTTTTAGAATGGGGAAGACTACAAGGATATGGGTCTTCTGAGTTATCTTAAAAAATCTTCCTTACCCATCTTTCATCAACATCCCAATCCTATGGCTGCAATTTTGTTTGATGTATGAACCAAAGGAGCCTTAAAAGTTAAGGTGCCTGCTTTTCTTTCAAAATTTTATGGTGCCAATAATAGGTAAAAAAACACCATTGTCATAGATCCTGCCAAACTTTTTAGATGGCATTGCCCATACGCTGGTTATAAAAATTTGTCTGCATATTTTTTTGGAATGACATTGACCCAAGTTTTCTTTTTTCTTTGAGAACCCAAACTGTCTTTTGAAGTTAAGCAAGTTCAATTCGTAAACAAACTCTTATGTCAAATTTTCATTATGTAATCAAAATCCACTTTCTTTGAATATATTTTCGTTTAAAGGAAATTTGATGCCTTGTTTTCTTTTATTAAAAAGAAAATTTTCCACTTAGAGGGTCAGTTATACCAAACACTTGAATTCCATGTTAAACGTATCACCTTTCTATTGTGTTACTTTAGACTGAATTTATTCTCTATGGATTATAGATACCTCTCCATGATTTAATTTGTGACTGCTCTTTTTAAGTAGTCCTTTTCATCTTTCCTTTTCTTAATTAAGGTATAATTGGATCTTTGGAGCTGAATGGACCTTACATGTTCTTCAATGTTTGACAACTGGGAATTAAACATATCACATGAGCTGATCAAGTAACCTCTGGGCTTTCTTCTAGCAATTTTATCACCCCCTTTAAACTATTAAACTCTTCTGATCCATTTCTATGACGTTGGAAAAACTTTTATGCCGAGTGATGCTTTTGATTCACTCACTTCTATGCTGAGTGAAGCATGGAAGAGAAGTTAAATGTTTTCTCGACCAAATCGAAGTGCATGAGCATGCTGAGTACTTAAAATATTCCAAATTTTCATTATAATGTTTTCTTGACCATTATAATAGAAAAATTGTCCTCATGGGCTTTTAGTAGTTTTAGCTGTGTATATATTCCAAATCGAAAATTTGCTTGAGGACCTAGAGTTCTGTTCATGCAAAAGGTTTGATCTTCTGATATTTCCTAGCTATAGTTTTTCCTTCTTTGTTTTTCCATGCAGATCATAAATACCCAATGCTAAATTATCTTTCATGCATCTTCCCAAAAACAAATAAAATAAAATGAGTGACATTTTTTGCAGCAACTTCTTGCATGCAATACATTCCGACAAGCTTGGCATGGTAGTTTGTGAGCACTTAGTGATATGTGTAAAGAGCCATCACTGAATTTTGTCTGTGCATTCTATTATTTTCTCAAACAGGTGCTGGATTTTATCTCAATGCTACCCAGGAGAAATGGAAGAACTGGCGTATGTATGATTATGTAGTCAAGGAGTTGCCCAAACTTCTGAATGAAAATTTTCCACAGCTTGATACATTGCGGGCATCTATATCTGGTCACTCAATGGGTGGACATGGTGCTTTGACAATCTACCTGAAAAACCTAGACAAATATAAGGTAGTAAATCTTTTAAAAAAAATATTAAAAAAACTGTATTAAATAGCTTTGTATAATTTTGTTTTCTACATTTAATGCAATTATTGGAATGGATCTTGTTGCTATCACTGTAGAATCTTACATTGGTTCTAACTCCTTTCTGTGACTTTTAATTCACTAATTCTCCAGTCAGTATCTGCCTTCGCACCAATTGTGAATCCTATCAACTGCCCATGGGGTCAGAAAGCTTTCTCAAATTATCTAGGTGGCAATAAAGCTGACTGGGAGGTAAGTCAAGAAATCTAGTTAATCAATTATTTGTTATGATCTTCTGGTCCCTACTTTGTAACAAGCTGTATGCAAAAATGCAGGAATATGATGCCACTTGCCTAGTTAAGAAGTTTAATGATGTGTCAGCCACCATTTTAATTGATCAGGTATGATTTGTGTCATGCAATATTTGCCAGCTGTGATTTTCATTGTTTGTCTTTCTTGATACGATAATTGTTTAACTTTGTTGGTTTACCACTGTTTCCAAAACCTTAAGATGGTGCATGCATGCCTACTATATTTTAATTGTTTCTCTTAGTGCTTTCATGCAATTCAATGTAGACTGAGAGGTTGCAGTTGCAAGAGTCTGAACTAACTACATAGGATCATTACTCTGATTTCGTATTAGATTTTTATTTTTTTGGTTATCAGTCTGTCAGAAACCTTTAGTTAGGACGCAGGCCAATTGCCTTTTTATACTAAAGAAATTTCCTTGAAAGTGCTATTGATTTGAAGATGCATCACAAATTTGCATTCAGCATTGTAGGTAAATTTTTTATGATACAACTTGGTAGAGGAGAGAAGTAACAAGAACCCTTTTTTTTTTTTCCCCTAAAACCTTTAGAAATTAGTTGCGGTATTGGATCATTGTGGTTGATCATGTCAATCCCGTAAATGGTTCTTTACTTTTATTATGTTTCATTCTTACTATTCCCATATTGATCAATGGAAAACTGGAGGCTGCTTCATCTCTCATGAGCTTAACAGTCTGGTCACACAACAGTCCCAAGACCTTTATGCTTGAAGGTGCTGGTACTTAATACTAGAGTTGCTGCATAGACTTGAGCCCCTGAGGCTAGACCATGCGATGAGTGGCGTATGAAAAGCGTTAGTATTAGGTTGAGTCATGGGTTTGATCCCATCCTATGTTATTAAAAACCAAAAAAGTTTACAGTTTATGTGGCCTAGTGACAACAGATGCCAAAATTCAAACTCATGCTAGGCATAAGCACAGGGTTTTTAATTATGAGCATAGTGTCTTTGCATTACAAAAAAGGGATTTGGAATCTATGAACAACAACAATAATAATGATTACTTTATCTACCAGAGGTTGCTGCCATCACTAGGCCCTTTTTGTGTAGATTTTATTTGTGTTTATTAACCAGTGAAGCTAATTAGTCATTACTATTATTTTTGGCGAAGGGGGAGGATGACAAATTCTTGCATGATCAGCTACTACCACATAAGTTTGCTGAGGCATGCAGCAGTGCTAAAGTTCCACTTCTACTGCGTACCCAGCCCGGTTATGATCACTCATACTATTTCATTTCTACCTTCATAGACGATCACATCAGTCACCATGCTCAAGCTGTTAAACTGCCTACACCACCATGAAAGTTGTGCTTGTTATGAATCTAGAACCGAGAAAGCTTTAAGAACTTTGGATAATATCTGCTTCTTTGCTCTTATATTTTGTTTCTTTGACGATACATGTTTCGGAGAAATATGTGTTATCCATGATGTGCAGTTTATGCCTTTTAATAATAACTTGTCTAAATGGTGAATTTCCTAATGTCCGTAATACTGGTTATTCTCATAGAATGGCATTCTCCCTGCTATATATTTTGGGCATTGTTTCATGGTGAGAACAGAGGATTCGCATGAATACCGTTTTAGGATTGTAGTGCTCTTACAATTGGTACAACTATTTTGCAAACTAATGCAACCCAAATGCATGTAGATGGGTCTATTCACACTCATTTTTGGGATCTTTAAACCGATGCGAAATGTCAATGAATGGAGTAGCACTTTTTTTTTTTTTTTTTTTTTTTTAGGACAGAATGGCACTCTTTCATATTTGGAAACATTGAGCTCAATTTCAAATTCACATTTATCTTGTTCTTATCAATAAATTCCTCATGGCATAACAGAAGATATTGTATATATTGATTTATCTATCTTGCATTTTAAGCGACACCTGCAAGGTGATGGAAATCTCAATTTGAATCGAATAGAATACCTTCTGTAGTGTGTGTGTTGTTTCATGGAAAATTAACCACAGTTCAACCCTCGTCAACCACTACCCTTTTGACTTTCACAAAACAATGTAGAACAATTATAAGGAAATTAGGCAAGGTGCATGGTCAAACCAAATACTTGAACATTATTATACTAGAGCAGTTGAGCACATAGAACTGTACCACTAAAGTTCACTAGCAAACCAGCACAAATATTACATTAGACTCTAGCGGAGAAATCATAATAGTCTTTCTTCATTAACACACCCTCTCTCTATGCGATGAGGAAAGGCAAAACAATCAACATGAAGTCCTCGTAACTAAAAGTTGCATGACCAGTGTATGCTTTGTCCTTCTCCTTAAACTTCTCAGTTAACCCCTGCAAGAGACACAATAAACAATAGGAAAGTGAATTTCCATCAAACTTATTGGTTAACCCGTGAATTTTCATCTTTACTCCCTACTTCTTTTCCCCTGAGGGAGTTAAACCTTTTTCTTAGGTATTTAATATCCCAGAGTTTAAGGGGATGTGAAATGGGTACAAGGCGTCTCCCAGGTGAAAAAGCAAAAAAATACAGGATTCTTCTTTTAAAATTGGCTATGAGCTAAAGGTAAAAAGTTCAACACTTCAACCATGGTGCAATCCTAAAACCATAATACTCGCACAATCACAGTAGTAGTAGTAATATAAGTGAATGCAAAGAATCAGCAAATAAGATTTAGACACAAGTAAGCTCACCTTAACAGTAAGACAACACCTGCATTTCACCAAAACAAAAAGAAGCAATGATTTCAGATTCAGCGATTTGAGTGATCAAAGAAGATGGAAATAGACCACCAAAAGAAAAAACGAAACGAACAAAGTTAAGAAAAGGGGAGAGAACGTACTCGATGAAATTATCATATTCAATGGCCTTCATGTGGCCTCCAGTCTTATCAAACTTGGACACCAGCAAATCCAAAACCGCAGGTGAGACAGAAAATCCCAGACTCCCCAATGCATCTCTCAACTCATTTGAGTCAATTTTCCCACTCCTGTCTCTGTCGAACTTCTCAAATATTCCCTAATCCACCCAATTACACAACACTAAGTAAATCCAAATTTCACACACACAAAAGTACAAAGCATTTCAACAAAAAAAAAAAAAAAAAAAATTACCCTCCAGTTCTGAAGACTGTAAAACACAGCAGTGAATTCCTTAGGCCCTGTATTCACAATTTACCCAAAACAAGAAATCAATAAAAGTTACTGACTGTTTAATTTCATATATATTGGTCCATGACTCCATTCTCTGAATAGTCCTATTATTAAAATATGTGGGCCACGCAATTTATCCGTTACGGGCCCAAATACAAAATAAACGCGGTTGGATTACGCGGACACGTGAAACATCGCGTGGCAAGAGATCATCGAGGGGCATCACCGACATTTCACATTCCCAATGCATGGACGACTCGGCATCCGTCAGATCACTGACCCCCACGACCAAAACGGTGCCGTATTGAGACTACTCGGGCTGATCAACCACCGGGAGCAACCCTAATTCTGAGAGTAGGATCGGCCAATTTGGAGGAGAAAAGAAGTAAAATTAGAGATAGAAATGGTTTTACCGATCTTTCTGGTGTTGGTCTGGGTGAAGAGATACATGAGAAGATGAACAGTCCTCAAGCTGAAGCTCTGATTGTACGACGAGAGCGCCTTCTGCAACTCCTTGTCGTCGATGAGCCCGCTGCCGTCCTGATCAGCAATCTGGAAGCAAGCCACCACGTTCGGGTCCGTACCGGGCGGGAACGACGACGGCACCAGAGCACCAAAGGGGCTTCCGTAGCCCGGAGCCGAGGCCGGGGCCGGGTATCCGCCGCCGCCGTGTTGTGGAGGAGCCGCGTACGGAGCACCGTATCCGGCGCCTCCGCCGCTGCTTCCGTGAGGAGGAGCGGCGTAGGGCGCGGAGGGAGCTCCGTACGGGGAGGAGGCCTGGTGTTGTTGGGGTTGGTGTTGGGCGGCAGGAGGAGGTGCGCCGTAGGGAGGGGAGGCGGCGTAGGGTTTGCCGGGCGGAGGGGCGCTGCCGTAGCCGTAGTTTGGCGGTGGTTGTGGGTATCCGGACATCTTTGGTTGCTCTCTGTAGACTGTGAGAATAGTGAAATTGGGTTTTTGGTCTACCAGGGCCACATAGATTTATCATTTATATGGATGCAAGCTCAGACATTGGGTGTAAATTACAGCGTTGCCCTTTGTTTCAAAATATTTCCTTTCTTTTTCTATTATTCCTTATGCACCAAGTCTTTTTTTTTTTTTTTCCTCTCTTGTTTAATTCGTAGCAATATCAAAAGATTCTCAAGTCTAACAACTAACAATCAATAACAATAAAAATAGGAAGTTCTTGGTGTTGGGTGAAATGAACGAGGGTGTGAAATTAGACCGGAATTAAGATATCTATCTTTTAATCCATGACATAATTAGAAAAGTAATGGTAATGATCCAACATACTGTTGGAGTAGATTATCAAAAATAGTTTTCTACTTTCCTTGATTACAATTTTTGGTTTTAAGGCGTCCAGTCATAGTGTCATTAATACCGTGTTGGTTATGTGTCTAAATCTCATTAGCATCATGAATGAGTCAGTAAAACAGAAAAGTTTGTTTTGAAACTCTCGAGAATGAGTTTGTTTGATCCTTCTCAGCACTAGCATCCTTTTACATTCTAATTTCTCTTTTCCATTTTGTTAGTAAACATTGGAGTGTTCTTATCTTGTTTACTTGATGAACAAAAAAACTATCATGACAATGCCGCTGAGAAGGGAAATCAGAAAAACAATTGGAACTATTTCTGAAAGGTGCAAGATGAAGCCGACAAAGGAGAGCCCCGTCATCATCATCCTCAACTAGAGAAGGGAGAAACCCCAACTCTTCCACCCAAAATTTTAGTGCCGCCGCCCAGAAACCCTAGCGAGACCCTCATCCTCTTTGAGAGAGTAAGAAAAAACACATTAAAGATTTTCGCCTTCATAGCTAAAAGTAATTCTACTTTAGCTTTTATTTGGTCATGTAGAGACTCTATGTCTTTGAAGTCTGCGGGAGGCAGATTTAGGAGGATAGGTTGCTATTATGACTAGTTGCGCAGCCCTATTGGAGCACTTTTGGTGCTCTATGGGTGGCCCTGGACATCCGGTTTTAGAGGGTTGTTGGAGGCGCACGGGGACAACTGGGTCGGATCTGCAAATGGTTATGATGGCTAACATGGTATGGGTACTAGGTGCCTGGACTTCGACAGAGTTGGAGAGATCTCAAGTTTGAGAAATATCACCAAGGATACCCACACATCCTGTGCCATTTGATTGTAAGCATGGGTTGTGTAGGGTTATTTTGGATGAGCTTCTTTGTTTTTAAAAAGGTTGAATTGCTTAGGTAATGAGTCTTTTATCAGTCTCATTAGAATATGTTGTTATGTGTAATTTCACTAATCAATAAATGAGTTGGCATGATTTCTAACTTACTTAGGGGGGTGTATTGTATATGGAATTACTGGCATTTTTAAAGAAGTCTATGGAATTTAAAAGTCTGGGTGTATTCAATACAGACTTTTAACAATCCATAAAAGTCTGGGTGTATTCAATTAGGATTTTAAAAGATCTTTATGAATTCCACCAAAGTCTAGGTGTATTCAATTAGGACTTTTAAAAATGAATAGAAGTTTAGGGGTATTCAAAATATCATTCATACATATGGAATTAGAAAATCATGGAAAATCATGGACTTTATAGTCTTTAGTATAAATACCAAACTCCAATATTTTTCCAGCCATCAGAGCAAAGATTTTGAGCGTGGAAAAGTCTATCAAAGTTCTTCTCTCTACGCGCGAAGAGGTTGGTCCTCCATCATCTCTCTTTCTTAAATTTTTTGTTGTCTTTTCTCTAATGTTTTGTGGTATCAACTTCTAATACCTAACATGTTCATTGTTGTTGTTGAATTTGATTTTTTTGTTTTTCAATTGTGATGCTTGGAACCCTAATAACCCAAATATTATCATCTACTCCTAAAACCCTAAAACCCAAATTTGTCGTCTGTACGTATATGCTTAATGCTTTTACGTTTGATCATAGTCCTGCGTCTTGCGCTATTGTTGTTATTGCAATTGTCATCCTTATTAATTAGACTATTATGCAATAAGTTCCGTTTCTTCTGTTGTTTGCTGCGTCTGTTTCTTCTTCTCTCTAGGTTTTTGGTTTCTTTTATTACTTGTTGCCGTCCTATATTGGCCTGGTTCTCTTTGTTTAATTTGATATTGGTTTGCCCTTGTGGCTCTTCAGTTTGGGTAGATCAGCCGAATGGTATTTATGTGTGTGTGTGGTTTTTTTTTTTTTTTTTGTGTGTGTGCATGCCAGACCTTCTTTTCTATAACTAAAGTGTGTGTGATTCTACTGATAGAAAACAAAGAAGTGTGATTAAACAAGTGCGTAATTGAATGAATTATGAAAAAGAAACATTAATCAAAGAGAAGCTATCTGGGTAATAATCAATATGAACAGCCTTTTGCTATCAATTAAAATATTAAATTACATAGCCTAAGCCCTTACTGAGTGAGGGAAGGGAATTAACTAAAGGGTATGTGAGGTCTCCATTAATCATTAATCTCTATATCTTAAGTGAGTGGCTGTGCAGTGCACAAAAACATGACTAGCACTCTCTCCCTCACTTTTACGCATTAGACAACAATGATAGTACTTTAAGCTTGTGAATTGCAGTAAATTTCAATATAGAACATGCTAGCCTTGCTTGAAATTTTTTGTTTCGGGCTGGTGTTGACAAGTGTAAGATAAATAAGTTGCAGGTCCACTCTAAACTAATCTCTAGTTTGTTTTCGTTCTTATTTTTTAGATCGGACTATAGGAACATATAACTACAGATATTTTTCTTACTTCATAAGAAGCAACAATTTATTGATACAAACAGAGGACACAGAAGTGGTCTTGTAATTTTTTTCCGGTCTATACTTTTTTTTATATTTTTTTATATATTATTATTGAAGACTCATTTTCTCATGGCTTCTGATACTTCAAAGTTGTACATACATTGCTTTGAATTATAATGTTTTGATTGATAAAAGTTGCATGTATGATTACTTCTACACAATCGTATAGTGGTTTACGTGTTATACGACCTTGTATTCAGCATACGTGGTGAACGCATTAGACGTCCACTGACTCGGCGACCAGTGACATCAAGTGGATACATATATATGCACAAAATATTGGACAGAGACCCTCAAATCTTTAGAGAGGTGTATAGAATGTATCCTGACGTTTTTCATATAATAGAAGTCATTCATATAAAGTCTGTAGATTTTTATAAATCAGTAAAAAGTCTATGCTAAAAGTCAATAGTTTTAAGAAATCAATAGAAGTCTATGAACTTTTTATAGAGTCCATGGACTTTTGAAAAAGTCTATCATTTAAAAAAAATCCACATAAATCCAAATACAATACACCCCCTTAGACAATCTCTATAATTCTACCATCCCATAACACAATCATTTTTTCTTCAGTACTTTAATAGAGAGTAGACTGTTTTTTTTGTTATATAATAGTAGTTCATTTGAACAATGGACTTGCCAATAGTTTCCTTTAAAAACAAATTTAAAGCCATGTAGAATGATCCTATGTAAGACTCTGCACATGTAAAGCTTTCATAGATCCTTCTAACGCGGGGCATTTAGTCAAATTCCATGTATACTCTGGGGCAGATTTAGAACGGGAGAGCGTAGAAACTACCTCTAGTTAATCTTCTTGAATGTTATAGTTAAGTTTCATATTCATGTGTTTTACAAGGTTATGAGAAGACAAAGTGTTCATAGAAATATCCCAAAGAATTGTGTAATAAATAAAATAAAAAGAAGCGAGTTGCGATTGATTATTTAAAATAGACACATTTAGAAATTTGCAACTATGTACAGGTTTGCATCCTTATTGATAACTTACTTTGGTGGTAATGCATAATCGGTCCAAATATTTGTTACTTTTGGAATCCAATATTGTGTAATTGTGAACCACAACTCAACTTATATTTTTTTCTTTTCTTCCAATTATGAAGTGCATATCCCATTGGTTGTGAGTTGTAATCCACTGACTCAATCATCAGCCAAAAGAGTTTTTCCTTTTTGCATATGCTTCTACACTCATTGACCCCAAGTAGTTCTTAATATCATGATGTGAGCAATGTGCGTATGAATGGTATATTACAATAATGCAAAATCAAGTCAAGATGATACAGATATTAATGCAAAACCCAGTCAAGATGATATAGATAATAAAACCCAGTTTTCTTGAACCAATCTTTGATTTTTTTTTTTAATTATTTACATTTATTTTTAAATTCAATCCATTGGAGAGTTACTAGTTGTATGTGTTTGAACTTTGAACGGACTTTGTATTTTTGAAGCTCAGCCAAAAAAAAAAAAAAGAGGCTCTTTAAAATTGTCTTAGGGATACAAAATTTGTACATGATATATTGAGAATGATAAAGAAAGAACCGTGTTGGACAATAGTCAAAAGGTCAAAAAACAAAAACAAAAAAACTAGTTTTATGAGGTTAAGAGACTCAAGTTTCTGAACCATCAGCGGTGATCCTTCGTCGAATCTATCGGTGTGGCCCTGTGTCGTCAAGCTCGTCAAATGGCTATTCTCTCATCGAATAAGTATGGGTGATATTGCATGTGTTACTGACTTGTCCAACCACTAGAGGTGACACAACCAGCTTTTGAGCAAGTTTAGGTATTGGACATAGGGCCGAAGGATTGTACTTTCATCTCTCCCTTTGAGATTTGGGATTTCAAGTCTAAATATCAGATGAGTCTGATTAGGTCTTCATATGATGTTTAAAATTAGACATTTCAGGAGGGTGTCTTACTACCACACTTGACTAGGTAATTACTATACCATACTCGACTTATAAGGATAGTAAAAGGGGAAACCCAATTCCCTTCCAACCACTGGAGTTGAAGGTTGGATTGCGAAATGTAATAGCAAACAGCGGCGGAGGCAGGACTATATGTAAACGGGGGCAAAAAATTTTCTTTTCTTTTCTTTTCTTTTCTGCCTCTCCTCTACCCGTGAATTCAGAGAGATCTCTCTCTCTCATTGTCTTTATTCCGTTCTATCCATTCTTCCTCGATTTAGAATCCACATCAGTCTTTCTTTCCCAAACATCTAATTCCTAGTCTCTTCCAGCTCTGATTTGAATAAAATTCATCTATATCTTCAATTTGTAAACTCAATCTTAACAAAAGAATAAAATCTCAGAAAAAAAAAATGTGGGTTATCATCAGAATCTCCATTACACCACTCCAAAATCAATTTTATTAATTAAATCCCAAATTTTTTTTGGTCCTTATTCGCATCCAGCAGACAATGTCTTGATCTCATGAAGATGAGCAGATCAGACAACATCACCTCTCACAACCGATATCAACAACAGAGTCTCCGTCCATCCTCTGCACTTTGTTTCTCTTCCTATAAATTTTCTTTAGAAAAGAATGCAAAATTAAGGGTATACTCTATATGAGACGAGCGAAAGATTATGAGAAAACAACCTCTGAGGAAGTATGGAAAAGTAATGGAACTGAAATGATCATATGAGGCAAAAATAGAAGAAAATGTATTGAAAACAATGAAGTACATTTATAGAGTTTGACTCACACAGACGTAAGTCTAGCATGCGCATACTATTAATATATGTCTAATTTAAAGCTATGGGGCCAAAGTAGGCCTGGCAACGTGCGGGTATAGTGCGGGTACGGTGCGGGTTCTTAACGGGCCGGGTTTTTAACGGGCCGACCCGATAAAAACCCGTTAAGTTAACGGGTTTCGCGGGCTAAACCCGACGGGTTTGCGGGTTTTCCGTTGGAACCCGTTAAAACCCGTTAACAATTTTTATTTTTTTTTATTTTTTTTTTAATTTTTAAAAAATTTTAGACAATAGCACAGCTAAATGATTTCTTGCATGCAACTTTCTTTTTTTGTCATCACACAATCTCCTTAAGCTTCAACTACTGCAGAGGGGAAGCAAGCTCATTTTATGATAAAAGAGGGGAGACGGAGTCTAGGCACAACATGAACAAAGTACCAAGCAGGCAAAACTTTTCTAATACAACCACTAAAGAGCAGTGTTAATCAATTAGCAAAATAAGCCTGAGAATTTACATTTTGTTTGTGGGAGTATAGGGTTTTTCTGTGATATCACTTTCCTACTAGAACTGTTTTTTTTTTAAAAAAAAAAAAAAACTATAAACACAGTCCTTCATTTTCTTTAACTGTGAGTCTGTAAGCAGCTTTCTGGTCTTTCTGGTCTATAAACACAGTCCTCCATAACCAGCAATCAAACAACAAAACGACGACGCACCCTTAATAGCAGAGCACTCTGAGAACCCAAAGTTGGAAACTTTCTTTCATTACAGCAAAAACCCATAACCGAAATCACAGTATTGATCGAACCCAGTTGAGATTTGTATGAGAAAACCAAAACCCATGTTGCAAAAAGGGACATAAATAGGGTCTCAAAGATTCAGAAACGCGTAGAGAAAAGAAGAAGAAGAAAAAAAAGGACCAAATCCAGATCCAGAAATTGAAGCAAACCCAGATCACCATTTACACCAAAACAGATTTCAGATTATAAAATGCAATACCCAGATACAAAGACTGCAAGGAATCAAAGAAAACCCAAAGCAAAAGACAGATCCATGCAATACCTTGACAAATTGGGTTGAGTTCCAGAGAGAGAGTTGCGTTTTGGTGAATGACGGAAAGGGTCGAAGACTCGAAGTGGGTTTGTTTGGAAGTAAACGGGTTCCATGGGTTCCAGTGGGTTTAGCACGCAAGGCCCGTTAATTTGTGGGCTTTTTGCGTGCGGGCTTTTTTAGCACGAATTTAATAAATGGACGGGTTCGTGCGGGCTTTTACCGTGCGGGTTTCGGGCGGGTTTGCGGGTCACGGGCTCAGATGCCAGGCCTAGGCCAAAGGAAGCTCATGCAGTTAACAAAATTCATGATTTTAGTGAGGGCAGTGGGCCCCACTCGTCCGCTCCGCCACTGAATTAGCAAAAGTGGTTCCAGAGAAAGAAAAATGTTTGAGTAATAAAATGGTGGAAGAACATAACCGCAATGGACCAAGTGAGAAAAAAAGGTATTACAGTTTTTGGATTGGATTGGATATTTGGTACGTATAAAACCAATCCTGATAAACAACTCCACCCAATATCTAACTACTCTTTTTGGATTGGCACCTATGTCTTACGATATATGACTTCAAGTCAAAATTGGATGAAGACATCATTTATGAACTCATGTATCAATATTTTACTGTTGGCGTTAAATTATTTCTTTTGATATGTACTTTTGCGAGTTTTAAATTTTAATAGTGGAGCTATCTTGTGATTTAAAATACTAGAAAAATTATTATACGTATCATCGCGGTTTTTCCATTTATGATTTAACATGATCATCAAGGTTCATGTATAATCCAAGCAAAACAAAAACTCATAGTTTTGTTTTTCAGAGTAGCACCCTCTACATGCTCTCTTACACTAATCTAATGACTCGACAACTATTCATGATTTCGGTAAACAGAAAATGAGACTTCAATATTTCTTTAATATTATTACCGCTACTAATAAGAATAAGAATTGAATCCATGATCTTCAAAATTCCAAAATCAACAGGTGTTTGCTCACTGATGTATTTAGTTGATTGTATCTATCGACTCTTGAAGTCTTCACTTATTTTATCAGTCATTTCTTTTGCTTTTTTTTTATTTATGTTTTTTTCCGAAAAGTTTCTTTTGCTTTTTTAATCACGGGCTGATTGGACCCGAGCCCAGACCAAAATAAAAAGAAATTGAAAAAAAAAAAAAAAAAAAAAACCTAGGAAGAAAAGAAAGAAAATATATAAGTAGGAAGACGTCTGGTAGTGTGAGCATATATCCAGAGCTAGAGTCGGCGTCTTCAGTCCTCCTCCAATCGATCTTCGACTTCATCTTCCCCAAAGTGTAAGTGTCTCTATTTTGAATTCTTGTTCAGTTTGGATTCAAATTTTAGGGTTAAAAAACACTTTAGATGAGTTTAATTCCTAGTTAGTTAATATTATCTCTGCGATTCTTATCTCTTGTATTGATCTAATCTGCTCTAGTTTCTAAAATCTTCTTTTCTTCTAATCATGATCATTGAGTTTGAAGCTTGAGGGACTTGTAGGGTTGGAAATTTTTTTTTTTTTTTTTTGTATATTTTTTTTTTCCTAAATGTTGTATTGCATTGCATCTCTATTTGTTGTTTGATGGGTTAATGTTTATATAGATTTTTACCAAGAACTTTTAGCCCACCCTGGTTTTGATTCCTGGATCCGCCACCGGTAGGACTAGTGTAGATTGTTTGTTTCCTTCAGACCAATTGGTTTAGACTTGAGCACAACTGTAATTGTACCTTGTTTTGGTATACAACTTCACCAGTTTAATCGTGGTCAGTGTTGGGATAATGATTCTATCTTATATGAGTGCCATCTTCGTAACGTAACATTAAAGGGAGCAGAAAATACCAAGTTTGGTTTTCTTGGGGAAGGGTAAGGATGGATTGCAGCATTGATTTCTGTTTGTGGGTGGCTATCGATTTAAATATTAGCGTGGGAAATATGAATGTTGCTGAACTTAGTCGCAGATATCAGAAATTCTCCGTTCTAGGGAAAATGGCTTTCTACATACTACAAAGAAGCACGAAATTGTTTTTTTTTTTTTTTTTTCTCTTTGTTTTCTTTATAAGGAATGTTATAGAATTCTTCGGTCTTCATATATGGTAAGTGCTAACGTTTTGGATTCGTATTCCATGAGAGTGGGTAACTTTCCATATGAAATACTTGACAAATTAACAAGTCCTTCTAAATTGTCTTTTACACATGCAGAAGATTCGAAGCCGCAAAGATAGAGCCATCCGACCGTAAAAGGAAGAAAGCAGCTTCTTCCCTCGCAGCAGATCATTTGGACAATAACAAAGACAAAAGGCAGAGAAGCACCAAGAGCAAAAAGACGAAAATGTCCTCATCGAATCAGGTCAGGGCATCCCACATACTGATCAAGCACCAAGGTTCCAGAAGAAAGGCCTCATGGAAGGATCCAGATGGTGTTGTTATCAGTAACACCACCCGAGATGCGGCTGTCACTCAACTCAAGTCACTTCGTGAGGACATTGTTTCTGGCAAGTTCACGTTTGACAATGTTGCTACTCGCTTCTCTGATTGCAGCTCTGCCAAGCGTGGTGGTGATCTTGGTCAGCTCCTTACTTAACTTTCAAAGTCCAACAAATCAGCGTTAAAGTTTTACATTTTTTACGTAAGGGATTTAAATGTGAAAAAGCCATAGAGAAACCTTTACTTCTTAACTATGGAGACTATAGTAAATTGAAGCTTACTTTTCTTATATGTTGATAGATTCAAACAAGCAGCTAATACAATGAAGCTTTAGCTATCAAACAACAACCATAAAATATAGTTAGGAAGAAACGAAAAGCCCAATTGATATCTATAAATTTTATCCCATATAACTCCTCCCCTTAAAAGTCCTTCAAAACCCTGTTATTCTTACCACAACACTAAATATCCCTTACACCTCTGCCTTCTTTCCATCCCCAAACCTTGTGCCTAACATTAAAACAAGTCTCAAAATGTTAAAAAATTACTGAAGACTGTCCATTGTGGCTTTTATTTAGGACTTAAAACTTTTACTTGATGAGATATTAAAGGTAACCAGTTTTGAATTTCTTTATATACAAATAATACAATACATTTCTGAATTCTGTAATATCTGGACGACATAATGGTCTTCTCTATTCATCAATTGTTGTGAGTCTCATAAGTTATCAATTGTCTTAATTGTTTTAACAAGCCACAAGGATTAGTCCCCAGAACAAGCATATATTTCCATGATTTTTATTTCTTGGCAACAGTTCCTCATCTCATATAAATGGATAGCGCTGATAAATGTATGGTAAACTTTTGTTGCAGGCCCTTTTGGCCGCGGCCAGATGCAGAAGCCTTTTGAGGAGGCAACATTCTCTCTCAAGGTTGGGGAGATAAGTGAAATTGTGGATACAGACAGTGGAGTTCATATCATCCTGAGGACCGGTTGATCAGTTGGAAGTGAAACTTGTTGATTTTTGAGCATCCAAGTTTATCAGTAATATATGGATTGTTGCTTTCTTTTGTTATTGCCAATGACTAGCCATTCATAGTGTATGAAGCAAAATTGGCTAACTAGATGGATTTGAACACTTCTTTTGATAACATTTATTATGGGAATTTTATGGTTGTGATTTGGAACTTTGGATTTCCTATGAAGTTTTATTCTCTGTATTTCAGAATTCTGATGTTATGGCTAATAATAACTTTGATCTGAAGTATCATGTGGACTGCTTCTGATGTCTTATATCAGTAATCATCTTTACTGGTGATTTTGAAGTATTAATTGCAATTATGTTTTTCTGCTTTTTATTTATTTATTTTACCCAAAGTACTATTTAAATAGTTTGGACAATCCCTATTTTGGTGAAGCCTAAATAGTATTTTTTGGTAAAGTAAATAAAAAGCAGAAAAACATAAATGCAAATTTTTTTTTTTTCAAAAGAAATAGGTGACAATTGAAGGAACTTCACCGATTAAACGTGCATTGCACATGTAGGAGACTAGTTTAATTATCAATAAAATTGTGATAATATTCCTTTTCAAAGATATAAAATTAATTCCCCGGCCACATTTTCAACTTTTGTTTTTTCCTGTCATTTAGGCATCTGAGATCAATATACGGCAGAATAAGACCAATGAGGGAAAGATGAAGCTTCATTGGCTTCATTGGTTTTTTTTCCTTTGGCTGAAACCAATGATGCAAAGGTTAAGGATAAAGCTAACAGTCTAACAACGACTACCACAAATGACAGAATGAGACCAATAGAGCTTCAGTATATTCATTTAGCCATGACATTAAAAGAAACAACAATCAGTGTCGAGAAAAATGAATAAATTTATATGAGTTAGAAGACACTGAATGATCATCGTACTTTATGTGATCGGAGATTTCTAGATGCATACATAATGACGAGCCAGAGTGGGCAAAGAGCACTGATGAATTGGATTGCCTATTCTACAGATAGGGGTTCTCGGGAAACCAGCTTGACCAGGCATATAAATGGTGTACAAATGCGAGACCTAAAACTCTACCGCAAAGGCCACCTACAAGTCACTCAAAATTGGCCATCCTTTTTTAATAATCTCGTTGATCTTTACATCAATCTTCTTCTGAATATTTGGAGGGCAAAGCTGTGCGGCATAGCTATTCAGTTTCGCTGCCAAATGTGACCTCTCAAGTTCCTCTTCAGGCAAGTTTCCCATTAGTTGAAGAAGGAATGGCCTGCGCTTCAGCTCAAACTTCTGCATTTTAAAAGTGAATCTGTCATTCAAAAATTTTGGGATTACCAAGTAGAAAAGGTAGATCTGACTTGTAGTTTTAAAAAAAAAAAAATGAACAAGCAAGCAACCCAATTTCCAAGTATAGCAAAGAATCCATTTCCAGATACTACACTCATCCACTAGACTATTAGTTTCCAACACAAAACATACAAGACCATATAATTTGGCACATCCATTTCTCTTGGTGAGGATGCATTAACCCTTCAGCTGAAATAGCAGCTTGAAAAAGGGAGGGGAGGTCGAAAATTTAAGTACACTTTCGGGACCTACCATGCTATTATCTCTTCTTCTTTCTTCTATTCAGATTCCCAAAGAGCTCCACATCAAAGGCAGGCTCTAAAATACCAGGAATAAAAGAAACCAACACCCCCCCCCCCCCCCTGATGATATAAGAAATGTTTAGAATAAATTATCTGACTGAAAATTCCCTCCTTAAGACTATAGTTTGGGCAGAAAGGTATAGGATCTTGAGTTGTACCTGATGTTCAGGCTCAGCAGGATAAAATGTTCCAAGTGGTTGGATTTGAGTAGTGACAATGCTGCTCTTTGACTTAGTTTGCTCTCTCCCTTTGCTTACAGAAGCCAATCTAGACTCTTCAGTTCCATTCGTAAAAACGATAGATCTGTTTACATAACTAGTGGCGATAAGTTGATGTTATGGAAGGATGAATATGTTATGTGTTGTCAGTCAAGCTTTTACCTGTATTGGTTACCCACATCAGGACCTTGCCCAAATACTTGTCTATAATCATGACTAGACCAGAAAACCTCCAAAAGTTGCCTGAAGCTGATTAGCCTTTCATCATATACCACCTGCAAATCATTTACAAAACATACACAACTATATCAGTCACTGAAACTTTCAAACATACAGGTAGCAATTGTATAAAAAGCCAGATATCTACAAATACATCATATGAAATGAAAGGAAGTGAAAAGTTATACTACAAAATTAATGTGTAGCCCACCAACACTTTGATGCCATATTAAAAAAGATGAAAAAATAGGGAGGTCATATTTTGCACAAGATCGAATAAATGATCCTATTTGGTCGAATTCTTAGAAATATCCAGATCAAACTCCCCATTTAAAAGAGACACCATATTGAGGTATGAATGCTATCCGATTCAAGCTTAAATTCACGGGTGAATGTAGAAAAGGGGAAAACAAAATCAATCAATCAATCAAAAAAAGAAGGGAGACCACCTGCACACACTCGGCATGATCACCCAAACTTCTGTACTCAGGATTGGTTTTGGATCCTCCAGCATAACCAACAGTGGTCTGAAGAACCCCATTCAAGCACCCGAACACAGCTTCAGACCTCCAAAAGCAACCCAGAGCAAAAACTGCTGATTTCAAAGGCGGGCTGGTCGTTGGGTGGATCCCTAGCCTTGTAGTTTCAGTGATCTGATCTGGGATCCGGATGCACACCCGTTTCTCAGCCACTAGGATTGTCATAAGCACGAGCGTTGTTAATACACGGCTAAGGGAAATGTTGCTGCAAATAATAGCCATTGGCTTTGTCCAGTGGTGGATCCAGGAATGAAAACCTGGGTGGGGTTAAAACTTCTTAGTAAAATGAATTGAAGGCGAGAGAATTTTATCAATTTCAAAGAAAGATACACCTAGTCAGTGGGGATGTAGTGAGCATTACCCCGGAATCGTATATATAATCCTAAAGAGAAAACTAAACAAATAAAAGTGGAATGCAATATATATAACCCTGAAAGTCCTAGAGCTTCAAACTCTGTAATCACTGAATCATGGTTCTGGGTTCCAGGCTTTCAGCATTAACACTAAGCAATGGAGAAAGTGAGCAATAAGCTAATTCAACATCAACTGATTCCTGATTTTGTTTATCCCAATTCCAAAACATTAAAAGATATCAACTTTACATCGCATCATCTATTCATCTTTGGGAGACCAAACAACAGAGGCAAGAAATGCATAGAAGCTTAACAAATCAGAGCAAATTAGATGAATTTAACAGTAGGAATACTGGGGATAATCCCTAAATTGAACTAGGAACCCTAAAATCTTGTATCGAATTGAACAGAAAATCAAATAGACTTACACTTGCAGAGATTGGCCGGAAATTGGAAGAAGAACTCGAAGAAAGGAAGAAGCAAGACTGGTTCCTTGGCTAGTCGCTTACACTCGTATATAGGTTGATCCCAGGCAGGGTAGATTCCAGTGGCGGATCTAGGATTCGAAAATGGACAGGGCTACGTATTCATGTGTACCTTTGGGCGAATGCCAAATTTTTTTTTTTAGTACAATTATGCTCAGGTGTGGGAATGCAAGAGTAAGGACACGAGAACCTGAGAGTTCAAGTGTTCAAAGATTGAATTTAATCCGGAATTTAGGCCTTTTTGAGAAGAAGAAAAAGACGAAGAATCAGAATTTGTGATGGACGCAGAGAATGGGAGAGCCAGGGAGGAGTTTGACTTCGATAATTCGGGAGTTCATGTGAGCTTCGTTAAAGAAACATATATATAAACAAAAAATATACATCTGTTTAAGGAAAACTGAATTGGGAGAGAATTGAATCGTACTTTCATTGATAATAGGGGCCTCTTTATATAGAGGATTACAAACATAGAGATAGAGTTGTACATGGAAACATAATCGTACATTGATTGGATATCTCCTAAGATTCTCCGAGAATATCTCTAATATAAACTCTATTTCAACTAGAGCAAGTAACCTCTAGTTTGGGCCAGACACATATTCTAGATTTACTTAAACACTCCCCCTTGTGTCGCCCAAACGTGGTGCTTCTCTCGTTGCCTCGCTAAAAACCTTGTCGAGTAACAAAAACCCAGTGGGACAAAAATAACCTCGGTCGAAGGGGAAAAAGAGCACAACACACCCTTCACGTTTCGAGACCATACATATAGACATCTCCCCCTGATGTCTGCATCCCCCCCTGATGACTACGGTCATGGGAATTCAGATAACTTCCGCAAACGATGCTACCAACATGTTTCCCGAAAGTGGAATTTAGGCAATGACTTAGTGAGCAAGCCTGCCGCACTGTCCTTAGATTGAACATAGTTCACTTTGATCTTGAGGAGAGTTTGTTGTTGCTGATTATCCTTGGTGATGTCGCTTTTGATGTAGCCTTGCTTCATTTGTTCAAAACAAGCAGCATTATCATATATACTCGTAGGCTCATCTGTGGTAGACTTCAAACCACAATTGTTCGAACATGCGTAATTATGGATACAATCCATATACATTCACGAATCACTTCATGAAGAGCAATAATCTCTGCCTTGTTCGAAGATATAGTGACTAGGGTCTGTTCTGTAGACCTCCAAGATATCACGGTCTTTACCCATGGTGAACACTTAACCAGTTTGGGAATGACCTTTGTGTGGGTCAGAGAGATACCCAACATCAGCAAAACCTTCCAAAACACATGTTGTTTTGGGATGGGGATAGAGGACGCAGGCCAGTGTTGGCAGCGTTCCTGGTGTGTGATGAGTCTGAATCCATCATCTTTCTATAGGGATAGAACAAGCTCATATCAATCATACATCTCAAGTACTGAAAGATATCTTTTACACCAATCCTAATAGCGTCGCGTTGGCGCAGAGCTATATCTTAGCTAACAAGTTCATGGCAAATGAGATGTCCGGTCTTGTGCATTGAGCTAAGTACAATAATGCGCCTATTGTACTTGACTAGGGCATTTCTGCCCCTAGTGCATCTTCGTCATCATCCTTTGAACGAAGAGGATCCTTTTTCAGGATCAAGACTACGGACGATCATGGGGGTGCTTAAAGGCTTGACTTTGTCAAAATGCCTAAGCATTTATCAACATGATGCTCAAGTTCCAAACCGAGACATAATCGTGTTCCCCCATAATCCTTCATCTCAAAATCGGATTTCAAGTGTTCAGCGGTTTTCCTTAACTCTTTAAGGGCTTCCAATGAAGATCATGTCCAACATGAACCGCGATAGAATCCGAAACTTGTTATGGAAACGCGCGGGCATATCCCTTCCCAATCAAGTAGTCACTTAAGTGAGCGTTTCAACCTTATTGCAAACGCGATCCGAGGTCTAGAGCCACTTGACTTGGGTGAATGAAGTTCACCATGAACCTTCATGTATATTCCGTATCTAGATCCCCATAGAGATACGTAGTGACCACATTCGTAAGCTGCATGGTCAGTTATTCGGAAACTACCAAACTGACAAGGTAGTGGGGTGCAATGACATCCATTACGAGAGAATATGTCTCGTCGTAGTCGATTCCAGGGCGTTTTGTGAGAAGCCTTGCGCCATAAGGCGAGATTGCCATCTCTTTTTCTCATCACGCTTTCTAACGAAGACCCATTAGTCAATAGGTTTTATGTTAGGAGGTGTTGGCATCACTGGCTCAAAAACTTTCCTCTCCGTTAGAGAATCCAATTTAACCTAGATCGCATCTTTCCATTTAGGCCAAATCTCTCTACGTTGGCATTCATTCATCAACAGAGCGTGGTTCGATATCATATGACTCAACAAACTCATGCGCAACTACATCATCAATTATGATGGAGTTTCTATCCCACGTCTCATGTACACTAGTGTAAGTTTCATAGAGCTCTATATTCTCAGGAATAGGTTCTGACGTTGAGGCGTCCCCCAACGATAACCATAACCCGGAAGATACTCATGAGACGGATTTTGAGTGTCGATGATCAAAGGATTGCAGTGTGCGAAAGTATCCTTCGAACCCACGGGCCTCCCATGCATCCTAGCTGGGGCCATGGCCAGTAACGCCAAAGTGCCACTCTCTATGGCGTTGGCGCCATGCCTACCTCCGTGGAGGGTGGCGCTACGTCCTCTTGTAGAGACGTCCATCCTTGCAGGCATGTTTGCAGCATATTTGTGTGATCTCGTCACTTTAACGGGGATCGAGATGAGACATAGTGGGGACAGGCCACGACAATTCCTGTCGTTCCTGCTGAACATCTGTGTTCTTATCTCCCCCTAACGATGGGAAGACTCTCTCATCAAAGTGACAACCCGCAAATCTAGCGGAAAGGAGATCGCCTAGCAAGGGCATTAAGTGGCGGACGATTGTTGGAATCTCAAATCCAATTGAGTTGCCCATTCGTCTGTGAGGACCCATCATAGAACGTTGTGGCGGGGCAATTGGCACATAAATGACACACTCAAAGATGCGTAAGTACGATACTTGTACCCAGTCACTAGCTGTAACGCAGAGGTAGATTGAGTGGTGGTGGGTCGTAGACGAATTAGCATAGCTGCATGCGATATTGCATCACTCCAAGCGAATATAAGGAAATTAGTGCGCATTACCAATGTCCGGACTACCATAGTAGTCGTTTCCGCGAGACCAATTGGGTGTGTTAATGAGAATATGATGTCCAACATCAGTCACATTGCAATATCCATCGAAAGTCTTTGATGTAAACTCTCTATCATCGTCAAGTCCAATTAATGGAATAGGATGATCCGGGGAGTGAGCCCGTTGTCATATGATATGTGCTAGAAGTGTAGCATAAGCAGCATTTACAGGTGGACAATGGCACAACACGTGACCAGCGTGTTTGCGTGTCAACCAATATCATGAGATATTTAAACGTCCGCAAGTTGGTTGAATCAGTCCACAGAATCCCTATGGATTCTATGTAAGAACATAATGAGTATTTTTATATCCTTTGCATAGGACGGTCTCAGTCCTAATTTTCCTAAGGAACGGGCTTTGTAAAACGAGCGAGAGGCTTTAGAAGCAACCAATGAGGATTTTGGTTGGGCCTGAGCGTCTGAAACGCTATTTGAAGCAAGTTGGTGATTGCAGCATCACATGGGGCGCCATCACCATGATGGACGCCATCCATGGTGTCATGGATAGGGACTGTGCCAGCCCTAGGCTGGTGGTGGACGGCGGCGGTGCCAAAGGCAGCGACGGCGGTCACACTTAGTCCAAGAATCAACATTTGATTCATGCTTCATTTCTCTCGAAAGAATGGATGTCCGTGTGAAGTCTTTTGTAGACGGGTCATCATATCATGACTATGATGATCTATCCTATCGTGACAAAGCTAATATGTGTCTAAATTCAAGAGATCTTCTCTCATAACTTTTATTGGATTTAATAGCTCGAATAGTGACATAGAGTCCACTAGAGAGACACATAAATTTCTCTAAGATGCGCCTTTGTTCGCAATCATTCTAATTAGTAGTGTCGATCAGATATGTGCTTATCTGAATCGACTTGAGAACTGTGAGGCTCTACTCAATTTAATTTTTTTTTTTTTTTGAAAATAAAGGGCTTGTACGGCTACCTTCAAGCCTTGATTAATGAAACTGAATACAAGGGGGGGGGGACGTGGAGCCTAAACCCTTGATTACAATAAGCACCTAGAGAACGTCCCGAAATAATATCAGGAGTCTCTACAAAATACATATATTCTAACAAGCACCAATTAGCAAAGAGTGCACTACTGGCTACTCAATTTGCTTTGACATAACGGTGACATACTTGAAAGATAACTCGATTACAACGAAGCATAATTACCCAAATCAAAGCTTTCCTACTATGTTGCCGCCGAAGATGAAACCCGACGACACTGAGTTTCATCCTGCCACTAGGAGGTTGCGACCATTTAATCAGAATGGATCGCCGCCTCACTAGGACAGACAAGGCACTTAGAGTGCACACACAGGCAATTAACCCGACTAGCCCTACATGATAGCTGCAGGGATTTATTACACGCCAAAGGCGAGACAATACTAACCAACTAACAGAAGCAAAACTAAAAACATAAAATAAAAAACCAACCCAGGCTGGGCTCAGAAAGAGGGCTCAAGCCCACGCCTCCACCCAAGAAATAGGAAAAACCACAGCCACCATCCAAGCCCCGGCCACCGCTGCCCCGCCGCGCCAGATTCGCCGGACCACCCACCTTCTGCCACCCTGATCACGCCATCTCGCGCCACCACGAGCGAACCAAATCCCAACCAGTGTGCGCCCGATCCATCCCCAGATCGGATTCGTCCTTAGATCGGATCCCATAGTACCAACCCAAATCCGCAACCACGACCTAACCAAATCGGACACCACCCAGATCAGAAGCAATCCTACCGCTGATCCGACTCCAGCCACGCTGCGATGACAACTCCACCAAACCCGACAACTGCTGCGATCTCTCCCATTCCGCACCTCACATACCGCCGCCTCAATCTCCCCAATCCAGACCAGAGACATGGATCGAGAAGCCTGGCCTCACAACAGTCCCACACGGGGATAACAAGACCCGTCTGACGACGGCGAAGGGCTCGCCGCAGGACAGGAACGAAGATCGCACTTTTTCCTTCAGGCGCGTGCAAAGCGTGTTCTTTCCTTGTTAAAAGATGATTTTACTGTTTATCTTCAATACTCAATTTGATTAGATTGGGACAGATAGATTACTCTATTTCAAATTAACAATTGGTTGATTGTTTCTTATGCCAGTGGGTTCAAACCCACAATTATGGAGATCAACCGTCTCTGTTTATTGCGAATGTTAATTATGCTAGTTTTCGTAATCATTCTCCAAAACATTTATATGCGCAATTTAGAATTCCTAATTGGAAAATTATCATTTTGGTCATTCAATTATTACTCAGTCATGTTAATAGTTTTAGTATCCATTATATGTAAAAAGAGTGTAAATAGAAATAAAAAACAAACTCATTTAAACATAACTATAACATCGAAACCCACATATCAGCGCCTAGATAATGGCTCCAGGCGTATATAATATTGGAACTAATTTTCTCCTTCAGCTTTAACTCATGCAAACCTGGCTAATTAAGCTTCCAACATATCTAACTTTGTATAGCTCACATCACGTCATACATCATCATCATCATCTTACTGCATGTGATGAGCAATTGATGTACATTGGCATGGGACCGGGTCACTATAGCTTGCAGTTGAACATTAATTAATGTGCATATGTACATCTTTGTACCTAAAGTAAGAACCTTTTAGAAATAATCAATATTTCAGATTTCAATTTTGAAAGCCAAAATAAAAATAATGCATTTGGAATGAGCAAAATATGAATTATATATCACTTCCATTTCCATGTTATTATCTTCCATTTTCCAACTATGAATGAACTAGTCAGCAGTTAGCTACCTTGAACTTAATGCATGCAGAAGAACTAATTTATAACTTGTTTTCATTTGAATTTTAAATTTAAATAAGAGAAACTGATGTAGCTCCAAGGCCAAAAGAATAATGGAGGTTTCCTCATTTAGTCTCTAGCTAGCATTATATATGTCTATGCACTTCCAACATTTCTAGCTATCTTGCTCACATCACCATCTTTGGTACATAATGATGAGAATTGACATGCATGTCAAGTTAAGTGCCCTTTAAAACAAGTATGGTCCTTTAAAGTTTATTTTGTTATGATCTAATAGTTGTGTTCAAAATAAGTTACTACATATGGATTGGTCTTCATGGTGTTGTTGACCGATAGCATGCTGTCCTGTAGAGGTGGCAAACGGGCCACTAAGCACGAGCACAGCACGAGCCCGGCACGCTTAAAAGCGGCCCGGCACGGCCCAAGCCCGTTAGTGGCCCGACACGACCCGAGCACGTTAGAATAACGGGTCGGGCTGGGCCTAAGAATATTGGCCCATTGGCCCGGCCCGGCCCGAGCCCGTAATGGGCCCGACACGGCCCGAGCACGACATATTGTGGGCCGGCCCGTTATAAACACAAAATTTCATTTTGTTTTTAAAAATATTAAAAAACTACAATGATGAGATTTGAATATGAGACCTTTTTATTTAAAATCTCATGACAATTCCACCAATGCTTTCTTTTATATTGTCAAAATAATGAAACAAAACATTATATCCTTGTTTTGACATAAGTATTTTTTCTAAATATTAAATATATGTTTATTAATAAAGACTAATCTCATAATAATACAACTATAGAATGAAGGAAAGAATAATAGATACTAAATCTTCATTATATTAATAAAGATTAATCTCACAATAATATACTAAAAACAATATATTTTGAGTTTTTTTTTTCTTTCTTTCTTATAGTGGAATATAAAAAAATTATTAGAAATCTAATCTTAAAAAGCTAAGATTAAGAAAAACGTTGTAGAACTTAATTTATTTTAATTTTCTAAATAGTTAAATAAAATTAATTTTTATTTGTTCAAATTAAGATTTTAAAATCGTGTTTTATAGTGGGTAGGCACGAGCACGGCCCGTTATTGACCCGGCACGAGCACGGCCCGGCACGATATGGGCTCGGACCATGGGCCGGGCCGGGCTTAATGTTTAAGTAAATGGGCCTGCACGAGCCCGGCACGATAATAAATGGGTCGGCCCATGCACGGCACGAAGCACGACTAGGCCCGCTTAAAATGGGTCGGGCCGGCCCGTTTGCCACCTCTACTGTCCTGATGACATGTGTCCATTTCATGTTTTTGTTTATGTTTCTGCTCTAAGTCCATATGGATGTAGTAGGTGTCAAAATAGGAAAAGCTTACCAAATATCATGTCTTTATATAACATAAAAGTTCATTTAATACTACATTATTGTTGATCTGGTTTGTTATTATAAAGTATTTAATCTCAAATTCTCACAACAGAAGTATGAGATTGGGAATTTGGGATGAGCAATCTTAAACTTGAGAATTCAGTAGTCAAGGATTGCAGTTTGGAAATGAGGGCCTTAGGTGCCATTTCTATGTAAAAAGCCAACCAAAATGGGGAGAGATAGTATTTGATACATTATAATTGATTTGATCAGAAACATAATATGTGGTGGACCAAAATGGGTAGAGATAATATTTGATATTTATGTACAAGCAGTGACAGAAACATATGCTAATTGACTAGAGAATTAGAAGGAAAGTTCATGCATACAAAGAAAGAAAATGAAAGTATTAGAACGCAATGACAAATAAGATACTAGCAAAATTTAAAAGATGAGTTTTTTTTTAATCGGCCCGAGGGGCAATAATATCATTCATCACAAGCCAGAATAGGCCGTTGCATACCCTTCCGCTGCCATTTAAGGACATAGGCAAACAAGAAGATAGTGGTAGTACCCACAATGGTACATAGAAATAGACATACTCATTAGACATCAAATACGTAGAGGTAGCGGAGATCCTCCATTGGTACTACGCCGGAGGCGCTAAAAGATCTAGGTTCCTAATACAAGGAAATTATTGTAATTAGACAAAGCCAAAAACATAGAGTTGGGCCAAGGGCAAAAGCCCTAGCCCAATTAAAGCCCAAATATAGCCCAAAGAGGAGAAGCCCAAAAACCACATGGCCCAGCAGGAAGCAGGCCCAAAACTTTATCTCCCCGTGTGTCTGTGCAAACGCCGTCAGCTCCCACCACCTGCCTGACTGTCCGCTGTAACTCACCGGCACGACCCAGCATACAACGACCACCGCTTGGCCTCGCCGCGCTCCCCACCAGAATCCCAAGCCACTCGGATCCTCCAGATCCCGCCGCCGCACCGCTCCTCTGAACTATGCCGCTGCTCAACCCATCAGAACCGCGCCGCCGTCCGAATCTGTAGAGCCCCACGCCGGACCCCCATCCCTGCAAAAACGCGACGCAAACACACCAGAGATCTCTGTCTGGAAACCACCCAGCCCCGTCTGACACCATGAGTCTGACGCTTCTCCCTCTGAACCTCCGAGCAAATAGCGCTCAACACCCGTCCGGCAGCAGCCCACTAGAGGCGAGGCGAACCTTCACCGATCCAGAGCGCCGCCGGATGAGCAGAATTTCTCAAAACCTTGACCTAGGGCAGTCCGAGTTTCTTAAATTTAAAAAATGAGTGATAATTATATATGAGAATATACTAATTACTTTATTGATTATACTTTTCATTATTAATTTTAAGGATGATAATTAATGGTGAATTATTATATTTAAATCTTGGCTCCCCTAAACTCTAAATTCTAGTTCCACCCCTGATAAATATGCAAACCTCCTCACTCTTGAAAACAATGCCACACTGATGACATAGAAATCAAGGCCGTGAATTTAAAGGATGACGACAACGAATTGAGGGACCTTAGGGTTACATTTTAACTAGAGGAGGATCCATCACTGAGTCACCACCCAATTGAAATTTTTAAACTTTGTTTCTGTCGCTTTGTTTGCTTCTCTATGTTGGTTTTGGCTTTTCATTTTCTCTTATACGGGTGGTGAGGTTTTGAGGTGCGCTGGTGAGGCGACACATTTCAGAGAGGCGCGATATCTTCACCTGAAAACTTACAAGTTGCATCTGATGATTGACTTGCCGAATAAAAAAATAAAAAAATAAAACATAATTGCAAGGGTGGATAGTTAGGGTAATTTTTTTAAAAAATATTCGAATTAAAGTAATAGAAAAATAGAGAGAGCTGGTGAATAGAGAAAAAGGTGTGTCAATGACCTAAAAAAAACTGAAAAACCTGCAACAACAAAAAGAAGAAGACAGACCAAAACATAGATGGAGGTGACATGCACCCCAGTCAAACCTCTACACACATTCCGATTGACACTCGATGTTCTCCGGTTATTGACAAAATCAAGCATTTGGTTTTTTTTTATGGGATAAAAAAAATTAGTAATCAAACTAAACTAAACAACATAATTCAATACTACCTTATACACCATCGCAAAAAACTAAATCTTATACACTGACAAGAATTCATTAAGGTTCGCACATTTGTGGCTGAGATGTGGATAAGAAAGATAGACGTTCATATTGAAATGCATATTTGCTTACTACACCTTTGCATTCTTACGTCCCTAGCTACAAACAAGAAAATTGTTATTTCATTCAGTTTCGTTAGAAACTTGGAATGAACTGATACCTAAGCAATTGTTATTGGCGCGGCACTCTGCGTACTACAAATACAAATTTGGATGAGAAATACAAGTATAATTTGACTACAGTGCTTTATGACCCTATGGATGATCTCCTAGCTCATTACATCAAAGTTCGAAAATGCTAAAGCTCTTACTCCTGACCTAATTTCATTAAATATCTATATGCATGCATGTGTTTGCAAATATACTGTATAATCTCTCATACTTAAACCATAGACGACGACTCTGGCAACTCATAGTCAGCTTCCTCCACCACAAGCGGTCGCGACGCCGTAGCATCATACTGTTGAATCACCACAACTGAAGCTGTGGAAGAGAAGTCTGACGAGGCTAAGAAGCTTCCGATTGGCCCAAGCTCCGCACAGTCACTCGACTCTACCAACGGGACAGTCGGCGACATTCTCCCTACTATAAACAAGTTGTGCTTGCTCAGAGTCTTTAACGCCACCGCGATCTCCCCTTTGCTGTCCACCACCTTCTCCTCGTAAAACATGGACTCTTCCTTTTCCTTACTGCTACTTCTTACATTCTTGTACTCCTCCAAGAACTTCTCGTCCTCTTCATTCTCTTGGCTACTGTCTTCTTCTTTCAGTATTTTCTTGTTGTCAGCTGTTATCCCAACTAATTTCGCTCCAAATCTCAATGTCTTCCCTTGTGGAGCAACAAATCTAAAAACAGTCAACGCAATCCCAGGATGTTCAGCCAGTCTCATACCATAGGCCAGTGCCTCCCGGTCATCTCTTCCTCCGAAGAACGCTATCACCGCCGTATATGACACGTCGCTAGCTGAGACCTGCGTGGTGCCACCGAGTCCTCTATCAACTAGAATCCCAACCGAACAAGGCGCATGTCGGAGCACACGCTCGTTCACCACTTGAAATGAGTGTCCCACCGACTCCATGGTGCCGTCCAGCTTCTGATGCTTGTGAAATGGCAACAAAATCATTGCCGCGGTTTTTTGGTGTGCGCAGGCGCATATGTCCTCGTGCATGTCGTTTAAAGAAGAGATGGCGGTGGCTGGCCGAATCTTGACGCTGCTGAGCTGCTCGTAGGCCTCGAAAGCAATAACCATTTGGTCATTTCCATCACTCTTCTTGTTCCAAAATGGGAGGCCATTGTAGCGGGCTTTGTGGACCATGGAAATCGCAGAGGACCGCTCAGAGAGCTCCATGAGGTGCATGGCGTAGACGGTGAGTCGTCCGCGCTTGCGGGTGCCGCGGGACGACTCGATGAGGTTGATCATGGTGGGGATGTTGCGGGTGGTGTGGAAGCATGCCAATATTCGAAGTTCTGTGTCCGGGCTTTTGCGGAAAATGGTGCGTAGTTTGTAAGGGGCTCCCTTTCTTGCTGGTTTGTACACTGCCATCACTAGTGGTGTGGTGATGAAGGTGGTGAACAACGCCATCAAAATAAAGATGGCAAAAGTCTGTTCGTTCAGTACCTGCTCGTAGTCACAAGAAACAAGATCAATAATGTAAGTAATAGAACCAAACAAATATCACACACAAATTTTCTAAAGTAAGATGTACCAAAACGCAACTTATGCGCTGTTGAGGTAGAAGGTACTAATAGAATGTGGTAGATATGTTAAATAAGTTCATCCACAGAGTATAAAATGAGTTCTTATTCGGCTAATTAAGTCATCAAAGTGGTATTCATATATGCCAAACATTTTTGCAAGAGATTATATCAACAGTGTATTATGCTAGATTAATTTAATACAATGAAAGACCCGGTATATTACTAGCCCCCACTAAGCTACTCCACATGTATTCGGTTGTTGTGATTAAGTTTAAGAGAAACTCATTCGACAGCTAAGAGAGAACCCATTCAATTTTCATAACTAAAATGAGAAAAGGTGGACTTCACGATTAAATTTATATGCATTAGATCTAATTAATACATTTTCAGGATGAACGATAAATGTGCGCTACAAATAATTTCTAAGTAATTATCATTATAAAAGTGTTTTTCGTATGGCAACATGAATGGATTCATGGTTCATTTTCAATAAAATTGATCTTGTTTTGTGTTTCTTGCTTTGAAAGTTTCGATTTATAGAGGTCAAAACTCAAAAGCATATATATATATATATATATATATATATATATATATATATAGACACACACACATATACATACATACATACATATAAGGAGGTAAATTACCTTTCTATCCTTGCCAATATTGAGGACGATGAGCTCCACCAAGCCCTTTGTATTCATAAGGAAGCCAAGTGCCAAGGCCTCCTTGAAAGGCACCTTGAACAGCATCGACACAGTGACAGTCCCGACGATCTTCCCAAATGACGCTGTACATATCACCAGCACCAGCATACCCCACGACACCCCCCCGCTTATAGTCAAAAAATTAGTCTTGAGCCCACTGGATACAAAATAAAGCGGCAACAAAAGCCCCGAAACCAGGTCCTCAATCTTCTCTATCAACACACCTGCGAACGAACCCTCCTTCGGCATTATGATCCCTACCACGAACGCGCCGAACAGCGCGTGTATCCCAATTGTGTCTGTCACGAACCCCGCGGCCAAAACCAGCGAGAGAGTGATGCAGATGTAGAGCTCTTTCACGGGTTCACCCTCCGGGGACCTTCGCGCCATCATGACCAGTATGGGGCGGATGGCAACGACGGCGAACCCGACGAAGCCGGCACCGCAGAGGAGGACCCAGACGGAGACGAGTGGGGAGGTGTTGTTACCGGTGAGGGCGATGGCGAGGGCGAGAAGGATCCAGGCGGCGACGTCGTTGACGGCGGCGGCGGACATGGCGATGCGGCCGACGTCGGTGGTGAGGAGCTTGAGCTCAGCGAGGATGCGGGCAAGGACGGGGAAGGCGGTGATGGAGAGGGCGACGCCGTTGAAGACGAGGAAGGGGCCTTGTTTCACGCCTTTGGAGACAGTGGCGCGTAGGGCTTCGGAGGTGCCGATGCCGAGGACGAAGGGGAGGGTGATCCCGCAGAAGGCGATGCCGAGGGACTTCTTGCCTGTGCGGCGGATGGCGCTGATGTCGAGCTCAAGGCCGACGAGGAAGAGGAAGAAGCAGAGCCCGATGTTGGCTACCGTGTCTAGCACCGTCATGCCTTTTGGCGGAAAAATAGTGTGTAGAAAGGTCTTGCTCCTCCCGAATGCGGAGGGGCCCAACAGACATCCGCCCTGCATTCATTAAATTTGTTTACCAAATGATGCACGCGTGCATGAAAAAATTGATTCAAATACTGTTGCGGTATAAACAAATTGAGTGAGCATTAGAAAAAAGCGAGGAGCTTGGTATAAAATGTCATAATGAACAAATTTGATGAATGCAACACTGTGATGTCAGAGTTTTGTAAAACACTTTGTGCCAGAAATGTTGATCAAAAAGAAAAAATGAGCGTTTGTTTAATGAACAGAAAAGGAGAGGCTCTTACTATAACTTCGGCTATGACTCGGGGTTGCCGGAGAGGTTTTAGAAGATATGCAAGAAACCTGGTGAACACCACGACCAAGATGATTTGGAGGATGAGTAAGGGAAGAGCGTAATCAAGTGGATTTTCACCTTGAAATGATCCATTCGAAGTGGCCTTCATGGGCGGGGTGGTCGCCGGCAGCGGCGCAGGTGCCATCTTGAGACCGACTTAGTTAATTGTGATGCATACAATAATCAATACGAAAATTATCTCAGAACCTCATAATTATGTTCTTCCTGTTCTGTTACATGTATAAGAGAGCACCAAACGCATAACTAACTGTAATTTTGGGATCTCTTAATGTATGGACTGTGGAGGAGCACAAGGCTAGCAGTACAGCATGGGTGGAGAGTTTAAATATAACTAACCAACTTAATTATAGAAAGTAGGACTACACATGTCCATCGGTTTCTCTGCTTTGGTTATGGTCTGGTTTGGTCTTATTCCTTCTTCCTCTCCTATGTATGGTTATTGTTTGTTTGAAAGACTTAAGACTTGTGTGAATCTCTTTAATTTCACCCACTAAATTTTACTCGACATTTAAACTTTATCACAAATTTTTTTTGACACACACAGGAAAGGCAATAAAAGTAACAAGGAACAAATAAGCTAACAAACTATACCTTACCACAAATGCAGCCACAAACAAAGAAACATAGAACAAATCAATTCTCTCTAGTTGTATGCAAGAATTTTCTTGCTTAACAACTCCATAATGTCCGTAGCTCTAACAAACTAAAAGTCCTTTATAACTGTTCTGATCTCCTAGCAAATGATACTGCTAAATTAAAACTGTAAAATGGGCATAAAAATTAATGAGATGAAATAACCAACAACATTCCATATTCTCTGCGTTTGGGAAATGTCATGAAAATTTTTTCTATGATGTTTGTTAAGTGCCTTTGATTCTAAAACTGGTCATGGCGTTTCATAAAGGTCATAAAAAATATATATATATATTATGACGTTTTACTAAGCTATTTTTTTTCAGGCCGGGCAAGACCAAGTTATTTGGGTGGACAGGGCCGAGCTCATTATATATATAGGGCCCTTCCATTAAATGATCTTTTTTTTGACCATTTTAAGGGATCCCTTGTGGGACCCAATTTTCCATCACATATCGACGTCTTAACTGTTCAGTTCTTAGGACTCCATGAATAGATCAACTCTGCAAATTTTCAGCTAAATTGATGATCGTTAAGGTATCGAACTATATCAAATCAATGGACAAATCAAATATGTCCAACCTGACGATGATCAAATTTTCAGTTTTGAATGCCTTAACGATGATCAGTTTAGCTGAAAATTTGCATATATGATCTACTCATAAAGACATAAAAATTGAATGCTCAAGATGCCCATATGTGATCGAAAAGTTGATCTAATAAGTGATCCCTAAAAATGGCCGAAAAAAAGGATTCTTCACTAGAAAGGTTCTATAAATATATTCAAAGAAGTACAAAATGCTATGGGATAGCTCTTTTGTGGTTAATAATAGAACAAGATAGAATGCAAAATTAAAGGGAAATATGGTGTGATGAAATAATTGGTCAACACGTTCAACTAATAACTACATAAAAAAATATTAATACTAACACTAAATGGGCTTTTGGGCTGGGCTTATAAGGTTGGCCTAGGCGGATTTTAATGGTCATATATTGGGTAGTTTGGGGTTTATACCTTCCGCCATATTATCTCTGCCCTATGCTTAATGGGTCGAGCTTTTTCAGGGCACCTGAAAATAAACATGTCATCTTGTGCCCTAATCGATAGCCAAATTTGAAGACCCCAGACCTTCACCATCGTCCCTATAAATGCCTTCATTCAGAGAGTACAGCAGCCGCCCTACCACATAGTAGTGGTTCGAAATGGTTGAATCGCCCACATAATCGAAAGATGTCTTCCCCTTGTCGGAGATGGCCCGAGACGCCGCTAGTCTAGCTAAGACTTCGTCCACCATTGTTCAATGGTGGAGGTGTTGAGAAACCACGAAAAAAACCCTAGAATTTTTTTTTCAATTTTTCTCTCTAAAATAACTTTCAACACTTTTTACCTTGTATATTTACCCACATATATAAAATGAGAAAGATACGAGAGAGTGTTATTCATATATAGATTAAAGTGGAAGTCTGAATTATATAAAGGGAAAATGCTCATTTACCCAATTTTAGCTTAAAATGTGCCCACTTGCCCGACTAAGAGTTTTTAACCCCATTTACCCAAAACACTCTAAGGGATTATTTCCCCTTTACCCAATTAATTCTTTTTATTAATTTTTGGGACTTTTTTGCCCTCTCCTTCAATCTCTCTACTCTCAGTTTCTCTCTCTCTCTCTCTCTCCCCCTCACCGATTTCTCTCTCCTCCCCCCTCACCGATTTCTCTATCTCTCTCTCTCTCTCTCTCTCTCTCTCTCTCTCTCTCTCTCCAGAAGACGTCGGATCTCTCTCTCCCTCCCTCCATCCCTCCGGCAGGTCGCCCACGACGCCTGCTCTAGCCATCGCCGCGCCGAAACTCGTCGTCGTGCTCTCCGCTGCCAGGCTCGACGCCAAGCCGACGGTCCTCGTCGCTGAGAAGCTCGGCGAGGCCGGGGTTGACCTTCTGAAGGAATCGACGACGGACTGAAAATGGCTATCTGCTATTGTGCAGTCATAACCATAAAAGTTGTAACATTAGTGCCCCCCAGTAGACTTTGTATTGGGGGCCAATGATGACTGCTTTATTTATTGACGGACTGAAAACTGCTATTCCAAAGTAAATGTAGTGTTAAATTGCAGTAGTTGATAAATGAAAAAAATTGTGTTGTTTGTGTCAGTCTAGTGGGGGGCAGTAGACAGAATATTGACCCTCATAATGTGGGTTTTTAGACATTATCTGTTGTTTTGAGTGTGAATAACTTGTATAATCTGCGAAACATAGGAAGCGGTGTAATGTTTGATGGTCTATTGGGGGGCAGTAGACACATTAGTGCCACCCAATAATGTCTTTCTTAGGAGACAGTAATCATCTCTTGTTGATTTGTTTGTGATAAAGTGCAATACACTGTGAATCCTTGAAACTGGTGCAAGTTTTAATGGTTTAGTGGGGGGCAGTAGACACATTACTGCCCCCAAATAATGTCTTCATACGAAGTCAGAACCCTTCACTTAACTAGTGCAAGTTTTAATGGTTTAGTGGGGGGCAGTAGACACATTACTGCCCCCAAATAATGTCTTCATACGAAGTCAGAACCCTTCACAAAACTGAGGCAAGTTTTAATGGTTTAGTGGGGGGCAGTAATAATGGTTTAGTGGGGGGCAGTAGACACATTACTGCCCCCAAATAATGTCTTCGCGTTAAGTTTAGGGTTTAGGGGCAGCGTTAGGGGCAGTAGACACATTGCCGATGAACTGCGACGAGGACGTTGGAGTGGCTGGATCGCCGATCAATCGAACGGCGACGAGAACGTTGGATCGCCGACTGGAGCTTCATCGTCGTGTTCAGATTTGGACTGCATCTCCGGCGCGGCGATCAGAGAGAGAGAGACAGACCGGAGGTGGAGATCATGGGGAGGAGAGAGAGAGAGAGAGAGAGAGAGAGAGAGAGAGAGAGAGAGAGAGTGGAGGTGGAGATCGGGGGGAGAGAGAGAGAGTTTGGGAAGGAGAGAGAGACTGATAAGAGATGGATGAGTTTTAATTTAATTAACAGGGGCTAAAATGTCAATAGATGTAAGATTGGGTAAATGGGGTTAAAAAACTCTTGGTGGAGTAAGTGGGCATTTTTTGAGCTAAAAATGGGTAACTGGTCACAGCCCCTTATATAAAATCTAGACCATGCATGATGAGAGAATCAATTCTCATACTTGGATCGGTGTCTGAATAGGATTGACCGAACACAACGACATCTGTTTGTCATCAAAAGATGGTTGGATGACAGTGATCTGGTCATGTCATCTTTGAGATATATACACTAGTAAGTATCTTTGTAAATCATAAAAATTCGTAAAAATATTAAAAATTCTAATATTATTGCGACATTTTTGAAAATAAAATAAAAATTCGAGAAAATTGGCTGAAAGGAAAAAAAAGAGAAAATCTAATGGCGGATGAAACTCGGAGGCGTTCCAATTTGGAAAACTACGGTATAAAACAATTTTGGGCGTCGCGCAATGGAGGAGTCTGGACTTTGGGTTTCTTCTTGAACTCCTCCTAGGGTTAGCTTTAAACACTATTCGACCCACATGGACCACAGGCGCCAATCCAAGGACTCTCTCTCCTCCTCCTACTCCAACCTCTTCAATCTTGAGGTTCCTCACGATTTCAATTCTCTCATTCTATTTTGTTTTCTCAAATTTTACGTCTTTGATTCGCCGTGTTCTTGTTAGACTTGGGAATGTTGAATTTTGGTTGTAATTGTTTATTTTCTGCTGTAATGTAGCCTTTGATGAACTTTCAGCTTCCACAGCCAGATGATGATTTTGATTATTACGGCAATAGTAGTCAGGATGAGAGCAGAGGTAGCCAAGGTACCCAATTTCTCTTCGTCTTTTGGGTTTTTAGGTTCAAATTTCTCTTAATCTTTAGCTCAAGCTTGATAAGACAGTTTTCAATTTTTATGTTTTCTAGTAAATGCACGTTTGTTTTGCATATTTATAGACCCTGTGTGTGTGTGTATAAAAGTAGAGTGAAGTCGGTTAGACGATTTGAGCAGGAAAGGTGTGGACTTGTGTATGCTGATAGTTTGTTTGTGCTGTCTGGCTGGTTGCATGGGTAGGTGGAGCTGCTGGTAATGGGATGATGTCCGACCGCGAACTGAATTCAGTAAAGAAAAGGAGGCGGTCTCAAAACAGTGATTACGAGGAGGATGACAGTTATTACGGGACGCACATTACGGAGGACAAGTATAGATCAATGCTTGGAGAACACATTCAGAAGTACAAAAGGAGGTTCAAGGATTCCCCGTCAAGTCCTGCACCAATCCAGATGGGGATTCCGGTTTCAAAGGGTAATAAGGGTTCGAAATCGAGGAAACTGGCGAATGAGATCCGAGGAGGGTTTTATGAAATGGAAACCACGTCTGAGTGGCTCAATGATACTATTCCTCAGAAACCAGGGAACTACCATGATGCTGATTTTGCGCCACAAAGTGCCGCTGATAGGTTTGTTTTCTTCCTCTGTTTTTCCCTGTGAGCATGGCTAATATTCTGCCATGGGACCGTATCTGTCATTATATTCACATAAGTAATTATCCAATTATTATATCTTCATTTATGTGTTTTATGCAGAGTAATATATGAACCTCCTTATCTGGATATTGGAGATGGTTTCACATACAAGATTCCACCAATTTATGATAAACTGGTGACATCTTTACACTTGCCGAGCTTTTCTGATTTTCGGGTGGAGGAAGTTTACTTAAAAGGTACATTGGATTTGGGATCCTTAGCAGAAATGATGGGTAGCGATAAAAGGTTTGGTCCAAAAAATCGGGCAGGAATGGGGGAGCCCTATCCCCAGTATGAGTCCCTTCAGGCAAGATTGAAGGCCTTGTCCACTTCTACCTCTGCTCAAAAGTTCAGCCTCAAAGTTTCTGATATTGGGTTGAATTCCTCCATCCCAGAGGGGGCAGCTGGAAGTATAAAGAGGTCTATTTTGTCCGAGGGTGGTGTATTGCAAGTCTACTATGTGAAGGTTTTGGAGAAAGGAGACACATATGAGGTTTGTATTCTGCTTACCTTTTGTTTGGTTGATGTATTTTTTTTTTCATGGGGGCATGTGCTATTTGGGCTGGGTTTTCACTAAGCGTTCTGCAGATAATTGAACGAAGCCTACCCAAGAAGCAAAAGGTACAGAAAGATCCTTCTCAGATTGAGAAGGAGGAAATGGAAAGGATTGGAAGAGTTTGGGTAAACATTGTAAGAAGAGACATACCAAAGCATCATAGAATGTTTACTACTTTTCACCGCAAGCAACTAATTGATGCCAAGAGGGTTTCAGAGAACTGTCAAAGAGAGGTACTTATGATGTCTAAGGGCAATTTAGTCTTCTGATTCGTTTTCTTGCACTCAGTTTTTGTGTCCTGTCTGACCTTGTTCAGACTGATTCTCTTAACCTTCTGATGAATGCTTTTCATTATCTTACAGTTGTACTACCTACTGAGGCTATGAATTGTTTTTTTTCTCTTAGGTAAAAATGAAGGTGAGTAGATCACTTAAAGTGATGAGGGGTGCTGCAATTCGCACAAGGAAACTAGCCAGAGACATGCTACTGCTTTGGAAGAGAATAGACAAAGAGATGGTATGCTTTCTTTCTTTACGAAAAATGCACGAGTACAAAGATTATATGCAAGAACATATAAAATCCATTCATCCTATTGGCCTTTAATCTAGTTGCATGTATAGATATTAGTTGGCTTGAAATTGTTATTCTTGAAAGAAAAAAAAAATCATGCGCAAAGTTCTGTTTTGTCATTTCTCCGGAGGCTTCAATGTCAATATATTATTCTCATGAGTATAGCATGCTATCTTTTGTTATTTAGCATGATATTGAATGTGTATTTTTGATTCTTTTTTATTAAAACTCAACTGATTTTTTATTGGTTTATTTTCTGTTGTTGAAACTCTGGCAGGCAGAAGTGAGGAAGAAAGAGGAAAAAGAAGCTATTGAAATGCGCAAGCGTCTGGAGGAGGAAAGAGAAGCAAAGAGACAGGAGCAAAGGCTCAATTTTCTCATAAAACAAACCGAACTTTACAGTCACTTCATGCAGAACAAGTTAAGTTCACAGCCATCTGAAGACTTGCCTGTAGGAGACGAAAACCAAGATGACCAAGATGTATCTCCAAGCTCCTCAGATATTGAGAATATTGAAGAAGATTCTGAGGAAGCTGAACTGAAGAAGGAGGCATTAAAAGCTGCTCAAGATGCAGTTTCAAAGCAGAAAAAGTTAACTAGCGCATTTGATGACGAGTGTCTGAAACTGCGTGAAGCCTCTGAACCTGAGGCACCACAGGATGTTGCTGGAGCTAATAACATTGATCTGCATAACCCGTCAGTCACCTTAGTCTTTTATTGTTGTTCATCTTGCTTTTCTTCTCGGTTGTACTACGAAATTGGAGGCAAGCGTTTTTAGTCAAGCTGATAAAGTTTCTATTTCTAATTGCAGTTCCACTATGCCTGTTACGTCAACCGTTCAGACACCAGAGTTGTTCAAAGGTTCCCTTAAAGAATACCAGCTAAAAGGCCTCCAGTGGCTGGTTAATTGTTATGAGCAGGTTGGTAACCTGTTCGGAAGTGGATATACATGGACACAACACACATACAATAGATCACTTGGATTTTTTTTTTTGATTGACTAATAAGAAGGTTTTCTTGTCTTTCAGGGTTTAAATGGCATCCTTGCTGATGAGATGGGCCTGGGTAAGACCATCCAGGCCATGGCATTTTTGGCTCATTTGGCTGAGGTAATTGTTTGACTTGGTGTTGTACTCATATAACTTGTATTTGTAGTAACTTGGTTTGGTTGTCTCATTCAGGAGAAAAATATATGGGGGCCTTTTCTGGTTGTTGCTCCTGCTTCTGTCTTGAACAACTGGGCTGATGAAATTAGTCGTTTCTGCCCCGACTTGAAAACTCTTCCGTATTGGGGTGGCCTTCAAGAGCGTACGATACTTAGGAAGAAGATCAACGCTAAGAAACTTTACCGTAGGTAATTTGTTATGCCCTTGCCGTTATTTTACATTTTCAAGAACGAGAAAAATGGTGATACTTGACTGGTCTTGGTGGTAGGAACAAAAATATTGGCTGGGTTACTAGATAAAAATTTAGCTTCTCATATCTGGGTCCTTCTGTCTTGCAGACATGTTTGTGCTAAAAAGACCTTTGCAAAAATTTTAAAATAAAATAGAAGTATTACCTATAAATGGGTAATAATCAAAGAAAGTTTAGAACATATTACTTTTTCTTGTATTTTTTATTCCCTTAGCTTTTCAAATGAACACATTGTTTTAGTCAGTTTCAATTATAATTTCCATCAATGGAAATATGTTTCTTCTGAAAAAAGAGTTTCAGCTATGATACGGATAGAATATAAGGAATAAAAAATTATGGAACTGTTAGCAGGAATAATGCTGGAAAGAAGATTTGATAAGGGGGGAAACAGTCATTGTATTTCATTGATTCCGCATAAAAGAAACATAGCTATCTAACCACCAAAATTTCCTGAAAAAGCATACAAGGCCGTAAACAACCTCCATAGAAGAGAGAGAGAGACCCAGTCATCCTTCATTATGACTTCTCCTATCTTTAATTTTTCATTCAATTTTGAGTGAAGGCAACTGGCAATTTGGGTAATGCACTATTGCACTGTTTGACTGGGAATTATGAAAAATTTAGGTATTGCAGTTGTTAAATATCCACTCGGTATGGATTGTGCATAATGTGGTACTGCAGAAGTTGTATGAGATCAACCAAGAGAGTGTGATTGGTTATTGGAAACTGGTTATGGGTTTTCGGATTATGGGTTACAAAAGGCTCGAAAGCAGTACCTGAATGCAGAAGGATGAGATGATTTTATGAAGAGAAATACTGCATTATGTTCAGAAACAAGGAAATGAAAGAACTTAGTGTTTCCTCTTTTACAGATGGAAGAAAGAAAAGTAGAAGCAAAACATAGTCCTCCGTCACACTAAATGTAGCCTAAAATTAGTCTAGCTTAAGCCACCCCCATTTATCCAGGACAGTCTTGACACCTAGGGAGGCACACGGGCACACGGCACTCCTTTATTCCAAACGACCTAAGAGTTTCAGTACCCTTGAGCTGGCTATAAATATTGTCATGTTTGGTTATGGAACTTGTTAAAATAGATGTTTGGTTATCGAAGAATGGATTCTATGTTACTATGTCTAACCGCATAAAGATATTTAAAGCAATACATTGTTCCTGAAACATTTTTGTCGGCATGTTTTATGCAGGAAAAATGTCAAAATATGAGATTTTCTTTTCAGTTTATCACTTGGGATTATCAATGACTTGAGTAAAAAAAAAAAAGATTAATTAAAGCAAGAAAATAAAGATGACTTTTTAAAACTGGACATTGACTTATAAGTGGTTCATATTTTCTTGAAACATTTTTGTACCTGAATAATGTCATGCCTTAGTATATGTAATTTATATCAAATTTTGTGTTCTATTTCTTGTCAGGGATGCTGGGTTTCACATTCTCATTACCAGCTACCAGTTGCTAGTGGCTGATGAGAAGTCTTTCCGGCGTGTGAAATGGCAATATATGGTATTGGATGAAGCACAAGCTATCAAAAGTTCTAACAGGTTCGGGACTAAAACCTTGCTTAATAAATTACTGCAAGGCTTTTGAAACTGCTTGTACTCAGTCTTGGTTACCTCTACGTGAACCTGGCATTCGTCTTTCTTAATTTACTGTTTTAGTTGTTTTAGTTTACCATTCACCACTATTATTTTACTATTAGACCAACGGGCTTGTATTATTTGATCCACCTTACAATCTTTCCTCATTTATCTTTTTTTGAAGTTAAAGATATAAGTGATTTAAATCATAAATTTACTTTAATTTCTAAATGAATTTAGGAATTGTTTATTATGGGTAATAAATGTTACAAATTTAACAATAATAATAATAGTAACATGACAATAATATGTAATAGTAACAATAATATGTTAATAGCAACCATGGACAAAATTTTTGTAAAGCCAATTAGATTGTAGGTTCATTTATTTTCTTATTTAAAATCATATTTGTTCCCATCTCATCTGTCTGTTGTTGGATATTTTGTTTCACAGTATAAGATGGAAGACACTGCTCAGCTTTAATTGTCGAAATCGTTTGCTGCTTACTGGTACACCTATCCAGAATAATATGGCAGAGTTGTGGGCCCTACTACATTTCATTATGCCAACCTTATTTGACAGTCATGAACAATTCAATGAGTGGTTCTCTAAAGGGTATGCAATTTTATATCACAAACTCCTACCCACTCACTAAGGTTTCTTATTAATTTTTAAAATTTTATTAAATATTACCAGAATTGAAAATCATGCGGAACATGGGGGTACTTTGAACGAGCACCAGCTTAACAGATTGGTTAGTACCCTGAATCTGATTATTGCTTTTATTAATTTTTTGGAACTTTATTGTATATTCTCTTGACCTTAAGCCTTTGGGGAGTTCTAATGTTGCTAATGAGCTTCTATGATATTGATCCTTGAAATGTGCTGCATTGTTAAATATTCCCCTGTTAGTTAGAACTTAAAACTATCAATTGTGAATGGGCTGCACGTTTACATTCAGTCCAGCGATGGTCTGTTTCACCGGTGTGTGATTTGAGAACTTCCAAACCCAGATAGGGGTTGAACATGGGGGTTTTTGGCGAAGTTTGATCCAAACAAAGGACCAATGGATGCTGATTGGTTTGGGTTATTTAGATGCATTGGTAATCATCTAGTGAATTGGGGACTTAAATTGTGGCTGGAAGTGGGACATTATAGCGGGAAAATATGGATAATGTTGTTCTTTTTGACAGTAACACCCGATTTAAGATTTATTTGACAAATCATTAGGCAAACCAATATTATTATTTCATCATCCTGTACCCCTGAACATCTTGGAACTGTGGGATTCGATACCTTTTTTAATATTATTTTTAACCTTTCTTAATATTATTTTTAACCTTTCTGACTTAATACTACTTCTGTATTCTTCTTACAGCATTCGATATTGAAGCCATTCATGCTCCGTCGAGTTAAGACAGATGTGATTTCTGAGCTGACCAGGAAAACTGAAGTTACTGTGCACTGCAAGTTGAGTTCTCGGCAACAAGCTTTTTATCAAGCTATCAAAAACAAGATATCTCTTGCTGAGCTGTTTGACAACAATCGTGGGCATCTTAATGAGAAGAAAATTTTGAACTTAATGAATATTGTCATTCAGCTAAGAAAAGTATGCTATCTATTCCATTGCAATTTTCATTTCGGCAACAAGCAGAATTATTAGTACTCTATAGGGTGGGATGCAATGTTATCGTGATATGTGTCTAATGTTAACAAGTGTCACAAGTATTTCATTTGTTTAATGATAGGTCTGCAACCATCCTGAGTTATTTGAGAGGAATGAAGGAAGCACATATCTTCACTTTGGTGAGATTTCAAATTCTCTTCTTCCTCCGCCATTTGGGGAGTTGGAGGACGTACACTACTCGGGAGGTCAAAATCCTATAACATACAAGGTACATTCTCAGACCATTTTCCCCTTGTATGCACTCTGTACACAGAACTCTCTTTGGTCATTGAATACCCATCTTTGTAGCCTATGGATTGTGCTGGTGTTTATTTGTGTATCCTCAAGGTACTGTCTAAGTTTAGCTAGCTGCTGGTGTAGTGTGGGTTTGGGAACCATTGTTTTCCAGCCGTGGAGCCTAGATCAATTTTGGGCCATGGTTTTCAGACTAATTTTGGATCCACTGAATCTGTTCATAAGTTTTGAATCTATGACTTAATTGCCTCAATAAACCCTTGAGAAGTTTTGATCTGTTTTTTCCCCCGTTAATTATATTTTAACAAGTATGATGGATATGAAGGTTGTGCTTTTGAGTCATGCAAAGCTACTTGAAATTCATGTTATGATATCTTAGATTATGTTCCTTTTATGTTCCTTTTAATTTTTGTAATGCACATCAGAGACCTGTATTGAAATGTGAAGACCTTTTAATGCATTACTGAGGATCATTACCTTGTAATATGCCTCCTTTCATGTGGGTTTTACACTTATTTCCTACAGAATTGTTAGCATAATCATTGCTTCAGCAACCCATATACCTTCAATATGTTTATCCATCGGAAGAAAATTAAAGTCGCTGAATTATTTGTTTTGTGCTTTAGTTTCAAGTAACTGAACTACTGAACTGAAGGTTAACTGGAATTTTCTTGTTTCTCCAGGTCCCCAAACTTTTATATCAAGAAATACTCCAGAATTCTGAAACGTTTTGCTCTGCAGTTCGGCATGGTGTCTACAGTGAATCTTTTCAGAAACATTTTAACATATTTTCACCGCAAAATGTGTATCGATCAATATTCTTGCAAGAGAACGACTCAGATGAGTTGTCGGTTGGAAGTGGAACGTTTGGTTTTACTCATCTGATGGATCTGTCCCCTGCAGAGGTTGCATTTTTAGGAACTGGTTCTTTTATGGAGCGGCTAATGTTTTCCATTATGAGATGGGACCGGCAGTTTTTGGATGGATTGATAGACACACTAATGGAAACCATGGATGATGATTCTGAATGCAGCTTTCTTGAGAGTGGAAAAGTGAGAGCTGTTACACGTATGTTGCTGATGCCTTCAAGATCTATAACTACCATCTTTCAGAAGAAATTGGCCTCTGGACCTGGTGGTACTCCATTTGAGGGTCTAGTTGTCTCTCATCGGGACAGGCTTCTCTCTAATATTAGGCTTCTCCGTTCGACATACACATTCATCCCCCGAACTAGAGCTCCCCCAGTATGTTTCCATTTATTAATATTCTTCACTGCTTATTTTTATTTTTTGTGGTGAGGCAAACTGACTCCTAAATGGCAGGAACAAAGCTTGTCATTATCTCCGTGAACAGTTTGAAATATATTTCCTTTCTTACAAACTTGTATTATGTAGGTTAATGCCCATTGCTCAGATCGAAACTTCACTTACAAAATGAGTGAAGAACAACAGTACCCCTGGGTGAAGAGGTTGTTTTCTGGCTTTGCGCGAACATCTGACTACAATGGACCCAGAAAACCTGAGACTCCTCATCATCTAATACAAGAGATTGATTCTGAACTGCCTGTTGCACATTCAGCTCTTCAGTTAACATACAGAATTTTTGGGTCTTGTCCTCCAATGCAAAGCTTCGACCCGTCAAAAATGCTCACTGTAAGAGTGCTTACTCTCTTCTGCTTTCTTTTTTATTCTATAATTTCCACTTTTTTCTCATTGTGTGTGTGTGTGTATTAAGATGAGCTTATACTGGTTTTTATATAGGATTCGGGGAAACTTCAGACACTTGATATATTGTTGAAACGCTTGAGGGCAGAAAATCATCGTGTTCTCTTGTTTGCACAGATGACAAAGATGCTGAATATTCTTGAGGTATATAATAATTCATTTGTTGGACTATCTTGGTTAGTTGGAGTAACAATGCAACGGTAGAAGCTTAGACCTGAATTAGATGTTTTAGTTATGCTCTTGTTATTTCAGTTACCTCACTTGTCAGCATGTCGTTTTGGAAAATATTATGGAACACCATAGGACTACTATCTGTCTTCTATGGAAGTTTTTTCGTTTGCTGATGATTCTAAATGTGCAGGACTACATGAACTACAGGAAATATAGATACCTCAGACTCGATGGATCTTCCACCATTATGGATCGTAGAGACATGGTCAGAGACTTCCAGCAACGGTAGGGCTTTATCATCATGCAATGGTTTTGAAGAGATGGATCTGTTCTTACTCCTATTATTACGTACTACTTCATTTATTATTACTTACTACTTCATTAATGTCTTTCACATGATTATCTTCTTGCAGAAGTGATATTTTTGTTTTCTTGCTGAGTACAAGAGCTGGTGGACTAGGCATTAACTTGACAGCTGCAGATACTGTCATATTTTATGAAAGTGATTGGAATCCGACCCTGGATCTACAGGCAATGGATAGAGCTCATCGGTTGGGCCAGACAAAAGATGTGAGTTTCTTTTTGCTAATCCAGCGTACACCAATCCACTCCCAAATGGCTTGACCAATATTTTGGTGGAGCCGTCTGTTTGTATGGTGCTTTAAAGATATCTTGCTTGTTTATATGGCCTCTTCTACATAACAGTTTCTTTTGAAATACATATGAGTTCTCTGCTCTATTTGGTATTACTTTTTATACTAAAAAGTATACAAATTCTCTCTTCCTCATGTTACAGGTTACTGTCTACCGCCTAATTTGTAAAGAAACGGTTGAGGAGAAGATTCTGCAAAGAGCAAGTCAGAAAAATACTGTGCAGCAGCTTGTAATGATGGGTGGTCATGTTCAGGGTGACCTTTTGGCTCCCGAGGATGTTGTATCTCTACTTCTCGATGATGCCCAGTTGGAGCAGAAATTAAGAGAAGCTCCATCACAGGTGCTACATTCTCCCAAACTTGAGCTTATTTTTGGATATAATTTCTCTTTGAATTTTGTTTGGTGCAAGTGTTTCTTTGTTGTCTCTTTATTTTCCAGAGTTCAGTATTCTTAATCCATATCATTTTGTTTTGCCAGGTTAAGGATAGACAAAAGAAGAAACAGACAAAGGGTATACGGGTAGATGCAGAAGGTGATGCCTCTTTGGAAGATTTAACAAACACTGCTGCATCACAAGGTACTGGAAATGAGGAATCTCCGGATGTTGAAAGATCAAAATCCAATAATAAAAAGGTACTGAAGTTGATTTACATTCTACTGTAGTAGTCATGCTTAGTATTAGCAGCTGGAGAAACGGAAGTGCTATGGCTATTACTCTAGTTTCTATCAGTTCTGCTTATGATAATAACATATGTGCAGAGGAAAACCGTGTCTGACAAGCATACTCCGCGGCCGAAGAATCCTCAAAGTATGGATGAACCAGAGGGCTATGAATTGGAGGATTCCTTACAAAATACTGATCCACAAGGTACAAGACCCAAGAGGCCAAAGAGGTCAAAGAAGAGTGTAAATGAAACTCTTGAACCTGCATTTACAGCGGCATCCCCTGTGGTCCCGAGGCAGACCTGATATGAGCATTGCAGTAGTTTGGATCTTGTGGGGTTTTAAACCAGAAGCTAGGCAAGACATCTCAAGGGCTTATCTGCTTGATAATATCATGCAAATGAAGAAGATTGTATTTGACTGATGAGCATGAGCATCACTTGCTGGAACTCTTACAACTGGTCCCTATGGAGCTGGGAAGCAATGGAAGCAGATACACGGAGAAGCCAAGGCAGCTGTATGATTGTATATAATTTGTATCATATCTATCTCCCCCAAATGTAGAGGGTGATTATTTTTGGTTACTTTAGGGCTGTGTAAAGTTAGTTCGTAGTCACACTGCCAATATCAAACACCTCTCTGGTCTTGCCTAATCAGGGCCTAAAATGGTGCAAAAATTTTAACGATGGAGCATAGAACCAATGAATTGCAGGCTAATGGTATTCATGCATTTACATGCAGATGGAACTTTGGGGTACAGGGTACAAGGCAAAGTTTGTAGTAGTGAAGAGATGCAAATGGGCATGTATTGCCAATACTTCTGAATAACATATGAATCTGACCCGTTAGAAACCACTAATAATTAAGCAACATTGAGTAGTATTATTGTCACATTTGAAGGAGAGAAAAGATTCGGACATCTTCTACAATACTCTAATCTACGAAAATAAATTTGCTCATCACTAATTGGCTGCTCATATGTAATCACCATAAAGCCTTCAGCGCAAGAGTTCTATAGCAGAAGATTGCAAGAACTGCAGTTGATTTCTTGTTTTGCAAAAGCATGCATAAGTAGGACATCCAAGATGTAAGCCCGTCTTCCAACTCCCTTCAAAAGTAATCAAGCAAGCCCAGAAGTCGGTGCAACTTTGAACATTGTCACTATTTTGAACTAGTGCTCGCTGCTCCCCTGGTTGCAGTCATTCACCAATTTTAACAAAGGAATTCCATTATATGTATTATATGAGTTATGTTTCTTATCAATTGCATAATAATAGAAAAAAAAAACTTTCCATACGCAATAGCTCCAAAAGTAGAGACCAGCAAAGCAAGTCAGAAAGTAAATTACAGTTTGATCCGATAAACCTCATGTTACTGAAACTTTTTAACCCTTTCCACTTACAAGTCAACAAAAATTCTACTAATTCAAATCTCAGTCTAGACCTGGAAAATGACAGTGAAATAAATGAGGAAATTGGCCACCAAACTTATCGCGCAACCTGTGAAAAACTAATTCAAATCTCAGTCTAGACCTTTCCACTTGCATGTTCCCTAATCTGACCAACTAACTTGTAAGTACGCCCAGATAATGCCTTAGTGTGGTCTATCAGTTGCTCATACCTGGAAATCATGACGTAGAAAAACAAAAAATGAGTCCTAAACAAAAAAGCAGTAGCAGTATTTATCAATTTGGCAATCTGTATCAATGAACTTACACATTTGGATGGTTAGGTTCCATGATAACAGTTCCTGACTGTGAGTCGATCTTTGCATCAAGCTTTGAGCTCCGAATAAGATTCACAATCCATCTCTCAGCCTCCTCATAATTCAAATTCAATTTTTCAGCAAGCACTCTGCCAAACAAGAAACTCAATTAGAGGAATGAAGAAAGTTTATTTTCTACTAACAAGATAAAGAAAACAGATTACGGTTAGGATGGTAAAGAAGCCAATTGTGCAATGAAAACTTATTACAACTACTTGATTCCTGCTGATATACAACCAATAGCCATGATCCACATCTTAGAAACTGCATGCCTGAAAATTTTGACCATATCTTAATATACAACCCCACATTAGCCCTCTATTGCCCGAGTTCCAGACCAAAAATAGACAAATATGTAGAGACCAGTTTAAATGAACCCAAAAATTTTGAATGAAAAAGAAAAACTCCATGTAATGGGCCTTGGGAGGAGGGTGGGGCTAAAACACAATGAAAAGCATAAGGAACAAAGTAGAACAAGAAAAATCGCAAACTCTGATGGGTACCTTACTCACCACACATCACTTTTCATAATGTATTACAGAGTGCTACAATTAGAATAATATAATTTCATTAAAAGAAATTACTAACCCCATGTCAATGCGCTGATGTATGCGGCAATAAGTCTCAAAGATAAAAAGACGAGCATTTTCAAGGAATTCATCCCTCAATGGCACAGTGGTGAAATTGCCTTCTTCAACTCGCTTTCCAAGGAAGGGATCATTCAATATCACCTGCATTGTCATACCACCCACATTATCACTTGATTATCATCTAGAACATTATCATAGATATGAGCAAGCATGGCAATCTACTTACTTCCTGACACTCCCACATCTTCTTTTGTGCTCCATCAAAGTCATAATTTACATAAACACATGTCAAAAACTCAGTGATAGGGTCTTTGTAAGAATGCTGCTCCTGCTGAATAACCTTTATAAAATCCTTGAATTGAGGTCTCCTTCTCTTATTGACAATGAATGCAGTGGCCAAGTAACGAATGAGATGGGGAGCATTGGTTTGGATAGCATTCAGATACCTGTAGAAGTTAAAACATTTCAGTAAGGACATACAGTAAAATTCAAGCCACTTGATGTTTCACCAAAACCAATTTTCACAAGGGAGAAGGACAGCAAATCTTATATGCACCCAAACCATGACTGGTCTTCTTCAGAACAAAATGCAGACATTATTGATGATTATCAAAGCTATTTTCATTGGAAAGAGCAAAAGCAAGAGTTTATCACATTTACCGGATAAACATCAGAACAATAAAATATCAAGAACAGAAGTAGCAGTAACAAGAGTATTAATAACAAAGATCACAAATAATATAGTTAGGATTCCCATTAAAGGAGAATAGATTATATAACAATCTTTAAACTTTCCGCGTGAAAGCGATCAAAACAATTTTTTTTTTTTTTTTTTGCAGTAGTTCAAGCAAGAAGTGATTCTAGTAAAAGCCAAAATGTAAAAATAGATGAATGCAGATGACATACTTGTCCTGATTAAACAGTTCAATGATTTGAGTTCTTCCATTGTCATGGTTAAAAAATATGAAGAGACTCCAGTGCATCAACCATATTCTGCTTTGCACCTGATTCATAGGTGAACTGAAATTCTGCAACAAAAAGCATCGCCTTGATAAATAACATGCCCGTTTTAATAAATAAGTATCTGCGTGTCTTTCTGTGCGAGTGCCGTGTAAAAAAAAAAAAACATAAAATGAAGACAAACCTTTGAATCAATAATTTCTTTCAGGCGGTTAAGCTCTTCAAGAGCAATATCCCAGTTTTGCATCAAAATCTCAGCGGCCAGCTTTCCCCACAATGCACTGAGACTCCTCTCGCTGTTGGTGCATAAAGCCCTGTACTGATACAGATAATCAGCAGCGCCAGAGTAGTTACCACATTCAAACTGAAACTTTGCATACTGATACAGCGCCTCTATCTGCTGCGGACCAATCTGATATTACAAACGACACGACATGAGCTCACAGCACCAAAACCCCACAAATCCAATAATAAAAGCTATGTTATCCATACAGCATTACAATATTTGTCAATTCATACAACGTAGGATATGCTAGAATTATCTACTACTTGTTCGAAGGGTTGAAACACAAAAAGAGGAACAAGAAAGAAACCTGGTAACGGTCATTGAGCATCTGGAGATTGTACTGCTTGTCAGACCTGAGCTCCTGAACGGCGGCGGCGTTCTGCAAGAAGTTGACAAGGGGCGCCGCGGACTCCTCGAGAGCCTTGAGGCGAGCGACCACCTCGGCCCTCATCTCGACCATCTCTAAATCAAACACAGAATTAATCCAATGAAACAATCCCAAACACAATCACAGATATCGAGAGAGAGAGATGTGCTTATTACCCGGGGGGACATCTTCGGTGTGATAGAGGGACTTGTGGATGTCCATGGCGTAGTCGACCATGTTGGTCTTGTTGAGGAGCTCGATCTTGGACTTGAGGATCTGCTCGTCCGGGTACAGCTGCCTCTCCTGAAGAAACTCCATCAGAGGGAACACCAGGTGCCTGTCGAGGTTGGGCGCGATGCGCGGGGTTAGGTCATGCTCAGCCATCTCTCTCTCTCTGGATTTTGCGGCAACAACAACAACCCAGAGATATATCAAGGGTTTTGCAACTGCGCCCGAACACCTCTATTCTACTAGGTTTAGGATTACGAGTCCCTTCTCTTGTGTGTGGGTTTTTTTTTTTTTGCTTTTAGCCCGTTTACCCCTTATATTTTGGTAAAATGCCCCTCATATCCCCAGTACTAATACTAATAAATTTAGGTAAAACGTGCCTTTACTCGGGTTTGAGATTTTTTTATTTATTTTAAATTTAGATCAAATAATTGCATTCATACGGAATAAGTTACAAGTTGTATGAATACTACATTTTAGGCCACTAAATGGACCACTTATAACAAGATCAGACCAAAAGGCCTGAACACCACTTTCAAATAGAGCTACTAGATCTCTAGTACGCCATGAGACAAGGAAAATGGTCATACCGACCAAGCTAAGGAGACTCAAAATCCGACGAAGCGCCAACATCGTTGGTAGGGAAGTGTCGGCATACCAACTGGGTAGTGGCACAGATTCAGGGCGTGTCTGTTACGAGAGGTTGGACATGATTGGGTAAAAACACGAGCTAGCTCTAGCTCGTGTTTGGCAACAACATGGATTCTGTTGAATGAGACTCTACAGTTCCCAAAACTAACCCTACACCTTCTACAAGAGCGACATGCACCAAAAAATCATGGGATTGTGCAGGTAGGTGTTACAGACGCTGAAAACTATTCTCGCTGGTTCTGCTCTTCACCTCAACCTTATCATTCTCTCTCACTCGTGTCATTCTTTCGCTTTACCTTAATAACATACATAAATAGTAGTTAAGGTATTTATATAAATTAATTATCTCTCCAAATCTCCTAAAATTAGTTGTTGTTTAACAAAGAAAATAAAGCTTCCTAAATCAATTACAAAATAATAAAGGGATAAGTTGTAGGTTCTAGTTGGACCTCTAAATTTAATATTTGGACCTCCAACTTTTTTCAATTATTAATAGACTTTGTCAAGTCATATGAAAAGACAAATAAGGACAAAGAGAGAAAAATGAAAAAAAAAAAAAAAAAACTCTTCTTACCTCCCTAAATATAACATTCAATTAAATTATTATTTTTTATTTCTTCCGGAATTTCCTTATATTGCCATATAGTTTTATAATTTACCTAAAATAATTAAGCAAAAATAATAATTTCTATACATGGCCCATCATTTAATACAAAAATAAATTCAAAATAATCTGATTTGGAATTTCCTTAAACTAAATTCATTGAATATTATGATATAGTTATTACTCGATCTTCCAACCCAAAACTCTTGAAATCCTTCTTTTAACAAATTCAAAAGGATTTCAGCAACATATCAAGATCAAGAACCTTTGATTAATTTTGGTAGAGGAGAGACCTACTCATAAGAGAGCAATATCATGTGATTTTGATTCATTATTCTTCTCACGGTTGAAGATAGAGATAAAAAGTAGAGTAACAAATTGTTGTATCTCATATTCAAGAGTGTTTTGGTAAAAATAAGGAGGTCTACTTAGCTTTTCAAGTATTCTAAAAAGTAAATTAGAGGTGTACTAAGTATGAGAGCTCCAAATAGCAAATTTGGAGGTCCAACTAGAACCACCCTAAGTTGTATGTGGATATAAAAAAAGATGAATATATTTAGAAAATAAAAAAATAAAAAAATTATTAGGGTTTGTTTGGGTGGGCTTAAAGGGCCGGGCTTCATTTCATAGCCCTTAGTCTACCCTATTTGAAAAAAATCCGGGCCAACCCACCCTAATGTAAGGGCCGAGCCAGACTTCATTTCCATGGCCCTTACCCTACCTTATTTGAAAAAGGGCCGGGCCAACCCACCCTAATGCAAGGCCGAGCCAGGTCGGCTTGAAATGGGTTTAGGGCCTAAGGGCCAAGTGATGACCCTTATATCAATGTTGATTTTCAGTCTACCACATGGAGGACATTATCACTTAGTAGGGGGCCGTTTCTTCTTCCTTGTAGCCTTTGGATGGTACTTCTGTAATTCTTCCAAGCTTTTGATACACCAACTAGTCATATGCATAGGTTGGAAGTTGCCACCTTTCAGAACTAACTTATTTATCTCTGTCTATATAGTCCAAAGAGCCATGAAAAGCACATCAATCATTTTTAGCACGAAGCATTAAAGTGCTGAATGTTACACCTCATATCTAGAATTACCTGTTTCCTAGTCAATTGGATGGTAAAAGATAAGATTATACTATTTTCACCTTCGTAAAATCATTTAGGAGACTCAAAAGTTGACTTTTTCTTCAGCTTAGTTTTTTAGGAAACTTTATTTATGAAAGTTATAAAGGACGTTACATCGAGTTCGTGGACATGCGGCACGTTGGAGTCAGAGTTCGTATGAAGAAATTACAATTTGAAAAGAAAAAGTTAATATTTTGGGAAACCTATTTGCAGCTATCTCCTTTTGGGAAGGTTTACATTTTTAGTCAAATCCTAAATCCAGATTTCTCTCGACACAACCCAGCTCTTGACCGGACCCGCTTCGTGATCTGAATTGTGACCCGGCTTTTCCGCCATCCTCCGGCCACCAGAGCTCTAGCCATTGGTCGGAAATGGAGTGCCTCTTCACGCTATTGAGATACATACCCCTGGGTTGAATCAATTAGTAGCAGAGACAGAAAATTGAAGCACTTTTCTAGTCGCGGGTCCATGAGGCTCAACTTAGGTCTTCCGCTGCTATATGGGTTTGGAAACTCTCAGCACTCTCAATCCACTTATACAAGTCTCATTCATCGATTTGGCTTAAGGAAGGGGAATTAAAGCATGGAAAGTTTCTGGTACTGAAACTTTTGAGGTAAATTTCGAGTTTCTCGTTCTTTTTTCTGACCTTGTTGTAGTAAAATATGTTGTGCTTATTTGGATGAAGAGTTTGGCATAGGTATCAGCTCCTGATTTGAGATTGGGATGACCCCTTGCGCTGCCACTTTTGGCAGCGTGTGAGGGCTCGTTCCACCTCTTCTGGCCATGTTTATTAGCTCGTTAGATAGAGCTTAGTATTAGTAATATTAACTTTTCGTGGTCATTGAAGCAATCGAAATTTCAAAATTTTGAGAATTTCGGATTTCATTTCGTGACGATCCGGCCATTGGATAGTCATGATTTTTCCTTAAGTTCAATTATTGAGTTAACAAAACTTTTGAAGTTCGAGTCAATTTCGAGGCGAGTTTGGATTTTCAAAGTTTACAACAAATTAATTAAAGAGGTTTTGTCTTGAATTTAAATTTAGATTATAATTTAGGGGAAATGCTCATTTACCCAATTTTAGCTTAAAATTTACCCACTTGCTCCACTAACAGTTTTTTAACCCCATTTATCCAAAACACTCTAAGAGATTATTTCCCATTTACCCAATTAATTCTTTTTTTATTCTTTTTATTTATTTTTGGGACTTTTTTGCCCTCTCCTTCTTTCTCACTTAGAAAGAAAAGTCATCCTCCACCTTGCTGTGCTCCGGTGACCAGTGGCTGGCCGCGGACTCCGGCCACCGATGACCGGAATCCGGCAAACGATGACCGGAATCCGGTCACCGGACTGTTAACCGGATTCCGGCGTCTGAATTTATTGCCCCCTAATAATACCCAGTAACCATATTATTACCCCCCAGTAATCATATTATTGCCCCCCAGTAACCATATTACTGCCCCCCAATACTCATATTATTACCTCCTAATAATCATATTATTGCCTCAAATAATCATATTATTACCCTCCAGTGAATTGCATAAACTCCCAAAACCAAAATGAATACACTACAGGCACAATTGATCAATTTATATGCATATTATTACCCCCCAATACTCATATTATTGCCTCCCAATAATCTTATTATTGCCCCGCAATAGACATGTATAACTACTCAATAAAACTTTTTTTTTTCATTCTTCTGCCAAATTTACCAAAAAAAAAAAAAAAAAAACGAAATCAAGCCGGACGCAGAACCCGGACCCTGCGGCGACTACACCGACTGCATATCTCAAACCCCAGAACCCGGACGACATCCCGCACATAATCGAAACCCGAGAACCCGGACGACGCCGTCGGAATCAAAAAGAAATCAAGCCGGACGCAGATCCCAACCCTGCGGCGACGACACCGACTGCAGATCCCAAACCCCAGAACCCGGACGACATCCCGCTCATAATCGAAACCCGAGAACTCGGCGGTGATGACGTTGCGGTTGCTGTAAGGGTTAATTGACTTCTCCGGCCGGTCAGTTTTGGTCTTGCTTGACTGTGAGTGAAGGAACGGCGAAGAGAGAGAGAGAGTTTGATAGGAGGTGAGAGAGAGAGAATTTTGTGATTTATTAATTAGTTTGGGGGTAAAAATGTCACTTGCATTTAAATTGAGTAGATGGGAGTAAAAAACTCTTAGTGGAACAAGTGGGCAATTTTTTAGTTAAAATTGGGTAAGTGGTCACAGCCCCTATAATTTATTAGTCTTCTAATATTTAAAAAAATTACTCAATATGTCAAAATATTGCGATAATTTCGGATGTCATGGCGATCATTGCCACCTTCCAAGATAACGCCGCATAAACTCTTAAAAAATCGCCGATAAACCCTATTGCAAATTATGGAAATACAAAAATGATAATCACGCGCCCGACAGCAGAGCGTGAAGACGAGGAAAGCTGCAGTTTCTCTTTTACTCTCTAGCAGCAGATCGAGGAGACCACCTCTGCTCCTCTTTATATATGAGTCTCACTCCTCCTTGTGGCAATGCCATTTCCAATTTTGAAGCAACGAAGCATTATGTGGTTCTTCAACCCCAAACCCAACTTGTTCTTCTTCTTTCTCATTTTGGGTTCCCTCCTCCTCTTATCCCATCATTCCTTTTTCACCATTTGCAGAGCCGCACTTGATGACTCCGGGGAAGTTGGTAATTTCGGATTCCTCTCTTCGATTTTTTGGTTTTCTGTCTCTCCCAGTTTGATGATAAATATGGATCATCTTTGCTCCATCATACTGTCCTTCAATGACTGTGTATCACTTGCATTCATCATTCATCATTTATCGTTCTGGCATTTTCTTCTTCCCTATGTATTGGGTTTTGTGTTCTTATTTTGTCTTTTTGTCTCTGGCCTTTTTTTTTATTTCTATTTTCTGTCAAAGCTCTGGAAACTAACTGACTGAGATTGAATTTTTTAACAACAAATATACAGATACGTTTTTCTACATATACATACATACGGATGCATAGGAGATATAACTTCATACAAACAATTTAGAAACACCCCAGATGGGTACTTACAAACAATCAATCTCCATTGAAGTGCACTTACGATCAGGAAAAGGTTACGTATAGAAGAGACTCGAGTCTAGCTTTTTCAGTTTCTCAGTTGCTATTGACCATTTTTTTTTTTGGAATTGAAGAAAGTTTCTATTGACCATGACATATCTATGGTGCTTATAATTAAAGTGTTAATGGACCCCCTAATACATGCATTAGGTGTTGACAACCTTGTTTGCTAATCAAGTCAACAGTAGTGCCTCTCATTTCAAATACTAAAATTATGCATCTGGGTCAGATCTGGCTAGGTCATTTCATTCAAACTCATGTCCCACCGTGGACCAAAGAATTACTTTCATTTTTATGCAACAGAAGTATTTCAAATTCAGGAACCATTTTCACGTGCTTGAACAGAAATTCCATATATTCATGTCTCTGTCATTTGCATGCTTGGCAGCAAAGCAAGTATTAGCTTCTCTACACTTTCACCTTCTTTTTTTTTTTTTACAGAATCGGCACTTTTCTTTTTGTCTGAGAAAGAAAAGATTCTGTCTTTCACATACGTAAATGTAAATGGAATAGATTATTAAGTTTTACAAAAGTAGGGGCAATGATTTAAGATCAAAAGACATAATAATATTCTTGCCATTGAGCATAAGCATACCTTCTGATATGATATGACTTTACATATTTTGTATGCACAGATGATGAACTTCCATTTACTTATGTTGAGGGAACTGGTAAAGGACCAAAGAAATGGGGTCAAATTGACCCAGATTGGAAAGTTTGTGATAATGGAGAAATGCAGTCTCCTATTGATCTTCTTGACGGCAGGGTGCAGGTTTTCCCTAACTTGGGGAAATTGAAAAGGGATTACAAACAAGCCCCTGCTACTATCAAGAACAGAGGGCATGACATTACGGTGAGCTATGCCTAAACGTCTACTAAATTACTATGCTTATTCTAATCAAAATTACTCGAGTAACCAGAACTTCCAATCCAATTTGTTGAACTAGAGTTTGAATGTTTTTGTTGGTTTTTTTTCATATGAATTTTTTTCAGGTGAAGTGGAAAGAAGACGCAGGGAAAATCAATATTAATGGTACAGACTATAATCTGCTACAATGTCATTGGCATTCACCTTCTGAACACACATTCAATGGATCAAGGTTCTTATTCTTTTTCTCTCATTTTTTTGTCATGAAAACCAGTGTCGAAGAGTAAATAATGCAAGGACTACATTAACAGTTGATCATTATAACTTATGTCATAATTAGGAATTAAACATTAACTGCATGCCCCCTAGTGTGGACAGCTAATGCCATTTCATGGTTCAAGCCATGTTGTTTCATATAATTACCAGTTTACTACCCACTTAGCAAGGTTTTCTTCTCCATACAAAACCTTCTAATGACTGTCGATGACCTTTTGCCTCAAATCTTCTTTTTCAGATATGCTTTGGAGCTCCACGTTATTCATACAAGCTCTACTGGAAAGATTGCTGTTATTGGAATTGTATACAAATATGGCCGACCTGATCCCTTCCTTTCAAAGGTACCAATTCTGAATGTGCATTCCCAATGAAATAATACATTGTAACATTATGAAGTAAGTTCAAGTTACCAATGCAGAAAAGCCCTAACTATGACTTAAAATGAAGATATCCATGACTAAGTTAGGGATTCAACGCTATAGCTTGGTCAAACAACCATGTCACCAGTTCTGTCACAATTCACATTAGACACTTTCTGAATGATCAATTTATAATCAGCTATTTGAAAGTAGATTATCAAATGTCTAATTGCTTGAATATACCACAACTGTTTTGGTAAGAAATTCTATTCTAGAGATTCTCGAAATCTTGTCTGATGTTTATGGTGATGTATTGAGTTTACTAGACTTATAGCCTTATCCTTGAAACAGATTAGTATCCAGTATCCATTCTGGCACATATCGAAAGAGTAGTCTGCCTTATATAGCCTCCGTCACTTTGTACACATTGGTTTAAAATGATAAAGCAATCTCAATTCATCTCTGTTTACTTCAATTTTGCAAATGAATTTCAAAAAGGAGATATATATACTTTTGACATCTAAGCATTCATAGAGTCATCACTACATGGTGAGTTATTGTGCTTTAAATTTTGTGGTCATATCATATGTACTCCTAGCTTCTAGATGGTTTCCTTTTTTACTCACTTTAATTTTCTTCTTCTTAATTTATAATTCCCCATGGCAGCTGTTCCACCACATAAAATCAGTTGGGAAAGAAGAGGTTGATATTGGCATTATTAATCCAGGAGACATCAAGTTTGGAAGCAGAAAATATTACAGATATATTGGTTCTCTCACTGTTCCTCCCTGCACTGAGGGTGTAATTTGGACAATAGTCAAAAAGGTAGTCTTTCGCCAATTAAAGAAATCATTTATATTGGTTCTCTTAAATTTTCTCATTCCAAAGATGCGCTTACCGACATTTATATATTACTTTTCTTTTACAGGTGAGGACAGTTTCAAGGGAGCAAGTGAGAGCACTAAGGGAGACTGTTCATGATGTAAGTTTTTACTGAATTGACTGTTGAACTAATCTGCTCTTTTTTTTTTTAACTTTAGAGTATGTTTGTGTGAAATGTTGTAAAAGATTCCTGCCAAGCACGTATTTGGCAAAGCACTGGACCCCTAAATCAAGAGTCAAAACATTGGCTTGGATCTCAATGTGGCTTAGCTTCAACTTGCATGATAGTCTAATCTCAAATTTAATATCCTTGAGGCTTGTTTTAACTCAAAGCCTCAAATATTCTCAAAATCTCAAATAGAAGAATGATCACTTATCCTGTCGATCTTTCAGTTGAAATTGATGTTCTAGCAAAAGTTAATTAACAAGTTCAAATAACTTGCTATATTTGATGATGGAATGCAGCAGTCACATTTTGGAACTCTTAATAGTTCTGAGGTTTGAGAGAACGACTAACCACTATCCTCTCTGTTATCCTTATACTCTTATATGATAATTGGCTAGGGTTCAGTAGGCAGTAATGTTTGATAAATAATTGTAGGATTGAAGAAAATTTAAGCATGTTAAAGCATTAAGCTGATTGTAGGATTGAAGAGAAGTTAAGCATGTTAAAGCATTAAGCTGATGAAGCAATAGTTGTTTGTATATTTTCCTTGTTTAATTAAGAGCTCTGTAGATTTCAATCTTGCTTTTGTGTTGTGTTTGTTCATCTCAGGGATATGAGGAAAATGCAAGGCCAACTCAGCAATTCAATGGGAGACCAGTGTTGTTATACACTCCAGGGGAGAATGGAGGTTCTGGTTAGGTCTATATATAAATGTAAGGAAAATGTCTTCTTTAATTTTTATCTTACCAACAAAGAAGTGGGATTTAGAACCACATGTTCGAATATGTTTTATATTTTGTGGGTATCATTCATGAGTATGTAAACAAAGTTATATGTTCCCGACTTTTAGAAAAAATACAACTTGATCTATGTACTCTTGTCTACTTCTCAAGTTTCTCCTTTCTCTCTTAACTCTCTTATTTCCCCCTCCAACTCTTTTCCCAGCAAGCTGTTCTTGCCTGCATTTCTCTTATTAAGAGAGATGACTCTGGAAATGGTTATATGGTTCTGATACCACATGTAAAAATTAAACATTAAATAGTTGCCACAAGATCATTCACATTATATAGACACAATTGTGTTAACATCCTATATGATAATCAAACAACATGTAGAACTTGTACCTGAGGAGTCATGCATGTACTCAGGTACAAGTAACAGAAGACATTTTGCTAGCTAAAGGTGTTGTGCAATTCTCATATGTTATGAACTGCATGCTTGGTTGTAGAGGGTGCATGCACTTTTTGCTTCTTTATATAGGAGTTAGAGTTAAGACTCGAACCCCGCCCATAAAGCAAGTTCAATTGCATTAAAATTATACTCATGATATTATAGATTCCATATATTTTGAGTAACTTAATATCCCAGAAATAACTTAACCTAATCAGTAGATATACATGTTGTGAGGGTTCTGGGACAAAACTCTTAACAGTTGAACTCGTGGACATTTTTTCTCCATTGACAAAGGAGCCAGAATCATTGTGTAGTAATCTTTTATGACGTTTGTACCAAAAACTTTGAGTATCTCCCTATGAATGCCGTGCTTCTGGAGTACATTCAAGCTGTTGAATATGTGAGTTACTATAGTTTCGGTCAAAGGAGGCAGTAAGCTTTGATGCAATGGCCTCGTCTTCTCGGGTTTCTGCTGGACCTCAGGGCCGTCTCAAACTTTTCGGAGGCCCTGTGCGAAAGCTTAAAATGCGGCCCTCTAAATTGTAGTCTTATATAAAAATAAGGAAGACAAAATCATCGAAATCTCATTAAATTCATAACTGAAACGTATACCTTTGTTTTTTTTTTTTGTCTGAACTGAAACGTATACTTAAACAAACAGACAATATCTAATGTAATAAAATCAAATCAAATAGCCAACGATGTCTGATCAATTAAACCTCATTAATGAGCCTACAAAAGAGGCCAACTATTCAATACAAATGAAAATTTATAGCAAAAAAAAATTACAAAAAGATCTCACATAAAATCCTCAAAATAAAACATTTTTCCAGCAAAATGTTGATTGATATATGAGCATCAGGCTTTCCTCACTGCTTGACTTCTCTGATCCCTGTTTTAGGTTTCTCAATTCCCAGAAAATTGCTAGGGCTTTGCAATTTTAAAAACAAATCAAACCATTAAGAAGGGTATACAAATTAAACTATTAAATAATAACTGAACAAATACTAAAGCATATATTTATTATATGTGGATACAAATCAATTAATCATAACTGAGTCGTGACTAGGGTCTAAGGATTACTGATGAGCTTCATTTTGCTTCTAGATCTCTCAATGAAGAATGAAGACTTGAAGTGGGAGAGAACTAGGCCTACTCTAATGTGGAATTTTTTTAGAGCTATCAAAGAATGAAAAAGGATATAAACGATCAGGAAAATTCTAGTATACGTCGATGTATGCCATACATTAACTTTTTTAAATATTTTAGACCGTCGGATATAATTAAACTGAGAATATATCTAACGGTTCAGAATATTCAATGATGGTGACCTGCTCACCTGGTAGCCTTTTTTTTTTTTTTTTTTTTTTTTTTTGCAAAATTCTGAATTACATGATAAATCAATTTCATAAATTATAACTATAATCCACGACATAAACCCTAATTCCTAAAGACCAGAAACTCGGCCACCCCATCGTTCATTCAACAGCTACTCATTCAACCTAGCAGAGTTGCGAAGGCTTCGTATCCAGGTAAACGACATAATTGAATTTGGTTGACCCCATATATATTTCATTCAACAGCTACCATCATTGGAATCATTCAACCTATAACAATCCTGTACGTTTATGTTGATTTTTGATTGCAGTGAGTACATGATCATTTTGCTCAAGGATGAGGACAAGGAGGCGAAAGAGAAGATGCTGTAACCCAGGTACATGGTCATTTTGATCATTCTGTTCAGTATAAGATTGAACCAAGAAATCAGAAGGTTATCAACCCAGGTATGAGGCTTCATTTTTCTTTGCAGCAATTTTTATCTTTTGTAGTGTGAGAAACTAGTCTTTACTCTTTCGAAACTAGTCTTTATCTTTCATAAATTTTATGTTTGAGCACCGATTCCAGTTGAAGATTAGACTATAGAGTTTAAAGACCTTCGTTTTGGTCTCATTGGTCTTAGGGCTAATAGCAAAATAGAAACAAGTAGGGAGGAGGGCAGCCTCCGAAGCATAACTTCATTAAGTTCAATTTTGATGCGGCTTGTGATGGGAGGAGGGGCTATACTGGGTTGGGAGCAGTGTTAATTAAAATAACCACATTGGACACCGATCTTCCTAATTACTTTGATTACTTTGCTATTTTTATCCACTGGCATGCATGGACATCACTGTTAAGGCAATAAATTTGCTGTTCATGTTGGTTTTAAGTCCCTTGAAATTGAAGGGGATGCCCTTACGGTGATTAACACGCTCCATGAGCAGGGAGAAGATCTTAGTGAGGAAGGAAATATATTGGATGAAGCAAAAGATGTGATAAGGCAATTAGATCATTGCAGCTGGGGGTATGTTCGTCGGAACTGTAATATGGTTGCTGACAAGATTGCAAGAGAAGCTCTTTCTTTTACTAATCCTATGCTTTGTTTACAGTTTGGGCCTTCATGGCTTTATAGTTGTATTGAGAGGGATTCTTCTCATAACTAGTTAGTTCTTGGGTGTGGTGCTCTTTCCGCGTCCCAGTTGGGAAAGATTTTAGTGAGGCCACTAGATACCCAAAATCGTTGTACCTGTGTTTGGTTAATGAATTGCTGTTTCGATCAAAAAAAAAAAATGGTCTCACTGGTCTTGCATGTACCGTACAATCCATTAGTTTTATGCAGTTTATTACTTAGGTGGATTCTATTATCCTTCCATGGATCAAAGACGGTTTTGATTCACATTCGATCATGGTGTCTAATTTGATTCCTACATTTTCCCTCAAGTACAGAGAGTCACAAACACCTCTACAAGATTTGTACTTTCTATATCTGTACATGTATTTCCAAGTCTAAATTTAATTGTCTCATTGAATTAAAGTTGTTTGTATGTGTTTTCTTGTCCTTTTTTTTTTAATGTTTTTATTTTATTTTAGTAGTCTTTTGTTTCTCACTTTTTGTACAGTTCTACGTTAAGTTCATATGATTTTAAGAATATGTTCTAATATATATGTGCAGATTTTTATTCCCATCCTAGATAAAATTGGAAAAGTGAACCACTGGTTCCTGATGGTAGTGAAAATAAGAAGCAAGGAGGTTGAGATATGGGATAGTTTACCTGGTCGCACATGCAAAAAAACACGAGAGAATCTAGTTTATCATTTGGTAATAAATTATTTTTGCATTATTGTTATTATCTTAGATTATATGTACACATTTTCAAAATTCACACATTATTGTTCTTAATGATGCAGCTGAATACACTGGATATGATATTTGATAATGAGATTATGATTCATTTCGATGAAGGATGCACATTCTCTTCATTTAAAATTTGTCATCCTGATTGTGTTCCAATACAACAAAATGGATTCGACTGTGGCATTTATATGCTAAAATTCATGGAGGATTATGAGAATGCATCCAAAGCAGGGGACAAGGTAGTTATTTTATCTAAAATTCAACATGTAATTTTTCAAGTTATTGGTTTATAAAAATTCTAATAAACTCGTGCATGCAGTATCATTCTGTGAATGAGCGTCTGCGCATAGCTCTCTCCTTGTTGAAGCATCCGGACAACCAAGCACGCAAAAATATTGCTGAAGCTAGACAAAGGTCACTACAAAAAGTTCTATGCAAGAAACGTGGACCACAGACGATGAAGACAAATGAGGACAGAGTAGCACATAGCGACACCGATGAAGGTTTGCAAAGGTCTCCAAAGAAAAAGAAGACAATCCAAGAAATAGATGCAACCAATGTGAACAAAAAAAGAGGTCGTGGTCGGCCTCGTGGCTCAAAGAATAAACTTAAGAAATAACCAATAGCGCACAACAAGTTACTACTAGTTACATTTTATCAACAAGTTACAATTGCACAACTGTGATAAAAGTCTGGTTGGTTAGCTAATCATTTTGCTTGTTTCAATGACATACTAATGTGGTGGGAGTTAGTTGAATAGATGTGGTGAAATATTTAAAAACTCGATGAGAGAGTTTAACCCAATTTTAATGAAGGAGATCCTGGAGAATACAGTACTACATCTTATTTACTAGGTTAAGCTGTGATAAAAGTCTGGTTGGTTAGCTAATCATTTTGTTTCCCTTCACACAATACAGTACTACATCTTATTTACTAGGTTAAGCTGTTTGTTCTTGATCATATTTATAGTGTAGCATTGCTTATTACACTTTGATTACTTAACTTGTTGAAGAATTTTGCTTCAGGTATAGAGCATATTGCAGGAGATATGTTTGTAAGTATTCCGAAAGGAGATGCCATTTTCATGAAGGTCAGTGACTAGCGTACTATTGAAGAAGATAAATTATGAAGTAACAAAATTGTCAAGGAGTTTAAGAGATAGTTACATGTTCATTAGTACTAATGTACTATTATCTTCTTGGCCGTGCTTTCAACTAACACAGGGTTTTATAAACAGTGGGTACTACACCTTTTCGATGACAAATATTGCTTGATGATACTAAAGAACTGCTATGAGGCCTTGCCAGACCATGGGAAAATGATGGTAGTAAATTTGGTTATACCAGAAGCCCCTGAAACTAGTCTTTCTGCTAAAAGCTTGTTTCAGTTTGATATGTAACATTGAAAGAAAGGAAATTGATCAGATTCAGGATATATGGAACTACCAACGAATCCTTGGGAATAAATCTGTCATTCATTAATAAGATTAGTTTCATCAAAAGATTGAGGTCACAAACACAATGAGCATTTCAATCAGAAAAAATGCCAAATACAAAACTCCCAAAATGACAATAGAATTACAAAGTCTGAGTCAGTGAGTTGTGTATCTCCAAAACTCACCCTCCTTCTCCTTGTTGATGAGAGACCAAATATGATAATCGCAAACCCCTGCATCATCAAAAACATACAAATCCAGCCCTGTCCATATAGTATTGATCTGTAAAAACCAAAAGCATCATTAAGGCTGAGTAGTTTGCAAGCTTCACTTCATCCAAATACAGACTGCAAAATTGATATCTAAATTAGATAGACATTGATCTCTAAATCAGACAATCAGTAATAACACATGAATATGTTAGGCTTCCAAATATTGAATAATCACCAAACTTATGTATTGCAGGTTCTTCTCTAAGTCAATTCTTCTACATAAATCAGTTGCCAACAAAAGAGTTTTTAGCACAGAAGTAATTAGTTCATGATTACTATTTGCTACCAGTTAATAATCACTGTCATAATAATATTCAAAGAGTGGAAATACTATACAAATTGATTCCAAAGTCAAAAACTATACATGAGTATGTAACTTTCTGCAAGAAATTACAAATCTTTACAACAATATCAATGAAAAAGTGCAGCTGCCTTGAAGAATTGATATGTACCATACCAATTTACACATCTGCTTTCAAGTAACCAAATAGATTTATGAACTTTAGAAAGAGGTAACTAAAATTGCTCTAAAGTTCCGAAAATGAAGGCAACCAAAACAATAACTGCCCATCATCTTTGAAAACAAAAATACAAACATGCAGGTATGCTTTCATGCAGAGTCGAGAATTATCATATGATAAACTAAAATGTCCTTTTATCTTCAATGTAAGAACAATTCATGGTATCACTACTGCTCATGAATTACGGTAAAACTAAAGGATGCAAAACAGAAACATTAAGACACCCAGAATATTCACAAAAACCAAAGCAAACAAAATAAGCATATGTTCTCAACTCTACTTCAATTAAATTTCATGCCATCAGGAAACAACTAATAATGCCAAACAGAAAGAAAACTAATCCAATCCATATCTAGAAGACAAACAAAAAAATATGCTACTCACTCAACTGCAGAAGTTTCTCTATGGAACTGTTGCAGCCCGTCCAAAGTGTCTTTTCGAGCATTCTTGATTTACCTATATATGTATCAAAAAATGGGTACTGAAAATCATATTTCAATTGAAGCACATGCCCAATACTATGATTATATTGCACTAATGATGTCGTTGATTCCAAACCCCAAAACCATTTGCCTTGAGAAAGAAAGAAATTCACTTTTTGAATTGTTGTACATAAAATCATATAAAAAAACCAACCTTCACACTCAGAGTCTTCGGTTAAGGGCGGTGCTAAAGCCGTCTTGAATTCCTCTGATTCTTTCGTACCCGGCCCCTCAGTCTTTGGAAATTCGATCACTCTCTTTCGTTGTGAATTCCTCTCCCGTTTCCTCCAGAATCGCCTTCCCTCTCCTCACCCAAATCAATCACGTACCTAGGAAGTCAGACATACACCCAACAATCTTTCACAAAAACCCTAAACCAAATAAGTGCTAAATCGAACAGAAACGACAACATGCAGAGATAGACAGCCATGGATCGAAAATTTTAGGGTTTGGGAATTCTGATTTGGGATTTTGGGGCTTCTTCGATTAGATTTCTGTAAATTCAAAGAGAAGAGAAACTAAGGATGGAGAGAATTGCAGCGGAGAAGTGAATCAAGTGATAGCGGAGCGATGTTCAGGCAGCCATGGATCTGACACGCTAGAATTTCAACTATGAACCAAGGAGGAAGAAGGAAGAAGGACGCTGGAAGAGAGACAAATAGAGAACCCCAAATCCTCAGTTCGAAAAAAAAAAGGGAAAAAAAAAAACACAACACAATCTCTTGATAGAACGAATTATTGTAAAAAGTGGTAGTCAAGTTGTAATTAGTGTTAATATTTCACTATAACAAGTTTGAGAACAGTTTTACCAATAAAACAACGAATTGTGGTAAAAAGTGGTAATTTAGTTATAATAAGTGTTAATACTTCATTAGTACAAGTTTTCAGAACCACTTTACTAATAAAACAACGAATGTGTTGCTATAATAGTAAAACTTCATATATTTAAGTAAATTTACGGTGAGTCCTTTATGGTGTAATAAGGTTGTCTAACTTGTAATTACTGTCCTTTATGAGTTATTTACATATTTAACGATGTTTTTTCCTGATTTTACGACAATTGAGGTCCAAAGTAGTAACTAAAGTTGTATTTATGGTAATTCTTTAATATTACAAGTTTGAGAACCATTTAACCGATAAAACAACGAATTGTTGTAGAAGTAGTAATCAAACTCTTATTTGTAGTAATTTTTTATATTACAAGTCTGAGACCCATTTTACTAATGTGACAACGAATTGCTGTTAACGTGGTAAAACTTTATGTATTTATTATAAATGAGGTGCGAGTCCTTAATTGTGTATTAAAGTTCTATATTTTGTAATTTAATACTTTTCTTGTGTAAATCTCATCATCCATGAGATAATTACTCGTTTGACAATGCATTTTACTATAAATTACAACAATTGAGGTATAACGTTGTAATTATGGTTGTTTTTATGATAATTACATGAAATGTGATCCATTTACAAAAAAAAATGATCCCTTTACCAATGCTACAACAAATGTTTTGTTTATATGGTAAATAATCATATTAGACCTAAAACTTTTCAAGTCCTTATTTTTGTAATCCAGTTGTTCTTTTTGTAATTAGAGTTCTTTCTTTTGTAAATTATATCATCGATGAGGCATTTTACAACAAAAGACCACATTGGACGTATTTAGTGATAATTATAGTTGTAATAAAAGTAATTACAACATTTACGATCTTCATTACAAGTTTTTGAACGATTTACGTATAAAAGAATAAATGAGTACTTAGTATGATAATTTTTTTTTTTTTAAGTACACATGTCAAATTATAAGTGGATAACCTGTTGACCTGTACAACAGGTTTCACTAACTAATTTAATTTAATATATATTAATTAAAAAGTTGATGTATGACAAACATCAACACACCTTAGACTTCCCATCAATGGGAATGGAGAAAGAGACGATGAGAATTGAGAGGAGAGGGAGAGAACGCAGAAACCAAGAGGAGAGGAGTTGGAAAAGTCTGGGGCCCTATGATTTTATTGTTGTCTGGGGCCCTATAATTTTTTTTTTGATTGACACTTCCACAGTTTGGGCCCTATTATATATTATTTTTAGTTTAATTATATAAACATAAAGCTTTATAGAGAAAAACCCTAGGTAAGAGAAAACGCAAACAGGGAATCGTGCCTGTCCGGCGGCGCGCCCTCACGGCGTCGTCGTCGGACGGGACAGAATGGACCTCGTGTCTGGGAATAAGCTGTCCGGTCGGAGAAGATGTTGCTGGGGTCTTCTACTCCTCTCTAATACCATATATATTTCTTCTTCCCTGCCTAGAGGAGATTACTCGAATCTCTCCTCGAGCAAATCACTCCTCAAGCAAATTTTCCTTGAATGATTTCACCATAACTAGATCCTCCTTGATGAGATATTTCCTTCTAGACAAGAAATATGCTCCTCAACTAGATATTTCTTCCTTGTTAAGAAATATGCTTCACGACAAAATATTCCCTCCTCAACTAGATATTTTTACCTTGGACAAGTTGTCACCTTTTTCAATAAAATTTAGATTTGAATCATATATGTTTTTCTGGAATCTTGTATATCTCTTTCCTGTTAGTTAAATTCAAGAGCTAGAGTATCAGTACTTTAAGGTTTTTTAGAGCTAAAATTATTTTACCACCTTGAACTTTACATCTAAAAATCATTTGTGTCCCCAAACTTCTAATTTGATCACATATGCCCTTATACTCTCCAAGATGATCAACCAAAGCCATTAGTAAACTAATTCATCAATTTCTTCATAAATTGGAGATGATGAGAGTCCACCTAGGTTAATTTAGTTTTAGCTTTGGACATGTAAATAGTGTGTTTCTTGCATGATTGAAGACCAAAATCTAGTTTGAGTGGGCAACACTATATGAAGAAATTGATGGATTAGTTAAGGATTGGCTATAATCAATCACATTGGAAAGTACAAGGGCACAAACGATCATATTAGAAATTTAGGGGTACAAATGATTTTAGGTATAAAGTTCAGGGCGGTAAAATGATTTTAGTTTTTTTTTTTATTTTTTTTTACTAACATTGGAAATTAATTGAGTCATTAGAGAGTGATAGAAAACTGGTTTGTAGCATTTTGATTTTCCTCATCAAGTAGGAATCTTTTTTTTTTTGTGGGAACTGATTGAGAGGAGAAGATCTATGATGAGCAGGCTTCTTAATTTGTGATGTGAATTTGTTAAGAGAATTCAATGTTGATACAACGGTCTCTTTCAAACTTATGTTGTGGAATTTTTTCAAAAAATTTAGTGGTGACAAGATGGCAATTAGAGGACTTCATAGAAAGTTTCGTTTGGTCAATATACAAAAGGAGCTCCACAGAATCTATATATAACAGCATATAGGCAAAAAGAAAGTAAGCCCTCAGGTGCACTATTGATGATCGGTGATTCCTCTCACCCTAGATAGAAGAAGAAGAAAAAGAGTCGTTAGTTTTAGTGTTTTAATCGACGTTTGGTATTCACCCGGATTTTTTGTAAATATAAATTTATAATTTTAACTTAGAGATGTTGGGTTAGGGTTGAATGAGGGTGAGTTAGAGTGACTTTAACGGGGTTAGTGGGCTAGTAAGTGATTGTTAGGCTGAGTAGGCAACAAATGCCAAATGTTAAAATTTTATAGGGAGACAGGGAAGGGGATAGGGAAATGGGGACAGAAGATTTGAAGCCATGAAGGTGATTAGACTTCTTAAATAGGCATGATGAGAGTGGGTTTGACCTTGTTTTCGATGTGGGAGATATGTCCTTGCTATTTAGTAGTATCTTAGGCTGGACATCTCTCCAGTTAGTCATGAACGTTACCCTTCGGGTACCAGAATGGTGGGTGGTCCCTATAATTACGTCAGTGATGTCGCTCCCAACCTGAGTATCGTGGTATGCATTGGCGGACGCACGTGAGGACGAGTGGGGGCTGGTGTCCCCAGTGGACTTTTTTGGTTTGCTAAGCAGATTCATTTATATGCTATGTTCATCGGTGTCTGTGTAATACCCCGGAAAATCCAAATTAAATTCCGTGGATTTTTAGAAATGATTTCACGATAGTAGGAGCGAGTACGAAGCTTGGAGAAGTTGTGGAATTAGTTCGAACGATTTTATTTTCGAAAACGAACGTTTTTAGGGGGTCAACAAAGTTGACTTTTTATACGTTCAAAATTTGGGAAAACTTCCTTCATGAAAGTTGTTGAGCTCGTCGATACGAGTTCGTGGACATGTGGAACGCAATATTTGGAGTTCTTATGAATAAGTTATGAATTTTTGAAAATTGGGAATTTTCTATAAATAGGAAATTTCTGATTTTTATTTTCATTTAAGGACGAAAAAATATTCTTTTTGCGGAAAAGCCCCCAGAACCTCCGTTCTCTCTCTTCCTTCGACCTTCAGAACCCTCGGGTTCCGACCGACCCGACCCGGCCAAACGATGGTCCTCCAGCCTCCTCTGGCCCCGGACCCGGCCTTCCCCGAGCTCGCCGTCGCACGCATAGCCTCCCTCTGGTGTCGCCTTGCTCCGCCGCTGCTCCAAAAACTGGATCGAAGCCACCCAGAAGCAACATTCGGACCCGGCCGGAAAACCATTTTTCCGGCGTTGCATGGGCCGATCGTCCCCATTTTCGTGATCTCCTCCTCCCCCTGATCATCCCCATATAGGCCTTGCTTGACGATTTGGAGTGTGGAGTGAAAGATCACGAGTTGAAGATTTCGACGTCCCTGATTCAATCTGGAATCTGATCAGACGCACGAGATTAATCCAACTTCAACGCTTGATCTAGGACGATCTAGGCCGAACCAGGCTTAGCTCCAGGTATGAAAGTCGACCACCCTTTCATTTTGAACCAGTTTGTAGTTGGTCACTTTGCCATCTGAGGTGGTTGACCGCCGCGTTGACCGCCGTTGACCGCCCACTGACCACCGCTTGTGGCGGCGCATCAGACCATATTTCGAGTTTTCATTATCTAGGTGATGATCTATGCATCCATACGAGCGTTTTGATATATAACATGGTCATGTTAGAAAAAGTTGATAAATAGTGGATTTTCGTTTTGACGTTACTATTTAACGTTTTTACGTTTATCTTCGGTTTACGATCTGTGAAGATCTGACCATCGGTTTTGCTTCAATTTTGGATATGTTGATCGTATGACTGTCCCGGTGACTTTGTGAGGTCACGGGCGAAGATCCGACCGTTGGATCTTCGTATAATTGAGAAATAGTGATTCGGAAGGCGATTCGTGAGAATCTGACCGTCGGATTTTCATATAATTTTATGGAGATGTTTGTTAGAGTGATTCAAGAAGATCGGAGTCTTCGTGATAATTTTGGAGGATGATCCTAAAGGCGATCCGTGAGGATCCGACCGTTGGATCATCATTAAATTCAGATCCGACCGTTGGATCATCGTATGATTTCGATCTGACCGTTGGATCATCATTAAAATTAGAATCCGACCGTGGGTTTCCGTATATGTGTGCTTTTGAGTTGTTGGCTAAGTTAAGATCATTATTGGATTAGGTGATCGATGGATTTATTTGGCGGACGATTCGTGAGATTGTTAATGGAGCTGTTAAGAAGACGCAGCTGGATTAGAGGTGAGTAAACCTCACGTGGTTCATATTACGAACCCAATATATTTAATTGCTTTATTTTGCAATCATATGAACTATTGTTGGTGTATTAGACATTCCTGTGTGAATGTCTGTATATATATTATTACGTGAAATAATATGTATTGTTGGAGTTGTGTTGAGTTTATTGTTGAGAAACAATATATTGTGAGAGGTATTGAGTTTATTGTTGAGAAACAATATATTGTGAGAGGTGTTGAGTTTTATTGTTGAGAAACAATAAATTGTTGTGATCTGTGGAGATCACTAGGTCACGAGGTGACCATGGCATCTATTAGTGAATCACGCTCTCGTACCGGGCTGGTGGTTATTAATAGTATTAAATCGTAATCACGTCTGTGGCCGGACGAGTGGTTACGTTCAGTTAGAGCTCTAGTCTGTCTGCCAAATGTGGAGTGACCTTATGAGTGAAATTGAGAGTAACTCATAAGTGTCAATATATATATGGTAACCTTATGAGGGAAATTGAGAGTAACTCATAAGGGTCTATATATATATATGAGTCTGTCTACCAAATGTTGGGAAATCTTATGAGCGAATTTGAGAGTAACTCATAAGTGTCTATATATATATATGAGAGTGAGGGATCTTATGAGCTAAATTGAGAGTAACTCATAAGTGTCTACATATATATATGAGAGTGAGTGATCTTATGAGCTAAATTGAGAGTAACTCATAAGTGTCTATATATATATATGAGAGTGAGAAAGTAACGTGGGTTTGTGGTAGTCTTGAAATCTAATAAATCAACAGTTCTTTCTTGTTTACTCATACTGGCTGTAAAAAGCTTACCGGGTTTTGTGTTGTTGCAACTCCCGGTACACTATTCAAATTGTGTAGCGGGTAATCCTACAGGACAGGAGAACCAGGACGGTGATCGTGCGGTTAGAGCAATTGTTAGAGTTTTACAACAATTGTAAGTTGTGAGGTGTGTTATGCTCATTTGAGCTTTATAATATATTGTGAGAGTGAATTGTAATAATGAACTCGAAGTTTCGAGATTTGGTTTTTTGTAATTGTAATTATTCAGGTTTCGGATTTGAATTTATCATTCAAAATCCGGGGCGTGACAGTTTGGTATCAGAGCGTAAGGTGCATATTTGGTGATGTGTCAATACCTTCCGAGTGATGGCCCGTCTGCAGCGGATCCCCATCGTGTGCTCTTTGGTATTGGCTAAGTCATTGGGTATGCGTGAGTGTTGGGAGTTGTTTAGGCCGCTAGGTCGTTTAGGGAACGTGAATACATTCCCTATAGTATTGACTTGGTTAATATGAATTTGTATTTGACTTATACTGTGTTTTAAGTGTTATACATGTATTAGCCAAGCATACTATACTCCTTAGGTGATGGAGATTCGAAGGGGTTGTACTTAGAACCTTACAGTTGTCTTGTAGGTTCGTATTGGAATAAGTTCAGTGGCCGCGAGTTACAATCCTTGAGGAATAGGAACCTCTTGATTCAACTCTGTTAAGTCAACGAGGATTGTTGTATGGAAGTGAGGTTCTTTTGGATGTTGAAGTGTTTGGTTGAAGGCATGATGTGGACCTATGCACGTACCTAGTGTGGATACGAGTATTAATGGATAGAAAGTTGCCTTCTTAAGTTGGACGTACATATGTTTTTGGATGAGATGTACATGTCAAATAATAGATATCTTGTTTTGTAATGAGATGTCCTTGTGGAGTTTGTTAGTAGGGTTGAGGTTAGGGAAGAAATTATTGTGGTTACTTCTTCCTTGTGCTTGTAAGTTGTTAAGCAGGGTTTAAGGTGCGAGACAAGAATTTTATTTTGTGCTCGATGGTTAGAGATGAGAGACCATTGTTTTGGGTTGTCGTTGAGTACTATAATTCCTTCAGAATCAGGATTGTTGGTAGAATTGGAATTAGTAGTAGTTTTGGTGATTCTGAATTTGAATTGAGTTCGCGAGATGTGTCTTATATACGTGGTTGATGTTACTTGCATCATTTTGGAACGATACGTTACGATTCACAAGGAAAACTGGATTTGAAATTTATTCATTTGAACACCATGGGTTGATGACCTGACCGTGACTTGTGAATATAGTTTTGTTCAAGTGAATGAAATTGAATTTTGTGGCCTTTGTGTGGTGAACTAGTTTTCTTAAGTTTTGGATCGTAGTATGGAGATGGGCTGCAGTGAATTTGAAGTTGTTGTGTGTTTTAAGTTTAAGTAGGCGGGACACTTAAAGTTTTGCAATGGAGTTGATTTTGGTGTAATTAATTGGGAGAGTTAGAATCAGTTCTTGTGAATGATGTTGGATGAGAGTGTGTGCCTTTGGTGATTGATTTTAGGTGTTATAGTTAAACGCAATTTCGGATATTGATTTTAGTGATTTTGTTAGGTATCCATAGTGGTTCAAGTGAATTACTATGTGATATGGAGTTTGATTTGATTTCTGAATCGCTAAATGTTAGGGATTGAATTGTGGTGAGTTTTTGTTGAAACAATTGATAGATGGAATTATCGAGATTCTATAAGAGTTGTAAGAGTAACTCTAAAAACGTGGGTTTTTCCTAGCTAACTCAGGATGTGTTTAGCTTTATAAATCCCTAATCCTATCGATGAAATTGTTGTGTTTGGTTTGACTCAGAGGATACTAGCTAGACCTCGATGCGACTTAATTGATTGTTGGATTCTTTTTGAGTGATTGTTTTTATTGCATCATTATGAAAGATGTGTGCAGTAGAGTTGTTTATGGTTTTGAAAACAGTATTGGGTGACCAAGGTTCGATCCTTGGTGTTGTTGTTGGTTAAACAAACAGGAAAGAAAACATGCACACCATCTTATTGAGTTTATATTACAAAAAAAAAAAAAAAAAAAAAAAAAAAAAAAAAAAAGCGAGGACTATGCTATACTAAGCCTAGTCAGCAGCTCCGGATGGGTTGAGGCTGAGCTCAAGAGAAACGTTTGAGCCACTGTGGTAACCGCCTGAGCCACCAGAATAGTAACCAAAAGCGCTACCTTCCTCGGAAGTAGCCTTCAGGTTACCAAAGACGTCCTCGCCGTGCACGGGGAACAGAGGAAGAGTTTGAACCTCCTGGTGATCTCCTCCTCGTTGTTGCAGGGATGTTTGTCCTCCTGTTGTGCCAAAAGAGTTGTACTAGTATTAGTGTTGAAGTGTGAGGAAGAATATGAAACAAAAATTTAAGTAAATAAATCCTTCATTACCAGTAGAATAGGTGGAACCAAAGTTGAGATCAATGGATCTACCATCATCAGTAGAACTAGTGGACCCAAAATTGATGTCAATGGATCCACCAGCTGGCCCAAAATTGATGTCGATGGATCCACCAGCACCAGTAGAACCAGTGGACCCAAAATTGAGATCAATGGATCTACCAGTACCAAGAGAACTAGTTCTCATGGGCACTGGAGCAGCCTGATTACACCTATTCATCTGCTTCTCTCGAGCCCTGACGTTCTGGAACCAAAAGTAAATGTTCTTACCCTCAACATACCCATACTGGTTCAGCTGGAGACAGATCTCGTGAATCTGCTCTGTAGTTGGGCACTTAAATCCCTTGACATAGTAAAGATCCTTGAGGATTCTTATTTGTTCTGGAGTAGGAATCCACCTGGTACGGCTTCGCCAGAAATCCATGTTGGCACTACTTCCAGCTGCTTGGGTGTTTCCTCCCTCCTCTGTTAGTTGCTGTTGTTGTGGTTCCATTTGTTGCGGGGTTTGGAGCTCCATTAGTTGCAGAGTTCGTGGCTCTTGGGTCATGGGGTGAGAGGATGTGGAAATCGAGGAATACATGGTTTAGTGTTTGAGGGAGATTTTGTTAGAAGGATTGGAGTTGTTGAACTGGTGATTGGAGATCTGAGATTCTCAGAGGAAAGATGAGATCGAATCTTCAAATGGAAGAAAAGATCTGAGAAAGAAGGATTGAAGATTTGGAGGAAAATATTGAAGATCTGAAAGTTCAGAGGAAAGATGGGATTGAATCAACTAGATGGGAGAGAAGATCAGAAGAGAAGGATTGAAATTGATGAAGAAAGGATTTGAGAAGAGAAAGGCTGAAGAGTTGAGAGAGAAAGACTTGAGCTCGGAAGAAAAATTTCTTTTCTTTTGGAGTGAACAGTTTTTCTCCAGAATGCACCTATTTATAGAACAAGGTGAGCAGATCTCCACCGTTGGATGAACGATCTCTGAGATTCAATCCACGCGTTGGATTAAAGTCGCCCCGAAACCCGGAAAAGCTGTTGGCGCGTGGAGAGCGTGTAAGGGGACCGAGGGAATCTCGAGGCGCTGTGGCAGACAGCTGTAGCCGAAAGCAGATTTGACTGCCGTAAATCACGGAAGGGATAAGCCGTGACACAAGTGGGCCGTACTTGGGCCTGTCTCGGATCAAGGCATCACTGTAGCTGTGGGTGGAGGCCTGATGGGCCGAGTTTCAGAAACAGTTTTGGACATGATGGGCCGAGTTCTGAAACAGTTTTGGATGAGTTGGGCCGGATTTCTGTAACAGTTTTGGATACGTTGGGCTGGGTTTCTGCAACAGTCTTGGATGTTTTGGGCCGAATTGTTTAAACAGTTGAAACAGTTGGTTTAAATAAAAGGATTGGTATGGATAATAACGTGAGCAGCCGTGCTCGAGTGGTTGAGTGTACAGTTCGTGTACAAGAGGTCTGAGGTTCGAACCTCGCCTCTCGTTTATTTTTATTATGTTTGTTATGACATAATAAGTATAAAATTTGTACACATTATATTAAGCACAGCTTGTGCTCCAGTGGTTGGGGGACAAAGGTTTCGTGCGGCAGGTTGAGGTTTCGAACCTTGCCTCCCCCGTTATTTTATTTATGTCGCTTATGACATAATAAATATAACACGTGAGCATATATTAATGAAGGCAGCTCTTGCTTCAGTGGTTGGGAGCAAAACCTTCGTGTTTGAGGTCGGGAGTTCGAACCTTACCTCTTACAAATATTTTTGGATCTCGTATATGCTTGATATACGACGTATATACGGTATGTACGGTATACATACGTATATACGGTCTGTACGGTATGCATACGAATATACAGTTGTACGGTATGCATACGTATATACGATCTGTACGGTATGCATACGTATATACGGTATGTACAATTTCATACCGTAGCCGAGCTGGAAGTTGGTGGGCCGATTGGTAGGCCCAAATAGTAAGCCCAAATAGTAAGCCCGAATGGTAGGCCCAAATGGTAGGCCCAAATGGTAAGCCCAATTGTTCGGCCCGAATAGTAGGCCCAAATGTTAAACCCAAAGTGGTTTGGGCCGGTTCGAAATGTGGATGGTCCGATTTCTTCAGGCCCAATTGGCCAGCCCTAGTGCTTAACCCAAGGATTGAGCAAGCCCAAGTCATCATCATTGGATGACATAATTTATTGGCGTGCTTTTGGGGATGATTTGTTTTGAGTGATGCATCTCTATGGTTGTGAAGAGTGGTGCATGCTTAAGTTTTACTATGGAGATTTACCGTGATGCTAATTGAGTAGCGAAACACTTTGTGGGAGTGTTTACTGTGCTTGTATGCCAGTACAGAGTGATGATCTATGTGAAGATCTATGTGAGGATCTATGAGATGATCCATGTGACGATTTTGTGTATGTGATGTGGAGTGTTGTTGAGTAGTTGTTGTGTGAGTCTACGTTTGTGATGAAAGGATTTAGTGGCCATAGGAATGTATTTTTATACAAGGGTTGAGGCTTTGTAGATTACTACAGCTTTGGGAAAGATGGATATTCGATGGTTAGGTCAACCTTAATCGAGAGGAATTGACTTACGCTCAAATTTCGGGACGAAATTTCTTTAAGGAGGGTAGACTGTAATACCCCGGAAAATCCAAATTAAATTCCGTGGATTTTTAGAAATGATTTCACGATAGTAGGAGCGAGTACGAAGCTTGGAGAAGTTGTGGAATTAGTTCGAACGATTTTATTTTCGAAAACGAACGTTTTTAGGGGGTCAACAAAGTTGACTTTTTATACGTTCAAAATTTGGGAAAACTTCCTTCATGAAAGTTGTTGAGCTCGTCGATACGAGTTCGTGGACATGTGGAACGCAATATTTGGAGTTCTTATGAATAAGTTATGAATTTTTGAAAATTGGGAATTTTCTATAAATAGGAAATTTCTGATTTTTATTTTCATTTAAGGACGAAAAAATATTCTTTTTGCGGAAAAGCCCCCAGAACCTCCGTTCTCTCTCTTCCTTCGACCTTCAGAACCCTCGGGTTCCGACCGACCCGACCCGGCCAAACGATGGTCCTCCAGCCTCCTCTGGCCCCGGACCCGGCCTTCCCCGAGCTCGCCGTCGCACGCATAGCCTCCCTCTGGTGTCGCCTTGCTCCGCCGCTGCTCCAAAAACTGGATCGAAGCCACCCAGAAGCAACATTCGGACCCGGCCGGAAAACCATTTTTCCGGCGTTGCATGGGCCGATCGTCCCCATTTTCGTGATCTCCTCCTCCCCCTGATCATCCCCATATAGGCCTTGCTTGACGATTTGGAGTGTGGAGTGAAAGATCACGAGTTGAAGATTTCGACGTCCCTGATTCAATCTGGAATCTGATCAGACGCACGAGATTAATCCAACTTCAACGCTTGATCTAGGACGATCTAGGCCGAACCAGGCTTAGCTCCAGGTATGAAAGTCGACCACCCTTTCATTTTGAACCAGTTTGTAGTTGGTCACTTTGCCATCTGAGGTGGTTGACCGCCGCGTTGACCGCCGTTGACCGCCCACTGACCACCGCTTGTGGCGGCGCATCAGACCATATTTCGAGTTTTCATTATCTAGGTGATGATCTATGCATCCATACGAGCGTTTTGATATATAACATGGTCATGTTAGAAAAAGTTGATAAATAGTGGATTTTCGTTTTGACGTTACTATTTAACGTTTTTACGTTTATCTTCGGTTTACGATCTGTGAAGATCTGACCATCGGTTTTGCTTCAATTTTGGATATGTTGATCGTATGACTGTCCCGGTGACTTTGTGAGGTCACGGGCGAAGATCCGACCGTTGGATCTTCGTATAATTGAGAAATAGTGATTCGGAAGGCGATTCGTGAGAATCTGACCGTCGGATTTTCATATAATTTTATGGAGATGTTTGTTAGAGTGATTCAAGAAGATCGGAGTCTTCGTGATAATTTTGGAGGATGATCCTAAAGGCGATCCGTGAGGATCCGACCGTTGGATCATCATTAAATTCAGATCCGACCGTTGGATCATCGTATGATTTCGATCTGACCGTTGGATCATCATTAAAATTAGAATCCGACCGTGGGTTTCCGTATATGTGTGCTTTTGAGTTGTTGGCTAAGTTAAGATCATTATTGGATTAGGTGATCGATGGATTTATTTGGCGGACGATTCGTGAGATTGTTAATGGAGCTGTTAAGAAGACGCAGCTGGATTAGAGGTGAGTAAACCTCACGTGGTTCATATTACGAACCCAATATATTTAATTGCTTTATTTTGCAATCATATGAACTATTGTTGGTGTATTAGACATTCCTGTGTGAATGTCTGTATATATATTATTACGTGAAATAATATGTATTGTTGGAGTTGTGTTGAGTTTATTGTTGAGAAACAATATATTGTGAGAGGTATTGAGTTTATTGTTGAGAAACAATATATTGTGAGAGGTGTTGAGTTTTATTGTTGAGAAACAATAAATTGTTGTGATCTGTGGAGATCACTAGGTCACGAGGTGACCATGGCATCTATTAGTGAATCACGCTCTCGTACCGGGCTGGTGGTTATTAATAGTATTAAATCGTAATCACGTCTGTGGCCGGACGAGTGGTTACGTTCAGTTAGAGCTCTAGTCTGTCTGCCAAATGTGGAGTGACCTTATGAGTGAAATTGAGAGTAACTCATAAGTGTCAATATATATATGGTAACCTTATGAGGGAAATTGAGAGTAACTCATAAGGGTCTATATATATATATGAGTCTGTCTACCAAATGTTGGGAAATCTTATGAGCGAATTTGAGAGTAACTCATAAGTGTCTATATATATATATGAGAGTGAGGGATCTTATGAGCTAAATTGAGAGTAACTCATAAGTGTCTACATATATATATGAGAGTGAGTGATCTTATGAGCTAAATTGAGAGTAACTCATAAGTGTCTATATATATATATGAGAGTGAGAAAGTAACGTGGGTTTGTGGTAGTCTTGAAATCTAATAAATCAACAGTTCTTTCTTGTTTACTCATACTGGCTGTAAAAAGCTTACCGGGTTTTGTGTTGTTGCAACTCCCGGTACACTATTCAAATTGTGTAGCGGGTAATCCTACAGGACAGGAGAACCAGGACGGTGATCGTGCGGTTAGAGCAATTGTTAGAGTTTTACAACAATTGTAAGTTGTGAGGTGTGTTATGCTCATTTGAGCTTTATAATATATTGTGAGAGTGAATTGTAATAATGAACTCGAAGTTTCGAGATTTGGTTTTTTGTAATTGTAATTATTCAGGTTTCGGATTTGAATTTATCATTCAAAATCCGGGGCGTGACAGTCTGCCCCCAGAGGAAAGGAATATGCTGCCCCATGAATATTATGTAATCTGCTGCCTCACAACAACTAAACAATGGAAACTTACACATGTAAATATATGCAAGCATTTGGCTTGTCTACAAGTCAGCAAGTCTTTATCTTCTTAATTTTATATTTCTAATTTATGAGAGTTTCACATACTACTTACTAGGACACTAGGTGCATGATTTCATAATTAATCAATTTTGACTTTTTTTTTTTAAGAAGTACATGATGATTACTAACATTTTTTTTTTTTGCGGGTAAAGGTCATCCATTATGCAGCTCAGCAAGCAGTACAAAAACGATCCCCCCCTATGGGGGCGACAGAAAGAACCGTTCCGTAGAAACTACTACAAAGCCACCCCTAAACAGAGCAAACAAAACTAGTAATCTCCTAGCACACCCACCTTCTAGTATTAAGCCCAAACAAAGAAAAGTAGAATCCCGAGGAATAAAAATAACGCCTCCAATATAGGGGCCCAACGGGTATCTCTTTTCTTTGTGATCTTTCCCACTCAAAGCAAGAAACAAACAAACCCATTATCTTTTTGTTCAAAAAGATAAAGGATCAAAATTAAAATGACAAATAAAAATAAAAATAGGGTAACTGCGAGGACCCAAATTGGCCCCCTAACAGTTAAATTCCAGGCCCAATCCAACCACCTAGGACAAACCCTAAGTGAGAAAGCAACCCTGCCGCCGCCACCAAACACCACCTGCTGGAGGACGCCAACTGCGCTTTCACCACTTTGGAAATCCTGCACCACTGTCCTCCAAATTCCGTCACCGTACCTTTCACCTCCGGTGACCACAGCCTTCGCCTGAAGTTCCAGACCACCACCACCGGACAACTGCGCCGCTGCTAGAGGACCACGACCTCGTAGACCACCTCGACCAAACACCGTAGACCCATCTCGACCAACCATGTCCGCTCGCCTGCAGGCACCAAACTCCAGATCGCCACCGCTTCCGCCATACGTCCCCGCCGCATAGCACCGCGACAGATCCGACCGAAGCAGCCCTTCCCGACCGCTGCAAGCAGAAAGAGGTAAACCAAGCTTCCCACCGTTGTAGCGCTCCCGCCAACCACCAACCCAGAGCTTAGATGCGAGACCCAGATCGGGAACATGGTCACCATAACTTGCCGCTGTGAACCAGCCATGATCCAGGAAGGCCTCGCCTTTGAGATAGAGAACACCATTAAATCCGACTGTGATACTCTCGCCACGGTCGCCCACCCCACAGCCTCGGTCCAAGATCCAGCCGCGCCGATCTGCCGCAGACCACCACGGCTTCAAACCATCGGACTTCAGCCTCAGATCAACCATGAAAACACAACCACCGTCTTTGACAGGAACCACAGGGCTCCTTATCCAAGGTGGTACTCCCAGCGCCAAATCGAACGCAGCAAAAAGAAGAAGGCAATGAGCCACAAGGCTACCTATGGCCATGACCATTGAGGTTTGAAAGTTTGGGAATTTTTTCGAAGGAGGAGGCCGACGATAACCCTAGCAGAGGCTAGGTCATATACAAGTCAGATCTGAATACATACGGCTTACTAACATTAAATTGTAACAAGGTTTTAAACATCTTCTATACTATCAATATCGAAAGATTCAAAAATTATGTTTCATTCATTGTAAATGGACCCGATTTAAAAATCAGAACTTCCATTTGCATCTTCCTCTTCTTCCTCTCCTTGATCTACCCCTCTATGTACGTTTTGCGATCGTTTCAATACCACTTCTACAGCCAGCAAGATGCAAATTTTTTCCAATAACTATCGCCCAAGACTCCAAATTGAAGACGAGAACTGAAAAGATTTAGTTTTTACTAAGTGTTGGAAAATGGCAGCAATGAAAGATGTAGACTTTCATTCTACCATTTCTACAAATTAGCTTTTGTTCTTTTTTGATCGAAGCAGATGGTGTACGTCTTGCAGCCATATTGTTAATATATGGCTTCATCATTATGATCAGACAAATGGGTTTCGAAGAAGAGAGCAAGATGATACCATCATTAGTAGAAAGATGAAGAAACTTTATTTCTGCTCTGGTAATAAGATCTAGGAAAATTCTACAAAATGTTAATGTATGACATGCATACAATTGCCTTAAAAGTGGTAATTTGAGTCATCAAAATAGTAATATTAGTCCTCAAAGTGGTAACATGAGTCCTTAAAGTGGTAAATTTTCTCAATTACCACATGAGTCCTCAAAATAGTAATATTAGTCCTCAAAGTGGTAACATAAGTCCTTAAAGTGGTAAATTTTCTTAGTTTACCATATGAGTCCTCAAAATAGTAATATTAGTCCTCAAAGTGATAACATGAGTCCTTAAAGTGGTAAAAATAGTTGATGTATGAGAAATGTTAACATACCATAGCTTTACCCTAAGATCTAATACTCAGCTCCAGCCCCCTACTTTTATTATTGTGTTTAGACCAGATGGTTTCGGTTTGCTTGTCAGCTTGATTCCTCAAATAATCTACTTCCAGTTGTTTATGATATTAATTATTTAGGTGCTTTATTCGCAATTCATGTACTAAATGAAAATCGATCAATCTATTTGATATAAAATGTATCGATTGAAATTTTGTTTATTAATCGAAGTTTTATTTTATAGTTGTTTATTTTTTTTACCGCCCCCATTGACAAATTTTTCTGCGTCCGCCACTGGTGGTATGTGATCTCGGAAGAGGTAGCCGACACAAGTGCATGTGTCGATTGATCTTGATATTCTGCTGGTATGTACAATACACCTTTTTTTTTATTGTTTTAATTTAACTTTGTTTTGGATTCTTTTGAAATTGTTTTCAGTTTTGTTGCATTTCACCGCAAAACCAAGTTTTAAACATTTCTATTCTTTGCCAATGTCCAGGGACATGTGACAGAGAACTAACCATGTGCAATACTACTTGATACTCAAATTTCAGAACCCACTTTGCCTAAATCCTCTGCCTAACACCTCAATAACTATAATATAGAGTTCTCAGGCCCCCCTTTTGCTCATAGATCACTACTAGCAAAAGCCTCATAGGCCACTAAATTTTTTCTGTATCTTTTGCTTCAAATGATAGGGATAAGAGTATCTAAAACTCATTAGGTACGGTGCAGTCACGGAATGAAAAATGGTATTCTCTATAGCAGGCTCCACTAACCAAAAGCTATGCTTAGGACTTCAGTATCTCCCTTTTTTCTATTTTATTATTTTGCGTTAATTTTTTTTTCTCACTCCTCATTTGCTTTTTTTTTTTGAAGATTTTTTTTTTTTTTTTGAAGGGGTTTGGAAGAATGTTTTTATTTTTTATATGGGGATATTTATCAAAATATAAAATATTTTATTTTTATTATCTATAAGTTTTCATTTATACAGTATTTATTTCAGATATATATAAATATATTTTTTGAAGTTAATTTTTTATTTATTTAATCATGATCATATCTAACAGCTCGACTCCGGCGACAAAATCCTCTCTTTCTCCGGCAATTCTTCTTTCTCCCTTTATCTTTGCATCTCTCTTTCTCTATTTGCAGCCATTCTCGCGCTTAATTATCCACCCATCGTCATGGACTATATAAATAGATCAAAAGGACAAAGAAGTCAACCAACTCATAAGATTTCAAAGTATGAAATATGAAAGGAAGAAGGAAATCATAATCACAAATAAGCTAACGGATGACCATGCATGCCGATGTGATGCCGCTAAAGCTCAGTCTAATCTGTAAAAAATAATTCGGTCAAGATCAATTATGAGTATTGCTTATATCTCAAGATAAAAGTATCAAGATTAAATTTAAATGGTTCTATTACTAGGTGATGAAGAAGATTGCAGCAAATTAGGTTTTTCAAATCAACTTGAGGAGTGACAGAGATGCTCCTCGAGTGCTTGAGAGAAGAACTCTAATTGTAGAGAGAAAACTCATGGTGATAGTTGCTTAAATCCTTGGAGGGAGGAGACGCTATACATGCACTACAACAAAAGTCCTCATTTCCGACGAAAATTTCCGACAGCACATAATTGCCCTCGCAAAAAAACTCCTTTTTCGACCACAAAAAATGGTCGTCGGAAATGTTCTGTCAAAATATATTTTATTTCCGAGGGACAATATGTTGTAGGAAAAGCGTTCCAATTTCGTCGGAAAAACAAAAAAATTGACGGGACCTTTTGGCGCCAGTATTATTTTCGACAAGATTTTGTGTCGTCGGTAATGATAGACCAATTTCCGAGAGGCAGTTGACTTTGTCGGAAATGATTTCTTAATTTCGAGGGCAACAAAGTACCCTCGGTAATGAACAAAATATTTCCGACGGCTAGTGACCCTTGGAAATATTTCTCTAAATTGTATAATTTTTACAAAAATATTATGTCAAAGAGGAGAATTGAACATAGGATCTCTAACTTTTCAAAATTAATTTTACCATTTTTCCACAGGTCACTTGATGACATATTATTAGTTTATTATAATTGATGCATTATATGTTAAAGACAAAACAATTTTATTATATATTGGTTATAAGGTAAGATCGGATAAATCTCATAATATATATATATATATACATATTATATATATACATATATATTATAAGTCTCATAGTTATATATACATAATACATATGGAAAATTCTAGTATATGTTGACGTATATACATCAAGTTTTTTGAATATTTTAGACCGTTGGATTTAATTAAAAGTTGAATATATCTGATGGTCTGGAATATTCAATTGTGGTAACCTGTATCTACTTTTTTTTTTTTTTTTTTTTAAGATTCCCAATTACATATCCAAAAAAAAAAAAATTAGAAAACCCTAAATTGAAAAGGAGAAGAAGAAGATTAAAGGAAGATATTGTCCCCGTCCAGATTACTCGTCCATTATATATATATATATATATATATATATATATATATATATATATATATATATATATATATATATTATAAGTCTCATAGTTATATATACATATGTGTTTTGGATTTATATAAGACTTGATCGATCGATCATGCTAATTGTGCCGAATTTCAAATTTTGGATGAAAAGAATTAGGGGCGAAAACTTTCGCCCCTAATTTTTTCTTTTCTTTTTAACTTCTGGGTAAGGTTTGGCAAATATAAATAGTGTGTAGCAACTAATTGGCATTAAAACGATGTAGTTTCGATCTCACATATAAATAGCCTCTCCATTTATTTCTTTCTTCCCTCGTCTAAGTTCTTCAAATTATATGACGATCACTGCCCTGCAACTTCCACATACAAACCTCTGAACACCAATACCTCCCAGCAACGGTATCTCTATAATTCAATTCCTCTCATCTATCTCTCCTCTCTTAGTTTCTCGATCTTCTCTGCATTTAGTACCCTAAATCTCGAATTAGCTAGGGTTTTCAATGTTGCAAAATTTTAGTCTTTTTTTAGTTTTGGTAATGCTAAATTTTGTTGGTTGAGGTTAGAGGCGTGACTAGAAGACAATTGCATCGCTGATTGCTACTAAGAACCTAAGAGAACTTTTTTGAAAATCTGGATATTAGATAATCTTCTATATTTAGCGTCTTAGGATTCTTTTACTTTAATAATTCCTAATCCTAATAGCGTATTAGGATTCTTTATTTTAATTAATTTATCTATTAAAATAAAAAAGTTTGTTAGCCAAAACAAAGGTGTTTATTACTTTATTTGATCAAAAAAAAAAAACAAAGGTGTTTACGTAAATACCCCTTATATACATACTAGGAAAACCACGTCGATGAAAAAGGATAAACAAGTAATTTACAAATAACAAAAAAAAAATAAAGACATCTTTTATTAAAATAAGAATAGAAATCTCAAACTTTTAGCTTACAAAACAAACAGATATTAGAGAAGATGGCGAAAAAAAAAAAAAACAAAGCTTTGCTAGGGTTTTGTCTTTCATCGAGCAATTTTGGGGCAGCCAAGGGCTTCCATCACTGGCGATATAGACAACTACCCAATGATCAAGTTTTCAAGCTGTCTTTCAATCAGAAACAAGATAAACCAATTTCTCAATTGTCAGCATTTGGGGAATACGGCTCAAGAATTTTGGGTAATATTCCCTTATCTCGAACGTATTGCGTTCTAGGTCGTGCGATCCGGATCGCGGTTAGGAAGCAAAGTGAGCGAACCAGGTAATTCATCATCTTTATTCTCGTTTATAATTCAAGTTTGAAGATTTAAACTCTGTTTCTTGGTCTCACAACATTTAAGAAAGAGCATATTGTAATTCTTAGCTCAGTAAAGATTCCCTTTAAACTGTTCTTGTTTGTTCCTTGGTCTTAGGTTTTAATACGGCTTAGGTTTTAATACGGAGCAAAATTTGTCAAATTTATGGCTGAATGGTGCTGTTTTAGTGATGGGCTTTGTATTGGTATTAGTTAATCGTGGGAGGCCATGTTCAATGCTATTGAAGAAGTTAGGTAAGCTCCTTATCTACAACGAAAGATCGATCAGTTTGATGCATCAATCACATTGATTATAAACTGTTCTTGTTTGTTCTTTGGTCTGAATGAAGATTTGTTTGTTACTCTTGCACTGAAAAAGTTGGGAGTGGTCTCAATGAAGATATGTTTTTTTTTTCTTTCTTCTTTGGTCTGGAATTATGTTTGTTACTCTTACATTAATGGGATGATGAACTGTTACATATGCTACTCTTTTGATGAGTTGTAGTTTTGTCATCGAGTAAGTTTGGCTTACAGCAATTTTTTATCAAAATGATTATAGTTATCTGCACTAATGGCATGTAGAGTCTACTGGCTAATTAAGTAAGAGGAAGGCTTGTCTACTGAATATGAAACTTTTGTTTTTTGTTTCGATATGTATGTTTTATTCTCATCTTCTTATATATCCAGTGGAGCATGTGTATGTTGTACTTTTTTTTTTTTTAAGGAAAAAAAACATTAGTATTGTAATACTTATTGATACTTACTGATTATTTTTTTTAATGTTTTGGTTATTAGGATGTTGAAACCGACCAAGGCATCAGCCAACGACAAGAAGAGGAAGTTATCAATGGCAAGTTAGCCACTGCCATACCAACAACCTTCTCTACAACCAGATCATGCAACTAGGGTAGAACACCCAATGTGTAAGTCATATATGATGGTTTACTTGAAATTCTAAAGCAAGAAACTCACATTCTGTGGTACTATTTCTATCTTTAAAATATTTGTATATGTTGCTATTGTTCATGCTATTTACTGCATGTTTTAGCTCTTACTTATTTTGCATTCTAACTTCTTTGTTTTTCTTTTACAATAGGACAATATTGCAACAGATTCAAGTGCACACCATGATGAAGATAGTGATGAAGATGTTGCTCATGAATATGATGCAAACTCTAATGATCGAGGACTTTTATTAGATATATTGTTAGCTTCCTTGCTTAAGAAATGATTATATTATAAAGACCAAATTTTGAATATTTATCTTTGTTTGAACATATGTATGAATGATTAACTATGTTTCTTCTAATGCAATTTTTTTTATGAAGATTTAATTGTCTCCTTGTATGTTTTTTTTTATTAATCTTGATTCATCTACCTCTTCCAATCAGGTTAATTGAATATTAAATTGAGTGGGAGGAAAAAAAAAATTGCTGACAAATTTCAACGAATAAATCTCGTGGAAAAACATTTCCGACCACTTTTTCCGACCACAATATCATTCTCGGAAATATTAGATTATATTTTTCCGACAGAAAATATCAATTTCCGAGGAAAATATGATCCTCGAAACTTATTCATTTTCGATGCCAAATAGTCGTCGGAATTAAATATTCTTATCAGAAATAGTTTTTTCCGACCACTACTATTCGTCGGAAATAAGTCCTTGGAAAAAAATGGATTGGCTAGCAACCAATTTTTTCCTACAAGCAACGAATTATTTCCAACAAACATCTTTTGTCGGAAATACTATTTGTCGTCGTTGAGGAATAACAATTTCCGACCACCGAAAAATTATTTATGACCACATCTGGTTGTCGGAAATATATCTTTTTCTGAGGGTTGGTCTGAAAAAGACTATTTCCAATGACATTTTTTCCGAGGACCACCGAGGGCACCTAGCTGTCGGAAATAGCTTTTTCCGACGGGGAAAGTGGCTTTTCCGACCAAATCGCACCCTTAGAAATGACTATCATTGTTGTAGTGATGGTGAGACTTGCTTGAATAAAATTGGAAGGGAAATCTCGTCTGGGATCGTTTGGAAGCTTAAGTTTGCAATCACTTCTAAACAAGCCTTCACGGGCACTACAAGATCCCTCCATATTGAAATTTCTTAAGAGAACAAATAACTAGGGCTGGGCAGAAACCGAACCGGAGCCTCAAAACCGGCCGAACCGGCCCAGAATATCGGCTCGGGGACCGAACCGGATGAAACAAGGGTGGAAAAATGATATAACCGGACTGAACCGGAGTATTACAGTTCGGGACCGGTTTTAGTTGTTGAACCGCCCGAAAATAACCGAACCGGACCGGATATTTAATATTTATTTAAATTAATATTATTTTACTTAATTTAGTATTATCTATATATTTTTAAATGTGCTGTCGAATTGTAATTGGTGGAAATCCAGGTATAGCTACTCCCTGATGCACTGGATTACTCTCAATGAGAGAAAACCCTAGCATCAGCCTCTCAATCTCTCATTTCGACTTTGCCTCCTCCCGACCTCATCTCTCTCGACTCAACGAGTCAACGCCGACCTCTCCCCAGTTTCTCAGTTGACTGAAGACGCCTCAACTCCATGCCAATCGAAGACTGACGACGCCGACTGACGCTGACGATAATGGTCTTCTCAGCTCTCATCTGATCTGAGGATGGAATCGGTATGGAGAGTTAGTTCGATTTCAATTTCGAATTGATTTTGAGTTAGATTTTGGGTTCAGCTTGTTTGGGAGCATCAGTTTCGGATTGATCTTACTTGGGTTAAATTTTGGGTTCAGCTTGTTTCGATTTGATCTTAAAACTCCATGACTGGTTCTTGGAGATTGTTTAATCTTTTGATGAACAAACTCGATTCTTAGTTTCTTGGATGATTGTCTTTGTATATGAACTATTACCCTGCATCATTTTCCGTTTCTTGGGTTTGTTTGTGTCAAAAATGTTCCTTGTTGTTCATAAATTTGGCCATACATGTTTCTTGGATTTGTTAGTTTTTGAAGAATGAACTTGATCTTAGTTACTCTGCATTCTCTGAAAATGGGCATTGTTCTTAGCAGCTCGATTTTGGGTTCATTAGTTTCTTACTTATTGTTTGAGAATTGTGGTTTGATTGGGAATGTTTCGATTTACAAGTCTGTTTTTTATTTTACTGTCAGGGAAGTGGAGCATCACAAACTCCCAATGCGACACCAACTGGGTCAAGCACCGGAACTTTGATTTAGTTTTGGAAATTGCTTTTTGGTTTGAAATGTTGAATAGTTGGAGCAAATTGTTGATGTTTGAATGTTTGATAGTTGATCTGCATGTTTGACAGTGTTAATGTTATTTGTCTAGTTGAGAACTTGAGATTTTGATGTCATGAACAGGTTATTTGAAATGTTCATTACTTGATTTAGTGAACAGATTATAGTGGTTTATTTTGTTGATATTTTGATAGTAATGGTTACTCATTTTAGGACAGCTAAATTTTTCGACTTTGGTCGAAAATATGCGAAAAAATAGAAAGTCGAACACAACCGAAACCGATCCGCACCGCACCGCAAAACGGTGTAACCGAAGTAAGCGGTGTAGGTTTTTAAAATGCAGTTGCGGTTTTAAATATAGCACAACTGAATGAAGCGGTTCGGTTGCGGTTTTGGCCTAACACCGAACCGCGCCCACCCCTACAAATAACCTCTTATCCTTATCTATGTTACGAAACCTAAAGCAATTAAACGTCTTCTCTTCCTTTTTATTTATAAAACAAATATCTCTGATAAATATTTTTGGTATATTTTTTGGGTTTAACAACATATTAAATATGTTTCTATTTAAATATATATATATATATATATATATATATATATATATATATATATATATATATATATATATGTTTAACAACATATTAAATATGTTTCTATTTAAATATATATATATATATATATTACATAAAAATTTAAGTATTAATACGGATTTTAGTTGGAGAAATTGAAAGTCATGGTCATAATAACAGTGTGCAAACAAAATATACGGATAAGGGTGTGATCTATCCAATTTATATAATTTTATTTTATTTACTTTTATTTTTTCTCAAATACGTACTGATATTTGTATCTAATAAATCCCTATATTTAGATATACTAATTTACCTTCTCAGTTGTCACGGTTATGTGTATTTATTAAACAAATGAAAAAGAAAATAATGAAGGGTGTCATTTGCTCTATCAAATGATACTGTTACAAAAGTGTGTCTAATAAGGGGGTGGCTAATGGCAAATTTTCTAGTAGTGGATCCCTTTTGGGCCCTCATGGCAACCATCATATGTGACATTGGACTTACCGATCCATATTTTGCAAAATCAAATTTCAGATTTTAGTTATGTCAACTTGTAGCTAAATTCACCATAAGTGCCTTAAATCTTTTGACCGGATTAATTAAAAAGTGATCAACGTGATATTTGTACTCAAAATTTTGTATCAATGTGATACTTTCATCTCTATTCATATCCATTAAAATGGACCATTTGCCATCAATGTTTTAAAAGGCGAATGTGTGAGGTCACCACAACAAACATGGGCTAAGGATACCAATAAATACCCACGTTTTAATCAATGGTGAGAGCCCATTGTATATCTCACCAATCCTTCCAAAAACTATACTGACTTCAACTGTTGCAGTGTCACCAAACAAGTAATAAGTCAATCTTCTCTTGTTTTGCCCCGACGCAGAATTTGGGCTTATCTCAATCACTTGATACCTAGAAGATCACAGCCGTTCCATCTAAGGAGATGATCACAGCCGTTCCCCTTTCCCTTCAAGATATATAACACAGAGTCCAAAGACTCCAAACCCACTTTCCCCTTCTCAGATCTTCCAGACCGTTCTAAAGGCTCTCTCATTCACTCTCTGATGTACAAAGAAGGGCAACAATATGAATCCCGGTAAAATCGTAGCAGTCGTGTTGTCTGAAAGGTGCCTCTTCTCTCTATTTGTCTATCTTTCTCCATCTCTGGTTTTGAAGATAGCAGAGAAGTAGCAATCTCTCAATCACCTACCTGTACTGCACAAAATTAGACATATCTTCCATCCGGCTAGTTGTTGTAATAGTTTCGCTTCATCTCCTTCAAAATGGCGAGAATTTGATACCCGTATGGAATGAAATCTCATATTTACACAAAAGGTACAGCAAATTATTTCTCTTTTTGAATTTTAGGGTTTTGGTTCATTAATTATAGGTAATTATATTTGGTTGGTTCTTTGGTTTTGATTTTGGTTTTAGGCTATTGCATGCATCTCTGTTGATGGCAGATCTAAATTTTGGGTTTATTTTTGAAGGTTAGAATGAAATTTTCATTTTGGTAAGAAATAATGAAACTTTTTTTTATTTTATATTTTGATTAGTTCATATTGAACTGAATTTGGATACATGTTTTCAGAAGGGTTGGTGTTACTGTAGCTTCTCGGGATGGTATTCAACTATTTATTGCTCGAGTCAGACTAGTTTTGGTGATGTTTTGGGCATTTAGTCTCACAGATTTTCTTAAGGTTTTTGGCTTCTGAATCGAATCCCTGATTGTGAGATATGGTACTGATACTAATATATTTTTCTTTTCGAAAAGTTCAAAAAAAATTTGGGTACCAATTCATTTTACTAACTCTCATCTCTTCTCTTATCAGATCATACCAAAAGTGATGATCTGTTGGCAGAAGCATGAATCCTTGTGAGGAACCAATGATCCACATTCCTGATGGATTAAAGGAAGACTGTATATTTAGATTCATAATTAGCAGTGGTCAATAGACGATTGCTGAAGTGTTGTAGTCATGAACTCATGATCTATTCTAAATTGAGATATTGTGAACATTTAAAGTCATGGATTGTGTTTTATGCATAAGTGTTGAATTTTGATAAATCAAGTAACGGTTAGTTGACTGCTCGGATAGATGCCCATTGAGAAATTTAATTTTTTTTAAGGATTAAATACTTGTTACTCCTCAAACTTTGCCCTGAAAAACAGTTTAGTCCCTCGCCTTTTAAATTAAACTGGATAGTCCTTATACTTTGCAAATCTCACACAACAGGTCCTCAACAGACCTAAATTGACTATTATGCCCTCATTCATCTTCTTTTTTCAATTTTTTTTTAATTTCTCTCTCTCTCTCTCTCTCTCTCTCTCTCTCTGTGAGTTGGTGTAGGCATACTCTGCCGTTAGTGCAGACCATCATCCCAAACTCAATTCCCCTGTCGCCCAATCTACTACATCCAAAGCCCCTTCCGCGACTCCCACAACGGCGAGAAGACCACCATGTCTTTTCAGTCCAACCCCATCCTTTGCCCCGTTGACTCCCCTCACCACTCCCAATCCCTTGTCGGCCGCCACTCCCGTGACTCCTCCGCCATCATATGATTCAAAAAACAAAATATCCCAATTTCAATTGCTATACCAACATCAATCCATCACATTATCACCTCTACAGAAAGCTAGACAGCAAACACTAACCTAAAGCTAAAGATCCCGACTTGGTGCCCGATCCAGAACCCAGCCCACAACTGTACCCATAACCTTGACTCTCCGACAACTCCCTCTCCAGTTCCTTGTGAGTTTGACTCGTCACACCACTCTGCCCAACTCAACCAAACCTCAGAGACCAATTCCACCATCTGCACCCAGCTCCGATCCCATTTTACCAAAAAAGAGAAAAGAAGAAGAAAGAAAATAATTGCTTTGGGCACCTAGAGAAAAGCTCTGGGCACCCGGTTTATCATTCTCCTCTACCACTGGCCTGAGTCGAGCGCCGGAGAGCTGGGTCGAGCACCGGAGGTCGAGCGCCGGAGGTCCTCGGTCGAGTACCAGAGGTCTGTTGCCGGAGGTCCTGGGTCGAGCAATGTGGATCCTCTTCCTCTGTTGCCGGTCACCAAAATAGTCTTCGGGTCCGGAATCGAGGCTGGGCCTTGTCGATCAGAATTGGAGGCGTCGGGTTGAGAAGGATGATAGAGAGAGAGATGGCGTTTGGAGAGAGTTGGGTTGCAGAAGAACGTTGATGTCGCCGGCGTGGAGTCTCAATCTCGTTTTGGGTGGAGTGGGGTCCGATGCCGAGGTTGGAGAGAAGTGCGGCGTTGTTTTGGGTGGAGTGGCCCATCGGAGAATGGGGCGGGGCCATCGCTGTGGAAGAGAAGAGGAAGAAGAGGCGGGTCACCGTTGGTGAGCGAGTGAGAGAAAGAGAGAAAGAGAGAGTAAAACAAAAAAAAAAAAAGAGAGAAAAATAATATAGAAAAAGGAAGTGAGGGGTATAAATGTCATTTTGGACCTGTTGTGTGAGATTTGCAAAGAATAAGGACTATCCAGTTTAATTTAAAAGGCGAGGGACTAAACTGTTTTTCAGGGCAAAGTTTGAGGAGTAACAAGTATTTAATCTTTTTTTTAAATATAATTTGATAGAGTCACCAATCATTATTTGGGACTCACAATTTACTCACTATTGATTTGGTTGGTGAGTTTGTTGGGTATTTGTCAAGCCAGCAAAAGATACCAACAATAATTAGTGTCTACAACCGTGCCTATTGATCATCTCCACTAATCAATGGTGTCCATTGACCCAATTCACACCATTCAAAATGGTGTGTGAAGCCCACTTTTGTGGTAGTGGGTTAGATGTTTTCTTAAGCCTTAAGCCTCGAAAGCCTTAAAGCCCTTTCTAGGCATTGAGGTGTAAGCTTTTTGCACGTTGCACTTTTAGAGTTTTTATCACAAACAATCTTTGAAGTTCGGGTTATTTAACACTTTAGTTCCCTACATTAAAACTATAACATTGGTACCACGTACAAGATTAATCCCTAACATACTTTGTCGAAGACATTTTCGTCTCTCTCTCTCTCTCACATGTTAGTCAATTAGTATTTCTCATTTTGCATGTACTAATAATATTTGTGCTTTGCATTTTTTTTTTTAACCAATCAATGGCTTTGATGAGAAATTGAGAAGGCCCATGCTGCCTACGCCCCTACTCCCAACCATTGCGTGTGTTTGGTGCGGTGATAAGATAATTATTTTTTATTTGGAAGGTCATGCGTTCAATCCTCATCCAAGGTGTGACGTAATGGTTTATATATTAAAAAAGGAAGAAAAAAAAACTTTCAATATTGATTAGAAAATTCTCATGAAGTCTTTATTTTAGTGGTCTTATTATAAGCTCTTTTGTAAGATAGAGGGGCCGGTGAGAATATAAATGAACCAACTTAAATAAAATAGCTTGCCTTCTTTTAAGTCGAGCTAGCTTGAGTTGTATGATGACTTTACGGCATCTTCAAGACTTCAACAAAAGGAAGATGCACAGAACGAAATGTACAAATCGAGAGCACCATGTTTGTATGTTTGAAATATCAAAGTATTATTTAAAGGACTCTTGTAAAAACAAAAAGACACAATATCAAATCCACTCACATTAAAGTCATGCATCTCCATGACATGCCATTTGCCCGATTCGATCTCCTTCCTTTTTCACATTGCAGATAATAAAGCTTTTAAAGGGTCCTAGTCAAAAGTTTGAATGGAATCATGGTGCATGAAAAAGCACCTTTCAACCAAACTTTGGATGTGGAAGATATAATGACACAGTACGCACTTGTGTCCATGTTTTTTCCCTATAAATAGTTTGATCAAGGCTGCATGGATGTACTGAACTGGAATAATATATCTGATCATTATTTCCTATTGTCTAAAATCTTGCATGAATAGGTGGAGAGTAGATATGAGCCTGGGATGACTTGCCGGCCGGAATAATGCTTTAGAGCTATATTCCAATTCCCACCGGGTTTCTTCCGGGGAGTCGTCTCAGGTTCAGAATTTGTTCTCCCTTCTCTCATGTGAGATTCTAAGGACATGAACCAAAGCCAAGAACTCGACCAAGGATTTAATTAGCTTCAACAATATTTACACTCACAGTCCCATCCATAGCCAAAAATTCGCACTTAACGACTTATGTGTATGCTATCTCTGTCTGTAGGTCTTGACATAAAGCTTCTAGCATTTTCGTAACGTTGTTGAATTATGTAGTTAATTATCTTCCATCATAAAATCGTATTTTGTTCTTAACCTATATATATGCACATACAGAGACATTCACATTTTGTAATAGTCCCGGTAGCTAGGACAAGTAAATATCAGCACATGCAGAGACATGCACATACCGGTCACTGTAATTAATTAAGCATCCCTGGCACTGACCCCTTGACATTATTGTCAGCTAACGTCACCAAAACCCCCAAGATTCAGCCATTGAAGGGGGTACTAAACTCAATCGGATCATGCATAGAACCCTACTAATCTCCATGTATCGGTACATGTGTGCTAGTTGAGAGAAACGTTCTAGCTTATGTAGTTTTTCTGCATCATTTTTCTCTCCGTTTTATCATATTATTTTTGCATAGCATGTGGAAGGTCACACTCACATGTCGAGAAACATACACGCCTAATCAGTTTTTTCGGAAAAATTCTATAATACATACCCTTATATCATACACACATTTACAAATGTGACAACAAATTTGTTGTCAAAGTGGTAACCTGAGTCATATTTTGTGTAATCTTAGTTCTATTAATGGTAATTACACCACCTACAACATTGTTACAAGTTTTTGAACAAATTTGTTGTCAATGTTGTGATTTTGTTTTAATTATATGTAAATAGTATAAATGAATATGGTAACTTTGTTCTCAATGTTGTAATTTTGTTCAAGTAGATGTAAAATGAGTGTATGATAAACATCACAATACTATAGCTTGTCTCATTTTTTTGCATCATTTGCCCTTCGTCTTATTATTTTTCTATTGGCTAAATTATCTTCTATTAAAAAAATGAAAGAAGGAAAAATGTTAGAATATAAACTGAAAGAATATAAACTTAAAAAACTGGAAAAAGAAGAAGAAAAATTAACGCCAAAGACGGCTCTGTTCCAAATTGGTTTAGGACTTACTTGACAAGGGTGTTTGGGGATTAAGAAGTACAGCTTTTTCCTGGGACTTGGTCTTTGATTACTGATCCTTTCTTCCCAAGTTCCCATGGAGCTAGGCCGGCCTGCCGGTGCTGCTGCTCATTACTCTTGGAACCAGTACAATGGGTTCTTGCATTGGTGAAACTTTCTAATTCTTTTTCTTTTCTGTTGCAGCATGACAATGGATTTACCTACTCTCATCAGCTTGTAGGGGATGTTACGATTAATATATTGTTACTATCAATTAATAGAACTGCCATAAAAATATTTCAGTACGTCCTATAATTTGGTGCAGTGACGTATTGCTCTAGAATTAGCCGGGTTAGATGGCTCTATATAAATGTTGTCTCATGTAATCGATATACTTCCGGATAATCTATTGCTGGTCGAATAAGTCTTTTGGCCGGTTAGGCTGCAGGTTTGACGAACTACCTTATCCTCAACAACTTAGCCCTTAATAAGGCCTAAAAGAAGGGGGCATATTGGTTTTGGTGCCTTGAAGCTAGACATGAGTAAGGCATATGATCGTGTGGAGCTTCTTGAAGGTGGTGTTGATGCAGCTTGGATTTAGTCCTACTTGGGTTAATTGGGTAATGAGGTGTGTAACTACAGTGTCATACTCTTTCATTATTAATGGAGCTCCTAGGGGGAAGGTGGTGCCCTGTAGAGGATTGCAGCAAGGGGATTCCATTTCACCATATCTATTTCTGTTTTGTGCGGAGGCTCTGTCTAAATTGATATTGCGTGCGGAGGAGTCTAGCCAGTTGCATGGTATCCAAATATGTACAGGTGCACCTTCCATTTCACACCTCTTTTTTGCTGATGACTCGTTTATTTTCTTCAAGTCCGAGCCAGAGGAGTGCCTTGTTTTGAAGAATATATTCAAGAAGTATGAAGATGCTTCTGGTCAGCTAATTAATTACCAGAAGAGCTCCGTGGCTTTTAGCAAGAATGTAAAGATGGCAAAGCAGGAAGAACTTGCAGAAATTATGGGTGTCATGAGGGTTGATAAACATGACAAATACCTTGGACTCCCTATTGAAATTAGCTACTCCAAGGCTAAGGCATTTGGTTTCTTAACAGAGAAGGTGAGAAAGCGTACAAGCGGATGGAGGGAGAAGACATTGAGTATTGCTGGCAAGGAAATTATGATTAAGGCTGTTGCGCAGTCTATTCCTACCTATGTCATGAATTGTTTTTAGCTCCCGAAACACTTGTGTATAGAGATGCATAGCCTAATGGTAAAATATTGGTGGGGTGACAAATTGAATGAGAAGAAAATTCGCTGGCTTTCTTGGGAGAAACTTTGTGTTCCTAAAGATGAGGGAGGTTTAGGGTTTCGCAATATGGTACACTTCAACCAAGTGTTACTTGCTAAACAAGGTTGGCGGATATTACATAACCCTACTTCTCTGATTGCTTTACTTCCCAAATTGTGGATTTTTGGATGCGGTGTTACCGAATGGTGCTTCGTATGCTTGGCGGAGTATTATTCATGGAAGAGAGTTGTTGAAAGAAAGGTTGTGATTTCAAGTTGGGGATGGTCGGAATATTGCAGTATGGGCTGATCCTTGGGTACCACACCCCTACAGTTTCAAGCCTTTCTCTAGACCACCTGAAGGTTTGGAAGACTTACGAGTTGCTGATCTGATTGATGTGGATATGCACGAGTGGAATGAGGAATTACTTCAGGCCCTTTTTACACCTTCGGAGGTTGAGATAATTGGACGTGTCCTTCTTAGTTTGCGTGGGTCGGACGACAGACTTGTATGACACTATGATAAGAAGGGCTAATATTATACTGTCCATAATGGGTATCATGTAGCTAGAAGGGCAGCTGAACGTGATTCGAGGGCGTCTGGATCTAATAGGTCATGTGGCGTTAATAGGTCGTACTGGAAGGTTGTTTGGTATGCATGCATTCCACCTAAGGTACGTTCTTTCATCTGGAGAATGGTGAAAGGTCGGTATTCTACCTACAAAAGTTACAATTGCTAGACGTGTTGATCTCCCTTATATGAATTGTGCCATTTGCTTTAATGCTATTGAAGATGGCATTCACTTATTTAGAGATTGTGAGTTCACTGGGGGCCTTTGGTTGCTTAGCTCCTCTGGCTTGAACTCGAAAGATGTGCCCGGGAGTTGTTTGGAAGAATGGGTACTTAATGTTTTTGATGCTTTGCAGGGTGGTCAACGTGAGGCTTTCTTCATGTACCTATGGGTCATATGGATGGAGAGGAACATTGTTATTTGGAAGGGTACATGCTTTAATGCATGCAACACAGGGCAATGGGCTTCTCAGTTATTACTTGATTATCGGAAGCTTCATGTGGCTGGGTTCACTAAGAAGACAAGAATCAAGGCTAAGTGGCAGCTCCCCCCAACTGGGCGTCTGAAAATAAACGTGGATGGTAGCTATAGGCCAGAATTCGGTGATGGTGGTATTGGAATCGTGGTCCAAGATGAGGATGACATTTGTATTGTAGCTATGGTGCGTTATTTCCCTCATGTTATCTCTGCTACTCATATGGAGGCAGAGGCTTGTAGGGTTGGAGTTCTTTTGGCAATTCACCAATATTGGGATGCCTTCGACCTTGAGAGTGATTGCTCACTTGTGGTGGCTGCGTTACAACAAAATGTGGAAGATCGATCTGACATAGGGCATATTATCGATGATTGTAAGTCATATTTGACATCTTTTCACTCTATTCAGATTAGACATATTTTCAGTGAAGCAAATGGTGTAGCCCATAGATTGGCTTATCTTGCTAGTCTTAATTATCTAGATGATATTTGGGAGGAGGCTTATGTGATTATCCAGGATGTACTCTACGAGGATTTATGTACTAGTGCTAGAGGTCATGGTGTTATGTCCCCCTCTTTGCACAATTCTAATTTTAATATAATAAGTCAGGCGTGTGGACGAGCCTCCCAGCTTGGCTGGGTTCCAAACCCCTTTAAAAACAAAAAAAAAATGAAACAGGCCTAAAAGCAATTTCCAATGGATAATTAATATATATAAAAGTATACATAAAATATCATAAATAAAACGTACATATTATAGCTAGATCTTTATTTTTGTAGAATACAACACTCGTGACCTCTTTAGTAGCCATTACACTTATTCTCCTTCCTGTAATATCAGTGCAAGAAGTAATTTATTCCTTCAAAGTCGACTTTGGCTGTGTTTGATGACAACATTCTTTGCAAAGCCAGGAATGTGAGTATGCATATAGTAGTCTTCCCAATCTATGCACTTTGGATCAAAATTAAAATTGCCTGCATCTGTGTAGTTCTCACTTGCTATCCTTCGCAACTCTTCTGCATTGGTGTCATCAAAGCTACAAGCGAAAATGTGAACAAACATCACAGTGATGCAAATATACAACCTTGATGTACATAATTAGACAACTCAATCTATGTTTAATCATCGAATTAGTGAAACAAAATATACATACATGCCCTTGAATAGCAAATATGCTCTGTAGAGCTCAACCAACCGTTTCACTGATTTGACTTTCCTGTTATAGTTAACGTATACGTCTTGGAAATATTGGTCAAATTCCTTGTTCATGAACTTTAATACCTTAAAGGAATGAAAGGAAACTAGTAAATGAAGATCATGTTTACGAGAATATAAATGTATTAGTGTATGTTCTGGTAGAAAGGAAAAAAGTGAAAAACAAACAAACCTGCAATGGTATTTGCATGTACAAGTGAAAAGTGTCCATACTCCTCAACATTTTCAACTTTCCAACCTTGACTGGGCTTCCATCATTGTTAAGCCATGGATTTTTGGTGCAGTATTGGAACATAAAGTTGTTAAAATCAGAAAATGTTAAGGGATTTCTCAATGAAGTTCCCAGGTGGTAAATGATTTTGCCAGATTTGTTCGCATTAACGACCATCGCTGTAATTATCGAATTTACCACCATGTCAACCGGAATCTGCATACATAATTCAACAATTATTATGTAACACCAGCTTGAGAATGAATTTGAATTTCAACAAATCTTTTCGTAGTATAACCACATAAAAATATTTTCACACTATTGATTTTTTAAATAGAAACAGTTGATCAAACAAGGTACGTTAAAAATATGCATACAACTTAAACTCACCATATCCACTACTGACATAGGATCGACAGGTATGCCTGTGAGCTTCCCTTTCCAGTAACCACCAATTAGAGTATCATATGTTCTGTACATAATCATCAACAGTTAATATATATATACATATATATCCATGAATATTTATATTTTGGTCAAACATGTATTCCCATTCTTGTAATCCTTGAAACTGATGCTGAGATGTAGGTACAATTCTTGTACATATCGTATTGGCATTCCCATACAAAACTATGACAAAGCCCTTTACTGATCTCGGAGAGTCACAGGTAATTGCATCAGTTTTATGTGGAGTCCGATTTTGGAAAGTAGGTTTTAGGTTTTATGTATTTATGTCTTTACAAGATTTTTCTGAGTGTTAAAATCGTGGTGTTGATGTCCTAGGGTTTTTAGGACTTGTCTATTCCTAATTGATTTCCCTTAAGATTTGTTGGAGTTCATATATGGGAAGTTTCTTTCCAAATTAATTGGGAATTAGGGTAGAATCTTTGCATCATCTTTGAGTAGTTGCCGCAGGTCTATTATATGAGCAGAAAATATACACGGTCTGCACACACATCCATAGAGGCAAGAATTTTGATAGAGTCTTGCATGTTTGTTTGAGTTTGTGTCTTCACAAAGAGTCAAAACACTTGGTCCATGTATAAGTGTTTGTGATCATAGTTTCATATGCATAATACTCTCTCGAGATCAGTAGGGAGACTGTGAAGAAAGAAGAACAAGATTTGAAGATCGTTCAAGTGAAGGAGTTCTAGAAGGAAGACAAACTTTGTATTAGATTTTGTGTGAATCTTATAGCCGAGCTAGTGCTATTCAAAGTTTGTAAAAGAACATATCCTTTTCAATATGATGATCTTTATTTTGGGTTCTCAAGAGTAAGAGCCCCGCAGTGTTTTTAATCTCATACTTGAGGTTTTCACTGCGTAACCAAAATCTGGTGTTTAGTTTGTTATTTTGGTTTCTGCTGCCCAGTAAGGATTGATCAGTGCACTGCAATCCTCGTTTTCCAGAAAATCATATTCTGTCCTTGTATTTTCACTTGGTATCAGAGCAGGTTCTAAAGCTTTTTTAGTTGATCCGTGGTCAAGGATGGAACGTGAATATAACAGAGCCTCTAGTTCTATAAATTGCCCGCCTTTGTTTGATAGTGAAGACTATTCACAATGCAAGATTATGATGAGGGCTTTTCTCTACTCTCAAGATGAAAACATGTGGAATATAGTTGAGAATGGATGGGAACACCCAACCAAGGCAGAAGAATCAAAGAAAGTAGAAGGGTGCTCTGCAAGGGTTCTCAAACCTAGGAAGGAATGGACAGAAGAGGAAGTTCGTGATAGAACTTGTGACTTTAAGGCAAGGAATTCACTATTCACAGCTTTGTCCAAGAAGGAGAGGATGAGAATTAGCCACTGTGACACAACCAAACAAGCTTGGGATCTACTTCAGGTTACTTATGAGGGAAACAAGAAGGTTAGAGGTCAGAAGCTTCAAAGACTCATATTGGAATTTGAGAACATGACCATGGGGGAAGATGAATCAATTGATGATTTTGACGCTCGACTTCTCAATGTGACAAACCAATGCCGTAGCCTTGATGATCCATTTGAGGAGCATCGAATAGTCAAGAAATTTATCAGAGCTCTTCCTTCAAAATTTCAAGCCAAGCAAATTGCCATAGAGGAGACTCAAGACCTGGACACCTATTCTCTTGACGAACTGATAGGTAATCTCAAAACCTTTGAGATGAGGATCAAGCCCGAGAAAAAGGTAAAAAATATTGCTTTCTCTTCTGTTAAAAAGAAAGATTATATTGTTGATGATTCTGTGGATTTAGCTTTGTTGACAAAAGAGTTCAAAAAAATTTTAAAAAACAAATCCTTTGGAAACTCTTCGAAAATTTTGCCTAACAAACCTAAATGCTTTGAGTGTGGTGGAATTGGTCACCTTGCTGCCGATTGTGGCAATAAAAGGTATAATTTGCGTGGAAACAAGGCTCTAAAATCTACTTGAAGTGATAGTGATGAAGGCTCTCAATCTGAGAATGAAGAGGTAAATCTTGCTCTTACTTCTTCTCTTAATATTGATTTTTCTGATGGTTCTGACTTGGAAGATGATACTCTTGATGAAGAAACAAATGAAAAGTGTAAGCAATTGTATAATGCTTCCAAAATTGTTCTTCGAAAAAATAAAAAACTTGAAGAAGAAATTGAATCTTTAAGAGTGGAAAAGGTGAAAATTGAGCAAAAATTTGATACTTCTTTAAAAGAATGGGAAGAAGAACATACTGACCTTGATGATAAGATTAAAGTTTTGCAGGGTGAGGTCAAATCTCAAAATTGGGACAAGGAGCATGATGAGCTTATTAACAAAATCAAGGTTTTGCAGGTTGAAACAAAGGCTCAATCCTCCTTAAATGTGTCTCTAACCCTTGAGAATGAAAAATTGCAGGAAGAATTATTGAGGGTCAAGGAGAGTTTCAACAAATTCTCTATAGGGTCTGAAAAAATCTCTAAGATGATGGGAATTGGCAAAGCCCATGGTAATAAGGAAGGATTAGGATATAATGGTGAGTCATGCAAACTTTGATTTTTGTAAAAAGTATGGAAGGTGAGAGCTCATCAAGCAATTTACAAAGCCCTAGTGACAAACCATCTGGCTCCAAGTTGGCTGAAAGAACAGAATCTCATGAAGTCACTAATTCACATCAGAAAAATCTTTCGGTAAGTTCTAACAAGCACACCTCTGTGCATCAGCCCAGGTATATTCACAACTCCAAAAACTTTGTTCCTACTTGTCATTATTGTGGAAAATTAGGACACATACGTCCTAGATGCAATATACTTCGCAGGGCTACTCAAAATCAGAGGAAAACGTTGGGAGTTAACTCACATGCCTCGTTGCAAGCTGAGTTGAAAGAGGGTCTGAATCTGATCGCCAGGATTGCAAAGCTGGCTTCAATCCCCGTGAATCTGGAACCAAAAACGAAGCAGAAGCAAATATGGATTAAAAATGGTTCAAATAATCGTTTTTCTACTCATATGGATAATCTTGATAATATGTTTGAGCGTGCTTTTGTTCCTACTGATCACAAATTGGCTAATTCGTTTACTAGGTCCTTAGACATAACTCAATTTGAATCACTTAGAAGCACCGTTGGTGGATGCTCTAAGTATTGATACTCTCACTTCGCTTGATCCATTTTGCATGCATTCATGGTGTATGTCTTCATGATAGTATAGGTGCATTTCTTTACGTTTCTGCATTGTTAGGTTCAGTTTCTGGAAATTTAATTAGGATTGAAAAATAGTGGTTTGTATCCCCGAGTGTCTGACAGATTATTTTGAACTTAGATTGACAAGAGCCATACTCTTTTCTTTAAATCTGTGTGCAATAAGGTGCCTAGCACGTTTTGAACTTGTACTTACGTCACTCTGTAATTGTGAGCTTGAACAACATATTCTCTATAATCTTGAAACCTCACATGCACACATACTCTAAGTGGTGGTAAGTTTTAATTGATGGTTGGCTTGTTCTCATTGCTCATGTACAAAATTACTCTTGTTGGTTGCTCCTTGATATAAAAAAAAAAAAAAATGTAGTTGGTTAATGGAGCATGGCCAGGCTATTCCCAAAGTAAACAGGCCTCGGTCGTGACGAACGATATGAGGATTGGGAAGAAACGGGAATGGTTTGGTCACCCTGGTGGATTGTGAAACTATTGACTCGAGTAGATGTGCTCTTTGGGATGTCCTTGTTACATCTAGTACCCTAAAGTCATCTGACTTGGGAGCTGCTAGCATAATACTCGTTACAAGGGTCGTAGTCTTCTTGAGCAAAAATGTTACTTTGTGTGAAAGGCCAAAAGAAAAAATTCAAAATCATGCCCACACGGTGTTATAAGGGGGAATAAAGTTTATGTGCTTAAATGTGTTTCGTATGTGAGCCTTGCTTTTCAGGTTTCCACAAATATTACACACCCCATCTTGAGATATGTTCACTCTTCACAACAAGCGGTATAGAATACTCGATCACCCTCTATCTTACCTTGTGATTGTCGGAATAAATTCACTCGTGTGAACTTATTTTGTTGCACTCTTGTTTATGGTTAAGTGGTATTGCTCTTGTTGGAAAAGCTATGCGAATTAAATCTGTTCTTAGCATTTGGATACAACCCACTCATTGTGTGTTTGCATTTCATTCTTGCATCTCTCATCACATGATCACACTTAGGGGGAGTATTAATACTTGGACTATCTTCCTCTGATTGATTCGACTGGGGCTAGTGTCTACTGTGCTTCCGCTACGTAAGTTGCCTTTGTCATTCCTATTCAAAAAGGGGGAGAATATGATGTTAAATGTGTTGTGTGATCTGTTGGATTTACATGCTATGTTTAATCAGTGGTATCATTATTCTATCTTGTGAATTCTACCAATTGTGTGATAAGTGTTTCAAAAAAATTATGGATGATGAATTGTGATGTCTCTCTTGTACTTGTTGAGGGGGAGTTTGCATGGATTAGATGTGTTTTGTATAGGAATGCCAAAGGGGGGAGATTGTAGGTACAATTCTTGTACATATCGTATTGGCATTCCCATACAAAACTATGACAAAGCCCTTTACTGATCTCAGAGAGTCACAGGTAATTGCATCAGTTTTATGTGGAGTCCGATTTTGGAAAGTAGGTTTTAGGTTTTATGTATTTATGTCTTTAAAAGATTTTTCTGAGTGTTAAAATCGTGGTGTTGATGCCCTAGGGTTTTTAGGACTTGTCTATTCCTAATTGATTTCCCTTAAGATTTGTTGGAGTTCATATATGGGAAGTTTCTTTCCAAATTAATTGGGAATTAGGGTAGAATCTTTGCATCATCTTTGAGTAGTTGCCGCAGGTCTATTATGAGCAGAAAATATACACGGTCTGCACACACATCCATAGAGATAAATATGTATCTCTATTACAATTTCTCTTCTTGTACCAACAAACCAAATAGAGAAAAAAAAAAAAAAAACTAGTCCTTACACGCACACTTAAACCGATCATTTTTAGTCAAACATATATTATATGTTAAATAAAATAATGAGGGGGTTACATTGCTCATTACCTGAAACCTTCGATCCAGCCTGAAAATGGCTCCTTGTATGTACTTGTAATCATAGTTGGACGTATAATTGCAACTGATAGATTACCTTTTGCATGCCCTAGATACATTTCTCCCATCACCTTTGTAAGCACATAGGTATTTGGCCACCCGTACAACTTTGACCTAAGGTGAAAATAAACAAATAATAATTAAGAAAGTCCAATAAAACTATATTTGAGAGTTGATAGGGTGCAGTGTTAGTCGAACTCTAAAACCTTGCGGTGCCTAAGTCCTTCATTGCACTTGTTATAACTTCTTCCGAAGCGTTTTGTGCTTGTAGTTCTTTCAACTTGCTCTCCACCATTTTCTTTTCCTGTGATTTCAAGTCAAATTTACTGGGTTTTTTCGCCATCTCATCCATTGAAGAGGAGTCCTCTAGTATCAGCCCTGCCCTTTCACCACACACATAAGCTGGAAAACATGCATCACAGGTCAAGCAAATTCAAGAAGCATAAGCACGTGCAAATGAGTTGGAAGATCCATTAGTACAGTAGCAAAGCTAAAGATAAAGAGTAACCTGTTGACACGTGGACAACCATCTCCAATTTCAAGCATTTTTTTGCATAGTCCAACATATTCAAAACTCCAAATGTATTCACATCCAACGCAACATCATACCTTCACATTCGATATGTATGTTATGTTCTGTATTGACATTTAATAATTTAAGAACACTTAATATCAAGTCATATATAAGACGTGTTATTGTGTTTATGTGTATGTATATGTGTGTGTTTATATTGATTTAAATGGCGTGGACTGTTTGAATAGGAATAACAAAATGATATCTAATGTAGCTGAATTTACATATATGACATATGATATGTGAGTGGAAGCAAAACTATAGTGGGTTTGGATTGTTGAAATGAAATTTCATAGGAATTGGGCATGCATGCATCTATTTTGGTTCGGGTGTGGAAGCCAGGTGATTTTGTATAAAATTTGGAAAACTGGGTTGGGTTAGGTCAGGAACGTTGAAGGAGTTTGACTTCCTCTTACATATTGTTTATGTAGTACCCCGGAAATTCATTATTATTTTCCGAGGATTTTTCGGAATTTAATTAGTGGGTATTGGACGATTTCGTGGCTCGTGGATGGAGCGGAAGTGTTTCGGGCGAATAATTATTTAGGAAGCGCCATTTTAGGGAGGGCGCAAGGGTTGACTTTTTATTCGTTGGGATTCTCCGAAAACTTCCTTCACGAAAGTTGTAGAGCATGTCGATATGAGTTCGTGGACATGCGGAACGCGTCAATCGGAGTTCGTATGAGAAAGTTATGGTCTGCGGAAGTTTTGGGAAAGTTCTATAAATAGGAGTTTCCACTTTTGGAAATTTACTATTTCCATTTTACTTTCACCCTTCCGGAAAATAATCAAAAACGCTCCGTTCTCTCTCCTCACCCGCGTTTGATCCGACCCGAACCTGGTGATCAGACCCGGATTTTCTGGCGATCTCCGGCGACCTCCGGTCCCGAAACCTGCACAGATCGATTCGCCTCTCTCGTGCGGTCGTCTCTGTGGCAGCCTCTTCCCGCGATTCTCGGCGGAGGAAGTGCAGCAAGGCGGCGCAGTTGGGTGTTTTCGGACCCGATCGGTTCTCCGATCTCCAACGTCGGCAAGGCTTCAAGTCTTCTTGGTTGAGCTCAGAGCAGCCTCCTTGATCAATCCTTGGTGGTTGTTTGGATCGATTCATGTGAAACTTGGTTCAACTCGGATTGAACAGTAATCCACGGCTTGTGAGGTAGTTTTCGATCCTTTATGCTTGTTTCTGACTTCGAGCTAGTTATGAAAATTCACAAGCATGCTTAGATGAAACTTTTTGATGTTGGGAGTTTTGGGAAATAATGAGTTTTGGCCGGCGGCGGTGCGCCACCGCCTGTGGCGGCGTTCTGGTGGCTTTCCGGCCATGTAGGGAACTGTTTTTGGTATTATATATGTTCTACTCGTTGATACGAGCGTTTCCATATATAATATGCAAATTTTGGAGTTCGAATGGAATTGTTATGATTTTTACGGTTTCATACCGGTGGATTTATTCGATCCGTGAGGATTCGAGCTTCCGATCGACTTGTGGTTTGGACATATCGATCGTGGAAGTATTCCGGAGACATTGGGTGGTCTCGGATGTGGTTTCGCCTTAATTGGCGTCACTTTGGGAATTTTGGTTCGATTTAAGGTTTCGAACGTTATTCTTTGTGATTCGTTATTTGAATCAGAGCTGTAATTCCTTAAGTACGTGACGAGGTATTCTTTGGACAACTAATTTGGGTGGTTTGGTTGCTTTGTTCTGTATTGAAGACGCAGCGGGAGTTTCAAGGTGAGTAAATCTCACGATATTTGTTATGAGCCTAATTACCATATTGCCTTGGAGTTATGGGATTAACTGTGACTATAGTGGTATTAGTGACATTCCTGAGTGGATGACTACGTATATATATATATTTGTGTGATATATATGTATTGGTGGAATCTGTGTAATGAGTTGGGTGGTTACTACCTGTGTGATGATTGGTGAAATTGTGTATTGAGTTGTGATTGTACAATATCATGTGTTGAGATACCATGGGTCTAATATGACCGTCTTAAGTGAGATTTAAGATATGGTAAGGCTTGTGTAGGAGTATCTGTGTAATGAATCGATGACATCAGTGAATCTTTGTGATGATTGTCATGTAAGGCTTGTGTAGGAGTATCTGTGTAATGAATCGATGACATCAGTGAGTCTTTGTGATGATTGTCATGTAAGGCTTGTGTAGGAGTATATGTGTAATGAATCGATGACATCAATGAATCTTTGTGATGATTGTCATGTAAGGCTTGTGTAGGAGTATTTGTGTAATGAATCATTGAGATCAATGTGATGAATCTTTGTGATGAATACTATCTCTGTGATGACAGGCGGAATCTGTGTGATGACTAGCTGGATGATGGCTATCTGAGTGATGACCGGTGAAATCTGTGTGATGATCAGCTGGACAATTGCTATCTGTGTGATGACCCACGGAATCTGTGTGATGATCAGTAGGATGATTAATATCTGCGTGATGATCGGTGAAATCTGTGCGATGATCCGTGTGATGACTGCTCGGTAGTGGAGCTGAATTGTTATTAAGTTAACAATGATCGAGAAGACTGCTGTGATAGTCGGGGTTGCCTACAAACGTCAGAGTGTGGGTTTACGATGACTACTTTGACTTGAATTGCTTGACTTAATGTGACTCCCTGAACGAAATTATATGCAGGGGTTACTATGAATTGTTTTGCTTACTGCTTGAATTGTAATTGCCTTGTTTTCTTCTTGATTTATTTATTGATGCTTTGATTTATCTTAAGGGCCATTGTGGTGACGAATAGTACTCTGTGGTGAGGATGGGAAGGTGATTCATTGCTTTTCACCTTTGATGTCATGTTGATGACAAAAGTTTCCAGTGGGGAGGGAATGAGTGTGATTCTGGAATTCGCCATAGGGCGTTAGGATGGCGTCAAACATTGCTTGAGAAAGTCTTGTTTGACCAAAATTTGTGTAATTGGATGCTAGGATTGAGGATCTGAGCATGAGCCCTTAGTCACCAGTTGACTTACGTAAGCACGATATGGAAAGATATGAAATTGATGGTTGTAGGTGTGAGATGTGTGCTTATCATTGTTTAGGTTATGGTGACTTAAGAAATGTGTTTTGCTTTATGGTTTTGAGTTTACTCATACAAGCTTTCATAAGCTTACCGGGTTTGTTGTGTGGAAACCCGTTGCACTATTCGATGGAATGGTGTAGGGGTTAATCCTACAGGTCAGGGTAATCGTGGCTGAAGCTGAGGTAGCTTGTTGGCAGCATAACGGGTAGGAAGCAAATTTTATTGGCTTTGCCATTGTTATGACTTCCGCTATGTAGCAAAACTCTGAGGAGAATTTACGTTTTATTTTGTTATGGCAATTTAATTCGTAAGCTTATGTAATATATGACTCTCGGGTCGATATTGAAATTGTGGGTTCAGGGCATCAATATGTACTTGGTTTAAAAGGAAGATGTCTCCATGTATTTTGTATTGATGACTGAACGATCACGCATGTATAATTATGGGGTTATATATCGATTTTTATTTGTGTTAAAAATCAGGGGCGTGACAGTCTAGTTCTAGATCTACAGTGTTTTCTATGTCACATGCTTATAATATTAGGCTTTGGTGGTGTTCTTTAGATAATGGATCTTTTTGTACGCTCCTAAGAACTGAGGATCATTATGTGTAATTTTGCTCATATTATGCGTCATTAAGATTTTTGTTTCCGCTTAATAAGAAAAGAATCTAACCCATCAATTCTGAATCAAGGAAAAATATTTAAATGTAGGGAGAGCTTCTAATGAGGACAACTAAAATGAGGACTTCATGAGAATTTTCAACGGTTTGGGAGACCCATGTTTTATTACATTACCCAAATCAACTGTTAGATGTTTCTGTGTGCATGAGTAATCACTTCTGGAAATTTTCTTCCTTATTGCTAATTGTTAAGTATCGAACTAGATCAAATCAATGGACGAAATAAATCTGTCAAACCTGAACCGTTCATGTTCATATATGATAAATCACAATTATGAATGTCTTAACGATTTTCAATTTGGTTGAAAATTTTCTTAAATGATCTACACATGAATAAATAAGCATCTAACGGTTGATTTGTAGAAATGTAATAGAAAAGTGGGTCTCACAAAAGAATCCTCATGAAGTCCTCATTTTAGTGGTCGTCGCTAGAAGTTCTCCCTTCAAATGTATATTATTTTACTTTTCAATTATAATATATATAAAAAAATACAATGTATTGACAGTTGTCTTTGACGCGTTTCTCTTAAGTTGGATTTTTGGAACAAACAAGTTCATATCGATTTCATCCAATGGCTGAAATAAGAGGTTTGCAGCCTTTTAAAAATAGCAAATTAATTACTAATTAGTGAAATTGAAAACAATATTTTCTATTGCATATGATTTAGTTATATTTCAAGTAAATTGGTGAGGACATTCTTACTTAAATTTAAAAGAAAACTATGTTCTCTCAATGAACTATATGTATAACCGATTACCTTTCATCAAACTTAGTGATTGCTGCAGAATTAAGTATGATTTGTACTTCATTGCACATCTCTTCCTTTAGTTTGACTGGCTTCACTCCTAGATCTTGAAAAATTACATCTCCCGACAGAGCAACAACTTTTTCTAATATGAAGGAATCAAAATCTGCACCTAATTTCTCCCTCAGAACCCTGAACAACTCTTTTCCTGTAATCTAAATAATTGTCACAAAAACAAGTTAATAATAAAAAAATATGTGAAAATAAGTGTCAACTTTTATGGAAGTTAAGTTTGAATTTTTCTTCCATAAACCTCATTATGCATGCGTTGTGTGGCAGAGTTGGCATCGGAAGCTCTTAAAAGAAGATAGAGCCTTTTCACGTCTGGTTGAACTCTTAATATTTTCTCCACCAAGACTGTATATATGGTAAGTGTTACAATTATAATTAGCTGTTAGAAGTATAAATTAATTGCTGGCTCACATCCTGAGATATGTTTTTGAGAATAGCAGTAATTAAAAATCAACAATAGCTAGCTTTTAGAGCTTATATGATAATTATATATATTTTTGAAGCCTCGATCATATGACAATTGTTGGACTAAGATCTTGAGTGTTCTAGAAAATAGCTGGGTAAACATGCAAGAGAGAGAGAGAGAGAGAGAGAGAGAGAGAGAGCAGTAAAAATCAACAACAGCTCTTAGAGTTTATATGACAATTGTTGGCCTAAGATCTTGAGTTTTCTAGGATCGTTAAACAAATAGTACCCTTTCCTACAAAGCCGGTAGCTCCAGTGATTAAGATAGTCTTGTTCTTCAGGTATCCTAGAATGCTCTCCAATTCCATTGTAGAGATAAAGTTCACAGAGCCAGATAGGGAGAAGTATTTAGATTGAGAGTAGTAGTTGTACTAAAATTTGAGCTGAGTGTAGTTTTTATACCAACGTTTTGGTATTTTCCCAAGATAATGACGAGATTAAGCCTGCTGAAAATCAAGATAGGATTGGAGAATCTGGGTTGAAGAGAAAAAATAGTATATAATTGCAGAGGTTTCTTCAAGAAGAAGAAGAAGAAGAAGGTGATGATGATGATGATGACTACGACGACGACTTGTTATGCTTTTCCGAATTGATTACATGCATAACTGCATAAGAGATTAATGGTACATTATATAGGCTTGAGCTTAAAGCCTGCTTAGATAACAAACAAATATCTGTTGCAAACCAGCTACCATTACTGCCAGCGGTCGAGCTTAACTGATTTTAAAATGCTAATTTATTGAATTTGACACGCAAACCTTCCTTATAGAGTGTTGATGTATAATTAATATTTTTTTTATGTTGTCCTATATGCCTGATTTACCCTTGGGGTAGTGAAAAGTAATAAATGATAACTAATAATTAATTTTAGCATTTACTCTTTGAACATGTAATTAATAAATGACATAGGTATGAGGTATCTAAAACTAAATACCTTTTGACAAGGTATTGAAAAAAACAAACCACTGCAAGTGGCCTAGTGGTTCTTGCCTAATTGGGTGTGCTCCCCAACCTAGGTTCGAACCCCGAAGCTGTCAAAGTGGCCAGACATTGTGCTGCAATGCATAGTTAGAGCATTTCACATGCGCCGAAAGGGTTTATCTTGGGCCTAGGAAGCCTTTGGGTTCCCCTTGACAAAGTCAAAAAAAAAAAAAAAAAGTATTGAAAAAAACACATATCAGAAAACAACTTACCTAATAGCCATGACATTAGATAACATACCTCTAGAACAGGTAACCAATAAATGACATAGGTATGATGTATCTAAAACTATATACCTTTTGACAAGGTATTGAAAAAAAGATCATAGCATAAAACAACTTACCTCATAGCCATGACATTAGATAACATACTTCTAGGACAGATAACCAATAAATGACATAGGTATGAGGCATCAACTTTATACCTTTTGACAAGGTATATATTGAAAAAAAATTCATGGCATAAAACAACTTACCTCATAGCCATGAACATCGCTAAATATTATACATTTGGAATCAATAACCAATGAAACTCATAGCATAAAAAAAAAATCAGTAGGCATTAAAGTTTGGGTGCAGCTACGCCACCCTACTAACTATTTTGTTCACCCTACAAGTTTCTGATTTATTAAAATAAAGGACAATATTTGATTAAAAATTACATTTAGTTTTTCTTATTACCCCTACATAATACGTACTTAAGCTTCATTCTTAATCTTTTCATTCATCGTTAAACCCGGTGAGACTGATTGACTAAGACTTCATGAGATTGATTGATGAAGATGAGGAGAAAGCCAAAAAAAACAACTAAGAGAGACGCTGAGGAAGCCAAATAGAAATCTTGTTCTGAGTTAAACCCTACATTGGACAAGGATATTTAATATTTGTAGGTGAGAAGAGAATGTAGGGTGAAGAAAGTAGTTAGTAGGATGGCAATAGTCGCATTCTTAAAGTTTTGGAATTTGAAAGTCATACCTACTACATTTTTTTTAATCGTCACCTGAAAGTCAGGTGTTTTACCCAACTCTTCAAGTTATCGGTATAATAGGTATGGTATAGACTATAGACGTATAATTGAACACACCTATATACAAACTAAATTCTCAATAACATTTCATCAAATATATTGATTGCACCGCTGTAACGCCCCAAGCTGCACCTCACTAGCCTAAGCTCGTTATAGTGCCGCGAGTCTCTAAAACATAAACCGAACACTCAGTTTACATTCTAGAAAACCGCTAGGCATTTTGTTTGAAAAACTTTTCGCAAAACACAGCGGAAGCTAGCTACCAATATTTTTGAGGTGAAAATCCTTGAATTGCTAAATTCAATTTCTTCGTCTAGACTTGAAATGAACGGTCACTCAGGAGGTACCAACTTCAAGGAATAAGACATTAACTAAGTTCGACACAAGAATAGTTTCACTCGAGTTTCGAGACACAAAATTCGAGAAATAGATATTAGAATAAAGTACAGAAAACGGTTTACCTAACTTGTTCTGCACACCCAGCTCCGTCCGCCATTGTCCCGTCACCAGTGCACAGTACTTGCATCCACACTGTTGTAGGGGTGAGCTTTCGTCCTCGCTGCTCTACAGGAACTCTACCTTGACTACGTTCGAAACCAGTAAATATGTGTTTGGGATCCCAGTATGAAAACATGCTTAAACCAAAAACTCCAAGGAACGACAAACTTTATAAGATTTTATAACTTAAAAACCGATGCATGATGCTTTAATAAATACGGCGCCAAATCCAAGTATTACCTGATGGCCGGTCTCATAGACCCACTACACGACCTTACCTCAAATTAATTTATCACCAGGTAAGCGTAGTGAGAGCGTCCACTACCTAGCTACACACACGTACCAAGTCCGTGATTACGGATACTGAATCCCTACCTGGATTTCGATACTTTCTCTCACGTACTTCGAGAGTCGCGAACCTTCCGTTCCTCGGTTAACTGGAGTCCTAGATTCGACATTTCGACCGTTAATATCTCATTGAACAATTATATGAAATCTCGACGATTAATAAATCGTCCAACCAACCTTTCCTGATTTGACCAGGATTGACCAAGGTTTGACCCTATTTGACCAACGTTTCTTAGTTTGACCAATGTGTGATCAATCGTAGTAGGTTCGACAATTAACTTAAATCATCGAACATTCACTTGAAATTACAGTACCAATCAAACATATATTGAGCGCACCCGATTCACTAAGGCCACCCAACATATGTAATTTCTTTTCTTTACTTATTATCAAACCGCGAAATACACAAGCAAACCAATAACGACTTCACTAACGAAAGATCTCAAATTTACTTAACCGTTTTTCCGCATAGTAATTCCACGGAATTTACTATGGACACCCAATACTTTCCAATTTCCATGCAAGGTGTGCCCAAACTACTATAGACACCCAAGCTTTATAACTTCACCATTTTTCCATTATTCCACAACCAATTCATAATTTCTATACTGCTACCTCCTAAATAACAACAACCACAATCAAACATGATAATCATAATTCATTCAAATCAAAACACCACAACTCATCCAATATGTCCTCCTAGTTCAAACATATCTTCAAACCACCAAAACTACACAATTCAACCAAATTTCTGATTCAAGATCACAATATCATATTATGATCTCAACCCACTATCATAGTATTTGACTCCCAATCATTCCCAGAAGAAAAATACTTGATTCAAGGGTGGTATCTACCTTCGAAAACCAACTCGGTTTGCTGAAATTCCTTGTTGCACTGGACTACGGATGAACTGATGACCTTGGTGTTAATATGTAGGTACAAGGTTTACACTTGATGTGTTGACATCCCTATACAAAGCACTGAAGAAGCCTACAAAGTTCATCAAAACTGATCTCCGAGAATTTCAGGTAATTGCATCTCATGCATAAGCACGGGATTGCAACATGTGTTGCAATCCCCGAGTCAGTCCTAGTCAACCCTACGTTTTTGGGAGTCCAATTTTGGAAAGTATCTTTTGGTTTTTAGATTTTATTTTACAAAGATATTTTTTAACTGGTAAAATCGTGCTTTTGACGTCCTAGGTGATTTAGGATTTGTTTATTTTAATTGGATATCTTTTATTAAAATATCTTTCCTAGTAGGAGTCCAATTACAGTTAAGTCTTAATTGTTGAGAATTTATTTTCTTCTCAATATATTTAGAAAAGCAGCGTTGATTGTGTAGGGATTTTCATGCAAGAATTATTGTGTGTCTTGCTTGCTTAGAAAGAGTTTCATAGGAGTCCATGAAACACTTGTTCCGTGTCTAAGTGTTTCATTGTTCATTCATATACATGCATTGATTCTCTCGAGATCAGTAGAGAAGATTGGTAGTGCAAGTGGAGCGATATTTGCAGATCGTTCAAGTGAAGAAGAAGGTCAAGATTCAAGACAAGCACCTCTCTAGTGAGTCTAGAGATTGTAGCCGCGTAGAGAGCTATATGTGTTTGTAAAGAACCATATCCTTCATCAATAAGTTGATTGATTTTATTTGGGTTCTCAAGAGTAAGAGCCCCGCAGTGTTTTTAATCTCAAAATTGAGGTTTTCACTGCGTAACCAAAATTGTGTTTTCTGTGTGAATTTTTTGATTTCTACCCAGTAAGGATTGCAACGTGTCTATCAATCCCCGAAACCCAGAAAAACGTTTCATCCAAGTATTTTCATAATATCCCAGAAAGCTTCACAATATCTCGCCTAGAGCTGCAACCGAAACCGAAACCCAGACCAGAAATGCCGGAAAAGTCGCCGGCGCTGAAGAACACGGCAGAACCGAGATGAACCCAGAAACGAAAACCATCAAAACCCAATCCAAACTGAAAACTAATTACGCAGACATGTAGAGGAAGACGAGGGGAGGAGATTCCATACCACAGGTAGTCTAAACGGTGGCCGGAACCGTCGGGAATTGCAGAGCTCACCGGAGAAATCTCGGAGCTTCCAGTCGTTGCTTCTCCGTTCACCGTCGATGCATGGATGATCTGAGGATGCAGGGAGGTAGGCGACGCAGAGACGAAGAAGTGGGTGCCCGCGCGCCGTCGTGGGGTGGCCGGACTTGGAAGTTCCGGTCCGGTCTCTCTCTCTCTCGGGTCGTGCTGCGTCTCGGGTCAAATAGCACCGAGTTCTCCCTCTCTCTCGATTCTTCTGGTTCTTCCCACTGTTCACAGTCTTATATAGACTTGTCCAATTAACAGTGGACGGCTTGGAACAAGCGGTAGGGGAAATGGGAGGCTAGGATTGCTCCACTTATTTTCCATTTCTTTAATTAATTTCCAAAATCCCAAAACTTCGGAAAATCACGATAAATAGATCGAGTATCCGAAAACTTCTCCGAAAATTTCCACGAACTCGTCGTCACGTGTACTTTATTATCCAACTCTGAATTTGAGGATTTCACTTTATGAAAATTTCTGAAAATATTCTCGATTACTTTAACGTTTATCGAGATCGATAAGTAAATTATCGACCTATTTCACTTAATTAAGCTCGATAAACTTTTCCGGGGCTCACAACCGCAAAAAAAAAAGGGTAACCATTGAAACTCATAGCATAAAAAAATAATAAAAATAAATATAGGTATTAAAGTTTTAGAACTTGAAAGTCTTCTACTACATACTTTTTTGGACTAAATACTAGTTACTCCCTGTACTTTGTTCTCTAAAACAGTTTAGTCCATCACCTTCTAAATTACACCGAATACTCCTTGTATTCTCAATGGGTGCGGCTATTGCCACCCTACTATTTTCTTAGTTCACCCTACAAACATTTGAATTATTGAAAGAATATATTACCCAAGTGCAAAATGACTAATAAGTACACTAATTTTCTAAAATCCAAATATGTAAGAAAAAATAAATATTTAAGTAATTAATTAAATACAAAGACTACTTAGTTTCTCACTGGACATCATTAATCTTTATCTTCTCCACCCAAATTTGAATTTATTACTATTTTTTTATCTTTTTGTTGCCTCCTCATCGTTAATTCGTTATTTAATTTACAAAACCATTACTTTTAACTTCATCAAAATCTTTGCAATATTCTTTGTGAACACCGAAAGTAAAAATTTAAAACACAAAGCAAAAAAAAATCAATCTCTTCTTCATTGATCATAGTTGCAAATTTATTAATATTTTTACATAGATTGAAATAGAGAACATTGAAATTGAAAGAAAAAATTAAAAAAATGGGAGTAAATCAGATTATGATTTTATTAGGAAACTTTAATAAATTTTAATTTTTTTATGAGTATAAATTAAATGAGAGATTTTCGTTAAAAATATTTATTTTTTAATTGGATATGTCATATAAAGATATTCTTGGAAAGAGAAATGGGTTAAATAAGTAAATTTAATAATTGCAATTAAAATGTAGGGTGTAATGAGCAAGTAGGGTGAACAAAGAAAATTGTAGGGTGGCAATAGCCGCACCCATTCTCAATTTCTCACCCAATAGATCCAAAATGCCATTCATACCCCTCACTTTCTTTTTTTAATTTAATTTTTGGGATTTTGTCTATTTACCCTAATTCTAGGGTTATTTATCCCACTTATCCCAGTAAATTTTTTTAATTTTCCCTTATCCAAAACACTCTAAAAACTTGTTTCCTATTACACAACATTTCCATTTTTATATATTTTTCTTGACCTTTTTACCCTTTTCTTAACGACCCAACCAATACACTACGCAGTTTCAAATTTCGAGGGAACGAAGAGAGAGAAGCTTCGGTTAGAGAGAGAGAAGCTCTGGTTCTGGTGCGATAGAGAGAGAATGAAGAGAGATAAGCTTGCAATGGAGAGAGAAGGAGCAATCTCGCTCTAGATTTCAACCGTGCTGCAACTCGATTTGAATTCTTTCTTCGATTTCAATTCCGTTTGTTTTTCTTTTTTTAGATCCGAGTTTGCTTTTTGTCTCGATTGAATTTGAGTTTGATTTTGAATCTGAGTTTGTTTTCCTGTACAATTTGTTATTTCCGAATCATTGTGCTAAGTTTGGTCTATGTTTCATGAATTTGAGCTTTGATTTGGTTCGATTTGCTATTTTTCTTGATTATAAGTTTGCTGTGCTAAGTTTGATCTGGTTCGTTGTGCTAAGTTTGTGTGATTCTGTTTTGAAACAGTTCAATTCATTTTGTGTGATTTTTTTTGCAGATTTTGATGAATTGTTATGTTTTGATGAATTGTTGTTCACTGATTTATTTTCTGTGTTAAGAGTGAAGTGATTTTGGTCTTTGTGAATCCTCTATTGCCCCCCAATAGACATCTATTGGGGTCAAATAGAGGATTCACAAAGCTCCTTTTCTTCTTTTTTGTCACGCTTAATTGTAACTGAAGTTTAGTAATAGTTGTTTATAGTAACTTGTTTCTGTTTTGTGAAGTGATTTTGGTCTTTGAGACCCCTCTATTGGGGAGCAATACGGGTTTATTAGGGGGCAATAATGGTTTGATTTATTTATTTTTTTTTGGTTTTTTATACAGGAATATGGATGGTTCCTTGGTTGTTAAGTGCATTCATTCTGGACAAGGTTTAATGTTATGTATTAATCAATATATAAGCTATGCTCATTTGTGAACTGTTCAAGTTTTTTGCAACTGATGGTATTGAGCTTCAGTATTCGCTTCCCGGATGTGCTGTTTTTTTTTCTTCACAATGATAACGATTTCCAGATATTGTTTAGCGGTGCCAAGATTTACAAGTTGGATTGTGTTGATATTACGGTGTTGAAGAATAGTGGAAGTTGCAACAAAAAAGCTTCTATTTCATTTGAAGTTAGTTGCTCCGATTGTGGATGAAGATGATTACCACACTAAGGCACTTAGGACTGAAGTTCAGAAGTCTTACTTGTCGAATGAGTGGTCTAGTTACATTCAATGTGTAGGGCAGAAATTCCGTCACGGTTCCCCTGAGTTTCGAGACAAGCTCAGAAAGTATGATGTTGAAGTTGGGTTCAGCTTTGTGTTTATTAGAAATGATTGGGACAAAATTCATGCAGTTTGTTCCAATTGGGGAACCGAAGGATGTGAATAGAATGTTCGTGGTTATGTATTGCCTACAAATAGATGCTTTTTTATTGGTGAGTTGAACAATGTCCACTATTGCAAAGGTGTACTTTGGAAGCAAAAACATGAGCTTTTGGGATCAAAAATTTTCAAGACATGCATTGAAGAGGACATTAGTTATAACTTGTCATTGAAGCCGAGGGAAATTATTTGCAAGTTCAAGTTGGCTTATGGGTTTGATATATCATACAAGGTTGCTTGGAAAGCAAAACAGAAGGCTGTGGAAATGATTTATGGTTCTGAGGCTAATTCATTAACATGTTAACATGGTATAGGGAAGCTGTTTTTGAGACTAACCGGGGATCGTCTTTTGTTTTGGAAGTTGATCCATTGAGTAATCAGTTTCAGAGGCTTTTCCTAGCTTATGCAGGCTGTGTTCAAGGCTTTGAATTCTGTCTTCCCGTGTTCTATGTCGATGGGACTTTTGGGAAGAGTGTCTACAAGGGGCAGATTCTTTGTGCAATCGGAAGGAATGGAAATCAAGGTAATTTTCTTATGTTTATGTTCTTTTATTGGTAATTTAGTTGAAACTGTGGAGCGGCACGCTGCAATTATCTATTGCCCCCAATAAGGGTTTATTGCCCCAATAAGCTTTTATTTTCTTGTGATTTCTTTTCCCTTTTTGTATCTTTTATGTTTTTATTTTTTTTTTCATTTATTCACAAAAAAAGGATCAAAGGATTTCACTCCTACCCCCATGGTGACTTTATATCTTTTATGTTGATTATTGTTTTTGGATTCTTTTTTGTTGAAACTCTGGAGCGACACGCTACCGTTGGCAGTACAGCGGCACGCTGCAATCATCTATTGCCCCCAGTAAGGGTTTATTGCCCCCAATAAACTCACCTCTTTTTTTCTGTTTTGTGTAAGTTTCTTTCCTCTTGCAATGTGTGTCTGTGATTTTGAGACGGATGCTAATTGGTCCTTTTTCTTCCAACACTTGAAGAGCTTGCTGGAACCTCAAGGTAGAGTGATTACATTTATTAGTGATCATGATGTTGGACTGTTGAGTGCTTTCGATAAGATATTTCCTGTTTATCCTCATCTTTTCTGTTACAAGCACTTGGCGCAAAACCTTATATAGTGGATGATTATTATGTTTAACTCTAGCATTACACTATCGAGAATTTGTGTTTCACTTGTTCTATATGGTATTCAAGGGCCCGAATTCGAACACATAAGAATCAGAACAATTTTAGTACGTCTGCACGTTAGTGATACTGTATGCATAGCGAGTGTTTTCTCAACATCAACTTGTACTGCAATTCCTTGTGTATCAGTTGCTGTACATAAAGAACTCCATGCCTTCATGCAAATATGTACAGTTAACAATAGAAACTTGCTTCAAAATTATCAGTTTGGTCATCTCATATCCAACATAGTCAAGCACGTACAAAGTTGCTAGGCTTTACCCAAAAATTGAGCAGAAGAGTCAAATATCTAAGATAGAAGGTTTGTTATATAGGGACAAGTGAGGTTAATTTTTTTTTTTTTTTTCTCTTTTTTTTTGTTTTTCTCTTGATCACAAATCATACATATATTGTAAACGCTAGTATTGTTGCTAGTTCATTAATTTCCGTATTTTAGTAACTACTAACTGGTTATTACTTTAGCACACAAAAGAAGCTAATGTCTTTGTAAAATAAGACTGGTCAGATTAGTTAGAAGAATTCTTTTCTGGATATCGAACAGCAATAACAAGCTCATTTTAACAGAAAGAGGTCATACTTAATTAAACTAGCTAGCACCACAACATTATCGATCTCCTAATTGGTTCTCTTGCTGGTGTATTGTGGAGCTCTTATCGATCGTTTTGTCTACTTTGTAAAAGTTGTTGTTGTTTTTTTTTTTAATATGGTTTTATTATAAAAGAAGAACAAAAGAAAAAAAAACTATGATTTCACGCATGAAAGGGTTGTGAAGAAGAGCTTTCATACTCCCAAGAGTAGAAGATGAAGGACACTACAGAACAAGTGTTTTTGAGGTTATCCTTCCTCTTAGAAGCTTGATACCTCACTAGCTTGGAGTGCTAAAGCCTTCCGAGGCATTTGAAAGCTTGATGTTTCTTAGTTGTGTTCTCTGAATTGGTTTGTTGCACTGGTTCCTCCGTTGTTTGTTCATGGGTTTAATCCTTTTTTCTTTTTTTTCAATAACCCATAACATTAAGGAACAAAAACCTTGTAGAGATGAAAAGCAAATGACAACAGGAAGTAGACTAGCAGGGAACAACTTTTCCATTATGAAGCTTTAAACGTGCATTTATAACATCTGGGAGCACAAACAAATTACCCAAGAAAAGAAAAACGTTTATACAAAAACAAGTAGATTTTACAACTTATCCTATTTCTTTTCCATCGAACCCAACAAAATATCTTCTATCCCGGCTAGCACTTGCTGAAGATCAAATGTGCAGGCTCAAGTTGTCTGCTAACAGTAGTAAGTTATATATCCAAACATTGCTGTCGTATTGAGATAACTAATTTACCTCATCTGTTTTCCTGTAAATTATATGGATACCAAGCTCAAGATCTCCATATCTATGAGCAGTTAGCTGCGAGATGAAAGAAGGCGGGTGCTTTTGAATGAATGCATTCATATGGAAGTAATCCCTGACCACCAGCTGCCAGAACCACAATCCCAATTGATTGGCTATGAAACCTAGGGCCACTCCAAAACCAACCCAGAACTCGTACAGAACTCAATTCTCAAGTTCCTTTTACCATCGTGAATACGAATCTCCATATGTCTTCCAACCCTCCCTACTGTTCCGACAATATGAGCTTCTCTCGAATGGAGAGCTCTAAAAATCTGGTTTTCTATAGCTGCTGCGTCTAGGACTCTGAAAATCTGAAGACTTTCTGTAGACGCCACGTTCCTTGCTTTCCTTTGCTGATTTTCTTATGTCTTCCTCAAGATCATATGCTAAAATTGGATTATGGAAGTTGATCATAATCCATTTGGAAGTTGATCCATCGAGTAATCAGTTTCAGAGGCTTTTCCCAGCTTATGCAGGCTATGTTCAAGGTTTTGAATTATGTCCTCCCGTGTTCTATGTCGATGGGGCTTTTGGGAAGAGTGTCTACAAGGGGCAGATTCTTTGTGCAACCAGAAGGAATGGAAATCAAGGTAATTTTCTTATGTCTATGTTCTTTTATTGGTATTTTAGTTGAAACTGTCTATTGCCCCCAATAAGAGTTTATTGCCTCCCAATAAGCTTTTATTTTCTTGTGATTTCTTTTCCTTTTTTGTCTCTATTATGTTTATTATTGTTTTTGGATTTTTTTTTTGTTGAAACTGTGGAGCGGCACGCTCCCATTGGCAGTACAACGGCACGCTAGAATCATCTATTGCCCCCTAATAAACTCACCTCTTTTTTTCTGTTTTGTGTAGGTTTCTTTCCTCTTGCAATGTGTGTCTGTGATTTTGCGACGGATGCTAATTGGTCATTTTTCTTCCAACACTTGAAGAGCTTGCTGGAACCTCAAGGTAGAGTGATTACGTTTATTAGTGATCGCGGTATTGGACCATTGAGTGCTTTCGATAAGATATTTCCTGTTTATCCTCATCTTTTCTGTTACAAGAACTTGGCGCAAAACCTTATATAGTGCATGATTATTATGTTTAACTCTAGCATTACACTACCGAGAATTTGTGTTTCACTTGTTCTATATGTATTCAAGGGCCCGAATTCAAACACATAAGAATCAGAACAATTTTAGTACGTCTGCACGTTAGTGATACTTTATGCATAGCGCGTGTTTTCTCAACATCAACTTGTACTGCAATTCCTTGTGTGTCAGTTGTTGTACATAAAGAACTCCATGCCTTCATGCAAATATGTACAGTTAATAATAGAAACTTACTTCAAAATTATTAGTTTGGTCATCTCATATCCAACAGAGTCAAGCACGTACAAAGTTGCTAGGCTTTACCCAAAAATTGAGCAGAATAGTCAAATATCTAAGATAGAAGGTTTGTTATATAGGGACAAGTGAACCCCCCTCCGATATCAAGTCAAAAAAAAACTCGGACTGCTTCCTTTGGTCTAGGGTTGGAAATTCTTCTCTTGTCCGGTGGCGCTCAGGGTCGGCTCAAGACTTGGCTCGTCAATGAGGAGCCGCTGCCGGACAGGTGATGTGCTATAGCCCTTCGACCTTTTAGGATTGTTGGCCTGAGGTGTTTAACAGACTAGTTGGTGTTAGTTCTCCAAAGCTCTGCTGCGGGACTGGAACGTCTTCTCCAGGTGGCGACGATGGCACCGTCAAGTTCATTAGTGGCTGGGACGCGGAGGCTCCGGATTGATTTTGGAATCGGGTCTGGCGACCATGCTCTGGTCAAGCAGCTTCTCAGTGTTGGCATCATGGTGGGACAACGGTTTCCTCGAGTCGTGGTCGTGGGGTGCACTTGTGGCAAGGGAGAAGTGCGCTTGCGGTGGCGGTTCCGATGGAGGGTGGGTAACGGTCGTACACAAGGAGGGGATGGAAACTGGGCTGGGCCGACTGTTTTGGGCCTTGGGTTTTGATTTTCCTTTGGGTCTGTTGGGCTCCAAATTAGTTAGATTATTCTTTCTAAGTTATCCCCTATTTTTCAGGGCCTATGCACTTTTTTGTGATTTATGTGCCTATTTACTATGTATGTTCATAATTCATAGGCTCGCTGAATAAGTGAGCACTGGTTGTCTAATGGGTGGTGCTAGCATACCACGTCCTAAACTCGCCCTAACATTGGCAAGGGAAGGTATGTATCCGTGCCATTCTGGCTTGAGATGAATGAATGATTTTGGTTCAAAAAATATAGGGACAAGTGAGGTTAAATTTTTTTTTTCTCTCTCTCTCTCTTTTTTTCGAGAGTTTCTATTAGGACCTCTTAATCTACTCACTAGACCTCTCTCAATTTTTAATTATTCAATGTCATATGTATCCTTATATAAAAAGACTGTTAAAGACAGCAAACTAATAAGGAAAATATATTTTTTCTCTGCAAAGATTTATAATAATGGAAACACATTTACAGTACTTTAATTATTCATTTCCATTTTATTTCTCATTTCATATTTCTCATTTTCTTTGTTTATAAAAGCTTTTAAAAAAAAAGAAAAAATTAAGAGAAAATGCATTCAAAATTAATTGGCAAATTATATAAAAATAAAACTATGATACAGAGGTCTTTCTCTTGAGGATCATGAAACGGGGGATAGAGAGCCCTCATGTAAACTAACCAAATAAGTTTGTGAGCGACATATAAGACAAAAATAAATAATAAAAGAACAGAGCGTGAACAAATTTAATATTGCAACCTATTTAAATTCCAGCATGCAACCATAAATCATAAAAACTAAGCTTTGAAAATCCATAATTTGTTGAAGGAATATCGATTTAGTGTGCCTTATCAAACTAGGAGTAGCAATAGGAGAGAAGGTTCTAGATTTCTCAATCCTACACGGATTGGTATTCCTTGTAACATTAGAACTAGTACTTTGTAATCCCTATATATAGGGCTCCTATTCTCAATAATAATACACATCTCTCTCTACAATTCTCTCTCGAATCTATTTTACTTAAACACGTTATCAGCACGAGCCCTAAACCACAAAAGCTAAAACCCAAAAACCTGAAAAGAAATTGTTCTCCTCAAAAATCTGCCGCAAGCTCCTAGCCCTCGCTAGCCTCGCTCGCTGCTGCTGCCCTGCGCGCCCCTGCGCCCACTGCTGCCCCGCACGCCTCCGCAGCCCCTGCTGCCCCGCGCGCACCTCCGCAGCCCCTAGCCCGAGCTAGCCAAGCCTTCGCTGCAGCCTGCTCCTTGCGCGCCCAGCGCTACGCGCCCCTGCGCTCCGTGCTGCCCGCCTACGCGCCCGTGCGTCTGCAGCCCCGCGTCACTGCACTACTGCTCCTGCAGCTCTGCCGCACATCTGCTGTCCCTGCAGCACCTACGCGCCCCTGCGCACGCATCCCTACTGCCCCTGCAGCACCAACGCACACCGACTGCACCTTTCCCCTTTCCTGTGCACGTCCGTCTGTTTGCAGGCTCCGAAACATCTAGTTTGGAACCTCAGATCAAAATCTTTTCTTCATCAAAGTTGTTCATCTCTGTCTCTTCCATCTGACCTCCGAATTTCAGCCTTATCGGAGTTATTTTGAGACCAGTACAACAATCAAAGTGAAAACTGTTCAGAAGAGAATTTGCTCCGAATTTCAACAAGCTTGACCTTATAAACATTCGCTGCACGCCTCTACTCGGATTGCTTCGCTCCATCACGCCTGCATCGACACGCGCGTGATTCAAATACAAGTAAGTATTCAAGAGTAAGTTTTGAAGTTCCTATAATTCAAATATTTCTTCTTTTCTCGGGGACTTGAAAACCTCCCTTCTTCTACATCCCACCTTTCTTATAATGTGGGTTCGATTCTTGAAAAGCGGAATCGTGGGGATTCACGCAATTAACGAACTAAGAGCGTTCGTAAGACTTCGGACTAAGAGCGTTCGTAAGACTTCGGACTAAGAGCGTCCGTAAGCATCGATTTAACGAACTAAGAGCGTTTGTATGCTACGGACTAAGAGCGTTCGTGAGCATCTATTTTGACCATTCAAACATCATTGTTTCGGTCTAATCCAATTATTCTTGGAAATCGATTTCTTGGTAGCATAGCTCGGAAATCTTATTTATATTAGTTTTCGTGGAAGCATTGACTCCGAAACTAACTTGTTCTTGTTTCATCTTTCAGGATGTCAAACATGAACAAACTCGATTTTGTTCCATTGGATTATGCAGGCAAAATGTACTTAATTTGGGTCACTGATGTCGAGATCCACATTATTGCCCGTGATTTATTGCATACAATCCAAGAGCTTTGTCCTATAGAAACAGCTCCAGACCCTCAAACTGAGAAAGATAATTCCAAGGCACTTGCCTTCATGAAACGTCACATGGATAGTGACCTACAGTTTGAGTTCATAAATGAGGATAGCGCCATAAAGCTTTGGCATGCGCTTCGCGAACGATATGGCAATGTTCGTGACTCCATACTTCCGAATACAGAAGCAGAATGGAAAGATCTTCGCTTCTCTGAATTTGACACTGTCATGCAATTTTATTCGGAAGCTCTCAGCATCAGAGCAATGATGCGTCTCTGTGGAAAAACAATCACAGAAGACCAATTGATTGAGAAAACTCTCAATACCTTCCCCGTCTATGCTATGAGGTCCTCTGACTTACTCCGGACTCATGTAAATGCAAGACGGATCACAAGTTTTCAACAGCTTATTGAAGCTATGGCCACTACTGAAAGACGTGGCAATGAACTTGTGCAAAGAAGATTTGATAGGCTTCAAGATAGCTGTCAAGAGCATCGTCCTATGGCTAGAGAAAGTCGCCATCGAAGTCATGATCCATACGATCGAAATGCTCAAGAAGGTAATCGCTCAAGGTGACAATCCCACGACCGTAGGAGGCGTGATTTTGAGGGACATAGGGTTGGAAACCATGGAGCCAACGTTGGCCATGGGCATCACTTTCCAACGCCACCAGTCCTAGGGACTATGCATATTGCGCCAATGCGCCTCAATCAAGGGAGAATCCTCTTTATGGTGTCTATTTCTGATATGGAACGTCTGATCAATGGACCTGAATTTGCAATGTACCTACGAAGGTAGTCGCATCATGGTGATCAAGACATCGAGTTCACAAAGACTTTAACTCTGGCGATGAAGACAAAATGCCGCAGATTTTTATAGTCTTTATTATTTCCAAGAATCATGTAATGGCAATTATACCTTAAATCAATAAAATGACTTATTGTATTAACTCTTTCCCTCTAGGCGTACTCAAGAGTAATTGTGATGTCTAGGCAAGGTTTGATCTGAGAGAACGGTTTTAAAAGTGAGCAACGCTCCACCAAAATCTCGCCTTACCTTACCTGGTCACAACTAAATTGAAATTACCGAACGGATTGAGTGACTACGATTTGTCTACGGTTTGATTTTTATATTGGATTAGATTTTGGTCAAGAAACTTTGATGTAATCATTGGCTATTATTAATAAGGGAAAATTTTGAGAACAGTACATCAACTTAAGGCCACTATGCATTTCTGTACACAAAGTTACAAATTATATACTTTAGTACACGAACATTTGTCCCCGACTAAAGAATAGTACACGACGTTAATCACTCCGTCAGTCCATATGCCATTATCTATATTATGATGGGTAGAATAGGAATTTTACCTAGAAAATATGAACCCAACCCCAACCCAACCCTTACCCAGAAACCTACGCTCTCTTCTTCTCCTCCTCCTCCTCCTTCTTCTTCTTCTTCTTCTTCCTCACTTCTCTGTTTCTCTCTCTCTCTCCTCCACTAATCCTATCACTTTTTCTCTTCACTCTTTCAAATATTTCAGACCAAATTAACCAAAACCCTTCTTCAATCTCGAACCCTCAAAAACCCAAAACCCCATTCTCTTCCAAATCGCAAAATGTTCACAGAAGGCCTCGACGAAAACGCAATCAAGTGGATCAAACAGGTATCCAATTCGATTCAACCCTTCCTTTTTCCAAAAACCACACAAAGTTTCCATCTTTCTCTCTAATTTTTGCTTCTCAATTTCTTTCAGGGATAAGACCTAGACCTATCGGAACAACAACCACCGCCGCTGCCACCGCAAATTCGGTCGCCGCTCGCCGAGAAGCTCACCTCCGACCGTTTTCTGAAGTCCCCTTTACTCTTCAGCTCCAATAGCTTCGGCCATGCTCTGCCCCCAATTTCTCAGGGCGTCCAATTTCTCAACCAGCTCTTGTTGTAACTTTTCAGTCTTCCTGCAAATGCTTCAGCCTCAATTACATTCTACTACTATCTAGCTCTGCAAACTTAAGAAAATCAAAGAGCTTTCACAGAACCCAATCTTGAAACAACAATCAAACTCAAAAGTTGAAGACTTTCCGAGATTTCCAGATCAAAGACCTTGATGATGATGTGATTTGAAGATTTACTCAATCCACCACTAAAAGTTGAAGACTTTTTGAGATATCCAGATCAAATACCTTGTCTTTGAGGATATTGGTAAAGATTGAGTGCCGGCGGGGGAATGAGGCATGTGCAGAACTCGAGAAGAAAAGGATGGTTGCTGCATCTGCAGCTGAGGAAGCAATGGCCATGATCTTGGGTGCCCAGCGTAAGAGAGAGGGGTGCCCAGCGTAAGATCTGAAGAGACTAAATTACCCTTTAAATTATGCCAGGTGGCACACTAGCTAACGACGTCATTCACGGCATGTACACATAGTTGGTCGAGATTACAAGTTCGTGTACTAAAGTTTATAATTTGTAACTTTGTGTACAGAAATGCATAGTGGCCTTAAGTTGATGTACTGTTCTCAAAATTTTCCCTATTAATAAAGTATCGATTTATTTTTCATGTCATGGACATATTTTTTCGAACTTTATTACTTCAATGATATAAGAGCCAATGGTTCTCATGTGGAAACACATTGTGAGAATGGACAAGAGTTTCTTTGCATCACCTCTAATGACTACAGACATAAACGAGTATTAGAGAAACTTATGTGTCGATCTAGTGGGTTGTATGCAACCACTATTCGAGTTATTGAATCCAACCATGTCATGAGAGATGATTTATGGGATTCCGACACATATAGGCTTTGGCACGACCGTTTGGGACACCCAGGTCGTGACCTGATGATCCGTATATTAAAGACTTCACACGAACATCCCTTTTTTAGAACGAAAAGAAGTAAAACTCGGTTTTTGGACACCAAAGGAGCCCCTGCGCCTCACGGCGCCGTTCACCCCCAAATTCGGCCACCCTTGGCCGGCGCCGCCTTCCCCCTGCGGCCTCAGGGTGGCATTGACGCCACCAAGGCTCCTTTGTCTCCAACTTTTACTTCTAAAGTCACTTGTGATTTTGTGGCTCAACCAAAATCCTCATTGGTTGTTTCTAAAGCCCATCATTCGTTCTGCAAAGCCTGCTCTTTAGCAAAGTTAGGATCGAGACCATCCTATGCAAAGGACACCAAAAAAAATATACCATTCTTGCGAAGAATCCAAGGTGATATTTGTGGACCTATTCAACCATCATGCGGACCATTTCGATATTTTATGGTATTGGTTGATGCATCGACAAGCTGGTCACATGTCATGCTATTGTCCACAAGGAACGCTGCATTTGCTAAACTCCTAGCACAAATAATTAAGTTAAGGGCTCACCACCCTGATCATCCTATTAAGTCTATAAGATTAGACAATGCTGGAGAGTTTACATCAAAGACTTTTGATGATTATTGCATGTCCATTGGGATTGATGTTGAACATCCTGTTCCTCATGTTCACACCCAAAATGGTCTCGCAGAAGCCGCCATTAAACGACTACAAATGGTCGCTAGGGCATTGGTAATGCGCACCAATCTCCCTATTTCTGCTTGGGGCTATGCAATATTGCATGCAGCTGTGCTTATTCATTTGAGGCCCACTGCCACTCAACCCTTTTCTGCGTCCCAGATGGTGACTGGGTATGAGCCTAATGTCTCACACTTACGCATATTTGGGTGTGCAGTTTATGTGCCAATTGCGCCACCACAGCGCACCAAAATGGGTCCTCAAAGACAATTAGGTATTTATGTTGGATATGATTCTCCAACGATTATCCGCTACATAGAACCCTTGACAGGCGATCTCTTTACCGCTAGATTTGCGGATTGTCACTTCGATGAGACAGTCTTCCCGTCGTTAGGGGGAGATAAGAACATCAATGTTCAACAGGAACGACAGGAATTGTCGTGGTCTGTCCCCACTCTGTCTCATCTTGATCCCCGAACCGCACAGTCCGAAATTGAAGTGCGGAGAATTCTCGATCTTCAGAACGTAGCAGAATCGATGCCTGATGCGTTTTCTGATATCGCTAAAGTGACGAGATCACACATACCTGCTGCAAACGTGCCTGCAAGGATTGATGTCCCTAAAAGTAGAGGACATGACGCCAACTCAAGAATGCATGAGCATGGCGCCAACGTCCCATCTCTCAATGATGGTGACGTTATGGCTAGGCCCACGGCTCCTGCCAGGAAGCGCGGGAGGCCCATAGGTTCGGTGGATTCTCGCCCAAGAAAGAAAGCGAGTTTGGCACAAAATAATCCATTAATCATCGATGTGAATAATCCATCTCATGAGAATATTCCGGATTATGGTTATGTCCAAGAGACATCATTGGGGGACGCTCCAATGTCAGAACCAACTCCAGAGAATAGAGAGATCTCCATAAATTACACTAGTGTACATGAGATGATGGATAGAAATTCTATGGCGATTGATGATGCATTTGCATATCATATTGCAAAAGGAATTATAGAATATGATGATATCGAACCTTGCTCTGTTGAAGAATGTCAACGAAGAGCAGATTGGCCTAAATGGAAAGATGCGATCCAGGTTGAATTGGATTCACTAACAAAGAGACAGGTATTTGGGCCTGTAACGCAGACTCCCCCAAGTGTAAAGCCTGTTGGCCATAAATGGGTATTTGTTAGAAAGCGTAATGAGAAAAATGAGGTGGTAAGATATAAAGCCCGCCTTGTGGCGCAAGGTTTCTCACAACGCCCTGGAATCGACTACGAGGAGACATATTCTCCCGTAATGGACGTTATAACGTTCCGCTACCTTGTCAGTTTGGTAGTTTCCAAAAAACTTGACATGCAGCTTATGGATGTGGTTACAGCATATCTCTATGGGGATCTAGATTCAGAGATATATATTAAGGTTCCAGATGGACTTCAATTACCCAAATCAAGTGGCTCTAAACCACGGAGCGCGTTTTCAATCAGATTAAAACGCTCACTATATGGATTAAAACAATCCGGACGGATGTGGTATAACCGTCTAAGTGACTACTTGATTGGGAAGGGATATATTAACAATGAAATATGCCCATGCGTGTTCATTAAAAGAACAAGTTCCGGATTTGCAATCGTAGCAGTTTATGTCGATGACATGAACCTAATTGGAACTCTAAATGAGTTAAAGGAAACTGCTAATTACTTGAAATCTGAATTTGAGATGAAAGATCTTGGGAAAACACGGTTTTGTCTCGGTTTAGAACTCGAGCACCGTAGTGATGGGATTTTGATCCATCCGTCTGCATATACTCAGAAGGTCCTAAGGCGCTTTAATGAAGATAAAGCAAAGCCTGCGAGTACTCCCATGATCGGCCGTAGTCTTGAGCCCGGAAAAGATCCGTTTCGTCCAAGGGATGAGGACGAAGAACCATTAGAGGCCGAAGTGCCCTATTTGAGTGCAATAGGCGCATTATTGTACTTAGCTCAATGCACAAGACCGGATATCTCATTCGCAGTGAACTTGTTAGCTCGACATAGCTCTGCGCCAACACGCCGCCATTGGATTGGTGTAAAGACAATCTTTCGATACCTAAGAGGTACGATTGATATGGGCCTATTTTATCCCTACAGAGAGACGAGGAACGACGGAAGAATGGGATCGGACCCCATTAGGCATGGAGCCGCCGTCCATAACATGACTGTCGGCCATGTTGTCACCTCCAGCGCCGCCGCCGCCTATGGTGGCCGGCCTCACCCTATTCCCCTCCATCAAAACGACAACAATGTTTTGATGGGATTTGCTGATGCAGGGTACCTCTCTGACCCTCACAAAGGTCGCTCCCAAACTGGTTATGTCTTTACCATGGGAAGCACTGCGATATCTTGGAGGTCTACAAAACAGACCATTGTTGCTACTTCCTCGAATCATGCAGAGATTATTGCTCTACATGAAGCCGTTCGTGAATGTATATGGCTAAGATCTGTGATTCGACATATTCAAGGAAGTTGTGGTTTGAAGTCTACCACAAATGAACCTACATGCATTTATGAGGATAATGCAGCTTGTATTGAACAAATGAAGTTAGGTTTCATCAAAGGCGATAACACCAAGCATATATCGCCTAAGTTCTTTTATAATCAGCAACAACAATCACTTCTAAAGATTGAAGTGAATCAAATCCGATCAGAGGATAATGTAGCGGACTTATTCACTAAAGTCGTTACCTAAATCCACCTTCGAGAAACATGTGAAGAGCATCGGATTGAGAAAGTTATCCGAACTCCCACGATTGTAGCAATCAGGGGGAAATATCGACATCAGGGGGAGTTATGATGTCTACATGTTCGATCTCGAAGAGTGAAGGACGTGTTGTGCTCTTTTTGTCCTTCGACCAGGGTTATTTTTATCCCACAGGGTTTTTGTTACCTGGCAAGGTTTTTAACGAGGCAACGGATGAAGCGTCACCACCAAGTTTGAAGCGGCACAAGGGGGAGTGTTGAAGGAATATCGATTTAGTGTGCCTTATCAAACTAGGAGTAGCAATAGGAGAGAAGGTTCTAGATTTCCCAATCCTACACGGATTGGTATTCCTTGTAACATTAGAACTAGTACTTTGTAATCCCTATATATAGGGCTCCTATTCTCAATAATAATACACATATCTCTCTACAATTCTCTCTCGAATCTATTTTACTTAAACATAATTAAGCATGAAATAGTAGGCTTAAAAAACCCCTGATAAATTTATGTTAATTAGTTACACTATCTTTTTCAATAATTATCTCAGATTTTTTTTTTGAACAATGTCAAGTTTATTTTGTGGTAAATAAATAATTATGGGAGCACTAACTCATCTTTAATGCTCCCAAAAATTTTCTTTTATGAGTAAGGTTAAGTTAGGTAGCAAATTTTACTTTTTAAAGAGCAAATAGGAGGTGTAAAGAGATGAGAGGTCAAATGATCAAATATGGGGGTCTCAATAGAAAAACTCTGATTTTCTCTTGATCACAAATCATACCATATATTGTAAACGCTAGTATTGTTGCTAGTTCATTAATTTCCGTATTTTAGTAATTACTAACTGGTTATTACTTTAGCACACAAAAGAAGCTAATGTCTTTGTAAAATAAGACTGGTCAGATTAGTTAGAAGAATTCTTTTCTGGATATCGAAAAGACGAAAAGCAATAACAAGCTCATTTTAACAGAAAGAGGTCTAGCACCACAACATTATCCCCTTCTGGAACTAATATTTCAACCTAAAAGGAATTTTGTGATTAGAGTGCAGTAGTTTTTTCACCATGCGTGTTCTTGAGGTTGATGTCTCTTTCTTTTTTTGGTTCTCTTGCTGGTGTATCTTGGAGCTCCTATCGATCGTTTTGTCTACTTTGTAAAAGTTGTTTTTTTTTTTCTTTTTTTTTTAATATGGTTTTATTATAAAAGAAGAACAAAAGAAAAAAAAACTATGATTTCACGCATGAAAGGGTTGTGAAGAAGAGCTTTCATACTCCCAAGAATAGAAGATGGACACTACAGAACAAGTGTTTTTGAGGTTATCCTTCCTCTTGGAAGCTTGATACCTCACTAGCTTGGAGTGCTAAAGGCTTCTGAGGCATTTGAAAGTTTGATGTTTCTTAATTGTGTTCTGTGAATTGGTTTGTTCCACTGGTTCCTCCGTTGTTTGTTCTTGGGTTTAATCTCTCTTTTTCTTTTCTTTTTTCAATAACCCATAACATTAAGGAACAAAAACCTTGTAGAGATGAAAAGCAAATGACAACAGGAAGTAGACTAGCAGGGAACAACTTTTCCATTATGAAGCTTTAAACGTGCATTTATAACATCTGGGAGCACAAACAAATTACCCAAGAAAAGAAAAACGTTTATACAAAAACAAGTAGATTTTACAACTTATCCTATTTCTTTTCCATCGAACCCAACAAAATATCTTCTATCCCGGCTAGCACTTGCTGAAGATCAAATGTGCAGGCTCAAGTTGTCTGCTAACAGTAGTAAGTTATATATCCAAACATTGCTGTCGTATTGAGATAACTAATTTACCTCATCTGTTTTCCTGTAAATTATATGGATACCAAGCTCAAGATCTCCATATCTATGAGCAGTTAGCTGCGAGATGAAAGAAGGCGGGTGCTTTTGAATGAATGCATTCATATGGAAGTAATCCCTGACCACCAGCTGCCAGAACCACAATCCCAATTGATTGGCTATGAAACCTAGGGCCACTCCAAAACCAACCCAGAACTCGTACAGAACTCAATTCTCAAGTTCCTTTTACCATCGTGAATACGAATCTCCATATGTCTTCCAACCCTCCCTACTGTTCCGACAATATGAGCTTCTCTCGAATGGAGAGCTATAAAAATCTGGTTTTCTATAGCTGCTGCGTCTAGGACTCTGAAAATCTGAAGACTTTCTGTAGACGCCACGTTCCTTGCTTTCCTTTGCTGATTTTCTTATGTCTTCCTCAAGATCATATTCTGAGCGCTGTTAGCAGAAAAAAAGGGTTTTGGTTAGGGCTACATCCTGACTGAAGTATCTGCACTTCTAACAAGCTTACTGCTCTCAAGCAGGATATGCTATTATCATCATGAAATCTAAAAGGACATCAAAGTTTAATGGTTGTTCACTTTATTGACAGGTACAGAACTTCGAATTATGAATTAACATCTTACTCTACACATGATGAATTTAAAAGGAAAACAAAAAAAGGATGTAAAATGGAAATTAAGTTGAAACTGCAGTTGCTGGACAATTTCAAAACTTAAAGTTGTGAAAATGGCATGAAAAAGAGAGAACATTTGGAGTCTTTAAGAGAAGAAAATATTTGATATTGTGGGAGGCTAGGAGCTGGCAAAATTAGTATGTTCTGTAGATTTAATGATATATGATCTATAGTATGCAAAGATGCAAAAAATGGCTCCCCTGGTGCTAGTCAATCATTCATTTATTTTAAGTATGTAAACTCTCAAGTAGGATATCAATCGACACGACACCTTGTTGGGATCTGAAAGTACTGCATATGCCTCTCCGATCATTTTAAAGAGTCTGTCAGCATCCTTGTGAACCTCGAGAGAGATTTCTTTCCAGAGTTGCCCTTCATCTCCACTCTCACTTCTTGCCAAGAACTGACCAGCCTAAATAAACGAAAGACAGAAAAAAGAAAAAGAAAAAAAAAGGATCATCAATTCAGAATTACATAAGACAATCCATCATCGAGAACTTTATCGAGGAAGAAGAGTGAACGGGGTATAGAAATTTAAAACCTTGTCGGGATGATGCTTGAGAGCAGCCTTACGGTATGCCTTCTTAATGTCAGAACTTGTGTCAGATGATTTAATTCCCCTGGAATTGAAATTAAAATAAGCAGTGATTTGCATAAGCCTCCAGGAAATAAGATTGAACATCCAGAACTCAACTAAGTCAACAATAACAACTTGCTTGCAAAAGTGCAACAATTATCTCAAATTTCTATCTAGAAGTTTTTCCATTTAAAAGTACTAAGAAACTCCTAGTTAGCTTTAACAATGACATAACTGCTCAGGACGGGAGCATATAGTTTTTTCAATTTATACTTTCGGACCTTTGATTTTTCCGAAGGAATAAACATAACCGCTCTTGTGTCATCAAAGTTTAACGTGTTGAAGACTTTTTGCTTCAGTAGTCAAGATATGGAGTATCAGAACAAAGTAAGTTTTTGATACCCATTCCAGAAATATTGTGGTCATCTATCTATTAGTTAGAAATCAGAACACTAAATACTTTTGATTCGGTTGACTTTTCTAAGCATGATTCTTGAACTATACAGATTGAATAAAAACTAGGTTTTTAATAAAGGCATTAATGGATTAAGAACTTACAGAATGAGGTAAAAATTCAAGGGGATTCCTTTCTTAGCTTCTTCTTCCATTAAAGGCATACGTCGATAAGAGTTCCGTAATTCTTGTGTACGGCCATTGGAGCTACCTTGTGAGGTAGGTTCTTTGGCCTTGTCACCAGATTGGTTTTCCAGTACAGAAATAAGTCTTTGGAGATCGCTAGCAGCCTGTCCATAGTCCCGTATCATCTCATGTAAGGTAGCTCTTCTAGAAACTGCCTGTTAAGAGCAGGAGGACTAGTCAACAAATCACATAACTGTTCAAGTTTAAAGCAATTCTGTGCTAAAGATAATCAATTCATTTGATGAGAAATCAAAACGAGTAATACCCCACAATGCCTCTCATAAATCATAGTTAAGGTAGGCGAGGGTGAGCATGTACATGGAAAGAGTTAAAATCAAATGTATCAACTTGGCTTTTTTTTTTTTGCAAAAATTAGGAAAAACAATTATAACACTTGTTCCAGTAATCAAATTAATAGCATTGTATCTCAAACATAAGAGCCCAGAGAATGAACTAAATCAGTTAAGTTACACGCATTTGTCCCTTCCAGAAATTACGTCTACCATTCCCGACTGGTATATCAGATATCACCTTAAGGTCCATTAGTTATCAATCTTAAAGAAACAATAATAATCAAAAGTAAAAAACGGCAGATGAGTATACTGGAAAAGGTATACCTTAACATAATGTCCATCAAGAGCTATTGCAAGACTGCAGTCAGCAATGGCATCAGTAATTTGACCCAAAGCTTGGTGTGCTGCAGCACGGTTGCACAAACAGATTGAAGAAAATGGCCGAGATCCAATATTGCGAGATAAAGCAACAGTATAATGCTCCACTGCTTCTGTATATCTTCCTGACCTAAATGCTTCATTCCCTGCATCCTGTTTTTTAAAGGATAGTACGATTAATTCCTACTTTCAGTTTGGCTTCAAAGATGAATGCAAATGCTCTAAACGATGGGCAGAAACAATTCATTAGACTGATAGCTGAACCTTGTTCAAATCAAATTTTTACCAATACTATAGTACATTAGAATGACCAGCATTTATCTTAAAGAAGGTTAGACATGGAAGTCACTCAGGACAAGCAGAATTGACGCAACTAATCTTCTCTTTTGTACTTACAAAAGTCACTCAGCATATGTTAAAATTAGATGTTGATAATTGAAGAAACACGCACAACACATATTAAGCATGACAACAAGGTCACAGTATTTGTGTGGATGCCTACTAATCCTCCATCCAAGTGAGATAATAAATTGAAGCAACAGAGGGCTTACCTTGTGGCTTAACAGTTCACGTATGGTGACAGCTAATGAAATTGATGATTCCAGATTCTTACTCGCATACCTGTAGTTAAATTTAAACTCGGTAAATTCCAGCCACGACATTAATAAAACGAAAGTCCAGATTGAACTCAAAACTATAGAATTGGTTCTGCATCAAAGGCATTTTGTATCACCCATTTTGTTTTTCAATTTTTAAAACCTCCCATTATAGGAAGGAGAAGATACCAACTATAGTGGTTGCAAAGACCTCATCAACCAATCTTGCTGAAAAGAGATTACTAGTGTTATGAAAGGGAGTATATCACACTCCTAAGAGTGAGTAGCACTTTCATAAAAGAGGACCACCACTCTCATTAAAGAGAGTTGTGCCAGAGATTTAATTGTCCACGTCATTGTGTATTACCTGTCTTTGATAGATCCCACTTGCTCTAGCTTCTCAAGTAAATCAAGAGCTGCCTGAAACCTTCCCAAATGAAAGTAAGATTTGGATATGAAGAACCACCTCCACAACCTAGCATATGGATGATCTTCACATCCAGCAGTATCCATATTTACTACACTGTTCAGCGAAGAAAAGTTCTTCTCAGCAAAATACATACTCTGTTCACACAGTTGAATTGCCTCTTCATATCTCCTCAACTGCAAAATGCCACCAAAAAATAGAAAAATACTGAGACCACCAAACAATTACATCTACAAGAGTAACCAACCACCAAAAGACCAATTGATTCAATAAAAGAAACTAAATAAATAAGTAAAGACTAATATGTTCCAAGAGACATACCAAACACAAAGCCTCTGCCTTCATTTCAAGTAACTTTTCCGAGTATTCACTAATAGACAAGGCCTCAGAAACAATTTCCAAGGCACTGAGAGCTGCATCTGTAGTTCTCTGTTCCAGAAGCTTGGCAGAGCGATTCGTATACTCAGCCACTTTCTGCAAATAAGGTACCACATAGATCACTGTCATAAGATTCCCTAAGCATGCGAAGACTGTAGGTGTATATGAACTGAAGACCACATACATCATGTCAAATCCTACTAACCCAATGGATCTATAAGGTAGATGCTTTGGCTTTCAATTTGAAAATCCACCGTGAGAAAGCTACTGGGAATAGTTTGCTACATTGTGTAATACTTGCTCTAGATGAACATGAGTACAGGTAAGTTATTTTTCAAAGTTCATTTTTTTTTCCTCTCTGTTTGGTAACAGACAGAATTATATCAATTCAAAAGTGGCCAAGGCATCCACTGAGATGAACTCCCAGAAATACCAGCACAAATACCAATCAAAGAACTAACAAGATGCTGCATTCCATCCAATGAATAGCAAAAAAGGAGCTATTCTTAAACCCAAGAAATTGAAGCCCAAAAAGATGCCCAGAAGCAGACTCTATCCCATAAGATGTCAAGCTCAACCCCACCCCCAACGACAGCATTCTCAAAATTTATGTTCCTCCAGTCACATGTTCTTGCTGTGAAGTTGGAAAATGACTAAATTAAAACTTGTATTCAAACGCCGCACCCATAAAATAACCTCAGTTAAATTGTTCAAACACAGCACTCACAGATACACTCCAGACCTATATACCTACAAGCTCATACTGCATGATTATCTGGCAAAAAAAAAAAAAGGAATCTTATTTGCATGCCTAAAATAAACAACAGACATTTCAGGAAAAGAAATTCTTCTCCATCATTCTTTTCTGTTTTTCCTTGGCTTCTAAGAATAATCACCACACTCAAGCTATAATAACTAATTGATATATAATGATAGACAGGAGTAAACAAGTTTTTACATCCCCATTACAAAAGAATGACAGGAAAAGATGCAGTACCTGAGCCTTTTGTATGCCATCAGCAGAATCAATTACAATTCTCCGATCCAAACACACACCAGTTCCGGATTCCAAGCAATTATTAAAGTACCGTTGGGCATTTTCAACTTCGCCGAGAAGAAGATGGAAACTGCAACCCAAAATAGGAATCGTATTAAGATAGCATAGAATATATTTAATATGCATGAATCACAAGAGCAACAATGCAGCAAAATACCGGATGATGTCCAGTTGGACATGAATAGACCATATACTCCACACACAAAAAGACAGTTACAACCGTCAAACGGAGTTTATGAGGAGTTTAGCAATTTGGAACTCAACATATTCCTACAAACCTTGATGAATTTTGAGGGGAAAAGCTTAGAATAATCAGAAAATGAGAGTTTCAAGAACCATTGTTAACTATAACTAGGGTCAATGTTTCTCAAGGGTAAGGAGGCCAAGACTTACTTTGCAGCTCTCATTTGAACTTTGAGAAAGTTGGGGTCTAGTGCAGTGGCCATCATGCAGTCCCCTAAAGCTTCCCTTATCCTTCCCATATACATCCTTGTTGCTGCACGATTGCTATAGCATAGTAAAAGAGGCTTAAGGCAGCTTCCCGATCTTTCACTTGAAGGTACAGAAACTATTCCCTGTGTGTAAAAGTCTTCAGCTTTTGAAAAGTCTTTGTTCCTATAAGCTTTGTTGCCCCTGCAGGAAACCAAATCCTTACAATGTGAGAGAACATGAAAATAATCTCTAATTGACCAACAAAAAAAAAAGTCTCCAAGGTTACATATAAATATATATTAGAAATCATATCCAAACAACTAATGGTCCAAGAAACTATTTCAAAGACAAAGTTCTTTAAGAAATTAAAACCAGTCATTAAATATAATCACCTAATTCGCCACTTCTCACAAGTCTCATGAGTAGCCTCAGTAGAAGGGATATGCACTTTCGGTACTTGTTCATGGGGCTCAGATTTTCCTACCGCATCAAAAGACAATGGTGTGCTAGAGTGGGGTGTAAATTGGTCAGAACCTCCAAACTGAACATTTGGACTTGGAGTTATAACAAACGTATTAGAACCAACTTTCTTCTTATTTTTCGCTCTGCGCAGAAGACGCCTTGCCACTATTGGACTTCCTTCTGCAGAAGATGATGCAACAAAGGTAAATGTTTTCCTCTCCATATTTTCCAAACCAGAAGCAAAACACGGTGTTCCACAATCCTGTTCTTGACTTTCTAAATTCACACCATTATCAGCTCTAACGTCTTCTGAATCCTTACCAGCATGACTGATACCATTGGAGCTAAAGCAGGGAGTTTCAGCTCCAGAACCAGACCCTTTGGAGGAACAATTGTCAACAAATATTCTTTCACCATGATACCTAGAATTCTCGTCAGTGGCCTTACCATATATCTGATCACCTTTAGCGGCAAATTCTCCCTCATCACCATTAGGTCCAATAGGAACTGTTGCATCGGAGCCACAAGGTGCAGTATTACTGACTAGGTGGAAGGTGTCATTAGACACTGTAGAAGATTCCCTCGAATGTGGATTAGCAACTGTAGTTTCCTCATATGGAGAGAAATCCATGGGTGAGCCACATCCAGGTGAGACTGGGGTTTCTTGGGAACTACTTTCCTTGGGAACATTATCTTGTGCTGGCCATTGCTTACTCAGAGAAGGTTTCTTCAACTTTCCCCTTGTTTTCCTTGATCTCTTGTCCCTAACCGATCTACCCTTCATACTGATGTTTGATTTATTTATTTCAGGAAATAGATTTTCTTTGAGGCAAGCAGGAAACCGCAATGGAGTGTTGAAGTCCTCAAAGCACACTCCAAATCCATCTGGAGAGCTAGTAAAGCTACTTTCATCTTTACCTTTTACTCCACCCGCAGAAGCTGCTTCAGAAACACAACCATTTAGTTGGATGCCAAGACCAATTGATGAGAATGAACATGGGCCAGCAGCTGCATTGGGTTTATTAATTTGACACTCAGGAAACTGGCCTGCATCAACACTATCACCAAGTCCTGCCTGAAATGTAAACTCAGTGGAACTAGAAATCCCACTGGTGGTACCAGCCGTGTTACTTTCGCTTCCAAATACAACATGGTCAGTACTTTTATGATTATCTCCACAAGTTACCTCACTAGTTTCAGATACAAGATTACACTTGCTACTGAAATCAGAACTCAGATTATCATTCCGACTGTTTGAATTGGACTTGCAATCTCCTTCATCACTTGATTTCACCTCATCTTGACAATTAGCTACCTTGGAATCCGTCAAACTGGAACCTTTCTTACCGCTGCTTCCAAATACAAAAATGCCCTCATCATGAACCTTGTCTGAGCTCCAGCGCTCCTCACTATGAAATTCGAAAGAATTAACTTTCACTTTCTCAAACTCGGTGTCACTCTCTACTCTCATCTTCCTGCCAACTTCATCAACCACTTTTTCCATATTCTTTCCTGAATTCAAATCTGAACTTGAATTAAACCAACCGGAACCAAACACAAAACCAATACCACTAGAGTCATTACCTGACTTCCCCTCATTTTCACAATATTCACTCTGTCCTACCTCTGCAGCACACCCAAAATCACCGAGTTTCTCAACACATTCTGCCGATTCTCCATTTTCGGCACTCAAATTCGGAGCTGAATGGTTCTGATCACACTCGAATATCTCTTTTCCACTCTGATCAGTGTCACATTCTCTCCTCTCCCCACACGAACTCGGTCCCGGAGGATCATCCTGCTTAGCACTCACACTCTCAACCTCACCGAACTCTCTACCATCCCCACTATTCACCTGAGCCCGCTCATCAACACCACTCAATGTAGCGCCAAACACAAAACCCACACCACCACTCGGAAAACTGAACTGATTAAAAACACTAGTAGCAGCACCACCACCACCACTTACCGAGCAAAACGGGTTGACCTCCGGCCCAGCCGTCTCAGCCGGCCCAGTTCTCGACCCCGCATTCGCCTGCTGCTTCCTCCTCTGCTTCGCCAACCTCGGCCGCGGCCGAGCTGATCGTGACGGCACATTTGGACACGACGGACCGTCGGAACCAACAGCATTGAAATTGAAGGGGTTAGAGGAAGGCGTCTCCTCCGATGAAGGTTTAGGGTTTTGAGGATTGCCGGAGGGTTTAGAGGTAATCGGGGACCGGGCGTCCGCCGCCGCCGGCGACATTTCCGGCTCAGTGCGAGCTGAAAATTTAGGGTTTCGGAATCGCTTAGGGATTATATAGAAAATTAAATTAAATTAAAAAAAAAAAAAAAAATTTAGGGCCTGTGGAAGCTGCAGAGAGAGAGAGAGAGAGAGAGAGAGAGATGTGGAGAAAGAAGAGCGGGGGGGTTTTATTTGCTTCAGCTTCTCCGTTTTAAGTCATACTTGAGTCTTGAGACAAAAGTGGTAAAGGCAATTTAAATTTGGTGACGTGTTTCGCTATTTATTTACTTTCTAGGTTTTAACTCCAACAACGGACCTTCTTTGCTAAAGGTTCCCTCTGCTGTCTCGGAAGTTATCAAGCGGTCTCCTCCTCCTTCTAATGCGGTTAAGCTCAACTTTGATGGCTCGGTCTTCTCTGGTGGTAAAGCAGCCTCTGGTTTCGTAATCCGAGACCATCATGGTCTCGCTCTTCTTGTTAGTGCCCGAAATCTTCTTGGCCTCTCTATTGTTTCTGTTGCAGAATGCTCGGCTCTTAAAGACGGTTTACAAGGTGTGTCATTCGATATTGAATTTGTCATGCCCCGATTTCCAAGTACAAATAATAAACCAAATAAACAAACGCAAATACATCGGGCGTGATGATTCAGACATTGACCCTAAACACCAGGGAAATTTTTCTTTTTAAAACAAGTTGTACACTAAGTTTTGAACTCACAATAACTCGTTTTTTAAGTCATATATTACATTACACAAGTTTACGAATTAAGTTGCGTTAACAAATTAATAAGTAAACGCTCTCTCAGAGCTTTACTACAAAACGGAAGTCTGAATAAAGTTCAAAGCAACAAAATTAGCCTCCGAAACAGTTGCGACAGCAAGACTCCTACTTCAGCCACGATTACTCTGACCAGCAGGATCAACCCCTACACCATTGAATAGTGCACCGGGTTGCAACAACAAACCTGGTAAGCTTTGGAAGCTTGTGTGAGTAAATGAGAACTTAAAACATTTTCCAGGATTGTACTCTTTCTCAATCACCTAAAAAGACAATACATTCATGAACCTTTTCTAAACTCGATTATTTTCCCACGAGATCAAGTTACAAACAATATTAATCATAATCACAAACATATTATTTTCACAACAAAACTCAAGTATTCCCAAATATATATATATACACACACACACACACACACACATATACAGATCCTATCCAGAGCGGAGCTCCGCTTTGAAATTAATTTAGTGAAGTTCAAGTTTTTGGTCACTTTTCGGTCGCATATCCACATCTCGACCGTTCAGTTTTTAGGTACTAGTGTATAGATCATCTCTGCAAATTTTCAGCCAAATTGATGATCGTTAAGGCATTGATACCTGCTATAAAGCTAGTACAGTTCAGGTTCACAGATTCAGTCCGTCCATTGGTTTAAGCGAGTTAGATACCTTAACGATCATCAATTTGGCTGAAAATTTGCAGAGATGATCTATACAGTAGTACCTAAAAACTGAACGATCGAGATGTAGATATGCGACCGAAAAGTGACCGAAAACTCGAACTTCACACGTTAATTTCAAAGCAGAACTCCGCTCTGGATAGGATATATATATATACGCGTAGTCATCTTCTCAAGAATGTCACTAATACCAACTATAGTTTACACTTTACTAAATCCGAAAATCATTTTATATAAACATCTGTTTTAACTTACCCATGAAACGTTGACGATCAAGATCATATATTTCAAAACAAATATTTATTTAAAAAAATATGATTTTACAAGCTAACAATTATTTCTACTAAAACTAAAATATAACTAATTTATCAACCGAAAACACGTGAGATTTACCCACCTTGAAATCCAGCTGCGTCTTCGCGCAAATGGGACTAAGCACAATACCACAAAAATCCACTCAAAATGATCTTGTACACACCTAAGCCACAAGGTTACAACTCAGTACAATGAAACATAAAAAGTTTTAAGTTCAAAACACGAACTTCGAGTAAAACCAAAGATTACGTCAATCGAGACAAAACTTCATCCGAGACCACCCAATGTCTCTGGAACACTTCTGAGATCGATTTATCAAAACAAAAAGACGATCCAATGGTCGGATCTTCACAGATCGAAAACCGAACGAACTGAGACTACGAAAAACCTAGCATGTTACAAACGATCAAAATAGGACACAACCCATATATCAACATGCTCGTATCGACGGGTAGAAGATAATTGAGCAAAAACGCAGCTCCAACAAAGACCGGACGCGCCGCCCCAAACAGCTGAGCATGGGCCCCACGCGCCGCCCAACCGATACCAAAATCTGGAGGATCATCTCCTACTAACTTGTAGAGCACATCAAGGGGAGCAACTTTCATACATGGGACTAAGACCGATTCAGCCTAGATTGAGATAGATCAAGCTCGAAAGTTTTCGGCCGTTGATATTCAAATAGTGATTCCGGCCACTACTACTCCTATTCAAGCTTCAAGGCTTGTATGGATCTGATCAGGAGGAGGAGAGCTTCAAAACTCAATTGGTTTCAAGCCGTGAAGTTGCTGAAAAATGAAGATGAAGTCTGGTCTACAGCCGCCAAAGTTTCTGGCTTCAATCCGCCGCGTACAGTGGCTTTCGGTGACAACCATTGGCTGGGGTAGGTCGGCGAGGTGACGGCGAGTTGTTCTGGGCCGATGGCACTACCAGAGATGGCCGAAAAAAGAAACTGGAACTGGGTCAGATCATAGGTAAAACAACCGGGTCTAGGGTTTTAGAAGATGAGAGAGAACGAAGAGAAAATTTCTAAATTTGGAAAGTTTAGGTTTCTATGAAAAAATATGGAAAATATTTCTATTTATAGGAAAATTTTCGAAAATAGAAATTTTTTCGTACGTTAACCATGACTTCTTCATACGATTTCCAAATTTTGAGTGATGCATGTCCACAAACTTGTATCGACGCACTCTTCAACATTCGTGAAGAAAGTTTTCGGAGAAACCTAACGAATAAAAAGTCACCCGTTGACCCCTCGAAAATAAAATGTTTCAAGTAATTATTCGTCTGAAATACTTTCATTTCACCCCTGAATCAACTAATCGTACAAACAACCAACTTAATAAATTCTGGAAATCACAGGAAAATTAATAACTAATTTCCGGGGTATTAAAAAATATTTATAGAAGGTGACTCTAATATTGTCATCAGCTGTATCAACAATGTCTTTGACACTCCTTGCTTGTGAGTTTGAAGTCATTTCCTTCTCTCCTATGTCCCCCGAAGCTAATTTCATGGAGGACACTATTACCTCTAATGGTAATGGTCTCTCTTCTCCCGTTATTTGGGTCAAGAATATCCTAAGCTATGCTTCTTCAGCTTTTAATCTTGATCACCTTAACTGTGGTTGCCCCAGAGGCTTTTCTTTGTCATTCTCTTTTTCTCTTCAAAAAAAAATCCAACAACATCTGTTTTGGGCTCGAAATTGGTCTAGCTTGCCATCTCCAATCCTGGGTCTAATTAAAGTCCACCTTTCAGAACTTATAATTCGAAAACCTATCTCCAACAATGTAGAGTCTATTACAATAATAATAATAATAATAATAATAATAATAATAATAATAATTGAGGGTCTAAAGGATAAAGGTTGGTCTACATTTAGACCATGTTGTAGATCATAAATGGATGGAGAAAGGTTGTAGATTGGTCTACCACATATAATTGTTGTTGGACAAATTATAATTTAACCCCGAACAGTTCGAGTTGGGCAAATTATAGACCTTACTATTTGGATTATTAGTATTTTCATAATGTATGTCTAAAAATTTAAACCACCACGATTGGAGATGGCCTTATAGCTGCGGCGGGCATTGGTGGTTTTCAGGATTTGGGTGCATCTAGGATACGAGTTTCGAATCCACGTCGAATTTGGATTTGGTTTTGGGATCTTGGTCGATTCCTGTACTGATTGGACCACTCAGCGTCTTTAGGCTTTAAATTTGGGATTTCTAACAATTTCTATATGGACTGAGGATCTAGTTCAATGGTTCTTCTACTTTCACAGGCGTGGAGGATATCATATAGGCAGGACTATTATAATCTCAAATTGAAAATTGCATCTTGTGTTATTTAAATGATTTATATAGGACTATATAGTAGCATGAATCATCATTGAACTTTTGATTGACGGCAGTTGAGGTTGAAGGGTAGAGCAATGTGCTTATTGCAAATAACACAAACAATGATTTAAACGTGTCATCAACTAAATCTGAATTTCTCAATGTATTCCTTATATCCTTGTTCTCTTGTCATCACTCTGCCGAATATTATTTCTGAGTTGTAACAAGGGGTCCTCATTTGCAATTTCACCATGTAGCTCGAGTAGTGTTCCGGCATTCTTCACGCCCGTTACACTCTCTAAGTCCTTTAAGCTGATCTCCAAAGTCTTTCCATGTAATAAAATTGTTTGCGCGTAAGAGTTTATGTTATTGATTAGCATCCGACACACTGCCCATTGCAGAGTCTAGAATGAAAGCTTCTGTTCCCGGGGTCTTCCGAGAGCTGGTCGCCAACGAAGTCTGGGATCACAGATTTATTTGGTCTCGCCTCCTTCTCTTCTCGCAATATGTCAAACACAACTAAAGTCAGAGAGAGAGAGAGACCTAGTTTGTCAGCCTAAAACTATCCGATGCTTAAGTCAGTAAAGGTTGGCAATATCGAGAGAAGAATTAGATTAGAGAACTTACCTATTGTGGAAGGTTTTTGGCCTTATATAAGCGTTGGATGACGTTGAGTCCTGTTCATTTCAGATGTGGGAGAGGCATGCTATCTTTGGAATATGTCCACGCTGGGGATGTGCCAACCTGAGCGGTCACATCGCGGTGGTCCCATTAGGCCCTGCTGGTGGGTATTTGGCAATTAGTCTTGTTTTGTTGGTATTATTGGCATATTATATAAGAGGTATGAACAAGTCCTCCAAGTCCCTGGTCAAGAGTCCCTTGGGTAGGGAGTTTGTTTTGGTGAGATGAATACCAATAATATGAGACTTGTTGCCTACCGAGACTGGTCTCACTGTTGGTATTCCCAATCCCCCAAGTCCATGCCCAAGGGAGGTATGGACCGGGGAGCTAAATGAACCGAGAGTAGTTGGCGACAGTTGTGCATACTTTGTCTTTTCATATGCCTGGTGGTTTCTTGGTTTTTGAATGACGCCACATGGAGGACTGTGATCGGTCGGTCGTGCGCTAGTGGAGGGATGTTTGACTTTTGTAACGTTCCATAAATGCATGTGTGCCGTTTATAAGGACGGCTGCACATGCTCATGATTATTCCCTTTTTGGGCTGACATGTGGCTGGATCGTGGGATCGTGGCCCCGGTAGCATAGACGGTCATGATCGGTTGCTATTTGTGGTATATAAATAAAGGACGAGAGGAAAAAAGGACTGTTCCTTCCCTCATTTTGGCGTACGTAGTGCAGAAATTTGCAGAGAGTGCAGTGTATCCAAAAGAAGGAAAGTTGAGAAAATTTCTAAAAAGTGAATTTTGTACTATAGAAAGTAGTACCTTTTGTCATTTTTGGTGTTTTGAAGAAGCTTTAAAGCATTTGCTACCGCCTGTGAAGTTTCAACATTCCCCTCAGAAATTCACCCAAAGGTACGAACTTTTTGAATTTGAATGAGTATGCTTTTGTTCTGCTATTGTTGAAATAGATAGGCTAAGTATTGTGAATAGATAGGCTGGGTATTGTGTTAATGATGGTGGTTTAGAGGTCGATGTCCTTTGTTTGAGAGGGTAATATTCTTGATTCTAACCCTGGCTTGTGCGATTATGTGTTAACCGAATTCTGGGTATAATAGGGGTTTGGGTATGGCTGTGTTTTGGGTATAGGAAGTTTAGACTGAGAAATTGACTGACATCCGTACCTATTGGCAGATTTAGGTGATAGGTTCCAAGTGGGCTAGTAAGGCAAAAGCAAAAGAGAGGGTTGAAGCGCCCGCTGACTATCAATAGAGGAGGGGATGAATGGGGCTCTGGTACCCAGCCGATACCGGCAAGTACCATAGTCATGGGTGACGATGGCCGGTGGTGTTTATGTGACGAGACTCCTATCGACCAGCCTGGCAATAACATGACTTAGTACGAGATCCGAGAGTTTAAAAGAAACTGGAGGATCCCAAATAAGGTAAAGCTGCGCCACTTGCGAGAGGGGGAGATGACGAGTCACCCTGAATAGGGTTGTACCACCATGTATAAGTACCAATTTAGGTGTGGGCTGTCACTACTGCTACCTGGTTGGTACGTTGCAGTATATTTTGTTTTGTCTTAATCTAGCTATCGGTCAGGTGTCGTCTAACACCCTCAAGCAACTGCTTGGTACCTTTGTGGTTTGGAGTGTCTCCAATGGGCAATTTCCCACCCATCACGAGATCAGTGCCTGTTATAAGTTGCAGTATTCAACAAAGAAAGGCGATAGCGAGTGTGTCACCATGAAGGCTGGGAAGTATGGTGCGATTGTAGAGGGGCAGAGTTATGATAGCCAGCAAGGGTTGGCGAAATGAGGATTTGCCTCCTATGTCCTGCGAATTCCAACTTTTGAGTAGGTTTCTGCCCTCTTGTGTTGTGATAACTATTGTAGGCTAGCATGATGTTATGTTGTATAGGTTCTAATTAACATCTGTATGTGTATGTTGTAGTCCCCCAGTCGAATGAATTGACCGACCTGGAAAGGAAACGTATATACAGGGTCGTGAAGTTTTTTGGTAAGGGAACTAGAAAACCGAGTATATACAGGCGTATGGCTTGTGTCTATCACTTAACTGTGCTGGAAGAGTATGGGTTGAGTAGGAAATCGAGTGAGTATTGTTTATGGTGAATGTGTAGCTGTGATTGTTTAACCAGCATGTCTTGTGTTGCTAACGCTTTGTTTCATTGTTTTGTAGTTAAGATGCTGGAGAACAAGGCCAAAGAGTAGAACAAGAGGGAGAAGAGTGTCTATAATGATATGGCGGATCATGATTTGGTTTTGGGTCTCGCCAAAGATGAGCTTAAGGCTCAGAGGCACGACGTGAGTTTGCCTTTTGGTGATATTGTTCGCCGTGATGGGGAAGTAGATCTCCAGGTTGTTGTGGAAGAGTTCGAGGAATTTCCACCGCAGAGTATCTCAGTATCAATTTCGACGATTTGCCTACCGAAGATATGGGAGGAGGTAATGAAGAGGAAGAAGGAGAAGATATTGATGTTGAGCTCTATATGAAGGAAGCCGCAAACTGAGAGCAGGACATTCTCGGGAAGGGACAGGTTTTGCTGCTTAGAAGTTGGTTGCGCTGAGGCGAGAGGAAGAGGCAGATTTGGAGAGGGAAAGAATTCAGGGAAGCGGTGGTCAGAGGGAAGCGACAGCGGAGGTTGGGGTGCAAGAAACACCGGCCTAAGAAGTACAAGTTGAAGGAGGTGGTGATACCGACACTGCTCGGTTGGTGGAGGTCTCGGCGCCACAGAATGCTGTTAAAAGTGGTCATGAAATGGTGGAAAGGGCCACCCTTGTCGAACCGACACCGACAGTTGTCCAAAAGAAGAGGAAATTGCTTAGGCTGGGGGATATGATGAAAGTAGACCTGTAAATGGACCGGATTTGGATCGGATCGACCTAAATCCAAATCCGTTTACTTAAAAAAAAATTCAATCCAAACCCGCTCCGTTAACCCGGCGGATCGTTGATAGCTCGATCCAAATCCGTATCCGCCGGGTTAACGGATACCCGATCCGCTAATCCGACCCGTTATAATTTCAAATATTTTAAAATTTTAAATAGTAATATTAAATTTATATCATGATACCTCATAAGATATTAATATAATATTAAAACAACATGAAAAGTATCACCAAAAGTAAAATTACATTATCAAAATTCTTAATGCTTCTTGGAATCTTGGGTGATAGATTTTCCCTTAGATTTCTGCAAAAAAATTGTATTAGAAATTCTTCATATTTTATATTTTATATTTAAAAAAAAATATATATATATTAATAAAAAAATAATATTTTATTATTACAAAAACGGGCCGGATCATTAACGGATCGGATCGACCTAGATCCGTATTTGATCCGTTAAATAAACGGGTTAACGGATTCGGATCATTAACGGATCAACGGATTAAAACTTTCGATCCAAACCCGTCCAATAGTCACGGATCTGGAGCGGGTCCGGATCAAAATCCGGTCCATTTATAGGTCTAGATGAAAGGGGTCTCAATTAGCCCTCAGCTTGCCAAGAGAGCCAGGACTAGAGATGCTGGCCACTCGAGGCAGTCCAGCCAAGGAAGGTCCCAACCTGGGGGGTCGAAGTCTTTCCAGTCCTCCGGGCCATCGTCTCAGGGGTCTTGCACGTCTATCGGTGCGCACCTGAAGCGATATGTTGCTTCACGAAAACTTTCCAAGAGTCTGAAGAAGAGAGTTATCGAGGAAGATTGCATTCCTCAGATGGTAGCGGATTTGCAGCATTGCTCGCGGAGCCTCCCTCTTATCGATGTTGGTGATGAGCTAGCAGACTTTGTTGTTGCTCAGGGGAAGCTGATGAGCGAAAGTGATTGATTTTGCTCTAAATTTTGGGTTCTATGTTTTGAAATGTTGAATTGTGCTAAGACGGGTTGTTGTTTTGTGGGCTGACTGTTTGTATGAACTATCATGCTGGTAATAGACTAAGCGTTTCGATTGAGGCTAGGAACAAGCTGCAGGCTAAGTTGGAGGCCAAGAGGGTGGCAATGAAAGAGACTCTGAAAGAACATGACAACATGTCCGTGAAGCATGCCCTTGCTAATGAGAGGAAAGCTGGTGTTCTTGGCCAGAAGTATATAGATGAATTAGAAGAGAAGAATGAGGCGCAACAAGAAGATTGAGTTGAGGAAGCAAGACGTGGATCTTACTGAGCTACCGGTTCTGAGACTTAAAGTTGGGGAGCTCACTACTACGCTACTCCGGCTTGAGACTATGGAGGAGCAGCGGAAGAGCCCAGAGTTAAAGCTCAGCAACTCCCAGACTCGGGTTGGTGAGCTGTCTGATCAGATTGAGGGTTTGCTGGAATAGGTGGGAATCTGCGAGAGGAGGTTGCTGCACATCCTGTTGCTATGAGGTTTAAGTATAAGCAGGGAGCTGACCATGTTGTTGATAACTATGTAAACTCTCCAGCTTTCATTGACAAGATAAAGGAGGCTGCTAGTGCCAGTGTTTCCAAGTGGATGAAGAAGGCGAGAGCGCAGGGATGGTGTGGGGATGGTCAACATTTTGAGCCTTATAATTAAGGCAATTAAAGGAAAGTAATAGCAACAGTAAATGCGATTATTATTGTAGCTATAAATGGGACTATCAATGCAGCATTCAGTATGGCAATCATGGCCGCCAATAAGACCATTATTGCAGGAGTAAATATAGTCTTAATAGTGACTTGCCGCCTAAGTCACTAGTAACTTGCCATGCAAGTTTACTTGCAGCCCAAGCCGTAAGTCGCCTATAAATAGGGACAAAACGACCAGGTATGGCATCGAACTCTAGTTGAGACTTCTCCACTCAACTCAGAAATATAATAACTTAGGCATCAGAGGGTCTTTTGCAGATATCCCCCTCCTCGCACTGACGATGAAGAGGAGTCTCCGCTTCGTCATCAAAGCTACGAAGTGAAGAGAGGTTACGAAGCGGAGAGAGGTTACAAAGCGGAGAGAGGTTATGGAGCTGAGAGAGATTACAGAGCGAAGAAAGGTGACGAAGCGGAGGGAGATTACGAAGCGGAGAGAGGTGACAAGGAGGTTACGAAGCGGAGGGAGGTAACATAGCGAAGAGAGGTTACAAAATAGAGATAGGTTACGAAGCGGAGGGAGGTTACGAAGCGAAGGCAGGTTATGAAGCGAAGAGAGGTCTCCGCTTCATCATCATCAGGTCAACGATGAATAGAAGTTTCTCGATTGTCCTTAGTTCAGCTCCCGCTCCAGTCCACTTCAATTGTTGGGTCAAATTCCTAATCGGAATTTTTCACCATCAACGGATGGTTAAGGCTGGATAAGGTCGTGGCGGATATGGAGCCTGAAAGGAAAGCACAAGTGGAAGCTGAGAGGCTGGAGGGGTTACGCCAATATGAAGAGAGGCGCTTGGCCTTTGTGGCTACTGTCAATCAAAATCTTGCCAGGCCGATAGCGATAGTGGCTGGATCGAGCAAACAGGAAGTGGCTCCAACAACGCCAATTACAAGACCTTATTTGGAATGAAAAGAAGAATGTCATAAAACTTGATTAGTTTATGTTGCATGCATATAAACAAACGAATAAGCCATAATTTCAACTACTTTTGTGTTTCTTCATCTTTTTTGAATGAAGCAGGCCCTCTTTGGCTTTGCATTGTTTAGTTTCATTCACTTTAGTTACAATCAGTTGCTCTTTCAAATACATGGAGATTTCAGGTTTGTGGGATACAATCGTAACCTCAAAATTTTGAAGTGTAGAAGTCAGCAAGGAAATAGTATGATGGGGGAAATATTGAATTTCACGGAAGAGGTAGTGCTTTCTTTCTTCCATTTGAATGTCATGGACGTTTGATAAGGAAGAAGAAGAAGCACAAGAAGATGAAGAAGAACAAGAGTATATGGGTTCTATGCTACTTCGTACTCCCAAAATTGCATGTATGGACAAGAATACACACGCAAATTGAGAAGAAAACATGAAATGTCATGGTCCATGGTCTGTACAAGATTCAAGTTCAAAATTTTGAACTTGCAAATGCAACGGCTATATATACCCAGTACCCGCAATTACATATTGCTGACGAGTATTGTGCACTGTAGCTGCCCAATCGTTGAATTAAGTCATGGAAAATAGACGGCTCAGATTTGATTTTGGATTTCAATTCCAATTACATATTTTATAGTTTTTCAGTCACCATCTAGAAAAATTCTTACATACAGCAGCCGCACTGCCCAATCAGAACCCACCAAAATTTTCTTTCATTTTGAAACTGCCCCTGCTTTTTTTAAATGAAATACCCAAAATACCCCCTGCTAAGGGTCTGATTGGTCAGCCCGTACCACGTGTTCCTTGCGTCTGCCGTACGCAAGACTTTCTCCACCATCTAATACCAAAGCCTTGACGAATATTAATTTGCTACAAAATTCAGAAGTGCCACGTCTGGATGGTGTCATCATAATGACAAATGTTTGCTCAGTTGCTCAGTTTCAATGTATTGATACATTAAAGCATGTAAGGGAAACCTCTGTATGATATATTTTCATAAGATTTCTATTGGGAAAATTTTGAAAAGAACAACGATGCAATTTCTCTCTACAACTCGAGAATTGAAGTGTTCTTTTTTCTTTTAAGAATTTATTTTTCCCATCAACTGTGGTTTTTTGGGCACTTAAATGAAATCTGGGAGATGCGTTGGGAAAAATTGAATGAAATTTAGGGTTGTCGAGAATTCTTTTTCGGAACTTTTGGATGAGTACCTAAAGGCAACCTACCTCATTAATCTAAAAAGGTTTTCCTTGATCATAACAGGATTAACACTTCTACTCTTTTGATTTAGGGTATGGCTAGGTGCTATATGTACTAGTCTGGTATTTGTGTTTCACTTTGTTTGTACCATATGCATATCGAGCACAAACATCGGAAGAACACAATCAACTGGTCAATGAAAGAGACCTGGGACCTAACTCTACAAGATGGGCCCAAAGCCTAACACATATACTAGCCTTATATTCCTAACTTTGATAGGCTACATTTAGGCCCACATGGAAAATGAAAGGGAGACAAGATCAACCCAACCTACACTGTATATATATACAATTATACATACATCTCCTTTCATTCAAGGTAAGCAATAATTACTCTCGCCCTGCTCCTACTTTGTCAATACTCTTACAAATATCTGATTTAGGCATCGGAAAGTCATAGACAGGCAACCTTGGTCTACCCTTTGAACTTTGTTCATGATTAACATGTAATGGAGCTTGAAAACGGTTGCTCTCTCGGTGATTCTCGGTTCCCCCGCGGGAATCTGCAAAAACACACTCTCTTCTTTGATTTATATTAGTTAGTTCTTCGTATATTCCACTTTTCATGAACGTCAGTTCTTCAAGCATGTCCATGCCACCTAGAGACTATTTGTTCTTTGCGGATGACCAAATAAACGTACGACGTCCATGAAACCTCCTCGCTACAAAACAATTATCTCATCTTGCAAGAGACATCACTAAGAATCTTACCAGGATGGGTGTACCAGTACCAGAACATGAACAATCAGATATCATCAATATGGATGTGCTTGTGTTCTTATCGAAGAGTAGTGATGAGAACCTGCATTAATTATCATGTTGTGATCATCGACAGGGCCAGGCTTTTTCCTGCAACATCAAAATCATCATTAATTAAGAAACTATTGCTAGGTAGTAGCATTTGAATTTACAGGAAGGTGTCAACATCCTTCAAATTATGACATATTTGCCATGTGCACTATTGTCATGTATATTTTACATTATCTGTTGGTTACAGATCAGTCACATATGTCCTCATGTCGGACCCCTCGACAGTTGTGTGTAGAAGAGGCGAGCAACTAAAACCCTAGGTTATTAATACCAGTTCTGCAAGAAGTGTTTCCGGTCATGGCCCTAATGAACTTGAATTCTACTGCCACTTAGCCACAAGGTGGACAAAATGTCTCAAAATAGGCACATTAGTTGCATGTTAATATTATTGTTTGATGAAATGATCAGGGCATTTACTTCTGTTTAGGTACATAAATTAGAGATTTATCATTTGCTGTTATAAGTAGTAGTAGTGTGTTATGGACAACTTTATTTGCCAGATCTCATATATATGCCTATACGCGCGCATATATATGCAGACACAGAATTAGGGTGGGGCTGAGTTGTGCTGCAGCCCACTCCATTTTTCTGAAGAGAAAAAAAAAATTCTAATATATGCAATCAAATTCCTCAAATCATTGAATAGGGTTGAATGCTGCACTTAATTAGGAGTAAGATCAGAAGCTGTGCAGAAAGCATTTAGGTTGGGTTTAACCTAAATGGCCTGAGCAAGTTAGTTTATGTAAATTTAGCTATGAAATTATGAGGACTTCAATGAGAAAGGAAGAAAGCCAGCAGCTCGGGCAAGTGTTCTTTCTATTGCTGGCTTTCATTTCATTCTTTTTCAAGCATGCTCGTTTGTCCAACCTTGCGCATACAAATCAATTAAGCGCATGCAAATCAATTAAGCGCGCACTTCAAATTGACGACGATAGCTTCTTGTATACTTTTTTATTGCTTTTAAATTATTTTGATATGCTCAAGTTTTGAGCTCTGGATACTCTCTAAACAACTAGTTCAGAACTCGATCAGTTGTAAGTTTTTAACTTTTCGTCATCTAGTTAGTGGGGTTTGAACATCCCCAGATCCAACAGAAAACAAAATTCCTCTAGCCTATCAACTCCAGCCATTAACTTCAGCAAAGGAAAGGGACAAACTAGCAGCCATTAACTTCCCATAATCAAGAACCTGATGAGGGTCTAATTAATTGTGGATCATACTTCTCATATATAACCATCAATTAATGTAATTGTTGTAGTCTCTCGCCTTTTGATTAGCCGGACTTTAATTACCTAGCTTTTAAAATAGTTTTTGTAGGCATAGTATATATTTGTTTAGCCCCCCCCCCCCCCCCAGTATGATTTTTTGGTTCCGTCCCTGATAATATATGCTTCACCTTTGTCCATCATTTTGTTTCATATACAGGTTTGAAGTTCTTGTAAGCTAAGATTGCATAGAAGCTAGGGATCATACCCAGCCAATAATCCAAGCAAACCCATGAACAAACCGAATAGTGATTTACTTTTTGTTCCACCACCACCATTGACATTCAGTAATTTCAGCTTTTGTGAACCTTTCCACAAATTGAAAGTATTGCACCATAACTAGTTGTATCAGACTATATGCACTCCCATCTCTCCATGCCTCAATTGCCTTTTTGTAGAACAATCGATTACTAAAGCTCACTATGAACACCCCTCCCGTCTTAAAACTTGAGCATTTGCGAACACATACATATACATTCATAAATCATAATTAGATGCGGATGACTAAACTCAAACTACAACACAATGAATGTTGGCTGCAATGTGGATTACATACTCTTTAGTTCATCTCGATAAAATATTTAAAGTTTTAATTTCTCATACATATTTATGAATCAATGCACCTACAAAAGACATCACATAATTCATTCAGTTGAATAAAGTTCATTTTCATTTTAAAAAAAAAAACTCAATTTTCAATATGACATTGACACGCAACAAATGTCATTTAAATACATACCGCTTAGTTTGTCAACACTCCTCAAAATAATTTTTTTTTTTACTTCGTCACTATATAGAATGTAACAAGTAGTTAAGGAAGAATAAAGTTTATTTTCAATTAAAAAAAAAAAACTCAATTTTCAATATGACATTGACACGCAACAAATGTCATTTAAATACATACCGCTTAGTTTGTCAACACTCCTCAAAATAATTTTTTTTTTTTACTTCGTCACTATATAGAATGTAACAGATTTTTTTTTTCCCCTAACATTGAACGACCATATGGAAAATTCTATTTTAGTCCCTTAACTCCGTTTTCTCTCGGAGCTCTAGGGTTTTTCTCAAAAGTTTGGGTTATCTCGTCCGTTGTTGGTGGATCTCGTCCGGTGGTGCCTCAGCGGCGGTGCTAGCCTCTGGCTTCGCAGGTGTGTGGTGGTTGCTGCCGGACGGGGGTTTGATAGTTTTTGTGGGGAGGATTCGATGCGGCTGTTATCCATGGCTTGTTGACTTGGGGGGCGGCGGCGGTATCACTGTTGGATGCTCTAATCTGGCTAAGATGACGATGGCAATCTTGTCGCGGCAATCGTTGGGCTAGGTTGCTCCGTCGAGCCTGGATCAGAGTGTTTCAGATCGGCGAGGAAAGGGGACTTGGGGGTCTTCCATATTGGTTCTGATTTGTGATGGGTTTGGGGGGTGGTATGTGCTTGTGCAGACGGGTTTTGGTTGGTGGATCGACGGTGGTGGGTTGTGCTGTTGCGGTTGGAAGCTCTGGGCAGTTATGGAGTTAAGGCGTGAATGTTGGCAGCGGTAGAGGCTTACAGATGTGTTGGGATGGTGGTAGAGCTCTCGTGGCGGCTTGGCTGGCCTAGTGCAGATGAGTCTTGATGTGGGAGACAGCTCGGATGCGTGCATCGATTTGAGGACGAGTGTTAGCAAGGATACTGTGGCGGCTCTTTGGGACATGGTTGTGGGTCTCAGCAGTCTTATTTTGGCTTTCATTAGGGTTTTCTTTTTTAGTTTAGTTTTTTGGTTAGTATCAATAAGTCCCTACTCAACTGAGCTAGGGTTTGGGATTCATGGTTTGGTAGTGGTGCCATTGTTTTGGCGTTATTCCCGGGAACTATGTGTTCTAAGATCGGTGCCTTCTGGTTGTCAACGTGATGGTGAATTGACCTCGCACGTGGTCTGGTGGTATTTGGACACGGTGCTTGAGAGGGTGAAATCGTTCGTCTTAATGTTGGTAGCAAGGTTGTATCGTAACACTCGGGATTGGTTCTCTGTCATTGTAGCCCATGGTTTGGGGCGTGAAATTTGGTTAGGGGTTGGGCTCATTTGGCTCATGGATGTCACTAATTGTGGTGGACCCATAACTATGGTTCTAGATAGGAATGTGCGTAGTGGTGTTGTGACCACAACCGGTCATTCTAATGCGTTGTAATCTTCTCAGTTATTAATGAATTTATTTCTTCTAAAAAAAAAAGAATGTAACAAGTTAAGGAAGACAGCTTAGACTCAATTTTAGATAATTTAGCTTAAATAATAAGCCGTTTGTTGTAGAGAAACTGAAATTGAGAGAAATTTGTTGTGTGTTCTCATTGATAATAGGGGCCTCTTTATATAGAGGATTATAATACATAGAGTCTGAATCATACAAGGAAAGATAATCTCTAGATTCTTCTAATTAAACCCTATTACCACTAGGCCAAGTAACCTAGAGTTTGGGCTAAACACAAAATAGGGTTTACTTGAACACTTCCCCTTGTGTTGCCCAAACGCGGTGCTTCTCTCGTTGCCTCGTTAAAAACCTTGCCGAGTAACAAAAACCCAGTGGGACAAAAATAACCTCGGTCGAAGGGAAAAAAGAGCACAACACACCATTCACGTTTCGAGACGAACATGTAGACATCTCCCCCTGATGTCTGCGCCTCCCCCTGATGACTACGATCATGGGAGTTCAGATAATTTTCGCAAGCCAATTCTTGCCACATGTTTCTCGAACGTGGATTTGGGCAATGACTTAGTAAACAAGTCTGCCACATTGTCCTCAGATCAAACCTGGTTCACTTTGATCTTGAGGAGCTTCTGTTGTTGCTGATTGTAGAAGAATTTAGGCGATATGTGATTGGTGTTGTCGCCTTTGATGTAGCCTTGCTTCATTTGTTCAATGCAAGCAGCATTATCCTCATAAATGCTTGTTGGCTCATCTGTGGTAGACTTCAAACCACAATTGCTTCGAACATGCGTGACTATGGATCGAAGCCATATACATTCACGAACTGCTTCGTGAAGAGCAATAATCTCTGCATGATTCGAAGAGGTAGCGACTAAGGTCTGCTTTGTAGACCTCCAAGATATCGCGGTCTTTCCCTTGGTGAAAACATAACCAGTTTGGGAGCGACCTTTGTGTGGGTCAGAGAGGTACCCAGCATCAGCAAAACTTTCCAAAACACTTATATCGTTTTGGGATGGGGAGAGGGAACGCAATCCACCATGCATGTGTGGCGTCCCTGGCACTTGATGGGTCCGAATCCATCTTCTCTCTGTAGGGATAGAACAAGCCCATATCGATCGTACCACTTAGGTATCGAAAGATATCTTTAACACCAGTCCAATGGCGACGTGTTGGCACAGAGCTATATCTAGCTAGCAAGTTCACAGCGAATGAGATATCCGGTCTTGTGCATTGTGCTAAGTACAATAATGCGCCTATTGCACTTAGGTAGGGCACTTCTGCCTCTAGCACTTCTTCATCGTCATCTTTTGGACGAAATTGATCCTTCCTTGGATCAAGACTACGGACGACCATTGGGGTGCTTGAAGGCTTAATCTTGTCAGTGTTGAAACGCCTAAGAATCTTTTGGGTATAAGCTGATTGATGAATCAGGATACCATCTCTATGGTGCTCAAGTTCTAAACCGAGGCAAAACCGTGTTTTCCCAAGATCTTTCATCTCAAACTCGGATTTCAAGTGTTCAGCGGTTTCCCTTAACTCTTTAAGGGTGCCAATTATGTTCATGTCATCGACATAAACCGCTACTATTGCAAACCGGAACTTGTCCTTTTTATGAACACACATGGGCATAGTTCATCGTTGACATGTCCCTTTCCAATCAAGCAGTCACTTAGACGGTTATACCACATCCGTCCGGATTGTTTCAATCCATATAGTGAGCGTTTCAATCTAATCGCAAACGCGCTCCGTGGTTTAGAGCCACTTGATTTGGGTAACTGAATTCCGTCTGGAATCTTCATGTATATCTCTGTATCTAGATCCCCATATAGATACGCAGTAACCACATCCATAAGCTGCATGTTCAGTTTTTTGGAAACTACCAAACTGACAAGGTAACGAAACGTTATGACGTCCATTACAGGAGAATAGGTCTCCTCGTAGTCGATTCCAGGGCGTTGTGAGAAACCTTGCGCCACAAGGCGAGCTTTGTAACTTACAATCTCGTTTTTCTCATTACGCTTTCTAACGAATACCCATTTGTGACCAACTGGTTTGGTGTTGGGCGGTATTGGCACAACTGGTCCGAATACCTTTCTTTTTGCTAGAGAATCAAGTTCTGCCTGGATAGCATCTTTTCACTTTGGCCAATCAGCTCTACGTTGGCATTCATCAACGGAGCGTGGTTCGATGTCATCGGTCTCAATAATCTCACGCGCCACTGAATACGCGAATACATAATCAATGATGATGGAGTTTTTTTCCCACGTCCCATGTACACTAGTGTAATTAACAGAGATCTCTACGTTCTCAGGGATAGGTTCCCACGTCCCCCAGTGATGTCTCTTGGACATAACCATAATCCGAAACATTCTCATGGGACGGATTTTGAGTATCGATGATCAAATGATTTGTTTGTGCCTCATTTGCTCTCTTTCTAGGGCGAGTATCCTTCGAACCAATCGGTCTACCGCGCTTTCTTGTGGGACATGCGGCCATAGATGCCACATCATTGCCATGTTGGGCAATGGCGCCATCTCCTGGTGTCACAGGAGAGGCGTGATGTCCAGTATTTGGGACATCGATCCTTGCAGGCACGTTTGCAGCAGGTATGTGTGAACTCGTCACTTTGGCAACATCAGAAAACGCATCAGGCAGAGTGTCTGCTACGTTCTGGAGCTCGATTATTCTTCGCACTTCAAGTTCGGACTGTGCGGTACGGGGATCGAGATGAGACATAGTGGGGACAGACCACGACAATTCATGTCGTTCCTGTTGAACATATGTGTTCTTATCTCCCCCTAACGATGGGAAGACTATCTCATCAAAGTGACAATCCGCAAATCTAGCGGTAAAGAGATCGCCTGTCAAGGGTTCAAGGTAGCGGACGATCGTTGGAGATTCATATCGAACATAAATGCCCATTCGTCGTTATGAACCCATCTTAGTACGCTGTGGTGGCGTAATAGGCACATAAATGGCACACCCAAAAATGCGTAAGTGCGAGATATCAGGCTCGTACCCAGTCACTAGCTGTAACGCAGAGTAAGATTGGGTTGCAGTGGGTCGTAGACGAATTAGCGTCGCTGCATGCAATATTGCATATCCCCAAGCAGAAACAGGGAGATTGGTGCGCATAACCAATGTCTGTGCTATCATCTGTAGTCGTTTGATAGCGGCTTCTGCGAGACCATTTTGGGTATGAACATGGGGAACTGGATGCTCTACATCAATCCCCAGTGACATGCAATAGTCATCGAATGTTTTCGATGTAAACTCCCCAGCATTATCAAGTCGAATTGACTTAATAGGATGGTCAGGGTAGTGAGCCTGTAGACGGATAATCTGGGCGAGGAGTTTAGCATAAGCAGCATTTCAAGTGGACAATAGCACGACATGTGACCAGGGTGTCGACGCATCAACCAATACCATAAAGTATTTAAAAGGTCCGCATGATGGTTGAATTGGTCCACATATATCCCCTTGGATTCTCTGTAAGAACGGAATGAGTATTTTGGGATCCTTTGCGTAGGACGGTCTCGGTCCTAATTTCCCGAATGAACAGGCTTTGCAGAAAGAGCGAGGGGCCTTAGAAGCAACCAAGGAGGATTTTGGTTGGGCCTGAGCGACTGTAGCGTTATTAGAAGCAAAATGTGTGACTACATCTCCCATCATGGCATTCGAGCCAATGGAATTTCTGTTTAGGGCATCATGGCCATTGGGAGAAACAACCATGGCGTCATGCTCATGGTTGGCGCCATTGATGGCGTCATCACATGGGACTTGGGCGGCCCTATGGCGCCCCAAGACGGCTGCAGCGCCAAATGCTGCAATTGTTGCGGTCTTGCTAAGTCCTGGAATCAATTTTCGATTCTTACTTCTTCTCACTCTGAAGAATGGATGTCCGTGTGAAGTCTTTAGTATACGGAGCATCATATCATGACCAGGATGTCCTAGTCGGTCATGCCAAAGCCAATATGTGTCTGAATCCAAGAGATCTTCTCTTATGACATTATTGGATTCAATAGGTCGAATTGTAGTGACATAAAGTCCACTAGATTGACACATAAGCTTCTCTAAGATGCGCTTTCTTCCGCAATCATTAGAGGTAATGCAAAGGAATTCTATTTTGTTCTCACTATGCGTTTCGTCATGGAATCTGTTGGCTCTAATATCTTTAAAGCTCAATAAGGTTCGATTTGCCTTAGGAGCGTAGAGAGCTTCAGTGACTTTAATCAAGGTGCCATTAGGCAAAAGGAATTGGGTCATTCCATGTCCTTGAACTAAACTTGATGGCCCAGCCATCGTAGTCACAGATGAATATGTAGGCAACATCTCCAAGAATAATTGCCTATGTCGTAGAATGGTGTGCATAGTCGCACTATCCGCAAGACATTGAAGTTCATCCATTCCTTGAAAAGAAAAGTTCGTAATTAAAAAGGAGTCATAAAGAAAAGAACTCAACTTTTATTAATAAGCCAAACGGAATTACATCATCGTTTCTTTAACCAAAGGAAATCTAATCCAATAAACTAGTTAATACAAAACAATGGTAGTCGTCTAACTCCTTTCGGTAATTCCAATGTAAATGTGACCAGGTGAGTAGAGAGATGTCGGTGGAGCGAGGCTCACTTAAGTACCACTTATCTCAAAACCTTCCTAGACATCACACTCACATTGAGTACGCCTACTTTGAAGAAAGACTAATAGCATTGGCATCTACTACAAAAATAATATGGCAATTGCCTACATCTCTTGGAAAATAAAAAGACTTAATCAAAATCGCCAGTTTCTGGGTCTTGATCCTTGTAGTCTTCCACCCTTAGATCGAGATCTCCATCTTGATCTTCTTGTTCCATGTAATTTGCCTCCCTTGCTTCACGATACATCTTGTATGCGTTTGCAACGTTCTGGGATGCAGTACACTTCTTTGCCCAATGTCCATTTGATCCACATCTAAGACAAGCATCATTATGGTCAGGTTCCCTTGATCGAGGTGCTCTGGGAGCGTTTTAAAGACGGTTATTGCCTTTGGTGGCGTTACCACCATAACCGGAGGCTTGGCCTCTCTCTCTCTTCACACGTTTGCCTCCACGGTTCCGTGCACGCCTATCTTGGCGATTTCCTTCCTCTTTAGGGCGAGAATATGGACCAGAACGTCCAGAATTATCCCTACTCTTAGGGTTTCGCTCCTTGCGTCCTCCCTTGGAGGCGCGACTATAATTAGACTTCGGATTTGACTTGGTTCCCACGGGTCTGGAGTTATAGTTCTTCACAAGTATGTTGTCGTGCTTTTCAGCTACGTTCAAGGCACCAATTAGCTCATGAAATATTGTGATGCGTCTAGCATTGACATCAATCCGATAGTTTTCGGCTATCATCAATGCAGAGACGGGGAAGGTGGAGAGAGTCTTCTCGATCAACATCGTATCAGTGATGTTCTGTCCACAGAATTCCATTATAGACTTGATACGAAGTGCTTCTGAATTGTAGTCAAGTACAGACTTGAAATCACAGAAGCGGAGGCTATGCCATCTCACTTCTAAGTCTGGAAGCAGGGAATCACGGACGTTGCCAAAACGCTGCTCGAGTTCTACCCATAGTCTTCTTGGGTCTTCCTCATTGAGGTACTCATTTTGGAGCGCGTCATTCATGTGCATTGTCATGAGAATGATGGCTTTAGCTTCATTCGCCTTTCTCGTAGTTCTATTTGCTTCAAAAGCAGCAGCTTGTTGAGGAGTACGCACGTCCTGACTTGGCTCTTGGATCGTACTCAGGATCCCATCAGCCTTAAGATGCTGGCGCACATCACGGACCCACTTGTGGTATCCTGCGCCTGTTGTCTCTAATGGAGCGAAGCTCAACTTGTTCAGGTTACTCATTCTGAAAAACAACAAGAAAATAGGGTTAGTTTCGGAGCGAAGAAGGCTACCACGAAAAACTATAAAATTTCTTAGCGTAGTCGCTTCCAAGAAATTAGGGATTTTCTGAGCGTAGTCGCTTCCAAGAAAATCCGATTCCAAGAGGGGTTTTGGATTAGATCGAAACGACGATGTATGTGGTCGATCGTTTTCTTCTCAACAAACTCTAAGTTTGGAGGACTCTACAAGCTCCAAGCTTGGAGTAAGCACGAACCCCCACAGTTCGGCTATTGGTCTCCCTTATGAAGAAGAAAGGGGGGTAGAAGAAGGGATGTTGGAAGTCCCCGAGAAAAAGAAGAAGAAATTGAAAAACTTCAAAAAATGGGAACTTTTAGAAAAGATTTACCTTGAAAAGTGGTCGGAAATTCTTGACTGGAAAAGTTATTGTAGATGGCCGGAAAAAGTTGCAGGAAAGTCGCCGGAAAGTGGCCGGAAAAAGGTTGACAGGCGTTGACCGGAGGTGCTGACGTGGCGGCTGGTTGCTGACGTGGCACTCTGACGCTGACGTGGGCTGCTGACTGGATGCTGACGTGGCTGGGGTCTGACGTCAGTGAGCTTTGGGCCTGGTTCTTTGCTTTTGGGCCGAGGTCAGCTTCTTTGATTCTGGGCCTAGGGCTGCTGACTGGGCCTGTGGTTGACTGAGGTAGGCAGCGGTTCCGGTTCGGTGGTGCAGTCTCTTCAGGCGGCCGGTTCTGGTTGTTCTAGGCCGGTTCCGGTGATGAGGTTTCCGGTTCCCGGAATCTGGGAACGAGATGCAGCTTGGGTCAAAAGGTGGCCTTGAGTGGTGGACGAGAAGATGGCAAACCAGGTTGGAGATCTTCGGACTCTTCTAGGGAGGCCGGTTTGGACACTTCCGGTGGCCGGTTCAAGTTGATTCCGGCCGGTTCTGGGGACGGGGCCGCCAGTTCTGGATTCCTAGAGTTGAGATCTTCAAAGTGGGCGGTGGTGGTTTCTGGGATTTGAAGGTTACGAATTTAGGGTTTCAGGGTTAGGGCTTCGTGCTGATAACGTGTTGTAGAGAAACTGAAATTGAGAGAAATTTGCTGTGTGTTCTCATTGATAATAGGGGCCTCTTTATATAGAGGATTACAATGCATAGAGTCTGAATCATACAAGGAAAGATAATCTCTAGATTCTTCTAATTAAACCCTATTACCACTAGGTCAAGTAACCTAGAGATTGGGCTAAACACAAATTAGGGTTTACTTGAACACCGTTATAGTTTTTAACTTTACTAACTTCTGTAAACAGTCATTTAATAATATAACTTTTAAAAGAAGTTGTTTTAAGGGTCCTTAACCCAAAGCACCAAAATTAGACAAAGTTATCCCACTTACCCCAGCAACAAATTTTTATTCCCACTTACCCTGTTTAAAGGAAAATGACAGCTTTGTCCTTGATTTAATTAATTAATTACACTGCCCCCCCCCCCTCTCTCTCTCCCCGCTCCCTGCAAAGCCCCAACGCCGCTGGATCGCCCAAGCCCAGGCAGCCGTGGGCCGAAACCCCGACGAACTGGGGTCGGTTTTTGCCGCCGTCCACCTTGACTGCGTCGCCGTCAACTACATCTCCGATTCCGGTTCCGTCCTCCTCTCTCATCACCACGACTTCGCCGACCTCTTCTCCCTCTGCAGCAACGCCGTTTACCGCTCCACGATTCAGCTTCTCGCCTCACTTTCAGGCCGCAATCTGAACTGGTAGGATCGTCGGTTGCTTGGGCTTCGCCAGTCACGAAATCAAAATCGGAGCTCATCTTCTGCGAGATTTGGTGCTCGAGCTGGACCTCCGGTGCTCGATCCAAGCTCTCCGACGTGAACGGCGACGAAGAATCTGTCATTTTCATCTTCTAGTTACTCTTGTACTTGCTTAGCGGCAGCGGCCATGCGTCTCACCTGCTTCACTGCTTTCTTTCGTTTACTTCACTCTTCTTGTGCTTTTGTACTTCACTCTTCACTATTGCTTTTGTACTTCACTCTTCACTATTTCACGAAATCAATTTCTTTTTCTTTTTTTTTGGGTAAAATGGGGCAGAAGCCCAAACTGAAAGAAAAATGAAAAAAAAAATGTTATATTGGGGCAATAGAGGCCTATTAAAGGTCTATTGGGGGGCAATAGACGTTTTAAATTGATGTAATTTTTTTTTTTTTTTCTGTAATCAAAGTTTTATTTGTCTAAATTTAGGGAGATTAGTTCCCATTCTGGCGACTAAAAGTCCTATTGGGAGGCAATAAACGTCTATTGGGGGGGCAATACATGGCTGATAGTCGTCTATTGGGGGGCAATAGACGTCTATTAGGAAGCAATAGACTATTGAGGCAATAGACGTCTTTTGGGGGGGGGGGGGGGGGGGAGGCGGCGGCGGCAATAGAGGTCGCCCTTCTATTAAGGGGCAATAGATGTCTATTGGGGGCAAAAAAAACATTTCCGGTGAGATTTTCAGCAAATTCCGGTGGGAGGCGGCCGATGACCGGAATCCGGTGAAAGTTGGCCGGAATCCGGCGGCCGGTGACCGGGCTCCGGCGAAGTCTACTATGGTTTCTCTCTTTTCTATTTTCTCTCTCTCTCTTTCTAAGTAACAAAGGGGTGAGGGTAAAATGGTATTAAAAAAAATTAAAAACAAAAAAAAAATCTTAATGGGGTATTAGGGAAGACCTCCTTAGAGTGTTTTGGGTAAGAGAGAATTAAAAAAACTTAATAGGGTAAGTGAGAAAAAAATCTCTAAAAATAGGGTAAATTGACAAAACCCCTTATTAAATTATATCAGAGACCTTTCTCTACCACTCAACTTAAAAATTAAGCGGATTTGGCTGTTGAAGATTACCCTTTCATCCAATTCGGAACCAGGTTAAATGGGGTCGAAAATGCTCCACCAATGGGCTCCCACCAGCGCAACCTGAAGGCCTCAATAAACGTGTCCTACAAGTCAGAGGACACGTTGAACTTTCGTGACGCTGATATGCAGAATATCCTTCCATCCATCCCTCTCGGTTTTCAATTTGCAAAGTAGATCAGAGGAAGCTCCTCTCTTCCTCAATCCCACTCCCACTTCCAGGTACACATCTACTGCTTCCAACCACTTTGGTTTCTACTGATCAATTAATATCTCTGTATATAACGCTATGAACTTGTGTGGGTTGGTTCAGAAGACTTAAGATTTCAGAGTCTGTGTCGCGCCATGCACTGTTGCTATATATCATCTTACTTTTGGGAGATTGGTGTTGAATTTCATTCAGTTTCTTGCTTCCTTGTGGCCATGTTTTTTTTTTTTTTTTGGGAGAATGTGTTGCATGTTTGTTCTGTTTTGCTTTCAGTAAGAAATGAAGCATCTAGTTTCCTATAAACAAAATAAAACCAACAGTTAATAAAATTCTAATTCATGCTTCATGAATCATGCATATTCTTTCTTCTCTTTTATAATTATTTCGTCTGGTCTATTTCACTTTTATTATATCCCATCATGGATATGTATGTGTGTAGGGCTCTGTTTTTTTCTGCCTCTTTTGATGGTTGACAACTTGACATGAATATATGCTGGATAAGATAAACAGTAATGGTCACCGTCCTACTAGTACGTATAGTTCAATAGCAGCCTAAGTACATTGACTTTGAGGACTAGCGCAATGCTTAACCTTGAGATAGTGGTAGAAGAGGTGCACGGGCTGCTGCCCTCCAGTGCATTTTATTGTCAACTTCAGGCTTGCTTCCTGACCCCTAGGGGTTAAAAGAGTCAGAGGAGAACAAACCTATTAAAGGCTGCTAACATAAAGTGAAACCCAGGAAAGAGATGCAATGACAAAAGCTTCTTTGCAGAGTGACACCTTAGCCAGATGCCTGTGACTAACAGCAGCCTAGCTCCTTCGACTCGTCACTTAAAATGTTGTGCTGTTAGCTTAGTAATATATATGCACAAAAGAGATGATGTTGCGGATTGAGACCAGAATGGCTACATGTATCCTACAGTCCTACTTTCAATTTTTACTTGAACGAGGTGAAGGAATGAATAGGTTTGGTAATTCAACGTTGTTACTTATTGACAACCACTCATCATTGAAGCCATTTAGCAAACTCACGTCATCCTTCGAAGGCATTACTTGGCCAAAAAGAAAGATGTCGAATGAGTTCTCTTGGTAAAAGTCCAATTTCTGAACTGAGGTCAATTAGAAGATGGGAGTTGGGATTAATTGATGCTGTTTTAGGCTAAATATATCAGAAGAGTCAAACAATTATCTGTTTTAACAGAAAATATTTGTAAATAGAAATTGAATATTTGATTGACAATATCTTACCAGATTCAGTGTCCAGGTAAGTTTTGGAGCCATTGGTCATTGTTTTATATTACATACAAGGGAGAATATCACAAATGGTCACTTAACTTTTACTTATTCGACACTTTGATCACTCACTTTTTAAATATATCACTTTGGTCACTCAACTTTAACTCTGTTATTCACTTTAGTCACTCCGTTAATTTTTTTCATTAAAAAAAAATTATTTGCCACAATATTAATGATATTTTTGTCCAACCAATTGTGAAAAATTGAGAAATATGTATTAGAATGATTGGGAGAAGTGATCAAAGTGAGATAAAATGCCTCTTGAGTGACTAAAGTGATTGACAGTGTTGTTGAGTGACCAAAGTGATAAATTTGAAATTTGACCAAAGTGTCGAATGAGTCATAGTTGAGTGACCATTTGTGGAATTATCTCTACGTACGATTGTTTAAACAGTTTCAAAGTGTTCTTAGTTTATATGTGCTTGTAGCTGGTGTGTGGCGATGTCTTCTTCTGAAAGCAATTATTATATTATACTATGAGAAGGTCCCTCTGTATCACTATTTTTGTTTATTTACATTTCTGCTCCATATCAAGCTTATACTCACTTTGCTGGATATTAGTGTTGTGGATAATATGTATATAGTGATATAGTCTTTCCACTTTTCCAGTTACCGTGGTTGTAAATAAGCTAAGTTTGTTTTGGCAGAAACATTGAAGGCCCTTATAGTGAAGAGAATTGCAAAATTTGATCCAACATAGAGAGCAAGCAAGATGAAGTTCTGCATGGTATTTGTTATTCATAGATCATTCAAGTATTTCTTGTGCTATATTCCAGCCATGGAATTTTATGCTAGGTACTTTGTTCATATTGGAGTGTATATGCCGAATTCACTTCGTGTACAATTGCTTCACTTCGTGTACAATTGCATGCACGAGTTTTTAGAGATGACTTTGATAAAGTTTCTTATAGTGACAGGAGTAGTTTAGATGTTATGGGGAAGAGGAATTTCGTAATCATAGATCGGTAGTGTTTCCCTTTTAGATGGTCTGTCAGCATGCTTTCTATTATGTCCTTCTAGCACTAAGCACCTAATGGCCTTACATAGGATACCACCAACTTCTGACCCAAAAAAAAGGATACCACCAACTTGTTTTCATTTTCTCCATACAGTTCAAATTCTACTATTTACATTGTCATCTATTTTTCCTCTGATCCGCTGTCCCAAGTTCCCAACTGAAAATACTACTTTCTCAGAAATTATTGGAAATTTTGCTTTTGATCAAAATGCTCCACTTTTCGCGGAGCTGTATTCCTAAACCCTAGTTTCGTGAAGCAGGGTGGCGGCTTCCTCCGTTTGCCTTTGACGCTCCGGCGTCGCTATCTCGGTTCGGTAGAGTAGGCGGGGAGGACTTCTCCTGTCGAGTTGTGGTGGAGAGGCCACGGTGGCGGATCCGAGGCAGAGCTTTGACGCGCGGTGGTCGTTTTGGTGTTGACGTCGGGTTCTGAATTGGTGAGCGTGCAGTCGCCGCAAACGTGGGTTGGCGGTGGTGATCGGATCTGTGAAGCGGATTTGGGAGTGAAATTGGGTCGAGGCTTGGAGGCAAACTTGATTGCCGGTGAGGTTTGGTGACCACCCACACCAGGCTCCGTCGTATTCTTCCAATGGCTGAAGGGCGAGGCCGACCGCCAGAAGTGCTGGAATGGCAGAGGCCGGTTGTGTCGGGATAGCAGCGGCTCCGGCGAGCCTACTAGGGTTCCGGTGCTCTCCGGTCCAAATTTCAGAGTGAGGGAAGTGGGAGTTGGGCTGGGCTTTTGGGCTTAAGCCCACTTTCCCTCCTCTTTCTGATTTGGGCAGAAGTTGGGTCGGGCCTTTTGGTGGGCTTGCTGCGGGCCGGGCTCAACATGACCCTATATCGAGGCTGTTCACTGCATTGACGGGTGGAGGGGTACACCAAGATGGTCTTAGGCCCCAAGCTAATCAAGGCGAATGCGGAGAACTAGGGTTCTGTTAGAATAAATTTAGTTGTTGGTTTTGGCATTTTCCTTTTGGTTTTTAGTTTTGCATTTTCCTTCTTGGATTTTAGTTTTTGCATTCCCTTTCAGGTTTTAGTCTAACTGCTTGTGCAGTTAGTTGAGCAGTGAATGTAATGGGTAATCTCCGGATCCCCTAGCTTGACATTGTACGGTCGTTATGATATTTTCGATCACTGGAATATATTCCATTTTCCTAAAAAAAAAAAAAATTCCCAACTGAAAATGTTTTGTTTCAATGATGCTTTACTCCTCCTGAAGTTATTAAAACTAGTCTTTCTCCACACATGCTTTGCATGTAGTAAATTAACCCTAGGCGGCCTCCTCTGTGCCGCACCAAAACCCAAAGCCACAGTCGGCCTTAGTTGCCGGCGCTCTCTACCATTCTTGAATCCTGGTATCACTACATCCAGATCTCACAATGGTTAGTATTGATTCTGTCACCAAAAGCTTTGCTACCTCGCTAGCTATCGTTACCAATGAGGTTGTTGATATCTCCTCGATGGAGAATTGGGGGGGGGGGGGGGGGGGGGGCGCAGCGGAATGCACAGTCCTACCTCTTGGCAAGGCCTCTGACTTCAAAGCCAACAAATGCTTCTGATCTGCGGCGGCATTTTCGTCGAATTTGGGTGCTAAACAAGGGTTTCAGTGTTCAGCCGAAAGCTCCATATCGATTCCTCTTCTCCTTTGATCTCCGGGGAGATCGAAATAAAGTTTTGATGGGTGGTCCGTGGAGTTTCAATCGTGCTTTGGTTGTCATGCAACCATATGATGGTGTAGCACCTCTGCAATCGGTGGAGATGGAGGACCTTTTCTTTTGGGTTCGCATCACTGACATGCCGCCCGCATATGAACAACGGAACACTATTGCCAATGTTGCCTCCATTGCGGGTAAATTTCTTCATCTGGATCAAAAGTTATTTGATGCAACTCGGGAAATTAGGGTTAGGGTTTCTCATGCAATTTCGAAACCCTTCTTCATGCACAAAACCCTAAAATTTGGCAAAGGGGTAGAACAAGCGGTTCACTTCTTTTTTGAGAATCTTGTGGGCAAATGCAGTATCTGCCTTTGTGTGTATCATAAGGGGGCAGCGTGTCAGGCTGCAACCACTGCGCCGGTGGTCAAGGAAGCTCCCACACCGGCGGCACGGAAATTAAATCTCACTGGCCCCTTCTTAGGTTTTCACGATAACCAGTTCAAGGATGGATTGTTTCGCTTCCATGGGATTTCCACCCCCATTCTCCCGCCTGTGGGAAGGTCTCTTTTTGGAGGTGCTGAGACTAGTAAGGTACGAAAACCCATTGTTCTTCGTCATGCAGGAAGGACACATACTAATGACGACAATGAATTGGCTTTGGTACCTGTGGATACCGACCAGCCTACTAAGCGAAATCGGCCTTTTCCATCTCCAAAAAAATTGCAGTTTATGATGTCTGATTTGCTAGAGGGTAAAACAAGCCCTATTGCTCCCTCAAAGAAGGTAAAACTGCCTGAATTCCCTACAAAATTAAATGCAAAATCTCTGGGTTTGGTGGAAACACCAGGCGGTATGCTTGTGCCTGCAGAGGGTATGATGCCCAAACCTTTACAACTTGAGCTTCCTAGTGGCAAGAAGAAGAGAGGTCGGCCTTTGGGAGCAAAGAACAAAAAACCACCAAAAGCAAAAAAGGTTCCTGCTGAAGATGTCCTGAGTTTCCTGTATTCAGGCAAGCCTCCAAGCCCTAGCTTTAAGGGCAAGGAGAAGATATAGGGTTTTTCTTTGTTTAAGCCTATAAACTATGTAAATGTCTGGCATAGTTATAGGCTCGCTTAAATAAGTGAGCGATAAGTTCGAATAGAGTAGGTCTATCCTATGTACCACTGTGGCTCCTCCACGAATTCTTGTCTGGCCATTGTTATGTGTCAGCGGATGGGTATGTAATGGCCTTCTTGGCATGCGTTATTATAAATGGATTTCCATTATTCAAAAAATGCTCTGCATGTGCAAGTATTTTTTTGCTATTTTTTTTCTTTTCTGAAAATAAAAAAGAAAACAGTTATTGTAGAGAAGAGATAATAGGAGAGAAAAGTGGGTTGTGGGTTATATTTTTATTTATTTTTTTAATAAAAATATATTTTGTAAATGTCATAACTGTCCTTATGATTTAATTAATTCTCAAAGTTTATTAATTTTTTAGGGTCATTTCTGTCAAAATTTTGGATTTTGGCTAACAAACCCTCTTCTCTTAATAATAGTATAGATATTGTTATTATTTTTTTCTTTATTGAATTTCCAGTTTTGCACTTTATATACGCTGTTTAAGTTTTTTATTTTTTTGAACCAATTATTTCATTTTAATGTGTTTATCCATGCCATTAGTTTTTCTTAATTGTCTTCATAAACAATATTTCATCTTCAGTGTTCGTCAAAAAAAAAAATTAAATAGAGGGGGAAAATTATATATCTTACTAATTGATGTATTCCATGTTTGCCATGCAACTAAATGAATGAATTGATTCCTGTGCCAAATTAAGTTTGTTTGATCATTCCAGATAAGGATGAAAACCAGACAAGGAATGAGGAAGGTGTAACATATCAAATTCCTGTTTTGAAACCGTTCTCAAGTTCTCCAGATATTGAAGTGCAAGCTAATGCGGTTGATTGGGGAGGTGGAAAACACATTGTACCTTCTGGAGATATAGATGCCTCTGGTGAAGTAAACATGGAGGCATCAATAACACCTGATGACGTTATACGGGCTGGAGGCTTTGGTGCTAGAGATGATATAAGTAGTTTTCTTCCTGTCGCGAGTGATTCTACTGATTTTGAAGCTACAATACGTGATGCCCGAGACTATGAAGAACCACAGGGAGATATCAGTAGACCAGACTCTTGGCTGGACGAAAAGCTAGAGGAACAAAATAACTGTGTTGTTGCTGGTTTACCAGCCTATCATAAATGTAAGTTTTGTTGTACTTGAAATGTTACTACTTTTTGGTTCTTCAAGTTCAAGGAATGCTCAGAATATGTTATCGTAAAAGTTGGGCATATATCGATCAGAGATGTACTTTAATCCTTTGATTGTATGATATTTCCTTGGATAAGATAACATGGCACCCTGTGCATGGAACTAACTTGGAAAGTAAACGTAGGCATCATTTTGCGTAATATGATATGAACACAGCTTACAGGATTAATGTCATTAGTTATATTCACAATGTGCACTGATTTTATATTTTCTCCTTATATAGTTTCAACAAAATTTCTGAACACCCCAAATTGGTCCTTATGTTGCATACTACAGATCTGGAAATCCAAGAGCATTCTGATTTAACTGTCATGGATCCACAGTTATTGGCCACTATCAGCTCTCTGTGTGAGGCACTGTGTGTGGCTCATATAAGTTTTCAGTCTCATAGGATGGGAGCCGCCTTTTTAAAGATTCTCTGCCCAGGAGCAAGGATTGCCAAAGGGTCATAAGAAGACTTCCTCTGTAGGAAAACTTTCCATCGAGAGCCAAAATGAGCTCGCCACTCTCCTTGGGTTCTGTAATGGGGCAGATATTGCTTGATACCCAGGTTAGCTGTAGCAGAGTACTGTAAGATTCTTCTGTTTAGTGTTAAAATTTTGTCAAAGCCATCTGTTCCTGCGGAAGATGGCACCACAGAGGACAAGAATGCAACTAGGTAGAATACATCTTCATCTGGGGTAACCAAAGATGTGTTGTTGTTCCACCTGTAATACAATAAGGGGAGTCAGGTCGACATTATTATATATGAAATCTGTGAACTTTAAAAAGAAGTCATAAAACTGTAGAAGAGGTACTTGGTTTTGTTGACTGGGTACATGAGGATAGGACCATTGATATTGTCTGTGAGAATGTTGCCAAAGACCTCTTCAGCAAACTCATGTATCTTGCTTTTAGGGATGAGAAGGTTTATCCACGGGTGGGGAACATCCCATAATCCTTTTTCTCGTAGTTTTCTCTCAGACAAATGTACTCTATCTAGGAAGTTTACAAAGGAAACTTCTGACGTGAAGAGGGTGGATGGGATATATTGTAATCCTGACAGTAAGATCTCAGTTCTCTGCATATACACAAAGATTTGCACAAGTACTTTAGTAATTGAATATCGTCTTGTATCATCGGAAGATAAGAGTATATATATATATATAACCTTGCTCAGGTGCGGATATCCGCACCTAATAAAAAAGATACGGATTTCCATATTTGACCCACTTTTCGATCATATTTTTATATCTTAACCGTTCAGTTTTTAGGTCCTAATGTATAGATTATCTCTACAAAATTTCAGCCAAATTGATGAATGTTAAGGTATTCAAAACTGCAATTTACGCGAACAAACTGAATCTGTCGAACCAGAACCGTTCGTGTTTATAATGGTAAATTGCAGTTTTGAATGCCTTAACGATCATCAATTTGGCTGAAAATTTGTAGAGATGATCTATAAATTAGGACCTAAAAACTGAACGGTTAAGATGTGAAAATATGATTAAAAAGTGGGTAAAAACTGGAAATCCGTACCTAAGAAAAACTGCGGACGTCCGTAGTGGAGAAGCTCTGATATATAACCTTGTATATATATATATATTCTCTTTTTTTTTTGCTTGGAGTGTCTCACCTGATCCATGACATCAGTTTCTTCTGGGTTATAGTATTTGGCCATTTCTAGGCAGTAGAGTGTTTTACCATCAGAGCTAAATTGGCTCGCTTGAATTGGATCTTTAGGATTGAAGGAAGACCTCCAGCTATTAAGAAGACCTGTTCTGTTAATTATAACAAATCCTTCAATATAGTCAAATGAATTTGCAGATGATATGAGAAGCTCTTGGTCCTTTGAAAATAATGAGAAGTCTGAGTACAGCACTCTGATCCACTTAACCTGAAAAAATACAGTAAAATAAGGTAAACTCTTAAGGCAGTTATGCACCTTATTTTTGAAGTGGAATGTACTTTACCATCTTTGGTGCCGATTGAAGAGAAATTCTAGCCTTTGTAATGATGCCAAACTGTCCCAGCCCTCCCAGAACAGCATAGAAAAGGTCTGCATTTTTCTTTACGGAACAGGTAATTATGTCTCCTTTTCCTGCAATCATAGCTTCAGTGTATTACATGTGTTGCATATAAGGTTGCGATCAAAATCAAAACATATATGTTATGATGTATAAAGGAGTACAAGTGCTTCAATAAGCTAGATCACCAAAATATCCTTGCCCTTTTTCCTCTCTGAAACGATGATTGCTATGCATTCTTTTTATTTGAATGCAACATAGTATTGTCAAACATCCTCGTTTGGTTGAACATGTACCTGTGACAACCTCCAGCTGATAGACATTGTTGATCTGGGGTCCATGCCGGAATGCCTGACCACTGATTCCGGCATTTGACAAAGTCCCGCCAACGGTGAGGTGAAGGTAATCTGTCCAAGATTTTGGTGCCAACCCATGTTTGAGTGTCTCATGCAGAATATTTATCCATAACTCACCACCCGAAACATCCACATAAGGTAGCTTTCCAATATGAACCTGCATTTTTGGAGATCCCTTAAGTGATTCCATGCTGATGACTATGCCTCGATGAGCTTGAGCTTGACCTTGAAGGGAGTGACCATGTCCTCTGGCAGCAACTGTAAGCTCAGAACCAGAACCCATTTCAAATATAAGCTTTATTATGCAGGAGATATCAGAAACAGATTTTGGATATAGTACTGCTGATGGTTGGAAATGGTATATGTTGCCAAAGTCCTTTGCTGTATGATGGTTGTTGTCAAAACTCAAGTAACCATCAAGGCTTAGTGTTTGAAAAGGTGAAGTGATATGAGAGGGATCTAAGCGGTATGGAATAATGGTTGGGGTGGCCAGAAATTGGTTGGAACAGAGGTTGGTTGTATCTGGTACACAACCCATGAATAAAATCAAGCAAAGTTTGAGGTAGACCATGTTGTTCTGTTTGTGGAAGCTGTATGGAGGTGAGTCCATGTAGTGTTATGAGCCTATGGTCTGACAGAGGGAGGAAAAGGAGAGGTGAGAGGTAGTGCATGGAAATGAGAAGGTAGAGATCAGAATTTAAAGGGGAGGTTTTAGGCGGCATGCATAGTCAAAATACAATTTTAGCAGTGACTTTGTTTATAATACTTGTATTGCTTAGCATAGTTAATCGGCCGGGTGCATCTTTTCCTTCCTTTCTCAGTAACTATTTGTGTCTATCAAGTACTTGTTCCAGGTCAGATCAGTGACTATCCACGCTAGGGCATCTTCACAAATAGTTAAACCTAGACGATTTTAGAAAAATTGCCATATTTGAACTTCCAAGGTGATTAAGAGTGAGTGATCAAGACCAAACCTCTCTGTCTCTGTTTATTTTTCTTTTCTGCTTATAATTTTCATTGAGTTTTCTTTTTTCTTTTTCTAATTTCAGGAGATAGAATGCTCCCAATTAAGGAACTTAACACTTCAGTTATCTTCATGAACGTACTTTCCCAAACCTGTAGTTCATTTGAACTTATAAAAACAGGTTCTAACTCTATTATCAGACCCTTTTACCTATGTAAGCTATATTTTAACTATTTCAGGTAAAGATGGTGGTACACCAGGACCCCGGCCATAAACACCATGATTGATGCAGTTAGTTGTTGGATATGTGTACTAACCAGATCGGGATTGAAATCATTTCACTGACGTTGAGTTAATATTATCCTCTGATATGAACATATATATTGATGTAATACATATTAATGATGAATGAATGCTGTGTCAGATATGTAGATAGATGACGTGAGACACAGGAATCAAGTAGTCGACTTCGAAATAGATGGAGAGGGATCCGCGGGATGCCCCCCCTAACTGGGTTGCATGGTGTTTGAGTTTAGTGTCTAGGGAGTTGGATGGACCGTGCTATACATACAATGTGGTCCTACTCCTGCTAGCTAGCTAGCTAGCTAGCTGCAGCTTTTTCCTTCACAAGTGCAGCATCAATTGTGGCTTTGGATTTTTTTTTTTCTGAGTCTGTCCATCTTAACAAAAGCTAGTGAACTAGGCGCTGAAGCATGCTACACCCCTAAATAGAGAAACACCATACATACTACGAGTCTACGACACAAGCAGTGCAGTGCAGTAATAATAAAAAAAAAAAAAAATTTAAAAAAAAGGGTAAAGCATGAGGGGTGGTTGTTCTTGCAGTTTATACTCTTATGATGTTGAACTCATTTACTTGGTATAATGCCTGCTGCAAGAGTTGTTCGTCTATATTGCAGTAATAATAAAGTGGATCATAGCTGTGCAGATTATGAGGTATCTTTTCATTATCGAAGAAAATGGGTAATAGAGACAGACACCTTCACTAATGATAATATATGGACCACTGTGGAGTAGGTTAAGTGGGTTTTCTGATTCTACCATATCTAACATGGACCATATCAGAATAGATTTTGAGCTTTTATTAGTCAGTTGAAAATAATTGTAATATGAACTACATGCGAGTTTGTTATGATAGTTGTTTTTTCTTTTTAAGGAAAATATATATTATTATATATGACAAGTAGTTTTTCTTTTGATCATAAGAATATGGACCACTGGTTGTGCATGACAAAAATGTGCAGGTTTGCTTTCTATAGTAGAGTAGTGGATCAAATTTTCAGTTTATACCAAGTCGGTATGCAAGTCATATATTATGATGTAAATGTGCATGCTTCAAAAATCAAAATCAATGACTCAGGAGTCATGTAGGTCCTGCTTCATATGATTTTCACGAGCTCTCGGAGAAAAACTTGTCATGGCCTTTTGACTATTAAAGTATCAGGTAATGTGTATTATAAGTATAACAATGCAAGAGACGTGATGCATATATGTATTACTGTAATTATAGATATATGTAGATGCATGTCGTACACTGAAACCAAATGCGAACTAATATTAAGATAATAAGTGATCGAGAATACTGCTGAGGTGATTGGTTAATTGTGTGAAATTGAACATTGTTGCGCAATGGGGGCCCTTTGTGTAATATCTTTCGTTTCCCCACATCATTCCTAGCCTTTTTTAATGTTATCTTTCCGCAGAAAGTAAGTTGGTCCTAGAAGTATTCGAGTATCGATTTTGCTGGGGAAGTAGGGGCCTGGGGGTTGCGTTGGCCTCTGCACGTGCATGTGTATAGCAGCAGCAAGCCAGTAATGGAATTCTGGAAAGTGGAGATAGTTGATGGTCGAGTGTGACAGTTTGAATATGGAGGGAACACTGAAAAAGCTAATACCTATTACCTGCCAACTGATTGGCGTTGGAGTCTTGGATCCCAGCACCATGACATCCCTACTATGATTCTTCAAATCCCTCAGTGCTTCTTGCCCTTAGCAGCTAGCTAGAAAGTTAGTATACCATATGTCCATTATTGAGGAACAGGATAGAGAAAGGAGAAAAAGTTGTGCAAAAGAATTTCATGGTCATTAATCATTATCAATTTGTTCTGAGACATACTGGTTCTTGGTTTAATGATTTTAATTTATTTCTTAGAGAAGTGGCCAAGGTTCCAAGTAAAAGGTATGATTATTGCATAATTCGATGCCACATTAAATTTATAGTCAAAGCTCAAAACTAATCTTTTTTTTTGGTAATGCTCAAAACTAATCTTTGAAAATCGGTTTTCAAGAAAAATAAAATTACATTGTTCAAGAACAGTTGGTGATTATTATCATAGTTTGCTGTCGCAAATGGGATTGGGCGGTTTGTACAATAATTGGTTTTGCAAAACCGGCTTAGGAACCATTATGACCGTTCAAATTCAGTGGGCAGGAAATCACATGGCACGTACTCTCCCCTCCATCTACGTGGTACAAACTCCCTTGGCTAGGGCTATTCAGACACTTACCACTCCGACCACTTGCCCATCTCTGTGATATATATAACGAGTACCATTTTAAACTCATCTTTACAAGAGACACAACTTGGAGCTCTATAGACATAGTACCCTAGTTTGTTGGTTCCTCTCTTATTTGAACCCATTGATTCTTTTGGTCATTTCATGCACTGCTTCTTTGTACTATAACAGTATAACTTTAGCTTTGTCAACGAAATTACAGTTGCGCATGCGAGTATGACAAAGAAAAGTTCAATGACTTCAATCATACAATTTTACTGCAATGAGCTTGCCTTCAAGTTTCAGACAAAGGACAAGTAAGATTTTGTTAAAAGTGAAGACATAACTCAGGTGTTCTCTGCATTATTACTATTTCCATGTGGGAGAAATAATAAATAAAGGGGCTTGATCCATAACCTAAATTTTACTCAATTAGACTCATTCACCCCACCATTAAATTAGAATTCACACTTATCCCATTTAAAGGTAAAATCACTTTTTAAGACTAATTATTAGTAAAAAACACCTCAAAACCTAGCTGCTCCAAAAACCTTCGACAAGGCAGATCATCTGTTGCCTCCATGCCCTGTCTGGCGGCGCGTCCCTAGGACGTAGTCGTCGGACGGGCGAAATTGGGCTGTGAGTTTGCCAGCAAAGTCTTTCGGCGTAGTCGGGGTTGATTAAGGAGGTCGGGAGTTTCAACTCCACATAGATCGGAGTTGGTTTCTCTTGTTCTTCTCTGACTTGACCGTACTAGGCTGTGGGTATACGTCGGTGATGGGCAATAGTGGGAGGTTGGCAGCACTGTATGTGGTCTCCGAGAGGGGTTGTTGGTGCAGATGCTCCTCTGATATTGGACTGGTGAGGATTAGGCAGAAGGCTAGGTGATCGACCTGCCGTGCGACCTGGATCCTAATTGGATATGGTGTTTAGGGTAGTCTGGCCACTGATCTCAAGGGATAATCTAGTTTCTTTGCAACAAAAGGCTCTGAAGGTGATCAAGATGCAGGTCCGGTGGGACACCGGTGCAAGCCTACTGTGCGCCGTCTCCCCGTAAGGGATGCTAGAGGTTGGTCCCATGATGTTGGGCTTTTGTTGGTAGACTCTTGGTCATTTTTTTTCTAAGTTTGATATTTTTTATTTACATTTTAGTTATTTTTTTGTCTAAAATAAATTCCTACCAATTGAGGGTATGGATGTGTGGGCTTTGTTTGGGCTTGCACACTTCGTGTGCCTTGTCTGACCTAGCGAGGCAACGAGTCGTCATCAAATGGACGCAACCTCCTAGCGGCAAGTTGAAATGAAGTATCGTCGGTAAATCTAGTAGGCAACATAGTGGGAAATCTTTTTTAACTGTCTTATCGCTCTTTTGTGAGTTTTTTCTTTCCGATATGTCACTTCTATTAAAGCAAATGGAGTTGTCAATAATGCAACCCCTACTAATTGATGCATGTTAGAATACACAAGTTTAGTAGAGAGTCCTGATATTATTTCGGGACGTTCTCTCGTTGCTTATTGCAATATGGGGTTTAGGCACAATATTTCCCCCCTCCTTTATATCAAATAGTTTCATTAATCAAGTAACTTTTTAGTCAATATTTGATGAAATCTCATGAAATACTTGTCACCAATGATCTGATTGTGCATAATATATGCCTCATTTGGTTCGCGGAATGAAAATCTTGGAAAGAGAAATTTTATTCATTCTTGTGTTTGGCACGTCCAAGGAAATGAACTACTTTCCTGCGTGAAGGGAAAATAAGGAAGTGAATATGCCTTCCAGTATGGTTGGCGATGCCTCTGGCTTGAATGTGATTCGACTAGTGTAATTGCATGCATCAAATCCTCATCTTTTGTTCCACCTTGGCCGCTTCGAATTGCATGGCTTACTTGCTTAGCACGTATTAGAGCAATGACCTTTCATTGTTCCCATATTCTTCGGGAAGGAAATACGGTGGCTGATAGAATGACAAACATGGGCTTACTTTCTCCATCCCTGGTATGGCATGTTTCTCCTCCGCCTAATATATCTCTTTATCTTCGTATGGATGATCTGGGATTCCCTTACCTTCGCCATGTTTAACTCTCTTTCTTGCATCGGTTGGTGTTGGGCTTGTTTTAACAGTTCGAAGTTGAAAATTTTGAGGTTCTGCTTCAATTTTTTCACTTCCTTTTGTCTTTCTTTCTAGCTTTTGGGGTAAGGTTTATGTCCCTCCCTTCTTTAGGTTGTATTTTCTTTTTCTGTTATTAATAATATAAAAATAGGGGGACGGGCGGTGGGTTCCCAGAGTGTGGCAAACCCCTCTCCTTCGGGATTGAGGGTGGGACTTGTTCCCTACATCGTTTGTCTCCGAGGAACTAATATCGCCTAATCCCTTATTCAAAAAAAAAAAAAAAGTTCAAACTGATAAAAAAAAAAAAAAAAAAAAAGGAAGAAAGTGCATCCTCTCACACCCAGGAGATTCATTTTCCCTCATACTTTCCCTGCATTAATTGCCTACTCTAAAGACCATTTTTAATGTATATTATTGTCAATATCAATTTCATCCAACAAATATTTGAATCTTGAGTTGTTTATGTTTTGATAATAATGATACAATTGAAAAATTGATGTCACATATTTTCCTATGGGGTTGTGACCACTTACCCAATTTTAGTCTAAAAATGGCCCACTTGCTCCACTAAGAGTTTTTTAACCCCATTTACCCAATCTAATATCTATTGACAGTATTGCCCTTTTAATTAACAACCTACACCTTTCAGACTCCTCTCCGACTCCTCTCTCTCTCTCTCTCTCTCTCTCTCTCCATGTCTGCAGATCTGGATCGGCGGAAATTTCCGGTCATCCAACAAACATGAGGAAGAACAACGGGTTTGGGTTTGAATTCGGGTTCAATTTGTCCGAATCGAGGGAGATCCGGGGCAGGTCGTCGTGCTCGTGCCCTGAGGACGAGGACGAAAGCGAGAGGCGCGAGGAGATGGAAACGGACTCGCAATCGCAGAGGCAAGCTGAGCGAGGTGTCGGAGGATGACGACGACAGCGATTTCGAGCTTCTGTGAAGGAAGTGCTTTAGAGTTGGGCGCTGCGTTTGTTGAGGTGCTGGACGACGTTGTTTTCTGACCACTCTCAGCCTTCGTGACGTCGTTACCGTGGTCTGTAGCCCGATTTTGCATTTTTTTTTTTGGTCTGAGTCCCAACTCCCAATTACATTCTCCACTGCCAGTCTCTCTATCAACTCCGCCTCATTTTTTTTTTTGGTAAACTGTGAGCTCCGCGAATGGAAGGAAAAAAAAAGAAAGTTTGAAACTGATGGTTGGATGAACACTTGATGGTTAATTTAATATTCAGCCCAAGTTGTTCTAGAGCTTGCTTTCCCCGTTGGTTCTGTATGATTTGCAAGTACAGTAGGCTTCTTTTTTTTTTTTTTTTTTTTTTGAGAAAACAAGTACAATAGTTGGGTAATATCTTGTTAATAGAAGCAGGTTAACATTGCAGTTGGATGCAATTTTTGTAGTGTTTTCTTGCTGAAAAGAAAGAAGAATGAAAAAAAAAAGTTTTATTGAGTAGTTAAACATGTCTATTGCGGGGCAATAATATGATTATTGGGATGCAATAATATGAGTATTGGGGGGCAATAATATGCATATAAATTGATCAATTGTGCCTGTAGTGTATTCATTTTGGTTTTGGTAGTTTATGCAATTCACTGGAGGGCAATAATATGATTATTGAGAGGCAATAATATGATTACTGGGGGGCAATAATATGGTTACTGGGTATTATTAGGGGGCAATAAATTCAGACGCCGGAATCCGGCCACCAGTCCGGTAGCCGGATTCCGGTCATTGGTCGCGGGAGTCCGGTCGCCGGAGTCCGGTCCGCCACCTAGGGGTGGCCAAACGAAACCAAAAACCGAAAAAAACCGAACCGAAAAAAACCGAACCGAAACAAAAAACCGAGCCGAACCGAACATAATCGGTTCGGTTTTCGGTTTCGGCTAGGTGAAAACCGAACCGAACCGAACCGAACCTAAACCGAACCGAAATATTGTGAAATTTTATGACCACGGTTTACCAATCCGATCGGGTTCGAAACTATTGTGAAATTTGCTAAATTTTTTACCACACGCATAATTTATTGTAATCATCGCATCCAACGGTCAGTTTTTTTATTTTCTTTGAATTTATAGAGGTTTCTCTTTGGAGTGTATGATATATAAATATAGGTTTATAAGAGTAACTAAGTTTGACCTAGTTGATCGAATTCGAAACGAGAACCAAATTGGCCATATTTTTTACAACCACCATAAAACATTACAATCTCTCCATCGAGTGGTTGGTTTCTCCAAATTCATTTTTCTCTTCATGGTTGCTTTAGAATGAATCTCAACAATTTAAATACAATATATAAGTCATACTATTTTAGGAGACAAATTGGTATAGGCCAATGTATTGGTAATTAAAATTGAAATTTTTATCTTATGTCAACGCACATCTATCAATGAAATATTTACAAACATGATGTAAAAAAATAAGCACGTTTCGCGGTCGTCACTTCATTGGTCAACCAAGAAAACATATAAGTGACTACGGTTGACCAATCCGATCGGGTTTGAAACTATTGTGAAATTTGCTAAATTTTTAACCACACACATAATTTATTGTAATAATCGCATCCAACGGTACGGTCAGTTTTTTTATTTTCTTTGAATTTATAGAGGTTTCTCTTTGGAGTGTATGATATATAAATATAGGTTTATAAGAGTAACTAAGTTTGACCTAGTTGATCGAATTCGAAACGAGAACCAAATTGGTCGGATTTTTTACAACCACCATAAAACATTACAATCTCTCCATCGAGTGGTTGGTTTCTCCAAATTCATTTTTCTCTTCATGGTTGCTTTAGAATGAACCTCAATAATTTAAATACAATATATAAGTCATACTACTTTAGGAGACAAATTGGTATAGGCCAATGTATTGGTAATTAAAATTGAAATTTTTATCTTATGTCAACGCACATCCATCAATGAAATATTTACAAACATGATGTAAAAAAATAAGCACGTTTCGCGGTCGTCACTTTATTGGTCAACAAAGAAAACATACAAGTGACTACGGTTGACCAATCCGATTGGGTTCAAAACTATTGTGAAATTTGCTAAATTTTTAACCACACGCATAATTTATTGTAATAATTGCATCCAACGGTCGGTTTATTTATTTTCTTTGAATTTATAGAGGTTTCTCTTTGGAGTGTATGATATATAAATATAGGTTTACAAGAGTAACTAAGTTTGACCTAGTTGATCGAATTCGAAACAAGAACCAAAGCCATTAAGCCAACCATTTCATATAATGAAGCTTTGAAATTTGATTATGAACTACAAAGCAAGATTATTGTCTTGCCAAAAAACAAAAAAAAATTGTTTTATTGAAAAAAAAAAACTGTTTTATTGAAAGAAAAAAAAAACCGAAAAGAACCGAACCGAACCAAAAAATACACAAACCAAACCGAACTGAAAAATACACAAACCGAACCGAACCGACAATTCGGTTCGGTTTTCGGTTTCGGCCTAAAACCGAACCGATCGGAACTGAACCCACCCCTACCGCCACCGGAGTCAAGCAAGGTCTCCAATGACTTCTTTCTCAAAGTGACAAAGAAGGAGAGGGCAAAATCGTCCCAAAAATAAATAAAAATGAATTAAAAAAATACTTAATTGGGTATTAGGGAAATAATCTCTTAGAGTGTTTGGGTAAGTGGACAATCTCTTAGAGTGTTTGGGTAAGTGGACAATTTTTAAGCTAAAATTGAGTAAATGATCATTTCCCATTTTCCTATTCATGCACAGACCAAACATTAGAAAAGAAAATAAAATATATTTTCCGATTACTTTCCCGGCGTTCCCAAACATTGTTAGAGAAACTAGTGAGATATTTATTTTCCCATGCTAATGGAGAATACCAAGAAACAAATTTTCTTTCCGCGAATCAAATGCGGTCTAAGTGAAACATAATCATAAATGGAAACCAAATTAAACCACATCATCATCAATCAACCCAATAAAGACCAAAACGTTAAGGGTTGGATTAAAATCATCAAATTGATAAGCTACTCTCTTAGGATTGGGGCCACCATGTCACACTGTATCACACTTGTATCACATAACATATATTTTCACTCGATTGGAATCTAGACTCCCCGTGTCAAACATATCACACACATATCCTTAGGTGAGGGTGAGACCGCCGTATGGTGACAATTTTGTATCCACACCCTAAACCCAAACCCAAACCCAAACCCTAGACTAGAAAAAAAAAAAAAAAAAAAAATTAGGCTTAGTGGATTATAAATTTTAAAATGATTATTGTCTCTGAGGAATATTTGATTTTCCCTATTACGGTCGCATATATCCGATTGTTAAATCTTCGATGATTTTTAAGGGGTCAAATCGAAATTAAAAAAAAAAAAAAAAAAATTCGATGGAGACTTGAGAAAAAAAAAAGAAAAAGAAAAAAAAAAGTGCCGACTGTTCGAATCAGCAGAGCTGCAATGGCGCCACCACAGCTCAGTGCTTAGAAGACAAAAACCCTAAAACCCTCGAAACCCATTGTTCACGAGAGCCCATTACGTAATGGGTTTACTCAACTCTCCTCCACTCGTCGCACACCGTCTTGCTCTGGCGGCGTTCACCCAACCTCCTCCTCGCCTCTCTTCTCTACTCTCCTCTTTTGTTTCTCCACACACAGGGGGAAGAAGACACACGACGGCGGCGACTTGTAGCGGTAATCACTTTGCTTTTTTCAGTAAGGGCCCTTTAGAGTTGACTACGTGCAGATTATTTCAATGTTGTAGCGATATTACAGGTGAATGTGCTACGCTGGATTATGATGATAATGACGACGATGGTAGAGCAAGAGAGAAAGATGCTGCACTGCATTTGGCTCTCTCACGGCTTTCTGGCGATTTCGGGCACGAATCCATGTTGTCCCTGCCGCGGTTTTTTCGCTCGAGGCGCGCACCTGTTATCTCCACTGGCTCCTTGAAGCTTGATATAGCTCTGGGGACTGGAGGATTGCCAAAGGTAGTTAATTGGCTATAGAAATGTTTGTATTAGGATGAGAGACTAGTGGCAACTAGCAACTAGGTTCATAAAGGATTAGTATCGTTTCAGGACTCTAGTGAATGTTTCACATTGCTCTCTGCAGGGAAGAATTGTTGAGATTTATGGGCAGGAAGCATCTGGCAAGACTACGCTCGCACTTCACATCGTCAAGGAAGCCCAAAAGCTTGGAGGTGTGTGTTAATCTTTTGTGTCAGTATTTGCATAGGAAATTTAGTCACTTGATACACTAGCTTTGTTTGATAAGGAAAGCATAGGAGTTACCCCTTTACTCATTTTCATAATTTTCTGATAAGCAACTTTATCTAGACTAGAATATTTCTGTTTTCTGTTTTGTTCTCAGTGTCTAAGTAATTAAATATTTTAGTTGCCACAAAAAAAAAAAAAAGAATTGTAGATGAAAAGGGAATTGCTGCAAGTAGATAAAAGAGGCTAATGAGTACTATAGAGGAAACTGGGATGATAATGGTACAGAAGGAGAATCGACTAGTAGTTTCTGGACTGAATTCTCATGATCCTAAAAAGTTCCAATCCCTTCTCTCCAAGGCTTGCCATGTTATAGGATGAGTAATAGGCTAATAGCCTTCGAAAAGAGATGCAGTTGATTCTTCCAAGGTTACTGATTGTTAACACCTTCCTTGAGGTAGTGTAAGGACATCCCACAAAATATCAATAGCTGTACAAATCCTTTTCCTTTAGCTCTCTAATATAGCTCTACAGTGGCTCGATACAACTTGAGTTCAAATCAGTTCGGCTCATTTTTTAGTTCTTTAGCTTGGCTTATAAAAAAACCAGCCAGGTCAAGTTTGAGCTTGATATGTTGTAGGTGAGTCAGCCTGAGAATCATGATCGCAGATAGTTTGCTTGGCTAGCCTCTTTTGGGAACTTACTCAAAGATTCCCATTTCTGTAATCACCATGTTTCTTCTGCATTTGGGTCCTTCACACCTCCACTCCAGGAATTAGATTCAGTGTTTCTTCTGTATTTATTTATCTCTTTATATCACCAAATGCTACCTGAGTATTCCTATTTTCTTTTAGTTGCTGTCATTGTTCTATTTCCCAGAGCCATTGAGATTATCCTCTTATGAGTGATACACTAAAGTTTACTTATATTTATCTTTGTATGGCCAAGTACAAGCATTTTAAGGACATTTCAGATCTTAGTAGTTATTGTTTTAGAAATTACTGTAGAAACTGACATGAAATAGGTATTCCGATGAACTATTTAGGTAATCAATCTACTTCTCATTTATTTGACTTTTTAAGGTTCTTATCATTTTTCTACACAATAGCAAGTGGTCGGAGCAAAGATATATAACAGTCTGGTAGGAAGAATGAGAAATGATAGAGACTTAGATGTAATTGAAGAAGTTTTATACTACAAATTGGGCAGTAAGGTGGGAAGTGAAGGGTCTTAACTGCAGCCCAATCAGTATTCAGATATGGAGTGTTTGGAAAGGGCTTTCAAAGAATATGAAATTAAGAGGATCAAAGGAATGCTCCAGGAGAAGATTTTCTCTTGGGCTTCTTTTGGGCTTCATTTCTTAAGAGTTCAAGAAGAGTTCCATTTTTGCAGTTCTCTCTAGTTGCAGTGCAGCTGTTATGTAGTCTTAGAGTCATGGCTTCTTGTTTGTTAGTTTTTGTTCTTGTTGGTTGTTACTGTTGTAGCTGTGTCTTGGATAGTTGGTGGGTGTGGGCAGAAGGCTCTTAAAGAAGTTGAAAATGCAGTAGTCAAGGATCTCTGTGCAAGAATTCGCTTTTGGTCTACTCTTTGTGGGAATTCACGGTCTTTTGTTTCATTCTATCTTTTTAGATTCGAATGCTGATGTTAATTGATGATTATTTCAGTTAGTTATTGAGTCTTGGGTTTGTTGTAATGTTTTTCTTTGTTTAGTTTAATGTTTATTGCTCGGGACTTCTATTCCACAGTTTGTATTTTCTTTCTTAACAAAACTCTATTTCTTCTCAAAATATGGTTTGTGGTGCTGATATCTAATATATCTGCTAGATATTTTCTTAATTCCAGTAGAGTGATTGCAGTTAATATTAATTTTTTTTTTATTATGATTGCTTCACTAGACTGGATCACTGTTCTTCTGGCAGGGTATTGTGCATATCTGGATGTAGAGAATGCGTTGGACCCTTCACTTGCAGAATCGATGGGTGTAAACACAGAAAACCTTCTCATTTCGCATCCCAATTCTGCTGAAAATGTGCTGAATGTGGTCGACACTCTGACTAAAAGTGGTTCCTTGGATGTAATTGTTGTGGATAGTGTAAGTGATAAAACTGTGGATTAGTTTTACAAGTTGGCTTCCTAGCGCTCTGCCTTTCATGATCTCTGTTGATGAATAGACCTGTTGATATTGTGCACCCCAAATGTCTACATACATTCACAACCAAAAAAAAAAAAAGTTGAATGTCTACATACCTATTTGAAGGTACCTTTTTCAGATAACTGTGACACTGTATAGTTTTTGTAAGAGGGAATGAAATGACATAGTTTTGCTCATAAATGTCCCAAATATAAGCAATAGCTTTTCAAACCCAATGCCAAAAAGCATGAACTTGTTTCTCTCATCTCAAAAGCTCAAGCCATGTTATTTGTCTCAGTCTGCTCTTCACATCTCTGCCAACTTAGCTGCTCTGTCGTAGACTCATAGTGTTGTGCCACCGATGAATGTATGTTTGATAAATCTAGAAACTAAAGTTTGCTGTGCCTAATAACAAATGAAATATAGAAAGATAATTGAGTTTAGAGTTGAAATAGAGCAACTTATAAAGCTCAGAGAAGTTGTTATTGGACTTGCCGCTTACGTTGTTTTATGTACTTGTTCTGCTGAGCTTTGCGGGATGTAGATGCTCACTACGGTTCATTTTAAGTTTGATGATGAAGAATGTAACTGTATAACATTGTATGGTTGGATTTTCAGGTAGCTGCTCTGGTCCCCCAGTGTGAACTTGATGTTGCAATTGGTAGTGCATACCCAGATGCTCAGTCAAGAATAATGACCCAAGCACTACGAAAAATTCATTCTTCATTAAGCCATTCTCAAGCACTTGTTGTTTTTATAAATCAGGTTATAACCACGCTACTTGAAGTCCATCTGTTGTATGTTATAATATAAATGATCTCCAGTCAGGAGAAATGGCGCATACTATTTGACATTTATCTTTTGTATCCAGGTTAGATCAAGTCCAAACTCAGGGCAAGGTTTTGGACCTGTGGATGAGGTCACCTGTGGTGGAAATGCCTTGAGATTCTATGCAGCAGTTCGATTGAGAATAAAAAGAACCCAGTTGCTTAAGACTGAGGATCAGGTAATTCTTTAGTAGTTTACTAATGAGAAAAGATCTCCAGGGTTTTTGGAGATATGCTCCTCATTGAATAAATTGTTGCTTTCGCTCCTGTAGTTTCTATCTCTCTCTCTCTCTCTCTCTATATATATATATATATATATATATATATATATATATATATATATATATATATATATATATATATGATGATGGTCTGTGAGTCAATCATATAACTGTTCTGGAGAAGTACCTTCTTTTGTTTTTAAGCCAGAGTTTTGGTCTCTTGTCCTTTGCTGTTAAGAGTAAATTTAGTCGTCTGTGAAACATTAGTTTTCTGGAGCAACAAGTACTAACAAACAATACCACAATAATGCTCGTTAACTAATGAGAATCTGATTGGAAAGAAGAGTCTAGTCCTTAGAGGCGGAACCCTAAGAACCAAAGACTGATGAATAGAAAGGAATAAAGAAAGCTGCAAAGATAAGTGAAGCATATTGTTGTTCATGAGCTATAGTGGCTGCAATCTCTTCAAGAGCCTGAAAATTGAGAGCCAGGAAATAAAAACGCTTGGTAAATTGCTTTAGTGTGCTACAGCTTTTAGCCTGGACAATTATGAGATTTTATCACCACAAAAAAAAAAAATTATTGCTTAGTGTGGGCATTGTGTTCAGCTATATAATATATAATGGTAAAATTTCCTCAATTCATTTACATTGACACTTTTTGGATTTTCAGTTTGTAGTCACTATATTGGCTAAGCAATGTTATTTTTTGTTTTCTTACACTAGACATTTTACCGTTTTGTTCCAAGGATTATAATACTTTCACTAAAGCATACTTTTGTCTTTTTGTTTTTTATTAGATTACAGGTCTTGGGATTTCCGTGCAAGTGGTGAAAAATAAATTGGCACTTGCAATGAAGAAGGCTGATCTGGGGATACAGTTTGGTAGAGGGTTATGCTGTGAATCTGAGGTCTTGCAATTGGCTTGCGAACATGGGGTCATTGCGAAAGATGGAAGCAACTACCACATAGGAAGAAAGGTTTTTAGTAATGTACATTCAGCAGAACAGTATTTGGCTAAAAATGATGATATTTTGAATAAGATAGTTAGGATCTTGAGGCAAACTTTATTTGAAAAAGATAGTCAATTTAGGTAGACTAGGATTGAATCAGCATTACTGAAAGATGAATGATTTAGTGCCCTAGCCACTTGCATCCCATGGCATGTTGCTGTCTGAAGGATCTTTGAGATGACATTTGCTATGAGATGTCTTCCACTTAAGGTGCATTAAAAAATTGGAGGATAAATGGGGTCCGGGGCATTCTGATATGAAGTTTTCTCCATTATTCATCAGTCATCCAGTAGGGACATTTGAGCTCTTCTCTGGTTTGTCTGGAAACTAAACCACCACACAGTTTTACCAAGAAAATTTTATATACGTAATCTTTGATTAGGAATCAGACTTTGTTTTGAACCATGTGTATGAGAAGCCGACGTCTTGATTAGAGAGATTTTAGTGTATTTTTGAGAAATTGCCATTGTGGCTCACACATTTTGATATATGTAAGCACTGAGTACCTCCCTTCCAAGGTTCCAAATCATAATTATGATTTTGTACTGATGCTATAATTGTCTCTCATTGTGTGGTAAATTCAGCAACTTGTACGTTACTTCACGGCTTTGTATTTTTTGTTTTTGTTCGCCGTTGAAAAATTATATTTCTGAGGGACGGTTTGAGCATGTGAAGTGTAATATTATGTGGAATTGTGGATCCATGTCCACCAAAGTAGCAGAAGCAACACAGATTCCAGGCCTTTTTACTCACTGGATCATATTCTGCTAGACCAGAAAAGGGGTGAAAATCACATGGGGGTGATATAGACTCACTATCCTAGCTAGGACCAGAAAACTCACAGCGGACAAAGTCTTTGATAGGGGAGAGCTTAACTTGTAAAAAGGGGTTGATTATTGTCCAACTTGTAAGAAGACTTCCAGTCCACGCACCATATCCTGATATGCACCTACATCAAGTTCCAGTCCACGCAAGTCGATCATTGACGAGGGAAAGCTTAGCTTGTAGAAGGGGTTGATTATTGCAATCCAACTTGAAAAAGGGGTTCCACACCACATGGTTCTAGCTTTTACGCCTCCTTTTAAGGTATAAATTCACTTGTGCACAGTGCCCCAGGCATCTGCAACAAACAAAGTAACAAAGAATCAAATTATGAATTCCTATGTTTGCTTCAACCCTATATCTCGTCTCATTGTTCGCTTCCTGATTTTGTTATTTTTGGCCTCTTCGTGCCTAAATACTAGTAGTATTGTGGATTTGTGGTAGAATCATGGGCGGAGGAAGAGAGACGAGCGCTTCTCAGCTTTAAACAAGATCTCATTGATCCTTTTGCTAGGCTTTCTTCTCGGGTGGATCATCAATGCTGTCGATGGATAGGGATTTCATGCAACAACCGCACTGGTCATGTTGTTATCCCCCCGAAATCCACACCTCTTTATAGATCTATACTGGAACTCCACTAAATTTGGGGGGTAAGTTAAATCATTATTTACTTGGCTTGAAACATTTGACTTACTTAAGACTTAAGCAACACTAACTTCAAATGGATTCACATTCCAAACTTCAATGGGCAGCTTACGTGTTTGAGGTATCTCAGTTTCTCATATTCCAACTTTACAGAAGAGATTCCCTCTTCTCTTGGTAACCTCTCAAACTTGAACTATTTGGACCTTGATTCTCGTTATATCAATGGTCTTTCTTCCAAAAACTTGGATCGGTTTTCTCATCTCCCTTTCCTCAAATACGTTAATGTCGAAGGTATGAACCTTAACAGTACAAGGAGTAAGTTGGCTACATGATGTTAACATGCTTCCTTCACTCTCAGAGTTGCATTTGTTTTATTTTCAAATTGATGGAAACTAGCTTCCACTCTACCTCCACACCATTAACTTGACATCACTTTTGGTCCTTGATATGTCATTTAATGATATTCATTCTTCATTTTCTAAATGGATGTTTAATCATACTAGACTTACAAAACTTGATCTCGCGGGGAATCCTTTCAGTGGCCCCTCTTTTGATGAATTTGCAATCCTTAGATCTTTGGAACACATTGATCTATCGAGTATGGGACTCAAAGGTCAAGTTCCCAAATTCATTGGAAATTTATGCAAGCTAAAGTCATTAGGTCTTGCAGAGTTTTTGAGTGGTTTTTCAACTTGTTCAGTTAACAGAATGGAGTCGCTAGATCTATCTCGCTGTACGTAGGCTGGTAGGCAAATTGCCTAGTTCGTTGGGAATGCTGAAAAACCTGCCGCATCTCACACTCAATGATAATCATATGAATGAGTTCATTCCTGAAAGTTTAGGACAACTCTCTCAGCTAGTTAGTTTAGATTTATATGGAAACTCATGGGAATTAGGCAGTTTAAGCGAAGCTCATTTCATAAATCTCTCAAGGTTAGAGTTTTTTTTTTCATAAGCACAGACCGAACTGTGCCCATCATTTTCAATTTGGCTAATTATGAATGGATTCCTCCTTTCAAGCTGGACCACATTGTAATGGTCAATTGCAGAGTACGTGCTGGCTTCCTTGTATGGCTTCAATCTCAAACTGAGCTCTTGCATGCCACACTTAGAAATGCCAAATTTTGAATTTATGTAACAATCAAATTAGTGATAAGTTTCTGTTCCAATTCAACTTTCCAAAACTACATTCTCTACATATCAGCCATAAACAATTTGATGGCCCATTCCAGCTTTCGTCCACTAATGCTCCGATATTAGTGATTCATCTCTTTCTTATAACTACATGAACGGAACTATTCCATCATCTATTTGCACCATTCAATCCTTTTTTTTTTTTTTTTTTTTTTTATCAAGAAGAAACTTCATTAATAATGAACATGATATAATGAGTTTTGGTATCATCTCATACACAGAAATGACCACTGGACTTCACACTGGAACTCCAAAATGACTGACTAACGGAGCCAAAAAAACCCCGACTCAACTACAGACTTAACTTGCACTACAATTAAAAGGCCAAGACAAGATGCGCAGGCACAAGGAATCCTTGATACACAACTTTGTCAACACTAACTCGCCACCCAGAGTCCTCCTGACCTGCCTTTGATCGACCAAGTCTACACTAGTTGTGACTTCGAACCCGACCAAAACGAAATGCTGGACCATCAGACCTGAGACTAAATTAAACCCAAGACCATGGCCACCTTAACGTCAACACCATCAATCCACAAATGCTCCAAATAGCTATCACCTCCTACTCCAGATCAAACAGTAACAATCCCACTAGAAGGCCAAGGATGATTGTCTATGCCAGTATGCCACCGCCAGACATTTTCGCCACCACTGCTGACCTAACTCCAGAACAGGAACGACCTCTAGACCGCCGAATAGAAGATTGTCTATGCCGAAATTGCAGTGCACCCGACCCAACATCTAAACTTAAAACAAAACCTTGATAGTAACTTATTGCTGAAAAACAAAACAAAAGAAACCAAATCCTAATTTTAACATGGAATTAACATAAAAATAACACATTTTGGGACCTGAGCCCAAGCACATACCCATGCCCAAACTCCATCTAGCCCCAGCAACAAAGCCCCTGCCCAAACATCGCAGGTCGAGGCCCAAGCAGGAGAAGCTCCACCAGCATGCCGAGCTTGGCCCAAACCCCCCACTGCCGACGGACCACCGACTACCTTGCCCTGCCAGATCCGCCACCCATGACGACCATACCAGTTCATGCCACCACGACCACAACAAATCCAATCCAGAACGCGCCCAAACCTGCTCAGATCAGACCCCTCCCTAGAGTGGATCCAGATACCCAACCCGGATTGCACCATCGACCACCCCATATTGGACACCACTGAAGGAGGATGAAACTGCCACCAATCCGAACCACACCACGCCGCCATGCCCACGACGCTACCCAGCAGCCTCCACACTTTCGCAACCAAACCACTTCGCCGACCAAGCCAGCGAGGATCAAGCCAAAACCAGACTGCCGCCTGGATCTCCCTCCACCGCAAACTCCCCGAGCCGAACGAGAAACGTCGGCCGAAGGCGCAACTCACTCTAATCCCAGACGGGATCGACAAAAGCCCGTCCGATGATGGTGAAAAGGCTAGCTGCCGGACAGGGTAGGAGGCTCTCACTTGTCGCTCGCTCTCTCTAGGCTCGCAGCCGGACAGGGTAGGAGGCACCATTCAATCTTTGATGACCCTTTCTTAAGGAGACAATAACTTATTCTATAAATTCCCTTGAGAATGGAGTTTATGGCGCAACATAGAACTTGTGGATGTCTCGAATAACAATCTGTTTGGTAACATTCCAACCTCAATGGGTATTCCAAGTTCCCTTCTATTATATTAAGGATGGACAACATTGCTTTTAGCGGAGAAATTCCTTCTTCCTTGCAAAATTGCTCTGCTTTGGATACAATTTATCTTAGAGGTAACAAATTTACCAGAAAAGTACCTTCTTGGATAGGATCAAAAGTGTCTTCACTTGAAAGTGCTACAATTGCGATCAAACTTTTTAAGTGGACATATACCTCAACAATTGTGCAATCTTTCTTATCTTCAGATCCTAGACATGGGTCACAACAACTTATCGGGAACTATTCCAAAGTGTTTGATTAATTTGAATTCTCTAGTCCATGCTCAAATTGCTTGGCAGCTCTCTAGCGAACTTGATCTAACAACTGTGACTTTAAAGGAAGAGAATTGAAAATGACTTTTTTGGTGCTGAACTTCTAACCATCATTGATTTTTCATCAAATGGTTTGGAAGGTGACCACTAAAGGAGTTTTCAACGCAGCAATAAGGGCCTTAGTGAATTCAAGCAGAAGATGTCTCTTTACTTAGACAAAAGCTCTGCTAGGTGCTTAGGATCTTTGTGATTATCCTTTCCCTTCGTTTCTATAGAACCTTAGTCTAGCCACATTACAACCTTAAATATAAGACCTCTTTGATTCTTAGAGACGGAAATTGATATGTGAACATGTGTCACAAGAGTTGAGCATATGGTTTGGTCCAGTTGTGAAAGTAGTTGGTATCTTTCATAATATCTTTGAACAAGAAAAAAGAAATAACTATGTGCTTTTCTTTCTATATGTGAGCTTTTTCGAAAAAAATAAATATCTCTCACATATACCTGAGTGAATATAGGGTTTAAGCATTATCCTCGAATCTGAAAGAAGAAAGAGTGGTATATCTTGTGAGGTTTTGAATCATAACTTGTTTGAACATATTGAGCTCCACTATATCACCATTGTTACCCCAGTGTCCTACTTATTTATATGTAGGCTATGTGTTTTAAGTCACTCTTGAATATCTATGGATTGATTCTTGGTTGATGTGTTAATCTTGATGCCATGAAAAAATGAGATTCCTATGAACAAAACTTTGAAGGGTTAGAGTCTTTTTCTTTGTGTCGTTTTTGTTTAAACTTAGTCAAATTTTCGTTCGTGCTTTCTTTGTGTGTCTTTTAGTTCTTTATTTTGACTTTGCTAAGAGACTAGCAAAAGCTAAATGTAGGGGAATTTTATAGAAGCATATTATGCGACGTTTATAAAGTCTATTTCTGATACTTTATTATGTTTTTACCTTTATTATATAGTTTTTAACTTAATATAGAGTGACGCAGATGGTGCTTTTGTTTAGTGGCGGACTTTGAATTTGTTGATTCTCGGATATGAAGATATTGAAAGTTGGAGAGTGTGGGATGATTTCGAAATTTGGTGAAATGGACCAATTTTGAATTATGAAAACATTTGGGACCTTCAGACATATGATTTGGCAAAAAATAACTATCATTTTAATGAAAATGAAGACCTGAAAAAAGAACAAATATGAATTTTAATAAGAAGCGAAGAAGTGAAGAAAAAATAATTATTTTTTTCTATGGCAAAAAATAATTATCATTTCAAAAAACCAACGCCATGTTAGCCAAATAGCCACCATAGAGTATAAGGACCAAATTATAGTGTAAGGATTATGAGTAGGGGATATCGTATCCAAGGGATTGGAAAACCCACTCTAGTTAGGGAAAACCTAAAGGGTGCTAGATGAATATGCAAATGTACAAATCACAAACAAGGGCTCACAAGTGAACCAAAGTTCATGGTGATTATATGCAAGGTGGAGTAGTGGTTTGATTTTGGTGTTGGAGATGATTTGATTCGGAAATAACTAAATAAATACTTGAAATGTAAACTAGGGTAAGTTAAATAGATGTAATGAAATGGATGAGAGTTATGACTGAATGTTTTCACCTCTAGCCTCTCTTGCAAACAACGATGCTTCTATAGTGAATGACGCCATTTTAATTAGCCAATTTCTCTCCTTGCATCACTCTCGGGTATGACAAGGGACATGCTCCTTTGATGATATTAAGCAACCCCTCTTGAGTGTAGTACTTAACTACTTAAGTCATGCATTTGAATCTAATTGAGTATCTAATGCGTTTACCTAAGTGCATAAAGCTTGGTGATGAAGAGATTATGCAAACCAACCATGCTTATCTCTAAGTGATAGTAGTTCACAACCCTAACATGCACATGTGATATGTTATCATGCTTCAAACAACTAAGGTTAATAAAGCCCTAATTGTTTCTCATGTCATGGCAAATATTCATACCCAAATTGATTAAGTTTAAGCATAAACATTCAACTCTTGAACTAGCATGTTAATGTGTTAATGAAAAGTGCATCAAACATAATATTTACATCAAAGTCATACAAGATTGGCTAAGGTTGAAAGCCCTAGCCCCAAAAAACTAACTACTCACTCATAATCAAATATATAAGATTCAACATGTTTATGAACATCAAACTAAAAAGTAGAGATAGAGAAGTGACTAGTGATGAGCTGATGATCAACTTGAGGATGGTGTAGATGAACTTATGAAAGCATTGACATGATGCTAATACTGATGATGATTCCTCAAGTGATGTTAGACTCTTCTCTTTCTTCTTCAAAGCTTGATGATGGAGTATGAGATACAGAGATGATCTAGTGGTGAAATGGTGGAGTGGTGAAGCTTTATGTATATGAAATGGAATGGGTAGATGGAATGATAAATTTGGTAATGGAGGTAATGGGGGTTATGGATTAAAAGTGGTGGTGATGGAGGTTTATGGAGGAGATGCTAGTGGATTGTGTAGATAATAGAGAGAGAAGAAGATCTAATGGCTAAGTGTGGGTGATGTCTTCTTCCTTGAGAAAATAGGTGCTTAAATAGATGGAGAGAGATGTGTAAAATGGTGTTGAGAAGCAAAAGGGAGCAGCTCAAGCCTTGTAAGAAGCATGGAGGTGGAGAATAGGAGTGGTAATAGATCCCAAAATCAAGGAAAAATGGCATGTGAGTAATGGTGTCGGTTAGAGTAGGAAATGATAAGTGAGGGATGGTGATTAAGTCTTAACCATGATAGATATTGAAGTGTTGACGATGATGGACTTTAGGGTAATAGAGAATGCTTGGTTGAATTGGAACCAAAAGGTTTTGGAATTGAAATTTTTTTTCAAACAGTACCCGAACTTAGGTAGACTCCTAACTTCAGTACCCGACTATGCAAAACTATCACTTTGGTACCCCAAGTTTGAAGCCTGACCTAACAATGGTACACGCCGTCCATGATGGCGTTAACTAGCTAACCACGTGGCATATTTTAAGGGGTAATTCGGTCCAACTTTTTTTTATTTATATTTTAATTAAAAAAAAATTTGAGACCAATTTTTTGGTCTCACCAATAACACCTGTCCCTACGCGAGCTCTGGCCAAGATGACCAAGAGCGAAGAAGCCGTCACCGCCGACCTCCAAGGCCTCTCCAACTAGGAGATCTGGAGACCAAAAACAGAGAGAAAGAGAGAGAGAGAGAGAAGAAGTAGGGATATGCTAAAGAGGCAGCCATTTGGTCACTGATGTGTGTTTGTGTGATACGAAGCTTTACCAGAATAAAAAAGGACTCTCTCTCTCTCTTTCTCTCTCTCTGTGCAACAGGGTTTACGAATTTCACAGAGAAATTGATAAAGCCATGAAGGATTTGGTTGTGTATTGTGTTTGTGAATTGTGATTCCATGGATGTTGGGTTTTCTTGGATTATGGTTTGAGTTAGTGGTGGTGGAGGAGGCGGAGGAAGTAGAGGAGTTGGTACCGGTGCTGTGATTTGGGTGGAATTCTTGAATTTGGGTTTGATTGAGAGAGTGAGAGTGAATTTGGGTTGAAATGACCCAATTACCCTTCAGGTATTGCCACGTGGTTGGGCTCTTAACACTTTTATGGACGGCGTGTACCGTTCTTGGGTAGGGCTTCAAACTTGGGGCACCAAAGTGATAGTTTTGCATAGTCGGGTATTGAAGTTAGGAGTCGGTCTAAGTTCGGGTACTGTTTGAAAATTTTTCTCTTTGGAATTTGGTTAGATAAAATGATGGTGAATGGATGTAATAGAATAGATGTTATAGTACTCATCCTCCTTGCTCCTCCATGAATGTAGCCAAAAAATACATGGCACTACTGTGAGTGGTGGTGCACGGAAAATTTGCCAGAATTTCACTTTTTTCTCATCTTGTCAAGATTTTCTACAAAACATGGAATTTGATTAGTCAACATTAAATTGGACTTTAGAACAAGTAATTTTCATGTTTTAGGGCACAAATATATATATGAATTATGATCCAACACACCTCCATTTGTTGTGATGATTAGTCCATCTGATTCTACTGGGCTAAGTCAGTGCGCTCGGTCCATGATCTCGATGAGACGAAATGATATGCTCAAAGCAAGCACTCAATTTAAACCCTCTTGTGTAGTTGTAGTATCGTTCGGAAATAGGGATTATTCAAAGCTAGGGATTGAGAGAGATACTTCAATTGACACTTCAATTTCATGTTGGTACCTACAAAACAAAGAAAATTAAAAACATCAGCCTTAAAAAGAAAAGAAAATAAAACAAAGTAAAAATGGGGGTTTTGAAATTTGAAACCTAAAAAACAATGAAAATACTTGTAGAATCGTTTTATGAGTTATGAACAATGAGATGAACAAGTTAAGGAATGTAACACTTAGAAAAAGAATTCAGAAACATTCAATTAACATGTGATTGACAACAAACAAAAACAACCATGAAACGCATTGAAATTTCCATATTACTTTTCTTAAGTTATTCAATGCCATAAAATGCATATTTCGTTAAAAGCAGTTATAAGCAGGCTCACTAGCATTGAAACACATTACTAACGAGTCATCCAAGAATCATCAAGCACAAAGAAAGTTTGTTCGTTGATTAAAGTTCTCTTAATTTGAAACGGAATACATAAGAAAATCGTTTAGTAAATTTCGACTACACCTTTGTTTAAAGTTGTTACTACTTAGTGGGGAAAAGAAACAAAGAAAATATGTGAATTATCTCTTTAACTGTAGCTCTAATTACATACAAATTAATCTAAGTGTCAACCCATAGAAAATCAACATGCAAAAGTAGTTTTATATAAACCAATTTGAAATTTACCAATCACAAAATCAATCAAATAGTTTCTAAGTTAAAACATTATAAGCATGCACATAAAAAGGGCTGTATAATGACATTCCTAACTAATTGATAGCTATCTACACATAGTTTTGAAAAAAACAAACATAATATACTATAATAAAAATAGAGAAAAGGAAAAAGAAGAAGAAGAAGATGGTGGCGGATGAATAAGAGAGAGAGATAGAAGAGAAGGTGAAGGGTGTAGTATTTTTTGACAATGTGAATTATTTATTTATTTATTGAGATTTGTCCCACAAATCCTTCTTTCAACCAACTTGAGTCTTCAATCCTTTTATGTAAGGAAATTCTGGTCCATATTGGCTTTGAATTAGTCTTTGATGTCTAGAACATGTTTCTAGGTCCTTCTTGAGCTCTCCTTGTGCATTATGGTTTTCTAATCCAAGTTGTAGAAGACAAATCCAAATTGACTTTGTAAATGTCCTCCACAAAACTCTCCTAAATTTTAGGAAGAAAATTCTGATTTTCAGTCACCCAAGTCTGTCAAATTTGCAGGGGCTGCCGTTCATATCTCACACGGAACTAGAAAACCAAACTTTAGGATTCTAGAACTTATAAGCTTGGGACTGTCACGCCCCGAATTTTGAATAAATAAATTCAAATCTGAAACGTGATAATTAAACCAACTCTTATAATTACAAGAAACTCTTTCAAATAAATCTGAGTAACAACTACAAGTGTTTACAAAAATCCAGCGAATGGATATAGAAATGTAAACGCTCACTAGGAGCATACTAAAAATAGCAGTACGCTAACAAAAATGGGTTATGAACCTAGCGCTGCTTGTACTCCTCGCCTTGATCTCAGCCATGGGGATCCTGACCTGCAAGAACAACCGCTACACCATGGAATAGTGCACCGGGATTGTAAACAACAAACCCGGTAAGCTTTTTAAGCCCGTATGAGTAAACTCAAATAAAATGACTCACGTCACGCATGCTTATAATTTCTCAATTCGTGAGCTAATTAAAGCAACAACATTTAAGACCACAAACACAACCAAACATACAATCACACTAGGTAACAATTAGTAATCCCTGCATCGAAAGTTTAGTTCAGGAGATCACCAAAGTCACCCAATTCAAACTATAGTAATCCCTGCGTCGAATTTTAGTTCAGGAGATTACAATTAAAGAAAACAATAGAATTCATAGAAATCCCAATCTCACGTAAACACAAACGAAAAACCTCAAAAAACCTTCCCTGAACAACGACAGACTCGAGCACAACTGAATCGTAACCTGTCACCTCTGCCGAGGTTCAACCTTATGACCAAACTTCAGACCCTTTGGTCCTCAGAATAGAAATCCAGATTACCACTGTAACCTTCAATCTTCAGACATTTAAAGAAATCCCACACGACTCACAAATGTCACACCATAACTCCAAATCACTCTTTCAACAATATAAGTCATCAAAATTCCACATATCACAATGCCACATCATCCAGACATATATTCCACGTATATATATATATACACGTAGTCATTCACACAAGAATGACCACTAATACCAACTATAGTTCATACGCATTAAAACCAAGAAATTGATTTTATACTTAAATTCATTTTCATTACCTGTGAGCCGTATCCCTATGAACCGTAGTCGATCAAGTTCATATTATTTCAAACAAAATTTTATTTTGAGAACGATTTACAATTATCAATCAATTCTGACGATTAAATAACTCAGTTCGTAAATGAACCACGTGAGATTTACTCACCTCCAATCCAGCTGCGTTTTCTCAATAGCCTAAAAACAACGATCCTAAATCGTCCTCAATCGATCCGTCAATCACCTAATCACATATGATTGCAACTTAGCAAATGAATCATAAAACACACTTAAACAAAGATCCAGCGGTCGGATCTTCACCCATGACCACACAATGTCATCGGGACAGTCCTACGATCAATATATCAAAACTACAAGTCGATCGGATGACCCAATCCTCACGGATCACAAACTGAACGATCGAAATTGTAAAATTCATAACTAAATCATACGATATCCAAAAAATGCGTATAATACATCAAAATGATCGTATTGAGATGTAGAATCTAAAAATGTACAGAAACTATATTTTTGACCCCCGGAGGTGGCCAGAAAGGGCTGCTGGAGTTAGTGGCAGAGCTGCCGCCGACCACCACCAATGGTGACGGGGCCGGGCTGCTCCCCTCAGAAGGCATGACATCAAAAAAACATCAGGAAGGGATCGAAATCTACCTCAGAAGCTACGGTGGCCGGAAAATTTCCAGAATCCGGCAGGTGCTCCGATCCACGTAAGAACTTTAACAACTCTCTTCGATTCCTTCTGGAGATTTGTTCAGAAACTCAAGGTGAGCTCCCAGTCCAAGAATCACCCTAAACTAAGCTCTACAGCTCGAGATATCCGGATCAAAAGTTCCGTTCGATCCAAATAAGGACTGGCTTCCAGCCGCCACCACGCGCAGCGCCGTCGTGCAAGGAAACTTATGGGAGCTTTAGGAGGTCGAGGCGAGCTTGAGGATGAAGTTTGGCAAGGATTGGTGACCGGTAGCTCGAGATATCGAGCTTGGAACAAAATCGGGGTTAACCTGAAACAGTGCTGCCACCACCGTTTCCCGCCGTGCCGAGGAGCAAGGCTTCCTCCGGAAGCTGCGCAAGGTCGGGGCGAAGCTGTAGGAAGTGGTCCGACGTCGTGGGGTGGCTTGAGGAAGGAGAGATCGATCGGAGAGCCTCTTGCTCTGTTTTTCTGGGTTCGGCCGAGAGAGAGAGAGAGAGAGAGAGAGAGAGAGTGAGTGAACAGTAGTTTCTAAAATCGTACGTTTCGAGCTTTTGTTATTTCTTTATATTTCGATTTCTCAAATAATCCCGAAAGAGCAAGTCTTTGAGACTAAAATTAGTGCAAATGAACTTTTTTAATTCTACACAAAATATAAGAAATTAAATTGAAAATCAAGGTCATTACAGGGACACTAAATGATCTGCAAGGAAATTTGCTTATATAAAGCTTTGTCTAAAGATTATTGCTTAAAATTGTTGAGCTAAAAGTCTAATATCACACACGAGAAGGCATATGATCCAAGGTATTGACGAATTCCCCAAAATACAGTTAATTAACAGCTTAGAATCTCTTTCCACAATTATATGAGAAACCCGTTGGAAAGCCGCAGTATGAAGACCTTCTCTTAAAGCAGTGGCTTCAACAACTAAAATGTTCGTAGATCCAATAATTCTGTATGAAGCAAGAATAGGGTTACCATCGTGGTTGCCAATTGATCCCACATGCTCTAGACCACTTAGGACACAGATTATTTGGATTAGCTTTTGAGTAAAACTTATCTAAAATAAAGGTGTCATAACTTACTTAATTAGGATGAAATTTAAGTTATGGGTCATGATCTATCTAATTCTTGTTCATTATTTATATAATTATATCTACATGATTTTATGAAGTGATCATATATGGCTTTTATGTTTATACCTACAATAAGTACTATGACGAAGTAAAAGCCTTGTATCTTAAAATAACATCTTTCCAAATTGATCAACAACTGTAATGTACATTTTTCTGAGTATTTAAGTGTTACACTACTTTATGAATATATTATAAGGCTGCCCCTTGGTCTCTAATTTATAGCAATAAAAAAGAATAGTAAAAGCATAAATCATCATCATGGATATAATTTCAAGCGCTAACTTCCAACCAAGAATCGAAGAGCGTCAACTATGAAGTTTTCCAGATAAACGTATTTATAATTATCTTACTCAAGATATGAAGAAGACATAGTCAAATTAATATAAAAGTGTGCCTAACTTTGAACTTTTGAGTACTTTTTCAACAAATAGACATATATAGGGAGGATCAAGAAATGATGTCCTTAAACTTGAGGATATTTTTATTTTTAGCATGTATTTTAATAATCACACCATTCATTCTCTAGTTAATTACCTACACACACATGAATCCTACAAAAAATTAGCCAAATCAGAAAATGTTTAATAATTTGATTAGCACAATGTTCGTTTTAATTTTATCTAACGGACTACATTTGTTTACACATTTTGAGTGACCAAATGATTATGGATTTGGTTGTTTTTTTGTAGACACGATTCTTGCATAGGAATCTAAAGGATCAATGGTTGAAATCATTGAATTAGATAATATACTAGTGTAAAATAGTAAAAATCCTCAAAATCTTAAAATAAGGACATCCTCTCTTATATATTGGAAGCATTGGATGAATTTATAAATTTAGTTGGGACTAGGAGTATGATCTGTATGGTTCACGTGTAAGGAAGTTTTCCAGATAAAGTATTATATATTTCGATCAAGAGATATGAACAAGACATAGTCAAATTAATATAAAAGTGTCTAACTTTGGACTTTGGACTACTTTTTCAACAAATGGAGCCTTGTTAAAAACCTATATATATGAGGCCCGATCTGCAGCGGACGTCAGCAATTTTGCTAAAGTGTGGACGGCGACACAGCAGGCTGTTCCAGGCAGCAACGGCGGCGCGGAGCTTGCTGGACAGAGGCCGGAGGCTTCCCAGATGCGTCTGGGCAGCGATTGAGGTCGGAGCAGGTTGGGGTTGCAGGTTTTTGGGCAGCGACCTAACCTGCAATTGCAACTTGACATGCAGTGCTGCAACCTCGTCGCCGGCAACTCCACCCGACTGCAGACAGGTCCGTCCGACCCCTGGCCTTCGTCCGGCATGCCCCGCTAATAGGAGCATAAAATGTGACGTTTATAATGTTTAAACCCTATATTTTGCTAAGTTATTTCCTTTATCTTGATCAATTTAACTTAGTTAGTGTTTTTACAGGTAAAATGGAAATCTACTCATACTAGGAGACCTGTGGAAGACATGTGGAAGCATCTAAGAAGTCTCAAGAAGATCATTACCGAATTGAACACAAATTGTGCTTTAAAAATCAAATCCATTACAGATTCGGAAAACTGCCACTGCAGATCAGTCAACTTCAACGGAGTGTCAAAAATCGTTCAGAGCTTAGAAAATTATGATGTTTATATGGATGGAAAGCTACGGATGTCTAGTTTCCAGAACTTTTTACAGCTCGTCGATATCTATTTTCTAGAAGAAGTTATGACCGTTTTAGTGCACTGAGGTCAAGTCTGCCGGAAATCTGTTTTGTTTCAAAGGAGTTCTAACTCAATTTTGTTTCTTCATCATCTATCTTAGTTTGTTTTCAAACTTGAGTACCATTTGGACAGAACATTTAGACTGTTATATTATAAATATATTATAGTATAAATATCTATATCTTGTAATAGGTACTTGAGTGTATAGATAAGTAGTGGACTTTATGCCACTACAATTCGACCTATTGAATCCAATAATATCATAAGAGAAGATCTCTTGGATTCAGACACATATTGGCTTTGACATGACCGACTAGGACATCCTGTTCTTGATATGATGCTCCGTATACTAAAGACTTCACACGGACATCCATTCTTCAGAGTGAGAAGAAGCGAGAATCGAAAATTGATTCCAGGACTTAGCAAGACCGCAACCATTGCAGCATCAGGAACTGCAGCTGTCTTGGGGCGCCACAAGACCGCCCACGTCCCATGTGATGACGCCATTAATGGCGCCAACCATGAGCATGACGCCATGGTTGTTCCTCCTAGTAGCCATGACGCTACACACACCACTTTCCATGGCTCTAACGCCATAATGGGAGATGTAGTCACACACTTTGCTTCTAATAGCGCTACGGACGCTCAGGCCCAACCAAAATCCTCATTGGTTGCTTCTAAGGCCCCTCGCTCTTTCTGCAAAGCTTGTTCCTTCGGAAAATTAGGACCGAGACCGTCCTACGCAAAGGATCCCAAAATACTTATTCCGTTCTTACAAAGAATCCAAGGGGATATCTGTCGACCAATTCAACCATCATGCAGACCTTTTAAATACTTTATGGTATTGGTTGATGCGTCGACACGTTGGTCACATGTCGCGTTATTGTCCACTCGGAATGCTGCTTATGCTAAACTCCTCGCCCAGATTATCCGTCTACGGGCTCACTACCCTGACCATCCTATTAAGTCGATTCAACTTGATAATGCTGGGGAGTTTACATCGAAAATATTCGATGACTATTGCATGTCACTGGGGATTGATGTAGAGCATCCAGTTCCCCATGTTCATACCCAAAATGGTCTCGCAGAAGCCGCTATCAAACGACTACAGATGATAGCACGGACATTGGTTATGCGCACCAATCTCCCTGTTTCTGCTTGGGGATATGCAATATTGCATGCAGCGACGCTAATTCGTCTACGACCCACTGCCACTCAATCTTACTCTGCGTTACAGCTAGTGACTGGGTACGAGCCTGATATCTCGCACTTACGCATTTTTGGGTGTGCCATTTATGTGCCTATTACGCCGCCACAGCGTACTAAGATGGGTCCACAACGACGAATGGGCATTTATGTTGGATATGAATCTCCAACGATCGTCCGCTACCTTGAACCCTTGACAGGCGATCTCTTTACCGCTAGATTTGCAGATTGTCACTTTGATGAGACAGTCTTCCCGTCGTTAGGGGGAGATAAGAACACAGATGTTCAACAGGAACGACAGGAATTGTCGTGGTCTGTCCCCAATATGTCTTATCTCGATCCCCGTACCGCACAGTCCGAACTTGAAGTGCAAAGAATAATCGAGCTCCAGAACGTAGCAGACACTCTGCCTGATGCATTTCTGATGTTGCCAAAGTGACGAGATCACACATACCTGCTGCAAACGTGCCTGCAAGGATCGATGTCTCAAATACTGGACGTCACGCCACTCCTGTCACACCAGGAGATGACGCCATTGCCCAACATGGCAATGATGTGGCATCTATGGTCGCAGGTCCCGCAAGAAAGCGCGGTAGACCAATTGGTTCGAAGGATACTCGCCCTAGAAAGAAGGCGAATGAGGCACAAACAAATCCTTTGATCATCGATACTGAAAATCCGTCCCATGAGAATGTTCCGGATTATGGTTATGTCCATGAGACATCATTGGGGGACGCCTCAATGTCAGAACCTATCCCTGAGAACGTAGAGATCTCTGTTAATTACACTAGTGTACATAGAACGTGGGAAAGAAACTCCATCATCATTGATGATGTATTCGCGTATTCAGTGGCGCGTGAGATTATTGAGACCGATGACATCGAATCACGCTCCGTTGATGAATGCCAACGTAGAGCCGATTGGCCAAAGTGGAAAGATGCAATCCAGGCAGAACTTGATTCTCTAGCGAAACGAAAGGTATTCGGACCAGTTGTGCCAATACCGCCCAACACCAAACTAGTTGGTCATAAATGGGTATTCGTTAGAAAGCGTAATGAGAAAAATGAGATTGTAAGGTACAAAGCTCGCCTTGTGGCGCAAGGCTTCTCACAACGCCCTGGAATCGACTATGAGGAGACCTATTCTCCCGTAATGGACGTCATTACGTTCCGCTACCTTGTCAGTTTGGTAGTTTCCGAAAAACTGAATATGCAGCTTATGGATGTGGTTACTGCGTATCTATATGGGGATCTAGATACAGAGATATACATGAAGATTCCAGACGGAATTCAATTACCCAAATCAAGTGGCTCTAAACCATGGAGCGCGTTTGCGATTAGATTGAAACGCTCACTATATGGATTGAAACAATCCGGACGGATGTGGTATAACCGTCTAAGTGACTACTTGATTGGAAAGGGATATGTCAACAATGAACTATGCCCATGTGTGTTCATAAAAAGGACAAGTTCCGGATTTGCAATAGTAGCGGTTTATGTTGATGACATGAACATAATTGGCACCCTTAAAGAGTTAAGGGAAACCGCTGAACACTTGAAATCCAAGTTTGAGATGAAAGATCTTGGGAAAACAAGGTTTTGCCTGGTTTGGAACTCGAGCACCGTAGAGATGGTATCCTGATTCATCAATCAGCTTATACTCAAAAGATGCTTAGGCGTTTCAACACTGAAAAGATTAAGCCCTCAAGCACCCCAATGGTCAACCAAAGAAGGATCAATTTCGTCCAAAAGATGACGATGAAGATGTGCTAGAGGCGGAAGTGCCCTACCTAAGTGCAATAGGCGCATTATTGTACTTGGCACAATGCACAAGACCGGATATCTCATTCGCAGTGAATTTACTAGCTAGATATAGCTCTGCGCCAACACGACGCCATTGGACTGGTGTTAAAGATATCTTTCGATACCTAAGTGGTACGATCGATATGGGCTTGTTATATCCCTATAGAGAGATGATGGATTCGGACCCATCAAGTGCCAGGAACGCCATACATGGTGGACCGCGTTCCCTATCCCCAACCCAAAACGATATAAGTGTTTTGGAAGGTTTTGCTGATGCTGGGTACCTCTCTGACCTACACAAAGGTCGCTCCCAAACTGGTTATGTTTTCACCATGGGAAATACCGCAATATCTTGGAGGTCTACAAAGCAGACCTTAGTCGCTACCTCTTTGAATCATGCAGAGATTATTGCTCTTCACGAAGCAGTCCGTGAATGTATATGGCTTCGATCCATAGTTACGCATGTTCGAAGCAATTGTGGTTTGAAGTCTACCACAGATGAGCCAACGAACATTTATGAGGATAATGCTGCTTGTATTGAACAAATGAAACAAGGCTACATCAAAGGCGACAACACCAAGCATATATCGCCTAAATTCTTCTACAATCAGCAACAACAGAAGCTCCTCAAGATCAAAGTGAACCAGGTTCGATCTGAGGACAATGTGGCAGACTTGTTTACTAAGTCATTGCCCAAATCCACATTCGAGAAACATGTGGCAAGAATTGGCTTGCGGAAGTTATCTGAACTCCCATGATCGTAGTCATCAGGGGGAGGCGCAAACATCAGGGGGAGATGTCTACATGTTCGTCTCGAATCGTGAAGGGTGTGTTGTGCTCTTTTTCCCCTTCGACCGAGGTTATTTTTGTCCCACTGGGTTTTTGTTACTCGGCAAGGTTTTTAATAAGGCAACGAGAGAAGCACCGCGTTTGGGCAACACAAGGGGGAGTGTTCAAGGGAAACCTAATTTGTGTTTAGCCCAAACTCTAGGTTACTTGACCTAGTGGTAATAGGATTTAGTTAGAAGGATCTAGAATCCTAATCAATGTAGAATTACTTTCCTTGTATGATTGAGATTCTATGCATTGTAATCTTCTATATAAAGAGGCCCCTATTATCAATGAGAATACACAGAAAATTTCTCCCAAATTCAGTCTCTCTACAACAGTTTTTTATTTATTTATTTATTTTAATTTTTTTTAATGGAGAAATCAAATTGAGAAGAAACTACACACTAGAATTCTAGAAACTTGATTTGAAATTATATTCAAATAATATATTAATAAAATTATGATCATACATATTCTCAAAGTTTCATAATATAATGATTAATCAAAATCTTTGGTTATATAATTAGACAATGATTTTATTTTATTTTACTTAATCAAAAATTTACTCTTGAGGCTAGGGGTATATTGGGAACTATGAATGTAAAAAAGAAGTAAAAATAAAAATTAAAAAATTTAATGTGTGGGGTGAAAAATATATTTTTAAGGTGAACAAAAAAATATGATAGAGTACGTAGCAATAACCGCTTCTGAAATTAACTTCAGCAAGTCCTTTATTAATTATGACTACACGCTTATTGGCATTCATTTCTTGATTATCATACACGTATTTTGGCTCTTTCTAGGTTTACGGTTACAACCTAGCTTTTATTTACCTTTACTTGTCCGTGCATAAAAGAAATGCCCCTATAAATCTTAGTTGAAATTGATAGGATAAACAGGATCTCCGGTTGGTAAAAAGAGCCCGAAATTCTTCTCAGTCTCTGCTCTAGTTTTCCCATTCTCATTGAACATGGCAAATATGTAAGTTTCTATAGGACCTTCAGGTTTCTTCGGAGTACCACCCTTGACATGATTAATCACATGTGAGTTGTAGATTCTCGCATTTTCTATTGTTGTCACTTCGCCATCACCACCAGCGGAAGGCCAACCCGTCTCCGATACAACAATTTTCAAAGAACTGCCTCCGGCCTTCTCTAAAGCGGAGTAATGTGCGTCCAGAATTGCATCAAACAAGTTTTGGTAGCCAAGTTGTCCATCTTGAACCAGAACTGATGGATATGTGAAAAGAGCATCTTGAAGGTTAATCTCTCGGTTGTCAATGTAACTAAAGTATGGGTACATATTAACAAGCAGCGGAGATTGGTTTCCCACAAGAAAACCAATGACAGGATAAAGAAAGGCTCGGTAATCCTGCTTGAATGATCCTTTTGATGGAGGGGAGGATTCTTGGAGGACTATAGGATGAACCGCTGTGAAGACTTTAATTTTGTTCGCAAGACCAGCCTTAGAAATTGCATTTTGAATTTTTTCCATGGCAGGGCCAACAAATTGTGCAAATGGACCTGATTCTATTTCATTCCCAACTGCAATGTATTTGAAATTGACATCTCCATAGGTTACCACATTGTTTTGGACCCAATCATCAGCACTGGCTTGGTTAGAAGATATGTCCTGAAGGCGTTCGTGTTCGACCCCAAGCATGAGCTCGATGTTGGAGCCTCTAAGAGCTTCGAGAGCGTCATGGTTGGGACCATATAGCCGCATCCTTTTGATGTTATGTTGGTTGTAAAGTGATATTACTTGTCATGGTTCTGGTAGATTGTTTGCTACAGTTCCATAACAAACGCCAATTTGGGCACCTACATCAGATACATATACATTAGCAATCGAGAACAATACACACACACACTGTGTGTCTATATATATAGGACCCTTCCACTAAGGGATTTTTTTTTTTTTTTGGTTTTTTTAGGGATATGGCATTAGACCAATTTTTCGATTATATTCGGCATCTCAACCGTTCAGCTTTTAGGTCCTACTGTATAGATCATTTTTTTGCAAATTTTCAGCAAAATCAGTGATCGTTAAGGTATTAAACTAAATTAAATCAATGGACGAACCAAATCTGTCAAACTTGAACCGTTCATAATTATAATCTTAAATCGCCATTTTGAATGTCTTAACGATAATCAATTTCGCTGAAAATTTGCAAAAGTGATCTACACATTAGGATCTAAAAACTGAACGGTTGAGATGCAAAAATATAATCGGAAAGTGGGTCTAATTTCCTATCTCTAGAAAAGACAAAAAAAAAATGGAATCTCTCACTAGGGCCTTTATATATATATATATATATATATATATATATATATATATATATTTGTATATATATATATGTATGTATGTATGTATGTATGTAATGTGTGTGTGTATATATATATATATAGAGAAAAATTCAGTTACCGTCCCCAAACTATGCTGCCAAGGCCAATTTGATACCCGAACTCTCAAAAGTATCAATGTGATACCCAAAGACCTATATTGGCATCAACGTGATACTTCCGTAAAAAAAATCCAACTGCTCCGTTTGTTTGCTGACGTGGCAAGCACGTGGGGTCTCAAAAAAAGTAAAATGACCAATTTACCCTTTTTTAATTCATTTTTTTTCTTTTCATTTATTTTTCTTTTTTCTCTTCTTCTTCTTCTTTACATTTCTTTTTCTTCTTTCTCTTCTTCTTCTTCTTCTTCTTTTCATTTCTTTTTCTTCTTTCTCTTCTTCTTCTTCTTCTTCTTCTGGGATTTTCCTCTAGCCAAACCGCTGCAAGCTCTGCCACCACATTTCCTTAATTACCTGACAATGTCATCAGCCACCAGCCACCCACCTCATTTTTTTTTTTTAAAATCTTCTTCTGGGTCTGCTTCTTCTTCGAGCTCGGTGGTTGGATGCTGAGAAATTGAAGAGGATGGGTTGGTTTGGAGGTGGCGGCCGTGGAGGGTGATAGGAGAAGCGGAGTTAGGCAGGGATCGGGAGTTGGGGTTGGCAGCGAGGTTGAGGCAAGAGAATGGGAACTGTCGTCAAGGTCGCCGCTGCTGCACCAAAATCGAAGGCCAAGGCCAAGGCCAAGCCCGAAGCAAACGCCGAACCAATCAACCCCAAGAGAAACGTGAATAGGAACGTCGACATTCTGAAGCCAACATGAGGGAGATCATTCGCAATAACCAGCTGAGTTGTTTGAACTTTTTTTTTTTTTGGCAGTCGGAGTTGTTTGAACTTTGAAGGGAAGGAATGGGTCAACTTTTTGGAGATTGGGAAGTTGCTTTCGCGTCATTTTGTGAAGGCCGAGTGAATGAGAATCATCTTTTGGTTATTATATTGTGTAAAAGTAGGAAAAGGTCCGCACGGTTCTTTTGAGACCTCAAGTAGGGGTTTTTTAATTGATATTTAGTGGTGAATGTATAAAAGTGTAACGTCCCGAACCTAAATTTACCAGTTTACGAGCCTTTCGATGGGTAAACGACATTTACATTTACTTTTTGGCTCCGTTTCGATATTTTAGGGGGCCCTAAAAGTTGGCTTTTTGTTCGGGTCAAAATTTGAGAAAATGTTCTTCATGAAAGTTGTAGAGGACGTTAAACCGAGCGCGTGCATATGTGGTACGTAAAAATCGGAGTTCGTATGCGAAAGTTATAAGCGAAAAGGTAAAGTTACTGTTCATGGTAAATTAGTATATATATTTGAAAATTTACTGTGGTAGATCAGTTCTACCACTCCCTCTCTCTCCTCTCCGTTTCTCTCTCCCCGAGCTCTCTCTCTCTCTCCTCTGCACCTCAGGCCACTTTTCGATTCCGGCCACCTGGGAGCGAACCGCGACCACCGTTGGCTTCCTCTCCTCCTCCCGGACACGCCTGTGGTGGTAGCTCATCGAGTCTTGGCCAGAAAAACGGCAAACCAAGGCCGAGAATTTTACTGTAGCAAGTGACCGTTGACCTAAATTCCGGTCACCTCCGGCGACAAAGCCAGGCTTTTTAGAAGCGCCTTGAGGCGTACTTGAAGCTCCCCAAATATCTTGAAGCGATTTGCAGCGTGGAGGAAGAAAGCATAATTAGAAAATTTTACTCTACTTCGGTTTGTTTAATTGTTCGGCCACTTAGAGGTATTTTCTGACTTGGCCACAGTTATGAAAGACGCTTAGAATGTTGATTTGATGATGTTGGTAAAATTTGGTAGCCAGATATGGTGGTTGATCGGCGGCGCGTGGGGCCCAGGTGCAGTCGTCTGTGGCGGCGCGTGAGGGCGCGTCCGGCAGTTCCTGGTGAGTTGTTTGGTCTATTGAGTAGTTTATATTGTTACGAATTTATGGATAGATGTTTGGTGGAAATTGGAGGAGGTTTGGATATTAATCGGAATTTCTGAAGTTCAATAGTTTGGTTATTGATTTATGAGAATTCCACTATCGGATTTCTCTCAGTTTTGCCCTAGAAACCTTCAATTAAAGAATTGGTGCAAATGATAAAGTTTTGGTGTTAATGGTGAAGTTTGGGTTAAATTGGAGAAGAAATGGAAATGTTAATTTATGAGGATTTGATGTGGGAATCGTATTTAATTTCCGGATTGTTATTCACGAATTATAATTGTGTACAGGCCGATATACCGAGCTATTGCTCGATGAAGGAATTCGTATACGTGATTGCCTAAATAGTACTGTGAGTGCACATTTATTTTAAATTAAATGTGCATGCAGTATATTATTATTTTCCGATTGAGGTTTAATTTATTATTTGAATTATTGAGCATTATGATTTTATGACCTTGATTTCTTGAGATTTATTACGCTCTATGAGTTACGAGATTTTTAGTGGATTTCCTTCCCGAAGACTTTCAACAGATTTTTCAAGCTATTTATTTATGAGTATTGAGTTGGAAAACGATTTTCAGGAAGTGATTGATTAAGAAAATATTATGAGAATTATTGATTTCGAATATCAGTTATACGATGATATACGAGTACGAAGGTTTTAGCAAATATTTGAGCATAGTTGAATTATCGAGATTTATTGAGTTTTGAGCTTTTCAGCCTTGAAGTTAGATTGAGATTTCTTTCAGAAAGCATTTGTTGATTTACAGAGTATTTGATTTTATGCTTTCGAGGATTTATTGAGATATTGAGGTTTGAGTTAGCGGGATAATCCTGAGTTATGCTTTCAGTGGATTATTAATGTTTTATTGAAGTAACAGCGAGTTTCTTTCCGAAAGCAAGTAATTGAAAGAGATTGTTTCCAGTTTATTGAGGAGGCTATTTACGGCGCATGCGCATATTACCTAGTTGGCAGTCCCTTCTAGGTAATAATCTGGTTGGCAGTCCCTTCCAGACTATATTCCGGTTGGCAGTCCCTTCCGATGCGTCATCTGGGTGGCAGTCCCTCTCAGATGGCATGAGATGGTTAGTTGGCAGTCCCTTCTATCCACCGCCTCCTATTCCGGTTGGCAGTCCCTTCCGATGCGTCATCTGGGTGGCAGTCCATTCCAGATGACATGAGGTAGTTAGTCGGCAGTCCCGTCTACTACCTGTGGTTAGTTGGCAGTCCCTTCTACCACCGCCTCCTATTCCGGTTGGCAGTCCCTTCCGATGCGTCATTTGGGTGGCAGTCCCTCCTAGATGGCATGAGATGACTAGACAGCAGTCAGTCATCAAGCAAGCCTCTTGAAAAGGATGTTTTTATAAGGATTGAGGATGAGATTTTAAGAGATTTCAAGATGTTCTATTTCTACGCGATTAAGATTGCAATAAAGATGATGATTAAAAGTATTTTTCAAGATTGTTACTGCATGCGAGATTTTAGAGAATAACTTGGGAAAGCATTACATTTTACTTATTCATTCGAAATTACTTATTTTTCGTCCACTCACTCTAACGGTTTTTAAATGTTTTCCCCTGGGCCCTTCGGTTTCAAATGCCCAGTTTGCAAGCCAGTTTAGCTTGAGGTCGAGCGTACATGGGGTTGAGGCATAGCTGTCATAGCTTCCGCATTATAAAAGTATCGGTCATTTATCTTGTATTATATTCTTTTGTACGCATGTACATTAGATTGCTCTGATAACCTATGAGATTAATATTATTAAGTTCAGAATTGTACTGTGAAATGAGAGATGTTGTGATACAGGGAGCAGGGTGGCTCCAGAAGAGTAAGGGTGGATTATTTTAGAAGTGTAAGTGTCTTTCTACAGGTTTTGGGTAGTCCACTTTTAGAGGGAGTTCCGCCAAATTTTTGGTAGAATTTCTTCTAAGGTGGGCCCCGCAGGGCCACTCCGGATTTCAAGGTGAAGTTCGGGGCGGGTCCTGTCAAAAAGTAATTAGATTAAACATTAAAAACAAAAAAAGAAGAAGTCATATTTGTGTGCAGCCCACGCCCCACTGCCCACTAGCCCATGCTTTTTAACCCAAAAACAATAAACAAATACCCAACAATAAAAAACTCCCTTTGTTGTAACAAAAAAAAAAAAAAAACTCCCTTTGTTCATCCTGAATCGGGATTTCCAGTTCATCTTCATCACTTCCCCAATTTCCAGTTCCAATTTCTTCCCCAGATTCTTCCCCAATCTAGATAGCTTTGCTGTTTTCTTACTCTGTAAAGGAACCGGTTACAAGCTATAACTGAACCGAAAAACACGGTTCCGGCAAAAAAAAAGGGACGACACCAAACCGGAAAAAATATATCGGTTTCGGTTTCGGGCGATGAAGTTGGTATGGATTTGGAGGTTGAGGGCGATGAAGTCAGCCGGGTGGTGTTGGTGGCGCGGATGCCGCTGACTTTAGCAGCGGCGAGGATTACGAATTGGGGCTTTTCGGCGGCGAAGAAGGACTCGACGTCGTTTTAGCGCGTGAGGTAGAGGTTGGTGTGGGTGTGGAGGACGAGGTTGGTGAAACCTAAGGACTGGAGCTTGCGGACGATGGCGGAGCCTAATTGGAGAGGATATCGGCGGGGTTAGTGATGGTTTGGGTGGTGGAGAAGGAGAGGAGAGAGAGGAGGTGGAGAGAGAAGAAGAAGAGTCAGGTTGAAGAAGAAGAAGAAGAAAAAGAAATGAAAAGAAAATAATAATAATAAAAAAAGAGGGTAAAAAGTCCATTTTGCCCTTTTTTTTTGCCCACGTGCTTGCCACGTCAGCAAACAAACGGAGCAGTTGGATTTTTTTGACGGAAGTATCACATTGATGCCAATATAGGTCTTTGGGTATCACAGTGATACTTTTGAGAGTTCGGGTATCAAATTGGCCTTGGCAGCATAGTTTGAGGACGGTACCTGAATTTTTCTCATATATATATATAGAGCAATCGAGAACAATATATATATATATGTGTGTGTGGGTGTAAAAAGGAAACAATGACTAAAGTTAACATGCACGTTAAATAATGATACATATGAGAGAGAGAGAGAGAGAGAGAGAGAGAGAGAGAGAGAGAGAGAGAGAGAGAGAGAGAGAGAGAGAGAGAGAGAGAGAGAGAGAGAGAGAGAGAGAGAGAGAGAGCTGTTGTGGTAAAGGTAGCCACTATGATCCCAAAAAGTAGTAACTTGGAAACTGCAACTACATGGGACTTGGCCATCTTGTGTATTCAAAAGGATGAACTTAGCAAAGGAAAAAACTTCGCTAACCAGCCCTGGTCAGCAAGGGCTGCCCATAGCCAATTAAAACCCTACACATAAGACACCTTTTTGCCTCTCTTTATCTCTTCCTTTGCTTCACCTCCCAAATCTACCGCAGGTTTACTCCTTTTACACTTATTACTAGGGAAACATAGTGGGCCCATATTTTGAATTTGTTTGTTATAATATGTTGCAGACTATTCATCCTCAATGCTCAAAGGTAAGCAGTTAAATTTTACTATTCATAATTTCAGTGGTCGACAGACTTGAGTTAGTTGCTATCTGTAATACTACTAGCAAAGAATTGAAAAAAGAAAAAGAAAAGTTGAGAAAATTGAAAATCTTTCGAGATAATCTTAGCAGAGAAACTCCCAACTATTGGGATATCATTTATAGATTGCAAACAAGAATCTATAAAGTTGAAGAAGAAGTTGAAAATTTCATATATACTCTGCAAGAGGAACAAAGACCTCTTGACTACCTGAGCATTGGTTAGATCCGCAAATCACTGGTATCAGAGCTTGTAAAATAGCTCAGCAGGGGAATCCCCGATGGGGACAATGTCTGATTTAATAATAGAGAGACTGAATTCTCTATTAAAATCTTCTGATGAAAAATATCAGATCCTGCAGAAAGAGATTTCTAGATATCAAGAACATCTAGAAAAAATTCCTGTTATAATCCACCAATTGGAAAAATTGGAAAACAAACTGGATTATATCAAAGATCTTCCAAAAACGGAAGAAGAAAAGCTAACAACTGTTAGTAGAAAAATCAATGAACAGCAAAAAACGCTGGATTCTATGAAAAATATACTGAAGGACAAGAAAGTACCTACAGTAAAAAAGAAAGCTAATGGATTCAAACCATTAGAAAGACCAGAGAATCCTGTTCCAAACTTAATTTTTCTGGATCCTTCAACTAGTTCTACTAGTATTCGGTATGAAAACCCGAAAGAAACTCGAGATGTCAATATGATGAGCATATTCGGGAAAAAGAAAGGAGTACAACTCCTAAATTCTGAAGAATTTGAATACAATGAAATCGAGCATGAGGTAAAAAACGCCTCAATTCCAAAGCTAGATTTCAAGCAAATATACAAAAGGGGAACATTTGACCTGATGGACAGCCATCATTTCAAATTGCTGGAATTTACAACCCCCTCTACAACAGGAGAAACAGATCTACTACTGATCACTCCTGCAGAAATCGCCAGAGCAAAAGCAAAAAATTATCAATTTATGCATATTGGAGCAGTCCAAGTAGGCATAAAACTTTTAGCTCGAGAAGGCATAAACTGTTCAGTTCTATGTGTCTTACAAGACAACAGGCTGGAAGATTTTCAAGCTAGTCTTTTGGGAACCCTTGAAGCATCTCTGTGCAACCAAGTAGCATATTTCAACTGCTTCCCCAACTTCTCAACAAGCTTGAAAGATGCAGCTCACTGTCTCCGACTGAGAGTCAAAACAGATGGCATATCTATGAAAAATGATATGCAAGAATTGGCAATAGTATACAGGATATACTATAAACTGATGAGTACTACAGTAGAGCCAAAGACAAGGATATCAAACATCCCTGGTCTTACTACTGGATTCCTCACCAGTCAGAAGAACCATTCACAACAGATCCACAAGGTTACTTGGAATGAAGTAACGTTTCCTATTGAATGGAAATTATCTGGTCCGAAGCTACCAGCAGAAAGTGCAAAAGCTAAAATTTATGAAAGCAGAAAGACTGGAGAAATCAGTCTAAATTTTGACAATCACAGAAAAAGTGATGTCTGTCCTGAGAATATCAGGATAAACAAAACTCTTCTCAGAAGAAGCTACAGCACTAGAGAAGCTAGTACTAGTGGCACAAAATCCACTATTGAAGATCCAATTACTGAAGAAGACCTTGAAGCTGATCTAAACAGACCAGTCAATATGCTTAGAACACAAAAGCTCTATGATCTCTATGAAGAAGCAGAATTCTGTGAAAATCCAGAAAGATTAGAAAAACTAATCGAAGAAATGAAAAATTTCAATCCAGGAAAGGAAAGAAAACTCCTTCCCTACCAAGATGTTGAAATGGAAGAAGGAGAAAGCTCCAAAACTTCCATCACCAGAGAAAAAGGAAAGGTGAAACTCCCTATACAGAAGGCCCCCACGGGCAGAGATGGAGAAAGAAATTCTTAAAGATTTGTCCCAGAGGACAAGATACCCAGAGTACCAATTACCAATTTTGGTATCTGGTTAGATCTGGATAAAACTTTAGACAAGAGAAAAACTCTTGACCAATGGGTAGACAGCCTGATGATGGCATCTGCTCTCACCTTTGGAAAATTCGAAGCTCCTGATCTTCAGATGTACTTTGAAACTACTCTCACAGGAGTAGCGAAGAAATACTATTTCTCTTTCAAAGAAACGGCCAGAGGAAAAGAATGGCTTGAAGATATCAAAGCTTCAAAATCTCCGTATGACTTTGCAGTACCCCTGTACGATCAGTTCTGTGGAGATTCTGCAAATATGAGTGAAAAGGCCAGAGAAACGGCCAAATCAAATATCTATGCTCTCAAAATTTGTGACATGAGATATTTTGAAGAATACTTGAATGAATTTCAAGAATATTACTGTACAATTGGTGAACTAGAAAGCACTGATCTAGTCAACCTGTTGCACAGGAAACTCCCTGAACCATGGAGAACAGCTGTGCGAGAAAGCATAGCAGAAAAACCAATTGAAAGATTTTCAGTTGGAGGAATTGCCGACAGAATCTGGCAATTACTGAAAGAACAATGCAAAGCCAATCTTAGAGCTAAGATGGCCAAGAAACAACTCAAAGGAGTTGAAAATTTCTGTTACGGAATTCTGGATATGCCAACCAACTGGGGATGTCATGAATCCAAGTTCCACAGAAAGAAGAAAGGAAAATATTACTCTAAAAAGTTCAAAAGGAGTAATCAAAGAAAGAATTGGAAATTCAAGAAAAGTTCCAATTACAAAAAACAACAGGAGGAAGATCCAAAAAAGAAATTCTTCAAGAAAAAGAAGAATACTCATCAACATAAACAACCAAGCAAGAAAGCTGGCAGATGTTGGTTATGTAAAGCTGAAGGGCACTATGCCAATGAATGCCCGGAAAAGGGTAAAAAATCTTCTACTAAAGTTCTCTTTGAAGAATATGAGCATATAGTAGAATCAGCAAATATGAAAGGCTACGAATTAGTCTATTCTGATGACGAAGAAGACGACAGGACAGTTTACTCTGCCTGGTCTGAAGAAGAAGATTCATCTGAGTCTGAGACAGATTCTGAAGTAGAGTACTTCGAATCCAGACAAATGAATATTTTGAAAATCAAAAACTGGGAAGAAAATAAGACAAAATCTTTGCTATCTTCTTATCAGGTGAACCCTGGTACATTCGTTTGTGACTACTGCTTATGTCACGAAATGAATGGTCTCCCTATGTTTTGTGAGGAGTCAAAAAAGACTTATCACAAAGAATGCTTCATAGCTGAAGCAAGAAGAAAAACCAAGAATGGACTTGTCAGCCAACTAGTTGAACAAGAATATGAAGAATATTTCTTTGAGAAAAAAGAGAAAGAAACCTTGTTCCAGGAAACCATGGAACCATCTTCCTCGAAAACGGAAGATATCGTCGAAGAAAAAATGAAGGACAACTTTGAATTGGTTGAAATACCAGAAAAGGTAGAACTGGTGAAACCACCAGAACCTGTTCATCTCTTAGAAAAGCAAGAAGCAGCTATAACAGTTACTGAAACATGGGATCTACTTGGCCAACCTTCTGGCAAGTTTGATTATAAAGTCCAATATGACCCTCCGTCATGGTTCAGTAATCCAAATAGCAAAGAGATAATTCCTACAGACTGGGATGATACAAAACCTTCTAGTTTTGATAAATCTCCCACTCAGAAAAATGTTCCAGTAGAATGTAAACCATTCATTCCAAAGGAACAGGCTCAAGAAAATGAGCTTCAGCAATCGAAAGTCGTCTCTACGAGTAGATACAGCAACTACATAGAGATTGGACTAAAATTCCCTGATCATAAAAAATATCATCTACATGCCTTTGTAGATAATGGATCAGGATTTACAGTTGCAAAGAGATTTGCAATTCCAGAAAAATTTTGGAAAGAAGAAAAGAAAACAGCTACTGGTGTTACTTTTGATGGAAGCCATCTCACCATGAATAAAGTAGCAAAAAATGTTCACATCACCATTGGTGGAGGAACATTTATCATCCATAACGTCTGGCAATCTGAAGGCCAAGGCGCAGATTTCTTGTTGGGTAATGATTTCATTCTCCAACAGAGATTTATTCAGGATGAAGAAGCAATCGGCTTCAGAAAAGGAGAACGGGTGTTCTGGGCTGATAGGCTTACTCAGGCCAAAAGTATTGTAGGTCCAAACTTTACTACCCAATATCAGAGATCGCAACAAAATAGTGGTGATCTTACCCCCTACAAACCCAAATTTGAACCCATACTCCAAATCAAACAACAAGAAGAATTACTTGTTAAAGACTCTTCTGAAGAAGAAGAAGAAGCAGAAACTAGTGAAGAAGAAGAAGCTAGTTTCATCCATGAGCATAACCTCAAGCACTTTCAGAATAAGCTTGAGTTTCAGAAAATTCCCACTCTTGAAAAAATCAAGAAACTACTTGAGCAGAACATCGATGTAGATCCTCAGAAGTTTTGGGAAAAAGACCCAGTGGTCTGTGAATTAAGATTGCATGACATGAATGCTATCTGTCATGTCAAAGCCATTCCTCAGTACAAAGAGGAAGACCAAAAAGAATTCAGAAAGGATATTGAAGATCTCCTGAACAAGAGATTAATTCAACCTTCCACTAGCCCTCATCATGCTCCAGCATTCTACGTAAGAAATCATGCAGAAACCCTTAGAGGAAAAGCTAGAATGGTTATTGACTACAGAGATGTCAATAAGAAGACTGTCAAAGACGGCTATCAAATTGCTCAAGTACGAGCATTGATCAACCAGCTCAGAGGAGCTAAGGTCTTTTCAAAATTCGATGCAAAGTCGGGGTTTTGGCAGGTCAAGATGCATCCTGAGAGTATACCTCTCACTGCATTTGGAACACCGCAAGGACATTACGAATGGTTAGTGATGCCTTTTGGTCTCAAGCAAGCTCCTTCAATCTTCCAAAGAAAGATGGACAACATCTTCAAGCATGTCGCGGAGTTTTGCGTCGTCTACATAGATGACATTCTGGTCTTCTCCAAAAACAGAGAAGAACACATGAAACACCTCCATGAGGTTGTAAAGCTGATAGTTCAGCATGGAATTATCCTAGGTGAAAAGAAAATCTTCTTTATCCTTGATGAAGTTGATTTCCTAGGAATAAATATCAAGAATGGAGTGATAAAACTCCAACCTCATATCCTTGAGAAAATCTGGAAATTCCCAGATAAACTACCTGATGCCAAAAGTCTAGAGAGATTTCTTGGTGTCATAAATTATGGGAGAGATTTCATCCCCAAGATCTCAGGGTTAACAGCAATGTTATCGCCTAAAACGAGTTTCAAAAGAAAATGGAACTTCACAGAAGATGATGAAAAAACTGTGAAGCAGATAAAAAATCTCTGCAAAAACCTCCCTCCTCTTCAACAACCAGAAGAGAATGATGAGATTATCCTCCAAACAGATGCGAGTGATAATTACTGGTCCGGTGTAGTTCTGGCGAAAGCGCCTGGAACTAACATTGAAAAGATCTGTAAATTTTGTAGTGGCAAGTTCAGCCCTGCAGAACTAAATTATCCCACAGGGGAAAAAGAAATTTTAGCTGTTAAGAAAACTATTTTAAATTCTCCAGCTTTCCTTGGAAAACCCTTTACTATCCGCACCGATTGTGCCAGAGTAAAGAATTTCAAAAATTTCAAACTTGATAAAGCTGCTGATAGAGGAAGACTAGCTAACTGGCAATTATTCCTTAACCAATATGATTACGTTGTTGAATTAATTGCAGGAAACAAGAACTATCTTTCAGACGCCTTAACAAGAGAATTAGCCATGTTCAGCAAAAGGAATGATGACGACGACGAAGGTCGCAATCCCAGAAGCAGAAGAGCTGGGAAAGAACATGAAACCAATGAGGATCCCAAAGAAAACATCCTCAAGAGATTCCTGCTAAGTCCAAGAGGCTTAGCCACAACTGATCAATCCCAGGGTAAAGGATTGACTAGCCCGTCTCAAACGGCAGACGGTAAAGGCTCATCAAGACCGTTGACGGCTGTTGCTTTGCCAAAAAGCAAACCTACTCCAACTGGAGTAATAAATGTTTTCAATTATGAACTTCGAACCTTCGATACTCCTGTGTTCAGAACTGGCAGGAGATTAGCTTACCACCAGAAGGCAATTCTGGATAATCTTTTATTTGCCTTTCAGGAAAGAAGCAGTGGTCTAATGTTTCCAGCCCTATTTGCATTAGCTGAAGAACTATACGAGAATGCTAGACCACAATTCGAAGAGCTACAGCAGAGTGCTGTCAAGAAAGAAAAAATTAACTTCCTTGAAAGTCCAGAAAGTGCTAGGGTCCCTATCATGGCACTCACTGAAGCAGACTGGCATAAATTCCACAATCTAATAGGAAGACATAATTCAGAAGACCTAGTTCCTCCAACCCTCTTCATCATCGCGGGACCATATGTTGGAAGATACCTTATAAATGTTCAGAGTGAACATCCACAAGAACACAAGCTTTGGCTTGTTGAAAATGGTTTTGTCCATAATCTGTGGACCAAAACTAATGATGATCTAAAAGGTTTGCCACCCATCATCGTCAATACAGTTAAAAATGTTAGAAAAACAGACTGTGAGCTTCGTCTGAAGTTTAGATCCACCCCTCCAGAATGGATCCGGCAAGCAAATGGTGAGGTTGAATATATTGCTCCATATCACTATGTGAGAATTATTCCAAGACAATATTTGCAACCTGCCTGTGTTGGGTTTAATGGCCAACCAAACTCCAGCATCCCATGGATGAAGGCCATGACCTTGGAATACATAAAGAAGATCATCTCTGAAGATCTCAGTAATACCTTCCTGGCAGCAGGAGAGAAGATAATCATCACTGCTTACGATCACCCTGACGTCGTCAGCAGTGACCTATTCCTATCTCTCACCCGAAAAGAGATAGACTCAACAATGGCATGCATGCAGTGGATGGACAAACTTGAAAATAACAACCACTACAAGATGTATGTCGACACGGACGTAGAAGACAATGCTACAACAGTTAGAATGGCCCAAACAGATAATCACTCGTTTGTCTTTGGCCACCACTCAGAGACTGATGACAACATGTAGCAGCTGGTGAAAGAAAAAAGGCACCAAAAACAAAAAGCAACTGTTTCCTTTTCAAAAGATACTTTTGCTTTTCAGAAAAGAAGAAGGTGAAAAACATTTCACCCAGATGCTTTTGCTTTTCCCCGTCCGACCTCCATCATCAGGAGCACTCAGAAAAGCAGAAGATCACGGAGTCATACTGTATATTTTAGCATTTTGAATTCCAGTTTGAGTTCCGCTCTCTATATAAAGAGCTTTAGTTTCATCTGTAAGGCATTCGAAAATTGAGACAGAATTATATTCTCTCAAACAAGAAAGCCATAGTAGCAGTTTGCTCGGCTTTCCTATCATTGTTTGAAGTGTGCTTTCATTACAAGTAAGTAACTGTAATCATTCTTATGGATAGCTAAACAGCTTCTTAGCTGTTTACCTGAGAATGAGGCTCTGAATTTCTGTATTCATGTTAAATAAATAAGTTCTATATGAAGCCCAATATGTAGTCTGAAAATATATGTTTAAGTTTCTGAATACTGCAATTTTTTCTGTTTATTAGTTTCAAGCTAAGATTGACTATTCATGAAGCCTAGAACAGCAGTGATTCCGCCCTGAAAGTAACCGTTTAGACAGGATGTCGTTAGGTGAAATATGGCATGTTGAAGGCTAGATCTATGCTTTTGAATTTTACATTAAGGCTTGATAATTATGTAAACGGATAAAAGTAGAAAAAAGGTTGTTGGAAAAGAAAGAGGGACACGTGTAAGATACTTAGAAGAGCATCCAAAACCTGGTCAGGAGGTGCTAACCACACCTGGTCAGCCAAGTACTATCCCTTAGCAAATTGCATGTTTCAACAACATTTTGAGGTGCCATTTTATAAGTAGAGAACTCAAAACATTTTTGAATGCACTTCCACAATTAATCAAGTGCTAGCATTAATTAACTTGATCCAGATTTCCACAAATTAATAAATACAAAGTGTGAGTACGTATTTCACAAGTTGCAGAGCAAGCCTAACTTATCAACGACAGAATCGGTTGAACAAGTCTAGTTTCTTCCCCTTTGGACAAGTTGAAGAAGACTTGTTCCTAATTAACTTGTCTCCATCGGAAGCTCCAACTAAAACATAGAAACATGCATGATGCTATTAATAAAAATTGGGCAATGAAATCTGGGTAAAGAGTAAAAAGTAATTTAGAGGAAAATCGTTCAAAAATCCGAGTGAAATGTTGAATTAATGTTCATTAATCCATGCATCAACTATTGTGCTGTAAGAGAGGTAATGGTGAGATTATTAATCCTTCTACAGTTTAGCGTACCTGTATAACACGGTTATTGCCATCACTGTCTTCGATTAATTAATTCCAACTTGTAATACCACTCCTTCGAAAATGTTCAAAGAAGAAGAAGAAGAAGAAGGCGGCATAGAGAAGTCTGACGTACTATTTAAAATAGTCGTTATGTTGAATTAATCTGATAATTTACTTTCTTGTCTTTTCCTTTTTGAGTCCGACTTTCGTAACACTTACGTTTCTTATGAGTTAGGAATGCTTGATGCATGGTTGTCAGAAACATTAAGCATGAGTTGCGGTGTCACCTAATAAGTGATTGCGCGCATCCATATCCATTATCGCAATATGTACGTAACTAATGGTGCGGAGACTGTGGAAAGGAAATGAATATATATATAGGGAAAGTGGATCCTGAGTAGGTTGGGGAGAATCATTTTCCACATCTTTTTTCTTTTTACTGGGAAGCATTTTTCCTTCCATTGTCACTCTCAAACACAGGAAATGTCTCAATGCCCAAAATCTGTGAAACAAACACAGCCTTGGAGTGAATTGCTTCCTTGACCGGAATTGATTTCCCATATCAATTAATTATACATGAACTCTAGGACAGATAGATATTATTGTAGGGCAGAGTTGTCTTCTGAGAGGGTACTGCCCTGTTAGCTAGTAAGATTTTAAGGATGAGATCACGTACTATGCCTACGTGCAAGCTAATGAGCACCACGTATTGGCTACTATCCCCGGCCTAACTTATGAGACAATTTGATCAAAAAAAAAAAAAAAAACTTATGAGACAATTGAATTCTCCTGTTATAAGCCTCACATGCACAGCTGTGGCCGACAATATATATTGCTGCTAGATAGCACAACTAGATCAGAGAAGAATCCATTGCAATTATGATAAGCAAGAGTTCTAATTAATTTACAGTAAGCTTCTGATGAACGGTTGGTTGAAAGTCGCTTGCAAGCAAGCAAATGCAAGGGTTGCAATAGATCACTTCCTCAGGAACTTAATTGGTAGGAGGCAAGACCCTAGGCGTTGGTCCAACACATCGGGATCCTTCAGTTGAATGCGTTGCTCTGTTGAAGTTGATGGACATGACAAAAAATAGGAGATGAGGTCTTCAGGATGCTTGCCTATGATCATTTCCAATGCTACCGGCCACTCAAAAACATCAATTTCTCATTTGATTCCATATTATCTATGCCAAATCTGAAGCACTGTATCCAAATGTGCCTGCAAATGTACGTAATCCAATTAGAATCATTAGGCTTCAAAAGCCTAGCCGTACCAAAATCAGAGACATTTAGAGATCTGATGCCTAAATTAGAAACATATTTTTATGTAATTCAAACTGTTTGATAATTTCTAGATACAAATGGGCACGGTATTAATGCTGATGAAACATTATTTGGTGTAGAAGTATGAGCATCCCATCCTATACTAATTCGCAGATGCAATAGACCTGTGAAATAATTCAAGGCAATGCTAGCTTATGTAAGCTTTTCATCTTCAAAATGTAATAGCACGCTCAATCGCTCAAAGTCAATCTACATCTTCAAAATACGTAGGTTGAGTTAATTTATATTAGGTGACCTACGTTGACTTGATTTATATTAGGTGACACAATGCATGGATATGTGTAGCTGTCCAGCAAAAACAAAGGTGCATACAGTAGCGAGCTCTGAATACTCGAAAGTAATTACAACAATACGATTCAAACTGGAGAGTACGCTTAAGTCATTGTTAGTTTTATGCGTACATCTATCATTAAGTCATTATAAATTGTATGCGGTGAGAATTGAGATGTGGTCAGAAAGATGACCGGTATTTCTCTATTATCGGAACCATGAACGCCATACATTGAAACCGAAATATTTCGTCATATCATATGAATGATATAATGGCAATAGCTGGGTGTCAAATTCCAGATTCAAAAAGATCGATTATTCCTTTATTTTAACATCTAAGGAAATGATATCTCTGTCGTGATAATTCCTTTCTAGCATAATATTAGATATATGGTGTATGACTCTTATGGGCAGAAAGTAATAGCGTAGTTAGGTCCCCCGGAGCAAGTGAATGTGCCTTTCTTGTCATCATAAGCGTAGCTGTAAGCCTCAGGGCATTGTTGACTAAACTTCATAGAGTAGTCTGTAGGAGGACATGTCTCTGGCTTTTCATTAGGTGGAGTGCAGCAATACTTGGGCTCATTGAACTTCAAGCACGCGCTCATGCAGCCAACCACGCTCCCGCCAGCCCCCGTTACTTGTAGCTCACTCGGACACATAGCGTTCACGTTGGCGCTGCAGCTAGAGCTCCGACAGTCCCCGGGAGCGTGACCGCCTTGAGGGGTTACGGAGATGGGCAAGTTGAAGCCGTCAACAAGACTAACATCGTAGAAATCTTGACCCCCACCTGCTGGGATATTAATTTCCACCAAAGTGGCTGGCGGAATTCCTCCTTTTCCGTTGCATGAGACCTGACCGGATGCGCAATCCCCTGGTTTGTCACAAGTGAACATTCCTGAATTGTCCGTGAAGCAGTTGGTACGGCCCCAGAAGCGGCCATTCCATGGAACCGGAGTGTCTATGGAATTGCTAGCTTGGGGTGCTAACTCGAACCCCGTCAATGCTAACTGAGGTTTGTTATCAGAAGTTAGGGTTGCTGGCCAGACCTTGAAGTTGCACTTGTTTGTGAAAGAAATTGTAGCCGGATGTCCGCCTGCATGCATTAAGGGGAAAAAAATCAAATGCAAAATAAATAATTTCCACTGCAAAAAGTACTGAAAGTGTGGTAATCACTAATCAGTCTTGCAACAAAGAAGAGCACACGAAGGAAATAAGAAGTGTCTGTTCACCTGGAAAGAAAAGGAAGGCGAAGGTGAGGTAGAGAAGTACTTGGATTTTCATCATGATTGAATATCTCGATCTGTTGCCCTAAATACAGCCAATTGTGGTTGCAATGTGATGATCGAGGTTGTGGTTTAGTTATATTTATAGAACTAGATTTATAGACTATTCTTCTTTTTTGGTCAACAAGTTAGATTATCTCGTTGCCTTTTTTTATTGGAAAATAATTTGTGGCTTTAATTTTAGGTGTCATACCATGTCACCTACACACATCAACTATTTGTCAAATCATGCTATGTAACTCTTGAGAAAAATATCATTTTATCCTTCCAAAATCTAATGACTATGTTATTTTGGCTTTCTAAAAAAAATTATTTTAGTTTTTTCTTTTCTTTTCATTGCACTCATGCTTAGATTTAAATAACAATTTTTTCTGGGGGTGTGGCTATTGCATGTAATTCAGTCAATGGATTTGCACATACATTCGATCACAATAGATTTGCTTGACACATGTATATGAATTCAACCTTTGTTGGGTTCTTGTAAATTTTGAAAATATAGTGTGAAAAATACATATTCATACGATTATATATATTCTTTTGTTCATTTTTTCTTTTTATGTAGCTAGGGTTTAAACGTTATATTTGAGTTTATTATTTTTTTGTTTTTTGCCCCCATATATTTAGATTGTAGATGATAATTAATGGCTGTTAGTTTAGACATACTATTTTTCAAAATCAATTTATTAATGCTAGTTTTTTGGATGAAATTAATCAATGTTTGGAAAGAAAAGTAATGCCTATTTCTTGACACCTAATTCAATATATATTAATACTATTTGGAAAGAAAAATTATAGGAAAGAATTTAATTAAATTAAGAAAAATATTGGTCAAAGGATTTGTAGACATATCTCTTAAATTAATACATAATTAATAACTTATCTTTTTTTTTTCGTCACCTAATTAAATTCATTATTGTAATTAATTCACTCCCTAACATCTAAAAGGAAGTATAAAATGGTAAAATTGGTGTTGCAATATTATCATGTGGCAAAATATATTATGTGGAATTGAAAATAAAATTTGTATTTGCTTACTTGGCATGATACCTAAGATTTGAGGACACAAATCTTAGGCCTCATTGATGCTCTATATCATTGCCCTTTTTTATTATACTCTTTTTAAGTTTGGAACAAATTAGGCTAGTATGGCCGGTGATCGGAAGAAACGACCAGGCATGAACGTATGGAAAAAACCAATAAATTAAATGGCGCGCCTGAGGTCATAGTCCATCTAGTTCCTAGTTTATGATGCAAATGATAAAATCGTAAATGACGAGCTAGCTATAAGTCCATGCAATTATTCCGCAGAATAGTGGAGCCTACGCACAGACGAGAGACTCCAGTAATTTATGGGAGAAGACCATGCCATATATTCCTCCGATCCACAAAAACCGCCGACAGACATGAACGAATTCGCACCACTCATCTTTGTGGAATTACTGACGTTCCACGATATTCTCCTGCACGACTTGTCTTCGTGCAACAAAAATCTACGAAGAGAGTAGCATGGTTTATCGAGAAGGGCTTTACATGTTTCTATGAGCTAGCCTTTTAGATTCATATGAACGTTATACTTATAGACTACAGCTTTATAAATTTCAGTTTTTTCTTTTCAATTGAAGGGCAAAATTGTGGATTGATCGATACGGCACAAATCTGAAAGCTGAGTGACAATTCTCAATTCAAAATTTAAATTTGAATTTGCATGCGATGATTGATTAACACCAATCAATTTACAGACATACAAATCCAAATATCAAGAGCGAGATATTTGAGACCTATTACAACGTTCTCTGTGATAAATGTTGGAATAGAGACTAAAAGATCAGAGATTTAGGATCCCACATTAGAAAAAATACATGACAAGTCATTATTGAGTTATAAGAAATAGTATTACACGAGGCCTTTTCTTTTGAAATCACATATCCGATCCGTTGTCCACCGGATGGCTGAAGTGGGGAAAGGGGTTGAGGGGAGAATGTGGACTTATTCACCTCTGCCACACAAGTGACACAAGAATAAAGGCATCAACGAATTGGTTTCACCGGATCTGTTTTGAGTGTTGCCACCACGAACAGTTGGAGGTACGTACCTTCCAAGCTAGGGATGGCAATGGGGTGAGTTGGGGATGATGATCACAATACCATCCCCATCCCCGGGGTCATTCTCTACAATGACCCCGATCCTCGCCCCAATCCCCAATAAAAATATATTGGGGATTCCCCGTCCTCATCCCCACTGGGGACTAAGTCTCCAAACCTGCCCCAAATCCCTAATAAGAATTTAATAAATAAAATAATTTTTTCTCACATTGCCTTTTTAAAAATTAAAATCTACACCAAATAAATTTAAAACATGATTAAATTCATAAATCATAATTGAGTGAGTGTAAAAGTCAAAACACCATTAAAGTAAAGTGTAGCCATTAAAGTAAGGTAGTAAATGTATATATATTTGTGATTTATATTATAAAAAATAAATTAAAAAATATATAAGTTAAATATATGTATATATTATTGGGGCGGGTTTGGGGATGAGGTTCACAATATCATCCATGTCCCATCCCCAATCTTAAATAGTGGGGATTGGGGATCCCCATCCCAATTCCCCATTTGTCCCCGAATTCTCCCCCCATTAGGGACGGGTATCCAATGGAGATCCGCTCCGCTGGGAATTTTTGCCATCCCTATTCCAAGAAGTACGCAGTAGCGGTCTTAAACGCATTATTAAGTCCGTAATATCGATTGATCAAGTGCACATGCATAAAATGCCAAACCCTATATCAAGCTGGCCCTACAGAACTTATTTTCTAGCTTAAGTGGTTCAGGCACAAGAAGATTCCAAAGAAAAAAGTGTGTCCCGTGAATGATGGACAGAGAGAGATCGAGTAGTAAAGATTACTCAGAACCCCCAAAGTTAGCCCTAAAACCGCCCTACCTTAAACCAAGTTAGCCTAAATCCCCATCATCTGCTTTAGTCCATCTGTTTATTAGCTAACTCCATCCTTGAGGGTAATGCCTATGGCGATTTGGGCAAGCTCGTTAACGACAAAGTTGAACTCCCTAGCTAGGAATGTGTTCCAAATCTACATCGTTAAACTGTAGGAGCAGCTCAAGTGCTCTTTCCAAATAGGGTGCCAACGAGAAACTTATGCATTTATACTTCTCGCTCATTGGTTAATGAAGAGTTGTGAGTCCCCAAAGACCTGCACGTCTCTGACACCGAGCTTCAGAAGTACCTCTAGGCTTATAATGAGGGCCTCATAATTAGCTTGGTTGTTGGTACACCGGAACTCTAGCTGAAAGGAGTATGAGAAACGATCCCTAGATGGGGTTTCAAGAACAATTCCAGCTCTTTCCATCATGTTAGTTCTGGAGCCATCAAAGCATAGTGTAGTGACCCGAGATAGGGGTCCCACAGCGCCACGACTCCGAGCCAATGAGGAACCGACATGTCACGATTGACATCCCGATAACTCATCAACCCGAAATCGCAAGGCCTTTTAGGTTCAGACTGTTGGTTTACAAAACACTTTCTTGGACAAGTCGTTCTAGCAACCAAACAACACATTTTCAAAAGCAGAATTTGAAATGGGCTAAGTGTTTTGGGCTTGCAATCAGAGCCCAATTTGGAAAATAAAACAAATCACTAAGTAACTACAAGCATGGGAGACGCGCCCCAGGGTTACGGGCCTCCCGGAATTTTTTTGTAAGCGAGTAAGAAATAAATAAATAAATAAATTAGTAAGAAAGTAAATAAGCAAGTTACTTCAAGATCCGATAAAGGACCAAAACTATTTCTTGATAAAGTCAAAGAAGAACACGCCAAGCCAGGCACGTGCCTCCTCTATATGCTCCCCGACCACATCCTCGAAACCTGCACACTGTTGTAGGGGTGAGCTTTCGTCCTCGCATGCCCAGTAGGGGCCGACCCAACCATGCTAGGTTTGAAAGATAATACTTGAAAATATTTACTACATAATATTGTGCACGTTTATCGAAAATACTTTTAAAAATAGGCAACCACAAACATTTATTTCTTTTATAAAGCATATGCAGTATGCTTCACACAATTTGGAGCTCCGAGATACTTACTTGCCGGCTAATATAAAACAAATCAGTGACCGACCTGGTTCGTCCTGAATTCGAGAACCAGCCAACTACTCTGTAGTATTTCTGACTACAAGTAGCGAAAGTGTCCATTTCCTGGCCCTGAGTCTCCTATGACTGGTTCACTGTCTATACTATCTTTCCTCGACAAACATAGGAGCACGGCCCCCTCTGGAGGTTCACGGTTATCGACACCGTGGGATCCCTAGGAATCTAAGCGTCTAGGTCCCATTCACTTTCAGGTCACAAGTATAAACATACAAGGGTACAGTATCTCAACATGCAAGTCTAGCCTCGGTTTTCGCAATTAGCAATTATCAGTTCTGAAAACACATGAATCACGAGGCATCGACTAATGAACAACCAAAAACGTTCTTGCAGGCAACATACTATCATAGTAGAGCATTCTACATATACTGAAAAGCCTCTAACAAGGAAGGGACAACTCACCCTACCTGGAATTGGAGTGCTCGCCCACGTTCGTGTTCGTTCCCGACTTTCGATCATTTGTCCAAATCCAATTGCACACGCTCAAATCCTTTAACAAGAACCAAATCCGATAAGTATTCAATTCATAACTCATTTGCTCAATTTCTTTGAGTCACCAATTTATTCTAAATCGATATTTAATGGTAACCATTCCCGAACAATTCACTTAACGGAGTAAGCTCATTCGGGAGATGGTGATCACACTTCTTTCCATGTTAAAATTTCAGTCAACCGGTTTGACATCACTTTATTTAGCTTTTAAACTTAAGTGATTAAATAATAATTACCATTCCCGAAGGATTTCGCCTTTCAGACTCCTTTCGAGATATGGTAATTATACTTATTTCCTTAATGTATCCCAAGTCAACCAGTTTGACCCTTTTTACTTAATCAACAAATATTAGCAAATAAATTGTAGTTGCCATTCCCAATGATCACATTCTTACAATAACTTCGAGATATGGCGACACTAAAATACTCCGATTTTTAACCTTATTTCATGAACGTTAATCCAATATCCTAATCTAGCTCAATCAAATAAAATCCACCATTTTCATTATCAACACCCTTTCAACATCTATAATTACTCACTTCCTTTCACATCATACACAATTTTAGTCAACTTGTCAAAAACCACAAAATTGGTCTCTATTTGTCCATTCTTGCAGAACAACACTTTTCCAAAATAATAACAGACAAACCAATTTAATTGACAACCCAAATCTCTCCATACATTCAAGCAGTCAACCATTTTCATCTTTGTTCACTACCATGGCAAGTTTCCAACACATACTAATATCCTTTCCAATTATCCCGAATTCCACTAAGTAGGAACAACATACTACAAAACAGATCCAAACACCCAGACACTTACCATTCTTCTTTTCCAAATTAGTAGCCAAGTCATCGAAGTTGCACTCCACCACCCCTAATCCTTCAAGCTCCCTATTACGAAAAATAGGATCAATAATCCATTCTCAGTCAATTTCGTATCCAACACAGAGTTCCTGGTTTTTACCTTACCCAACTCAATTCGAAGCTAAGCTAGCAGTTTTCCTCCTCCAAAAATCTCGAGTTCCCAGACTCCATGGACCTCAAAGCTCTCCAAATCAAATAACAAGTTATTAGAGTTCAATCTACTCAAACTAGAAGCCTCAACTAAGGAGAAGGGATAAAAATCCGGCTTACCAGAGGAACAGGATAAGCTGGTGGCGCTCACGGCGGCGTCCACAGTGGCTATGGTGGTCCACGCGCCTGCGGCGGCGCGTGAGGCGCGTGCAAGAGTTCTGGGCGGAACCAGAGATCGGAATCAAAGGGTTCCGGCGAACAAGAACACGTTGACTCCATTTACGGTGGTGGTTTGGCTCGATTCGCGCCGGAGATGGGAGAATGAAGGCAAGCAGAGCCTCGAGCTTCGACGATGCTCGTGTGGCGTCGTGCGGCGTCGATCTGTGAAGAGGACTCGCTGGGTTTTGCTCCTCGTTGCTCGCTGAGTCAGGCAGTGGCGTCACAACTGTGGTGGCCGCGTATGGTGGCTGCAGGCGGTGTATGTCGAAGGTGAGGCTTAGGCTTTGGTCGGGTTTTAGTGCTGCGTCGATTGATGGAGGCAGAGTGGTGAGATGGCGGCCGGAGCTGGTGTTCTCCGGTGGTTGCAGAAGGAATCAGAAGAGAGAGGGAGCGAGAGGTCGGGGTTTGATGCATGGGGTCGATCTCTCATGGGTTTGGGTCGGATTGAGGTGGTGCTTCGATTGGTGGTAGCGGTGATGTGAGGCGGTGGCCGGACACTGTGGTTCCGGTGATGACAGAGGGACGGAGAAGAGAGAGATAGGTCGGGGGAGAAAGAGAGAGGCGTGGCCGAGAGAGGAAGACAGAAAAAAAATGAGAAGGCTGCTAGGGCTTCCTCTTATTTATACCTCGTGTGTAAAGACAATTTTGCCCTTACAAGGAATTACGAAACTCTCCTAGTTAATTGCTTTCGGTTTTGGGCTCGTAACTTTTCTTTTACTCGTTGTGCGTCGGGAACCTCCTAAATTATTTTGCGACTTTGCCCTAGGCCCGAATGAAAGAGCATTGGTCCAAAGTTTAAATTTCGGCCTAATGGGTGGTCTCGACACCAAAACAATTTCTGAAATAGATTTCGTCACTTAAATCGCCTTGCGAAAATCTTATTGGCGAAAATTTACCTTCAAAATTTAAATAAAATTTTTCGGGGGCTCACACATAGGACCCAAGGTTGCAATGAAATTGTCGCCTGCATGAGATGAGCGAACTCAGGTATGTATGGCGAATCAAGTCTGTTGAGCAAACCTGATGCAACCTACAAATCTCGGACCTCTAGCACCCCTAACATTGGGTGGTGTGCGAGAAAGTCCGCTATAGCCTAACCCTTAACAGTCTTTTAGGGAACATACTGTAAATTATGAAAGGGCCAGTACCCATTTAACTATACAACCTCTGAGTATAGGCCGCGATAGCATGTTTTTGATCAGGTTTGTTTGAGCTATAATGCAAATGAGCCGGCCAGTACCCATTTAACTATTCGGCCTTTGAATATAAGCCTTGATAGCATGTATTTGACCAGGTCTGTTTGAGCGATAATGCATGTAGTGAAAGATAACATATAATGGCATATTTTACATTTAGAAAAATAAAGCGTCAGACAGAGTTTCTCCACGGAAGTGTACCTGCTTTCGTAGTCTGTTAGCGTTCTGTTGAGGTAGAAAATGGCACGTTCTACTCTCCTTCATCATCTTGGGCTAACAGACTACCAATAGATAGCTCTGTCGCTGAAATGTAGAGCTTGAGTGGGAAACCAGGTCTTGGAGGGACGAGAACTAGCGGACTCGCGAGATAGGCCTTGATTCTATTGAAAGTCTCTTACATTCCCAGAAGAACTCTTTTTGTCCTTATAGCTTCAGCATAGAGGAGAAAGGCTGGATGTTACTGGCAGAATTAGAAATAAACCGGCGTAGGAAGTTAATTTTGCTCAATAGCCTATGTAATTCCTTATTTGTTCGAGGGGATGAGGCCTTGATGACTGCGTTGCCTTTGTCCTCGGACACCTCAATGCCCCTTTCATGGACAATGTAGCCCAATAAGTCACCTGCCTGGACACCAAAATGCATTTCACTGGGTTCATTTTTAGCTTGTGAAGGCGCATGTGTTTAAAGACCTTTCACAGGTCCATGATATGGTCTCCCCACTTCTTGGACTTAACGACCACATCATTTATGTAAACCACTAGGATATTCCCCAGTATGTTAATGGAAGATCAGGTTCATTGCTTGCTGGTATGTAGCCCATGCATTCTTCAGTCCAAAGGACATAACCACATACTCGAAGACTCCTGTGAAACCAGGACATCTAAAAGCAGTCTTGTGTCTGTCCTCTTTCGCTACCAGAATGTGATGATAGCCTGCTGTTCCATCCATGAAGGATAGAACTCCATGACCTGCTACTGCATCTACTAACATATCCGATACGGGCATGTGGTAAACATCTTTGGGTGTAGCATTGTTGAGGTCTCTGTAGTCAACGCAGACTCTCATCTTGCCATTTTTCTTGCGAACTGGCATGATATTGGATAACCACTGGTTGTACTTGACCACCTTAATGGTGCCTGACTTGTGCAGCTTCTCAACTTCCTCTTTGACCAAGATTTGGGTTTCAGAGTTCACTCTTCTTGGTTCCTACTTCACGGGCCTCTTGTCAGGCATAGTTGGCAGCTTATGGCATACAAATTTGTTGACAGGCCTGGCATATCTTCATACTTCTCCGTGAAGCAATCCTTGAATTCCTGCAATAAGTCAATGACCCTCTATTTCTCGTCAGGCTCCAGGGAGCTGATCGCCACTTTCATTGGCTCATCTTCTGTTCCCAAATTTACCTTTTTAGTGGGGTCTCTGACCTTAGGGGGAGTATCATCCAAGGCAGCAGGAGATAACTGAATTGGCTCCTCTTCCTCCTCATGGTCAGAGATCTCTTTGTTAATGTACTCATTGTAGTCACTCGATCATAGGCCTCTTTCTCAACCAAGTATGAAGATAGTCTGTCATACAAAGATTGGAAGACCTCTACTTCTTCCTCTGTAAGGAAGCGATCCATTAATTGGGCTTTGGTTGGGGAATAGCATGGTCATGTCTTTCTAGGTCTTCTTTGGCTAAGGTTAGCCCCATTGTGCTAAGTCAGAGGCCGTCACCCCTACAAGGCGGCCCTTGTTATTGATGCCAGTAACCTGTAAATGTGTGATTGATTAAAAGTAGTACCAGAGCCGGCTTAGAGGCTGTGTAAAGTGTGCGATGGAACAGGGCCCCAAACTATATATACTTCTTTGTACATCTATATTATTTATGAAAGGACCCTCACTATTTGAAAGTTTTGTAGTTCAGTTGGCAATTAGCTCTCTTTCAAACTTAGTAGTACAAGTTCAATTCTCATTGCAGCTGATTTACTTTTTATTTCTTTTTTGGGCCCCTTTTCCTACCCCCATTTTCTTGTTCTTTTGGGCCCATTTTCCTCATTGCAAGTGATTTGCTTTTTATTTCTTCATTTTCTGGGCTCTTTTTCTGCGTCCATTTTCTTGTTCTGGTAGATATTACATTTATCCTTGATCCCTCTTTCATTTATTTCTGTCTTTTGGATAGTATTGTATTTATCTTCATTAATAATTCATAATATTTCAATTGTAATTTTGTCTGTAAATGGATTTTTGTTAACAAGCTTTAGTCCTCTTTCTCTCGAAATTTTTTTGTTTATAAAGAAGTGGAATAATAATATAAGATAAGAGGGCCAAAATAAAACAAAAAAATCAAAATAAAGTAATTAATTATGTATTTATATTTGTTTGTATATAACAAAAATTTTCAACAATATATTCATGTATAATCACACAAAGAGGGCCATATTTTCTATCTTGCAAACTTTTGAGACGGCTCTGAGTAGTACCTGGCATCAACTGCATTGGCAGAGATAGGAAAGGGTCTAGGATCAACTTTAATCAATTCTGCTTTGTCTGTCACCCTGTTCCACATCATCAACTCTTGGTGAAGTGTAGAAGGAACACAACAGCTATTGTGAATCCAGTCTCTGTGCAGAATTTCCCTGTAAGCAGCGTAGCAGTCAGTTACAAAGAAGGTATAGTCCTACCTTGATCCTAAGGAAGAGTAAACTTTAAGTCTGCGTTACTGTTCCTACGAAATTCTTGACGGTAAAATCAGACATTTATGAATGAATTTCCACAATTAATCAAGAGTGAGCATTAACTTGACACAGATTTGCACAAATAAATACAAAGTGTGAGTTCGTAGTTCACAAGTTGCATTGCAACCCTGACTTATGAAAGAGGTAATTAGTGAAAGCTAGGGTTCTTTAACAGCTAGAGAGAAAATGAGAGAAGAATTGAAAAGAGATTTTTCTATTATTGTGATTCTATTTCAACTAACTCGAAGCAAGAGAGAGTACAGCTATTTATACAAGTGAACAAGTGAGCAGAATTGAGACACGTGTAAAACAGTTGTAGGCCACTTAATCACATAAGCATGCAAATAATAGACTAAGTAACAATTAAATCTAATTAACCCTAATTAACAGAAAAACTAATCTTCTTCGTTAACAATTAGTTGATGAAGAAGACTAGTTTCTTCCCCTGTGGAAAAGTTGGAGAAGACTTGTTCTTATTAACCTGTCTCCTTCGCAGGCTCCAGCTACGAAGTAGATGATTGGTGCTATTAATATACATTAATTGGACAATGAAATCTGCATACAAAGTTAAAAGTTTGAAGGAGAATTGTTCAAAATCCCGGTGAAATTTTGAATGTTCATTAGTCATGCATCTGTAAGAGAGGTTATGAATCATTTTACAATTAAACGGACGTGCATAGCACGGTTATTGCCATCACTGTCATCCATCTTTTAATTCTAACTTGTTTTACTACCCCTTGAAAATGTTCAAAGAAGAAGATGAAGGCATATAGAAGTCCGACTTACTATTTAAGTCCTACATTTCCATTGAATTAATCTACTAATTAATTAAGTACTTTATTTTCCTTTCCTTTTTGGGTCCCTACTCGATCTATCAACTTTCGTAACATATTCAATTTCATTTTCTTACGAATGATTGGTGCATGGTTGTCTAAAACCATTAAGCATGAGTTGCGGTTGTCTCCTAGTAAGTGATCGAGTGAGTAACCAAGTCAAGTCGCTGGCGGAGTCAACCCAATAAGTCGACCATTTGATTTATGATGCATCATCATAATACGTACGTAACAAATGGTGTGGACCTTTTGATTGCTGGATCAAATTGCTTCCTTCTCGGAAAGTCATCTTCAATATCAGTTAATTAATTATTCATGATCGAACTTTAGGACAAATAGATATTATTATTTGATAAGGAAAGATGGATATTATTGTATGGCACCCTTGTACGTCTTCTGAATGGAATGCCCTATTATCTGGTAGACTCTATGATGATATTATTATGCCTGCGTACAAGAATGAGCACCACGTACTGGCTACTACCTCCGCCTAACTTATGAGACAATTGAATTCTCATGTTAGAAGCCTCACATTGCTTCGAGGCTAGAAGACTTGGAATAAAACGATAGAAGAAAAAGAACAGGCAAATGAACTAGTCTTCATGACTCCACGTGATCTCAAGTAAAGATATTAAGTGGGAGGTAGATGAGGCAGTTCTATAAATCAATTGGTGCACAGCTCGATCTGGCCGACAATAACGATTGTGCAGCTACAGATCGAAGCTGAATGATCAGGGAAATTCAAGAGAAGACAGAGTTCAAATTTACAGGAAGCTTCTGGGAGTAACTGGTCTTGCACCTGAATTAGAATTAATGGAGATTAATATTTATATCTGGATTTTGAAATGATAATGTTTTCAGTCCAAAACGAATATATTCCAGAGACACTTTACAACATCAAAGAGTTAACGCAGACATATTTACATTGAAAGAAGCTAATACAGATTTCTAAATCTGACATTGACTGACAAAATTGTGTAATATTTAAAGTAACAACTCCGGGGAAATTTGATGAATGGTTGGTCGAGATTGTGGATTTGTTCACAAGCATGCAAATGCAAGGTTTGCACCTGAGATCACTTTCGCAGGAAGTGAATTGCTAGGAGCGAAGAGCCGTATGTCCAATACATCGATCCTTCAGTTGAAAGTGTTTCTCTGTTGAAGTTAATGATGGAAATGACAAAAATTATATAGGAGATGTGATCTTCGGGATGCTTTCCCATGATCACTTCCAATGCTACCACTCCAAGCTATATTAGAATAATTAGGCTTCAAACACCTAGCCGTACCAAAATCAGACACATTTTTAATTAGAAACACATGTTGTACACTTGAACGTAATTCAAAGCTAGTATGGCCGGGGATCGGAAGAAGCTGCCAGGCATGAACATATGGAAAAAGTATATCGACGTCGATATATCTGTCGGCAGTAGGTTCTGTGAATCTGACGTGTCATAGATGGCACTACCACAAAACTGGCCTATACACACCATTGAGAATGGTGTGTGTTGATCCTATAGACACCAATGATTGGTGTGGGGATAGCAATAGACACCAGCTTTGCCACTATTACTTAATGGTTTCTGTTGCTGCCGTGACATATACCCAAGAAACCACTATCACTTTTTTGGTGACTGAAAACTGTGGGCCCCATCACCACCAGCAATCTCATTCATTTTATTGGTGACTTCATTTTTGCATTATTTTAATATAAAATATGTGGCTCCATCTTAATAATGGTGACTACCAATATTATAAATTAAAAAAAAAAAAATTTACAATATCAATAATTTTTATCAAACCACATAATGAGAAAATACAATTCTTGGCAGCCTTAAACCATGGCATGATAAAGCCCTATTAATAGAGGAACGCGCCTCACGCGCTGCGAAAAAACCAGAGAGAGAATGCGAGTTATCTCTCCCGGCCGAACGCCGCCGGCGCCCCTGCCGCTGCTTTTCGGTCCGGGAGAGGATGCCTAATCGGTCCTTGTAGGGTGGTGCTGTGGTGGTGGCCTAGCACAGCAAAGGAAGAAAGTGGATGTTTCTCGATCGGGGCGGAGCGATCTAGATCTGTTCTCCTCCGATCGTGGGTGAGGCCGGACATGGTGCAGCGGCGGAGGCGTAGGGCGGCTCGGTTGAGGCTGGGTTCCAGGCGGTGGCTGGATCTTCGATTTCGTTGCAGAGATCTGGATCTGATTACTCCGGTGAGCTGGGTTTTGACGTCGGCCGGGTTCTGGGTCGGTCGGCTTTGTGGTGTGGCGGTGTTGTGGCGCTGTGATGCGCAACGACGACGGTTCAGTGCAAGGCGGCGGGTTGATGGTGGTGCGCTCTGGTGGCTTGCCTGGTGGACGGTGGAGCTGGTTGGTGGTGGTGTGCGGGAGTTGGGCTGGGCCTTACTGTCAGGGCCATGCTGCTTGGACTTTTACTTCTTGTTTTTTGTTGTTGTTTTTACTGTTATTGTTTGCAGTGTGTTGTTTACTGTTGTTTGTTGTTTAGTTGGTTTGCGCATTTTGCGAGTAATAAGTCCCTACATTTGGCGTGTAGGGCATGTCGGGCCTCGTGCCTGTGGGTGCACTCTCAGTGCCTTGTCTGCTCTAGGTAGGAGGCGAGTTCCTTGCGTTGTCAAATGGTCGCTGCCTCCTAGTGGCAGGATGAGACTTCGTGCCACTGGATGTAGATTCCAGTGGCAACATGATAGGAGAGCTGTGAGAATGGACATTATGCGTAGCTGTATAGGAGTTGCAGATCTAGTTATCTCTTCGTTGTGTCACCGCTGGGAAGCAAATAGAACCGTCTGGAGCGAGTTCTTTGCTAGTTGGTGTGGTTTTGAATACAATTGTGTAGTAGAGTCGTCACTGGATCTCTTTTCAGGATGTACTCTAGGTTCTTATTGTAATCTGGGGTTTAGGCTCAATGTCCCCCCCTTGTATTCGACAGTTTCATTTATGGAGGCTTGAGGGCAGCCGCACCGGCCCTTATTTCAAAAAAATAATAATAATAAACCATGGCATGATAGTGTGATACCAATGAACTCCTGATTCTCCTCTGCTCCAGAATTTAGACAAGCCAAGACTGTTACATAGCCATAATATGAGATATCAACTAAAATTATTGCTGTGGAACAATTAAAATTCTGAAACACACAAGATTAAGGAAATGGTTATATGATTACCTAATATATGTATGATCTCCTGACGAAACTGTCAAGTACTATCAAGCAAGTAATCTGTCAAGCAGTGGTAACAACAGCTTACGGATCGCCGAGAAACATAGTTCTTTGCATACTTGTATACATTCCCAGCCTCAAGAAACTCCATTGGGAACTCAAAATCCATTGGCTGTTGATCCAAAATAAGAGCATGATAGTCAATATTAGATCCCAGACAAACTATGCAATGAAAAAACTGTCACAATCTATTGTAAATAACTTATTTAATATTTTATTACATAGTGGGCATGTAGTTGTTTCTGCTTTCTACCAAATTTAAAGGGGAACACCATCTATTTGGACCTCAAGCCCCATTAACCAGTCAAGCTATGTCAAAGAGAATATTTGACTCCTGGCTAGAGTTATTAAACATTAGTTATAGCAGCATAGCTGAAGGTCTAAACTAAGAATAATAATGCCTCTGTAAATGCTCAAAAGTAATCACTCATGTCAGCCACTGCTCACTGTCATAGTATTCAAATTATCTTGAGAGTTAGAGTCAAACGTAAAAACCAATATATGCATTTCTGAGAGTGCAGAGACAAAAAGAGGAAAATCTTCTAAATTATCACAGAGAAGATGCCAACAGTTAAAGGCTTACAGTGTAATTGGTACATTGAGCGGAGAATAGCAGCTTGCCAGCAGCATATTAAGGGTTTTCGGTTATCTCCTTAATGATTGACTCCTGCAGGGTGATGGTGAGAGTCAAGACAACGATAGCAGAATTTCAATTCAATTCAATAATAGGAAACAAAATTAGGTCATTCTCAACAACAACATCAAACCAAAGAAAAGAAATCGAATAGCATTCATAGCTAAAATTGTTCACAGTATATGCTTTCCATTAAAAATCTTTGACTCTGCCTTACATAAGGTATTTAATTTTTTGGTGGAAAAGATTTACAAATGTTTCAAATTTGACAACAATATTGAATGACATGGAAACTTATGCATATAAAGAACTAGAAACAGATCAATCGATCCCAGAAACGAATTTGAAGACAAACCTTATTTATTGCTGACACGATGTAAATAATGAGGTACAGCTTTCCAAAGGGACTGCTCCACAATGTTCAAACCTGTGGTAAACAATATATACAATTTTATTGTCTGTAAGAGATACACACAATTTCAAAGAGCCAAAGCATGTGAAAATCAATGGCTCTAATGCTGAAGTGGTTTACCTACCCTAGCTTCATCAACTGGTGTGGGTTTATGACGTCTAAGCTCATCTGTCTGCCATATATAAGTTATATCTCGCACCTATAAAAGCAAGAGTTAAATATAAATCATAAGGAAAATTAGAGAATATATCAATGTCATTAAGATGCAACCACCCTCACCCCAGTAAAATTGTTTTGTAAGAAGAGAATAAGGTTGGAAAAACAATACCAGATCTTCAATCAACCTATCTCTGTCTTCACTAGTAAGATCAGATCAGATCAGATCGGTCTCTTAAATTTAAAAGATGTTGCAAGTAACTTGATATTATTAGCCTAAAGAATTTTCACCATGTCTTTTAATCATAATGTTTACATCCTAAACGTTGAGCAAAGCCACTATCCAGTCAAAGAAAGTCTGAAATGTTTGTATTGTAAGGTTGGGCGATTAATTGGTGTAAAATGTACAGTAAGAATTTAAGGTTGAGAACAAGACATCTAAATGAGTCAACAAGAAACACACACACATCTTATGTTCAACAGTGTGCTGATTAAACGAGGCAACATCAATGAAGCAGAACCTGAGTGAGTTTTAAACAAGATCATAGTTCCTTAATTGAGCGAGTGTTATCTGTACCAGAAAACTAAACAATATGAGTGATATTTGCCGCACTATTTTCTGTCCAGGCATACAATTCAAGACAAAGGATAGAAGGAAAAGAACCAACCTGCTTGCAAATGGTATCGTAAAGCTGGTCTGAGGAAACACCACGCTGTAGAAGCTGATTAAAAGTACCATCACTCACAAGATTTTGATAGGGATGCCACATTCTTTTGTCTACGAACCCTGCACAAATCAATAATTTCTCTATATTCACTAAAATGCTTATAACATTCAAATCTGGGTCCATTTTACACCAAAAAACCCAAATCAGAATAGATCAAATTCAGAAAAAACAACAATGAGAACAAGGAAGAGTTGGAATAGGAACTACCTTGGAGAAGATAAGGCATAGATTCGATAGGAACTAGACTGCCAGAGAACTTGGCATCTGAGAATGGAATTTTAGGGTTTGACGAAGAGAGAGAGAGAGAGAGAGATCGAAGGGCTCAAGCTTGGGTTTTTTATTTGACCAACATCCAAGCAACTTCTAACCTCGACTAACTTTTGATCGAGGCCTGGAGATTAAGCGGCAACGGGTCAGATCTTGAGAGAAATGAAACAAAGCTGAAGGCTTCAAACGGAGAGCCGTTCTTCTCGAGAATCCCTCCTTGGCTTAAAGTTAACGCCATTTTGGACCTCGACACAGAGCTTGGAGCAAGTGAATGGCGGCTTCGAGTTCTTTGTAGTGCTAAGTGATGGGAGACGAGATCTTTTCCTTACTGCAACAGTCACCCAGAAGATTCAAAACACTAGAGAGGAGAGAGATCGAAAATTAAAAGGAGGGGAGAAAAAACTAGATCGATCTTGTTTTGGTCTGGAGACACAGAGAGAGAGAGAGAGAGAGAGAGAGAGAGAGAGAGGAGAAACCTCCAGATCTAATAGATTAGGTTTCAACTCTGGAGTGAAGGGGGTATATTGAAGGAAGCTTTCTCTCATCGTCGATCAGCTCTTCATCACTAATCCGACGGTTATAAAAGATTGACAAAATCGATAAAGGCAAGTGTGTCAGCTCCATTACCGGGTTTGACACCAATATCAGATATAGTGAGTTATTACTAAATTATAAATATCTCCATTTTCTCACTTTCACACTGTTGTACAGTGTGACCATAATTTATCTACCGAAATTTCACAACGGTGGCTTACTATTTCCATTTCACACACCAATACTGCAAAAGTGTGTAAATATTAGTATCTTTAGGCCACATTTGTGGTAGTGTGGACTGATTCCTAGTTTATGACGCAAATACTGCAAACCTAAATGACATTTGCATGCCTAGCTAGCTAGCTCTAAGCCTCTAATTCCTTAACTTAATTAGTCATCTTGTCTTCACAATTAAATTTTGTTGAATAATGGAGCCTACGTACAGATGAGCGACTCGAGTAGAGAGAGAGGACCATGCCATATATTCCTCCACAGAAACTGTCTAGAGACATGCATTAATTTGAATGAATTTGCACCACTCATCTAGTCATCTTTGTGGAATTACTGAAGTTCCATGAAACTCTTCTCCACGACTTGTCTTCGTGCAACAAAAATCTACTAAGATGGTAGCATGGGCTATCCAGAAGGGCTTTACATGTTTCTATGAGCCTTTTAGATCAACATGAACTTTTACAGTTTCAGACTGCACATGCACACGCATATCAGTTTTTTTCTTTGTAATTGAAGCACACAATTGTGGATTGATACGATACAGATCTGAAACCTTAGTGACATTTTGCAATTCAGAATTTAAATTTAAATTTGCATATATTTGATGATTGATTAACATGAAAAATAAAAATCCAAATATAAAAGAGCAATACAAATTACCTCGCTCTCTGCGGTAAGGGTGTTTACGAAATGGTTTCACTATTCACTGGATATGTTTTGAGTGGGTTCGCCATGAACAAGTGGAGGTACTTTCCAAGCAGTATGTAATAGCAGTCCTATATGCATTATTGAGTCTGCAATATCCATTGATCAAGTCCACATAAAATGCCAAACCCTAGCTAGCTATATCAAGCTGGCCTAAGGGGTCTTCATTTTCCTCAGGAACTGAAGAAATAGTGTGTCCCTTTAAGGAAGGACCAAGCAAGATTGAGTAGCGTAGTAAAGACTAGGAAATAAGTTTAACTGGGAATCCCAAAAGTTAGCCCTAAAGGCTAAAACCACATGTCATTTCATCTGCTTTCGATTAGCTATAGTAAATCTGTTTACCGGCCTATCCAATAATCGTGGAAAAGTTTGTGAAACTGCTTAGTACGATCCAATAATTCGAATATTCGTGAACTGTATAATGTGCTAATTGTTGGTAACATTGCTATATTAATAGGAAAATTAAGAAATTATTTATGCAAATAATATACTAAATTGAATGCATAAATCTAAACAATCCAAAACGAATAAAAGTTAGGAAACCTTAAATAATATGGTTGAGTCTAGAACTTGGTTTTATGTCCTTAAGACGGAATCACCGCCTCATTGGTGCTTAAAGGTTTCAATGGCAAACGTCTCCCAGGATACAACGACCTTCTTCTTATGGTAATAGCACTCCAAACCTCAAGAACAGCAAAATTAGATTGTGTATGAACTCTCTCTTGAAAAGACTCAATTGGTTTTATCACACTAGGAAAGACTCATATATAAAAGGAGAGGAGGAAAGATGAATTCAAGAAGTGATCTTCAGAAGATGGTGTAGCAAGTGTTTTATAGATGTAAGGTGACTTTTGAAGAGATATGACTTTTCACCAAAAATACCTTTTGTGAACTCTCACGCCCCGAATTTCGAATAAAGAAATTGGAATCCGAAACGTGATAACTCAACGAAACACCCAAAAACATAGAATTTTTTTTCCAATTAAGTTAAACAATAAACGAATTGAAACCACAAAGGTTAATACAGACTCAATCACTAGAGTCAAATATCAAATCACCAAGTGTTTACATAAGCTCGGAAGTATCAAGGTAAATGTAAACGCTCACTAAGAGCATACTACAAACAGCAGTAAATAAAATAAACAAAATAGGTTTTAAACCTAAAACTGCTATGTCAACGAGCTACGACCTAAATCTTGGTTACCCTGACCTGTAGGTAAAACCCTTAAACCATGGAATAGTGCACCGGGTTTCAACAACAAACCTGGTAAGCTTTTTAAGCTTGTATGAGTAAACTCAAATAAAATGACTCACATCACGCATGCTTAAAATTTCTCAACTCATGAGATAAATCAAAGCAACAATATTTAACTCCACAAAACATAACCAAACATACAATCACACTAGGTAGAAATTAGTAATCATTGCATAGAAATTAGTTCAGGAGATCACCCAAAATCACATAATTCAAATCATAGCAACTCCTGCACATAGTTTAGTTCAGGAGATCGATTACATTAAAATCAAACGACTCAAAGTAAAACATAAATCAATTATGAAATCAAACAATTTAAATGAAACATAAATCACCATTTCAACTCCATTAAAACGATCCCACAAAATGACTCGTTTTCAAAACTCGACAAACTTACCTCTTAAGGGTAACATACATCACTAAAGTGACAAAATCATATAAATTTCAACGCACAATTTAATATGAAATCAAGTCTCTCCTTGGACAATTAAAAGAAGGATACACCTCAAACTCTCTTTTAAAAATACGTACTCATGAGTCGCAAGTAACCTGCTTGTTATCCCCATGACATACAATGACAGACAAACTAGAGCTCTAATTGAATCATAACCATACCCCGACCAAGGGCAGGGTTCTGATAACCCACCATCATTCACTACTGTGGCCCTCGGTACAAAGACCAAAACATTTGAAAAATCTCTCAAGACTCAAATTGTTAAACAACCTCAACACTTTCCAAAACAATAAACTCGATTGCAACAAATATTGTTTTCAAAGCTCAACTCCCATCTCCAAAAATAATAAAGAAATCAATTTCAAAATATTGTTTTCACACCACAAACCACCAACACAATTTAACAAGTAAAACTCTCAATTACGAAATGTCAATAATATAATTGTTTCCATTCAAAAGAACCAAACTCATTCATTTTCTTAGAAAATTAAATCACAATAATAGCAACATCGAATTCACAAAACAAGTTAATTCCACCTCATTAAACAACTGCATCAATATATATTCCACGTATATATATATATCAGTGTTCTAAAAAACGGCCGCCCAGGCCGCCTAGGTGTTGGGCGGCGGGAGACCGAGGCAAGTATTGGCTAAACGGAGCTGTTAGGCGGAATGGATTTAGGCGGTCCCTTAGGCGGCCTGGGCTTCCGTCTGGGTAGCTGGGCGGCTGGGAGAGTTTCAATTTCTTTTTCTTTCTTTTTTCGCGACACCGAAACCCCAAATCAACAAGTATTAAGATGGCAGCTCGATCCCCACAACTCGAGCTGTGGAAATCAATTGGAAATCAACATAGTATTATCTAATCTGCTAAACGCCTAAACCATTCGATCCCCACAACTCGTATTCGCTCTCCCCCACCAAGCCACCGCGTCTCTGCACCACTCCTCTACCGCAGCTCCACCGAGCCTCTGCTCCACCGCTTTATCTCGGCCTCAAACTCCCTTTGCTCCCCTCGAGCCACCGCAGCTTCCCCCCAAGCCACCCCCAACTTCCCCTTAAATCAAGATCTTGAAATATGAGAATTGAAACCTTGTTTTTGTGAAGTAATTCACGAGGTGATTGAACAATGAAGAGAAATATGAGACTGTGGAGGGTGGTGGCTACTGGTTTTGGGCAAGAGAGGAAGAAAAGATGACAATGAACATTGCTGAGAGAGAGAGAGAGAGAGAGAGAGAGAGAGAGGATAAATGTGCAAGTGGCTGCATAATTAGAAGAATAATTGAATATTGAAATTTTGAATATGTTAGGTGGCGTGTAAGGCTTCCATGTTTCCTATACAAATTATATAAATATTTGTTGGAGAATGGAGACAGAGAGGAGAGAGGGGGAGTGGGAGGGACAGAGGTAACTTTTATGTTTAGTCTTTCATGTATTCTCTTTTTGACGGAGAATACTCTTCCCTATGTTCCCTCTTTTAATTCACTAGTTTTGTTTGTGGGCATGGAAACTTGGAATAAAATATAATTTTATTGAATATCTTATTAGTTATAAGTTATAATAAGTATTCATATATTAGGCTATATATACTCGTGTGTGTGTGTGTATATATATATATATATATATTTATATATATATATATTTTTATGATATAAAAATAAATAAAAATTTTAAAATACAAAACCGCCTAAGCGCCGCCTAGACTCCCGCCTAGGCGCCTGGGCGCTCCTCCCCAGCCCACCGCCCGATTAGCGCCTAGCGATTTTTCGAACCTTGATATATATATATATATATACACACACACACACACATAGTCATCCGCTGAGGAATGATACTAATACCAACTATAGTCCACGATCACAAAACTAGAGAAAATCATTTTTATACTTGAAAACTCATTTTACATACCTGTGAACCGCAGTCTTGTGAACAGTAGTCGATTGAGTTCATATTATTTAAAACAAATATTCATTTCCGAAAACGATTTACAATTTATCACATAATTTCGAATAATAACTAATTCTGTTCGTAAATGAACCATGTGAGATTTACTCACCTCTAAATCCCGCTACATCTTCTCTTACAGCAGAGATAAGGTATCGAATACGCTCCATCAATCACCTAAGTAATATACGTCACAACTTAGTACACAAATAAAAAGTGATTAAGTTTCGAACCCCCATTTGAATTAAAACCTTGAAAGTAACGCCAATCGAGGAAAAACTTCGCCCAAGACCACCTAAGGTCTCCAGAATACTTATACGATCAATATATCAAAACTACAAGTCGATTGAATAGCCAAATCCTCACGGATCAAAAACCGATCGAATCAAAAACCCTAAAATCCATAACATAATGTACAATCTCCAAAAATTACTTATTTTATATCGAAATACTCGTATCGACGAGTAGATCAAAATCAGGAACAAAACCTATCCTTGAAGTGGTCGGAAGCCACCGCCAAGCGCCGCCGTCCACCTTCGAATTGGGTAGTGGAACCTATGCTAATCTCTTCCTAACAATATGCCCAATAACATTCACAACTAGCACAAAGTCTAAATCAAAGCGAATAAGCCGGAAATTACATAAACAGTAGATAGATTGGAGATTTTCACCATTTTTTGATTTGGCTTAGTTCTCCATCCATGCTTCTTTTCTGTTAAAACCACTTAAGGAGCATGATCAGCATCTCCTGGGGATTCTAGAATGGCTAGCGGCTCGATCTAAAGTGGCTGGAGGAGGGAGAACTTGCTGTTGACCAAAAATTGAGATCGGATTGAGTTTTCATTCCACTACCGCGTAGATGCAGAGAAGGGAGGAGAAGCTACCACAGATCGCTGGAGGACTTCAAGGCAAGACAATCAAGACCGGTGGAGAGGCCTATGGTGGTGTAGAATCGCTGTAAATCTGTATATAATTAGGATTTTATTTAATTAGGATATCCTGTATTTATGGAAAGATTGTTTCTTATTAGAGTTATACTACTCCTTTGTACTTGTATATATACCCTCATTGTGGGATGAATAGAATCATCAAATTAACCTTGAATTGAAGTATTCTTTTCTACTTGGTATCAAAGCCAGGTTCAATCCTTTGAACTTGCACTACATCCTTTGAATCCTGAAGAACACCACAAACCAATGCGTACCACCACCATTGAATTCCAAACCACCATCACCCTACCTTTTTTCAAAAAAAAAAAAAAAAAAAAAATTCAGATCCATCTTGAAACCCTAGAAAACCCAATCCTGCAAAAATCCTGAATTCCTTAATGGCCGGACCTGTAATTGAAGGCGAACAGTCAAACCCGAGAAGGCAATGGTGCCATCCTCACAAGTCATCCATCACCACTACACCACCCAACAAGACAACTCTGCGTTCCCAACAAGTGTTGTCTTGAATGAATCCAACTAGACCATATGGGTTCCTCTCATGCGGATGCGCATTGGAGCACAAGGGAAGGTTGGTTATCTGACCGGAGTGAAGGCTGAACCCGCCATAAATTCTGTAGAGTATGAAGCTTGGGCCACGGACAATGAAAAGATGAAAAGTTGGCTCATTGACTCCATGGAGTCCTCTCTTATGAACATGTATATTTGTCTCCCTACTGCAAAAGATATTTGGGAAGCTGTAGAGAAAAATTTTTATGATGATTCTGATGAAACCCGGATCTTTGAATTGAACAATAAGTGTTTTGAAGCAAAGAAAAATGGACGGCCTATTCCTACCTACTATAATGAGTTAGTGGCGATGTTCCAGGAGATTGATCAAATGGTGGCCTCTCAGAATGATAATGTTGCAGCTGTAGTTCAAGAGACCTCAGCGATGTCTCGGATGCATGTTACTTGACCTAGAGTATGATCAGGTGCATGGAGAAATCCTGCGCAAGGAACCTAAATTCTCTTTGGAGCAGAGCTATGCTTACATTCGCAAGGTGCAATAAGAGAAACAGGCTATGGGGCATTCGATACCTACCGAATCTTCTATTATGGCTGTCCAACGCAAACCAGGTCCTCCTCCAGGCTTCTCACATCGTCCCTCTAGGTAAACCAAAATGCAACATGGGAGCTAGTACCTATGCTGGTTGGAAAGAAGACTGTAGGATGTCGTTGGGTATTTACTGTGAAGCTTAATGCAGATGGAACTATTAATAGATACAAGGCGAGGTTGGTTGCTAAAGGATATACACAACGCTATGGGAATGATTATGAGGAGAATTTTGCACCTGTGGCAAAGATTAATGCTGTCCGGATTCTAATCTCACTTGCAGCAAATAAAGATTGGCCCTTGCACCAGTTTGATGTGAAGAATGCATTTCTTAATGGGAATTTAGAGGAAGAAGTGTACATGGATGTGCCCCCAGGTGTTAAGAATTACCCAGGTGACATTGGCAAGGTGTGTAAATTGAAGAAGTCTTTGTATGGCCTGAAGTAGTCTCCAAGTGCTTGGTTTGGAAGATTTTCAAAGTCCATGAAAGCCTTTGGATACAGACAGAGCAATTCTGACCATACCTTGTTCATCAAGTGCAAGAGTGGTAAGATTACATCTCTTATTGTGTATGTTGATGACATGATTGTTACAGGGGATGATCCAAAAGAGATAAATGAATTGCAAAAGTATTTGTCAAAGGAGTTTGAAATGAAGGATCTGGGACAACTGAAGTATTTTTTGGGTATTGAAGTTGCAAGGTCTAAGAAGGGGATTTCACTTTCACAGACGAAATATGTTCTTGATTTACTTGCTGAAACGGGGATGCTGGACTGCAGACCCATCAAGACACCCATTGAGATGAATCACAGACTTGCTATCTATCTTGATCAAGTTCCAACTGATAAAGGGCGGTGAAGGTTGATTTATCTTTCACATACTAGACCTGATATTACTTATGCTGTAAGTGTTGTTAGTCAATTTATGCATTGTCCTAGTGAAGAGCATATGGATGCAGTCTTTCCTATTTTGAAGTACTTAAAGATGGCGCCAGGTAAAGGGTTACGGTTTCAGAAAAAAAGATGAATTGGAAGTTGTTGGGTACACAGATCCAGATTGGGCTGGTGATAAAACTGACAGACGTTTTACATCTAGGTACTTCACTTTTGTTGGAGGGAACCTTGTCACTTGGCGTAGTAAAAAGCATAAAGTTGTTGCCAGATCAAGTGCAGAAGCTGAGTTCCGAGGTATGGCACACGGAGTCTGTGAAATGTTGTGGATTCGTAATGTCTTGAAAAACCTGGGATACAAGCTAAAAAGCCTATGGATTTGCATTGTGATAATACAGCTGCCATTGAGATTGCACATAATCCAATTTAGCATGATAGAACAAAGCATGTGGAGGTTGACCGTCATTTTATTAAAGAAAATCTTGACAGAAAGGTTGTTCGCTTTCCATTTGTAAACTCAGAAGAGCAATTAGCTGATGTTCTTACTAAAGGAGTGTCCAGGAAGGTATTTGACAGCTCAGTTGACAAGGGCATGATAGATATCTATGCACCAACTTGAGGGGGAGTGTAGAATCGCTGTAAATCTATATGTAATTAGGATTTTATTTAATTAGGATATCCTATATTTATGGAAAGATTGTTTCCTATTAGAGTTAGACTACTCCTTTGTACTTGTATATATACCCTCATTGTGGGATGAATAGAATCATCAAATTAACACTGAATTGAAGTATTCTTTTCTACTGGACAGCAAAGAAATCGCCAGACGAAGTTTTGAGGCTATTTCCAGTGTCGGGAGGAAGAGAGAGAAAAAGGGATCTGTATTTTCCTTTTTTGGAAAAATTAGGGTTTTCTGAAAAATTCGCCAAATTTTTCTATTTGTCCCAAAATGGAAACTTTTTTTCGAAAGCCATAACTTCCTCATACGAACTCCGATTTTTGCATTTTGTTACTTCTGTATGTCCACGAAATCGTATCGATGCGCTCTACAATTTCTGTGAAGTAAGTTTTCATAGAATCCTAACATATAAAAAGTCAACCCCTGAAACAAAGCATTCTGAACGAATAATTATTCGAAATAATTTCCGCTCCACCCTTGAACAGTGAAATGGTATCAATGAACACTTTAATGATTCCCGAAACCATTAGGAATTAATAGCTAATTTTCGGGGTATTACATGAAAAGTCATGACTTCTCATTGTATAATCATTTACATTTATTAAACTTCACACATTTTCACTAAATTATTCATACACAAATTATGAAAATTAATAATTTAATATTAAATTTTCCAACACTATAATTCTACAAAGCGGAGACTTACAAGAAGATCACCATTCGTCCACAAAAATCATATTGACAGCATCACTTGCCTTTTTGCAAAAAAAAAATCTAGTAGTACTACTGCAACCTTACTATGTTTTGTACTCTTTTGTGGAATCAATTCATAAAGTTCCATAGCGTTATTGACTTGCATTCCCCTCCATACATAAGTGAACTAATTACATTTCTCGATATTACCATTCTGATCAAACAAAGGGATTGGAAGCCTAGCGGGACAATAAGCTTATCGTATCAATTCTGAGCAAGCAAGAATCTTGTAGGCATGTCATTTCAAAGCAATAATTCAAGTCCTAGTCTAGAGTGTTGTCATGGAACAAAAGTTTAGGTCTATGGAAATTCAAGACTCAAATTTCAAACTGTACTGATACTACAGAAAATATTCTTCACCTTACAAAGGTAAGAAATTAATAATGTAATTAATAAATTGCAAAATTCAATTAACAGAAAGTCTGTTTATCGGTCTATAATCTATATATATATATATATATACACACAGGGTGGTGCTATTCACACACCCATTTTCTCTATTCACACACCTCTTCTATTTTTCTATTACTTTAATTCAATTATTTTTTACAAATTACCCTAACTACCCTCCATTGTAATTATTTTTCTTTTTTCTTTTTCTTTATTTAGCAAGTCAATCATGAATCAAACATCATTGTGCAATAAATCAATTTTCTTCTACCTACAAATGAAGGAAAAATAATACGTTTATTAAGTGGAATGACCTGTATTATTAGATGAGGAATATGTTTCCCAGGTAATTACGTTCATCCAACTAAATCTAAATTGCAAAGTTTGTCCTCGTATAAGGAGAAGGGGTAAGACGCATGCTTTACTATCTTGTTGTCTCCGGTACCAATATTGCACCTAGCTAACTTACTAGAATTTCTCGTTTCTTATAGATTGACAATAAGCTATCTTCAAACACAGTCTACAAATTTAAGAAACTTCTATGTACCAAAAGAAAATGGAGTATAGTTCAAAATTAATCGTTTAAATAAGACTAACTTGAGAGGCTAAACAAATGTAGACACACACATAATCAATGGTAGGAACTCTTAATATAATGTATTTTAGATAATTGTATTGAAATAATACTCACACATAAATAATAAGAATGTATTATGAAAGGTTGATGACAAACTTTGAGCTAAAATGATGTAGGCGCCATTCCATGATTTCACATTTTGATTTTTAATGCTGCACTCAGACGACAGTTGGTAAGGTTTGTGTTGTGTGAATAACTATGCAAATTTTTAGCTAGGTTTAATTGCCATCGTGTCCAAAAGAAAGGAAGAAAAAGAAAGCCTTCCTCTCGACACTTGACGCTCGACGCTCAGCTCTCTCTCGACCCTAACCGAAATCTTTGTCCTCTCTTAAACCTAGAAACCCAGCTCTCTTGCAAAACCATCTCGATCTCAGTCCTCTTCTTCATAGATTGAAAATTCTAAACAAAGCTGGACAAAAAACCCATCTCTCTTTCGAACCCTTTTCCGGCGAATGGATTCAATTTCAAGGTTTGTACTCCGCTCCTTATTCTCATCCTCCGCCTCAGCCTCTTCTCCGGCGCCGTCACCATCCTCAACAGCCTGAGCCTCCTCCTAGTTTTGGTTTTTCTCCGCCTCGATTGGTGCCTCTGGCTCAGTGACTTGGTGTTCCTGTACTCTAAAAGTGGCGTCGTTTGGGTCCTATCTTGAAATAGAAGACCCCCGTCGTCTACAGGCATTGCTTCCCAACTTTTCTTCTTCCTTCTTCCTTTCACTCTCATTCTTGGCTTCGCCGCTCACCCTGCTGAATCTAACGGCCAGGTGAGAATAGTATTTTCTCTCTGAGTGTTTGAATCACTGCTGATGGCGCCACAATACTAGTAATTAATTTTTGATCGATCAATCCCTTTGCGGTTCATGTTTGCGGAATTCGGATTCTGGGTTTTACTATTTGGGTTCTAGAGATCGAGTTAGGAATCGATTTGGTTGTTTCAAATTGTTTTGGTATCTTTAAAAGTTACGTATTTCTAAGAAATGGTTTTTTCTTGTTGCAGACTAAGAGAACGAAGAAGAAGGTATAGTCAAAACATACAGTTCGATCTAAATGCCTTTGTTCTGTTCTATGTGATGGCGTCTATATAATTTGAGATTTACCAACCCAGTTAAGGAGTGGTGATCAACACAAGGCATCTTATTAAAAACTGATATGCAGGACCGATCGCTCATTTAAGAATCAGATTTGGAGTTCTGAAAGCTTAAGTGATCTTTTTGAGCAAATGAGGCAGATTAGGTACTTTCTTGCTAAACCATATTCTTATTCACTTTTATTAAGTATAAAGATCTTCATCTTTCTATTTTGACCGGTTTCATGTCCGTTTGCTTTATTGTCCTGAAAATTATATCAATGTTTTCTGCAAGTTAAGGATTTGGGGAAAACCTAATTGTGTTGTACAAGTTTGCTGCCATATTACTCATTCTGTCCATTTATGCGTAAGGTTGAACAAGTCGCGGCCACGAAACTAGTCAAGGTATTTGATATTGGGTTATCAATTGAGAGTAATTTTAGGTTTTGTTTGTTTAATTTAGTATGGGTCTAGGGTTCATTGATATAATTTGATTTGGTTCTTAGTTATTGTTGATTGATTATGAAAAGGTTTGTCTTTCCCTTTCTATAGGGAGAAAACAGGGCAAAGACTTCATATTAGAATTGGTTACTAATATCTGGGATATATAAAGTGTAAATCTTGCCAAACAAGATGAGTAAACAACTACGCTGGAACCTTTTGTCATCTTTGTTTATCTATTCTTTTGCTTTCATAGGTATATTAATGTGTTTACTGAGTTATTGGGTTGATCGTTCAATGTTTATGTTTTTAACAGTGAGAATGCTCAGGGAAGAACTACAGCTTCTGTAAGAGCCTGCACAAAGGTACTTACTATATTCATATCCTGATACAGTTGGAAAAGAGTTCATTTTGAAGTAAGGAATTCATGCATTGCACGATGTTTGATATTAAGATTCTATTAGTTAGACACCATTATACATCATAAGTGGGTTCGATAGCTAGGTGCTATTTGATTGTGCTTTGAATTGTCTAGTCATTTAATTCGTCATCATCAATTATATTCAAACATGTTCCTTTACATTGTTTTTTTTTTAATGATATTCTGCACATAAATCTGGACACTAACCTTCCTTCTGCCTAGAGTTATCTTTGCTCCTGTCTGAGCACAATACCAGCTGAGGCTGCCTATCGGAAGGTATTCGTCAGAGTTTGCTTTTGTTTTCATACAATGGTTTATTTGCTGGCCTATGATTTTAAAATGCAATACATTTTATCATGTCAAGAATTCAGAGCTTGCCATGTTCTCTTTGATGTTTTATTCATTATAGATCAGAAGCTTTGCTGCAGTTTTTATTGATTAATTTGCTTATGTGTTTTCATGTTTAATAACTATTATTTGGGGTGTGTGTGTATATATAGCTATTCTTTTGTAATCTTCCATATTGCTAATTTGCTAATCAGTTAATATGGTTAAGTATATAGGAATTCCATTGTTAATCATTGTGGATGTTTTGTTAAATATTATGAGTTCTAACAAAATTTATAATGTTACTGGTAATTTGTCGTTTGTCAGTGTCCTTGCACTTTCATAGTTTACATTTGGTTACTGGTTACTTGCTAATTCACTTGTCAAGCATCATTCTTATGAAATAAAATTTATCATTCACTGAAATTCAATGGTTGTTGTTAATTATCACCATGTGCATTTGAAATATCTGTGTCAATAGGCAAGTCTCAATAGTACTAACTAAGAAAACTCAAAATCCCTACAAAACCCTACCCGAAATGGGATACCCCTTTGGGGCCCAAATCTTGCTGCGCTAGCTTTCATGAGTTTCACTCTCTATTATTGGTATATTCTTGATTAAATCTTATTTTATCTTGCAGTTGTTTTGGAGCAACTTATATTCTGTTTCATTCTCATAATACTTTTTCTATGAGAGAACTTGTCAAGACTTCCTTCCATCACTTTTGTTACTCCATGAACAAGAGGAATTTGTCATTGTGAATGCTTGATAGTCTAGAAGGTATGGTCTAAAAGATTTTGGTTAACTATGCCATATATGTCTTTAATGGTTGGAATATTACTAATGAAAGTTCGGTAGTTCTCTATTTGATGCTCATCTTTGTCCCATCTAGTCGGAAACATACAATGGGTTTAGACTTCAATACCTCCATTTTGTATCTACAGTTTCTCTTTTTTTTTTTTTTTATGTTAATTTCAATCTTTTTTGAATCTATAGTTAGGCCTATCAAATACCCTGCATTCTATGAGGTAATAATTGTTTTTACTGCATTTTTTCAATCATTGATGATCTCTCTTTTTCATGTATTTGTGTTCATTGTTAGCATTATTTCAAACATTTCATGATTTCTCTCACCCTTTCTTAAGAGTTGTGTGCTTGGCATTTTTTTTTCCTTAATTGATTTTTGTAAACTGCATCTATTCTTATTAGAAGCTTAATGATTTGTATAATGGTTAGTGCTTAAAGTCATAACATGCTACTTATGCTTGCAAAGATAATAAGGTGTTGCCTTAAAGCCTATAATTATACAGCATGTATTTTTTTTTTTTCTATTTAGAATTGCAAATCTCACAAAACTATCCTAAGCTAGGATTGCATATCATTGTTAAGGTTGGCTCTGTTCTATCCTTAGCTAAATGTCGTTTTTGTTGTCCTTGAGAGAAAGAACATGCCCATTTTGTATCTAGAGTCATGAGTCATGTACTCATGTGGTAATGGTGGAAATCAATGTATTTATATTGTGATTTCTAGACTTTGCTGGTTTTGGTTTCACTTGAACTTTTTGTTCTTTGCTGTTAATTTCCTGCATTTTCGTTTTCACTACTCTTTCATCACATTCCCATGCAACTTTGTATTATCTTTCTTCTGCAACCATTGAATCATGTTATGCCTAATGCAGGCATTGTCAAATTTTATCAAATCACTAAACAAGTTTTCATCTTGCAGGCCAATTGGGGGAGTGAGACATTTCAAGTTTTGTTGAAGCCAAAGGCAGTTGAAGGCTAAGAGAGCTATTGAGGATATGAATGTTTTTTAATTCTTGTGTAGGTAACTAGGAATGCTCTGATTTAGTGCATTATCTAGTTACTTGAATGTATGAATGCTTGAATAATGGTACTTGAATGATATGGATTAGAGTATTGTTTATCTAGTAATATATCTAGCATTATTTCTGGACAAACATTTATATTGATATTCTTTTTGTTGTCCAAGGTTTAGTCATACAACACAATACAAGACAATGTGTTGTATGACTGTAAAAGAGTTCAGAATTGAGGCTTCTCCTACAACAATCACTTGTTGTTACCCAATTTGATTACAATATTCACACCATAGCTAACCAAATATAGCTGTTGTGTGAACTAACAACCAACAACAAAAGAAAACAAAATTATGTTGTGTGAGATTCATAACACACAACAGAAATAAAATGATCTCTGTTGTCTGAATAATCAACAGACAATGGTGATAATTTCACTTCAGTTGTGTGATACTTACCTCAGACAACAAAAAATCAGTTATATCTGTTGTCTGTTATTAGTCTCAGACAACAAAGAATGAGTTATACCTGTTGTGTGTTATGAATCTCACACAACGGCGAATTCCTTCTTCTGTTGTCTGAATGTACCGACACATCCCCGGGCATGCCATGCCAAGCACATGCCTGGGCAGAATTCACACAACGGAAACAAGTATTCTATTGAGCAAAGTATTGTCACACAACGGTGAAATCACCGTTGTCTGATTTTTCAATCACACAACACTCACTTAGACCACAGTCAGTTTGTTCATCACACAACAGAAAATCACCGTCCTCTGATGACCTTTTTGTAGTAGTGACTGTAGTAGAATGCATGTGCTGGAATGGAGAAGCCTACGGAGGAGACTTAGGAGAAGACCAGCATTAATAATTCCTCTATAAAAATCATTGACAGACATGAATAATTGTATATAAGTACGACTTGGCTTTGCATGTGCAAGAAAAATCCAGTAGCACTATTTACTATTGTAACTGTATATGCTAGGTAATAGTAATGTGTTTGTATCTTTTGTGGAATTAGCTAGCTAGCTAGCTTTTTTTTTTTTTTTGGTCAAAATCCAGAGAAGCTGTTGACCGACTCTCAAAACTGCAGAGAGTTTGGGGCAGAGGGTGTACTCGAAATTAGCTAGCTAGCTAGTAATATGCATGTTTGTATTCTTTTGTGGAGTTAGCTAGCTAGCCTGTTATCTAGTCAACATTCCTCTGTATGAATTAGTGAATCACTCGATCTATAAAGATGGCACCTGTAACTCACAAGTCGGGGAAGCATTACACTTAATTGCTTCTTTTCTTAGCTTAATTACTTCACTGTACAATGGCAAAGGCCAATATACTTGCCAAAAGCCCTTCCATGCTTTCAAAAATCCTACTTTTTGGTATACTAGTAATGGCTCACATAGCAGCAACTACAGGTCTCTCTCTCTCTCTCTCTCTCTCTCATATATATATATATATATATATATATATACACACACACACACCCCTGTTTTATGTTCTTCACGTTGCGGAATTCGCAATCACTAAATAGTATATCTTTCATTGAATCTGATGCAGGTTCCAAGATTAATTGGTGTTTGTTATGGAACATTGGGAAACGACTTACTGCCAGCACAGGAAGTAATATCTATGTTCGACCAGTATAGAATTCAGAAAATCCGTCTCTATGATCCTAACCAAGGAGCCCCTTAGAGGCTCCAACATCGAGGTCATGCTTGGTGTTGAAAATGAACGCCTTCAAGACATTTCTTCTAGCCAAGACAAGGCTAATTCCTGGGTCCAAAGTAACCAATCTCCACTGCTCGTTAATCTATACACTTATTTTACTTACAATCAAAACAGTCAGATTAATATCGAGTATGCTCTTTTTACATCTCCATCACCTGTAGTGCATGATGGCCAGCTTGGGTATCAAAACCTGTTTGATGCTATTCTCGATACAGTTTACTCGGCACTAGAGAGAGCTGCAGCGATTCCTTGGGAATCGTTGTATCGGAGTCTGGTTGGCCCTCTTCCGGTGGGGATGGAGAAGTGACTACAATTGAGAATGCAATAATTTACAACTCCAATTTGATCAATCATGTGAAGGCTAATGGGACTCCAAAGAAACCTGGAAGCACTATAGAGGCTTATGTGTTTGCCATGTTTAATGAGAATCAAAAGAAAGGTCCACAGACTGAGAGACATTGGGGGCTCTTCTACCCAACCAAACAGCCTAAATATATCTCACATCGATTTCAATTAAGCCAAAATTCTAGTGCTTTCTGGAATCATGGGTACTCTTCTTATGTAATTCAATAACTATAATAAAAAGGCCAACTAGTAGCAATGATAGATCTTTTATCATTTATGGCCATGCCAGTGTATAAATCCAGATTAATGCGGAATTGTGGATGACATGTTCTAGCTCTAAGAGAATCATTGGAGATGGAGTCAAAATGTCTATGTCAAATTTGAATTTGAAGGTTGAGGTGGCAATTGTCAATTTTGACATACTTCTACTCCAGTAGATATGTTTAATTTAAATATTATTTTATTATTTTTTAAGATTATTTTTTTTGAAATAGAAGTTGAATTCATTAGATCAACAGCAAAAAGGCTGAAGTCTACCCAAACTTACATAAGAAATCCGACAAGAAAATCCAGAGTAACCTAGCTAAGCTAAAGCAAACCTTTAAAGATCATTGGGTCGCTCACATTTAAGCGAGCCTATACAAGAATGAAAAAACCTCGCCTCCTACGGAAAATAAATCATTCAACTAGCCCTCACTTGCCAATCACGCAATTGTGGTACAAGCAAGAGACTAGAAACGTCATAGAAGACTCATAAAAGTTAATCCAACCTTACACACCCTAAAACATTAGGGTCCCAATTGCCTTGACCCGAGTCCAAGCCCATAGGCCCAAGCCCAAGTCCAGTCTTGTCTAGCAGAAAGAAAATCAAACTGGCCCATTATCCTAAGATTGAGCCCAGGCCCAAACCCAAGCCAGCAGAATAGGAGCCGCATCTTGTTCCTTTGCCTCTGCCGCCGCCATGTCCTCCGGTGGCAAGCCCCTCTACCACAACTCTGGTGGCCGGCTGTTCCAATAGTGCAACACCATCAATCCTGGTGCCTCTTTGCTACACGTAACAGAGAATCAAGTACCCGCCCGGAATCAAGAAGAAGATACCCGAGCCTACATTGAGAACCTGCTGGAAAAGGAATCCCCGCCGCTCTGAAGATCCACACGTTCGAGAGGGCTCCGCCGCTGTGCTAAGTCCAGAAACCGCCGAGCCCTTCACCGGAAGCACCACCATGATCAACTGCTCAGATCCCCATCTACACCAACCCAGAGCCCGATTGGAACAATCAGGAACCACACCGCCGCCGCCGAACCAGACCCGATCCAAGCCCAATCCCGCACTGTTGCCCCACCGTCGCCGCAGCCTAGAGCACGCCGCAGCCTTGCCTGGTATGGGGACTGAAGGTTCACTGCCGCCAGCAACACAAAACCTAGGTTTCGTAAAACCGAGGTCACTCCAAGAAAATCGGAGGCCTCTCTGGATTGTTTTCGTTGTACATTAACTCATCTCCCAATCAAAATCATTATTTTTTTTAAGAATATTTTATAACAAAGAGAAAAACGTTTTCTCTTTCTTCTCTATTTTCTTCTCGATCCTTCTGTTTCTAAGTTCCTTTTCTTCTTCTGCAGCTTTCTTCCTTCTGTTTAAATCTCCCCATTTCTTTCTCTCCTTTTCTTTCAAGAAACAATAACTCATGAATTCCCAAAACTTAAGGTCTAAAATCCTCAATTCCTTCAAAATATAATTACAAACTTGTCCCATGAAACCTCCATATCTCCCAAACATAGATGATCAGATGGCCAGATACTCTCAATGACTTAATCTCTATTTCTCTCCCTCTTTATTCCTCAAAATTGATCTCCCACCTCACCTTAATTTATACATACATCATCCTTTGGTTTTGCATATATAAATAACCTCTGATGCGCCCCGCCATCGGCGAAAAATGGTGACCTTTGCTGCTCCCAAACTGCTCGTCTTGGATGACGGGGTTTGATGCCCAACTCAGTGAAGACCCACTGAAGAACAATGGTGATGCCAAAATTGCAGATCTATTTTGCTTTGGGTTGGAAGAAGAGAGAGAGAGAGGCGGAGGGAAGTGGGAGAACGAGAGAGAAACAATAAAAAAAGAAAAGACAATTTCATTTGGCTCTGTCAAATTTGACAGTTTGAAACCAAATTTTCATTCATGGTGGCAATGACATATGGGTTGGAGGGTACTCTCATGTGTCATTTATAGTTGTTGGGCTTCCAAGTGGCAAATGACAATCCGTTGGAGATAGTCTAAGGACTTATCTAAGACTCGTGCCACTGTGGCGCTGTCACCTGTGGTGCCCTTCTTTTGGTCGGATTGTGGCTTGGGTGGTGTTTGTTTGGGCGTCGTCTTTCTTGCCTTCTGCTTGTCATGGTTCATGTTTGATGCTTTCTATCAATATATGCTTCTATCAGGATTCTGACTTTGGCTTGCATATAGAGTTTATTATTATTATTATTGTTTTTTTGGTCGCTAAAAGTAGCTAGATTGACCACTTCATATCAAAAGAAAATTTGAAAGAAACTTATGGCTATCACCCTCTGAGGTGTTTATTTATTTATTTATTTTTTAAAGAAGATATCACCGTTTGAATATATAACGTGAGAGAAAAGGAAATAAACACAGGGCTCCTTTCATTCAAGTCCTTGTTGCATAAGGAGATGAATGAAATACCACTTTGCAAGAACCCAAGATGTTAAGAAAGGGAGATCAATTTCCAGTCCCGGTATGAATTCCAGCTAGAAAACAGCTATAGCAACTGCACCACTGTCAGGTACAAGTATAAAACACCCTCCACAATGTTTCTAGGAATTAGGAAACAAGAAAAACCAAATCTCTAATTGCTTTCTTTTGCTCTATCTTCCTTCCCAAACCCCAAGGAAGACATGATGTTGGGGCGGGGAAAAGCTTCAAACTGTGAGTACTCAAAAAAGTTCAGTCGGGGCTCAAGTGCTTCAAAGAGGAAAGGTCTGCTATTTCTACGCAGTTACGGAGAGAGCTTGAGAAGCTAGATTACAAGGCACTAAACCTCAGGATCGAACAAGAACAACACATCAGAGACGAATCTTCAGTGTACACTTTCCCCAACAAGCAAGTTCTGCAAGCTCATCCTCATGCTCGTACTTCTTTTATATTGAAAGCAATGTCGTCAAAGAGACCTAGCTGAAGCAGTTTCAAATCTTGTCTTTAATTTGCTTCTTCAAGATTGAGATGCGGGGTGATTCCTAAGCTTGAGGAGATCAGGGACTAATTCAGAAAGCATTACGGGAGAGTTTTATAGAAATTTATAGAAACTGCTGTGAAATGGTTGCCTAGGAATCATTTTGTAAATCCTACCTTCCAGAAGAATATTCTTGCTCTCCTCCAAACTCAGTGGTTAAACCCTATTTCACTAGTTCTTCTTCTGCTTAGGCACTAGAGAGATCATCATCAGCAGAGAAAAAGGACGATGACAATATCGCAAGAATCAATTACAACTTATTACCTTCCTTTCTCCTAACCATGTCAACCCCAAATTGCCTTATTGGGATGATATATATACCAAGTTCAGTGCTCTCAAGAAGCCTAAGTATGTGAACCCGAAGTTGCCAGAATATGATAATATTATGGCCAAGTTTAATGATCTTAAGATCCTGAAGAATGAGAACACTCCTAATAACTACCAGCTGCAATTAGAGTTAGAGGATGATCATGACAATAATGATGATAGAGCAGTATTCGATTATTCATGGTTCTCTATTGAGAGCAGCTGCAATAATTTGATAAGCCCACCCCGATGTTATTAACGCAATCACCTAACATAATCGGAAGTAATAGGGTTTATAAGTGATAAACCTTAAAAGACATAGTTCTGGAATCCACCAGAGAGAGAGAGAGAGAGAGAGAAAAAACTCTCTAATTTTTATTAAATTTGATATGAAACATAGCATGATGAGGCTTCTATAGGCATCCAAATCATAATCTAATCATAGTTATAATGTAACAAGGAACCCTAAGAATCCAAATTAAAAAGGAAACTAAAAACTTAAAAATAAAAGAATCCTAAAACAAATGTAAAACTAGCCTAAAAATATTAAATCCCAAATCGGATAATTAAGATGATATTTTTTTGGCCTAAATCTATTAGGACTCACTAAAGTTAGTCGTGAAGATCTCGTCGTTCACATTCTAGAAAGATATCATGTATCTCAAACGGACATTCTGGCAAAAAGTTAATCAAATCTAATTCTCAATCAAGACCTGACTTTTTGCATGAGAAACCCGAAAAGTCCAATACCAAATCTTCTTGAATATTCCAATGGCTAGTAACCTCATTACGCATGAGTTACCTAGCTATTTTCCAATCAGTCTTCTTGATTCTACACCGCTTCTTACTTTTATGGTTTTCCGGCTAAACCGGGCCTATTCTTATCCTCCATCATTACCCCATATTGAATCCCTAGCTTGTTAATTAGATTGTATTGATATATAATTTTTTTTTTTTGAATATGAATTGATATTATTAGAAATCAAAGTCATGAAAACAGGCCAGAGTCTAACAGAACTTACATAAAAAAATCTGAAATAGACCGGATAACCTATCTAAGTCATACCTAAACTCATTAAGGACTAAAAGGACGCTCGCGAAAATAGCAAGCCAACAAACTAAGTAAGAATAATCTCGCTTTTCAAGGAAAAATCAATCGTCTAGGCTAAGCTGCCAACACTCAATTGTGGTACACATATCAACTAGATACATCTTAGAGAAGCATATAGAAAGCACTCCCACTTGAGAAGGCATGAGTTCAGAATGTCTATATTATAGAAACCCTAAGCAAGTACTTTCTCCTTCCCTTTAGGGTCAGAGCTAGTGCTTGCCTCAGGCTCATCAACATCCTACAACCTCAGCATCAAGTTGGTCTTCTTGCTCTTTGCCTTGTCTGGTTCTCCGTCGTCCTTTGCATTTTTTCCTTTTCCCACTATTCCATACGGCAACTTGTTCACACTGTCAATAGGGCGACCTCTCTTTTGCTTTGGTTGTTCAGTGTTGCCCCATCATTTTCTCTAAGTCGTTGCTGCTCTATGATAAGTGTGTCATTGTGTCATGGCTCTTCTAGTTCCCTAATCTGAACTTGCCTTAGATGGCAGTGCATGACTATCACAGATTAAGGAAGAAATGCTTATGCTATGTTGCTCGGTACTTGAGCCGTGAAAACAAGGGTTTAGTTATTTACCATAATCCTGTTGACGTTTGGGTTTGGTCCTTCAGTCCCACATAACACCATTAGGGCAGTGGGTTGCGCCACCACTCCAACCTGTGCATCATTGGCCTCTATCAGTTCCGGTCCTGAACAAGGAAGGCCGACGGTGACAAGGCCACATGTACTACATCGACCAAAAAGTTTGTCGTACCGGAACTGAATCATGAACAGTACCTCATCCTCCACCCAGAATTGGCGTCGGAACAGCAGGGGCTTCATATAGTCGATCTCGACCTTGATGCGTAGAACCCTGTTTCGAAAAGTCGGTCTATCAAGCTCCTTGAAGTCTCCGAGCGTGCTATCAGTGAGGCGCATAATGCACTCCAATCTGCCAGCGATATGCTTTGCAGTGTCATCCAGTGTGATAATGTCTTTAGGGGCACCTCTGCTACCTGACTAACACCTTTGTACTCTGCTAGGGCTATCGAAGCTTTGTTGTATTACCACGGCCTACCTTTCTAAACCCTAATAACATCAGTTGGGTCTGTGAATGAGAGTAAGACCCTATCATCTTCTCCAACCTCTTCGACACAAAGGTTGCCATTGATTCTCAATGTAGATCTGAACATGACAAGGAAAGAACTACGAGAAAACTCTCTTGCCGTAAGCAGCTTACCAACCAAGAAAACCTTTGGTTGTCTCAACCGCTTTGACAGACGCAGGTCCACAGACTTCTTCCCATTGGTCAAGGCTAGGGAGGAGGCAAGGCAGGTGACCATTGCATCAATCGCAGTCATTAATGGTTATAGAGAACTACGCAGTTGAATTAGAGGTGGCAAACGGGCCACAAAGCACGAGCACGGTACGGGCCCGGCACGCTTAAAAGCGGCCCGGCACGGCCCAAGCCCGTTAGTGGCCCGGCACGACCCGAGCACGTTAGAATAACGGGTCGGGCTGGGCCTAAGAATATTGGCCCATTGGCCCGGCCCAGCCCGAGCCCGTAATGGGCCCGGCACGGCCCGAGCACGACATATTGTGGGCCGGCCCGTTACAAACACAAAATTTCATTTTTTTAAAAAAAAAATATTAAAAAACTATAATGATGAGATTTGAATATGAGACCTTTTTATTTAAAATCTCATGACAATTCCACCAATACTTTATTTTATATTGTCAAAATAATGAAACAAAACATTATATCCTTGTTTTGACATAAGTATTTTTTCTAATATTTATTAATAAAGACTAATCTCATAATAATACAACTATAGAATGAAGAAAAGAATAATAGATACTAAATCTTCATTATATTATTAAAGATTAATCTCACAATAATATACTAAAAACAATATATTTTGAGTTTTTTTTCTTCTTTCTTTCTTATAGTGAAATATAAAAATTATTAGAAATCTAATCTTAAAAAGATAAGAATAAGAAAAACGTTGTAGAACTTAATTTATTTTAATTTTCTAAATAGTTAAATAAAATTAATTTCTATTTGTTCAAATTAAGATTCTAAAATTGTGTTTTATAGTGGGTAGGCACGAGCACGGCCCGTTATTGACCCGGCACGAGCACGGCCCGGTAAGATATGGGCTCGGGCATGGGCCGGGCCGGGCTTAATGTTTAAGTAAATGGGCCGGCACGAGCCCGGCACGATAATAAATGGGTCGGCCCAAGCACGGCACGAAGCACGACTAGGCCCGCTTAAAATGGGCCGGGCCGGCCCGTTTGCCATCTCTAAGTTGAATGATAGAAGAAGAGAGCGGTTGCGGCTTGAAAAATAGTATTGATATATCATGTTATGCTTTAGATTAAATGAAGGTTTAATTTATATAACAAATCCCTATTCATTAATATCTAAGCTGTCCAAGCTCAATATTTAGTTGCTGATCATTTAAGTTCACTTGTTCAACTCACAATATTTGGTCAGATTTTACTGGCCAGCATCCTTTGCCTGGAGATATAGTCCTCTTAAAGTTGAAAATGAACGTTTAATTATGATTTGACTCAATTTTATTTAACGATAAAATATTTTTTGTGTGTATGTAGAATAACTCAATTTGTTCAGCCACAGTTTCAACAGCAGTGTAAACCTTTAACTAGATTCATTTCCTTAATAAAAAACAGATCGCTTTTCCCAAACTCTAGATAATGTTTGTGTGGAAGAATAAGGAGATTACACAATAGAAAAAGTAACAAAACAACTTAAATGTGGGTGGTTCAATACAAATAGAATGGAGGCTGTTTGGGTAAAAACGCTGTAAAATAGTGGTTAGGTTGAGGATACTCTTCATGTGCCGAACAAATTAATAGTAGACCATATATGCATGCTACTCGGTTGTGGTATCAGAAACAGATTATCGATATTAAATCATATCTTGTTCACCAAGAATGGGCTTATGGGTGATACACGTATTGGACAATAATTAGGCCTTAGAACAAATAAGTAGGGGGTGAGTGATTTGTTTTTGAAACATATGGTCGATGTGAGAATTTGTTGAGAGAAAGCTCCAAGTTAGATCACATGTACGTAATGGATTGTGATGAGTCGCATTATAAATAAGTAGCAAAAGCAAAAGATTTAAACATGAAATATTTTGAATAAATCTCCAGCAAAAACAAGTGGTGTTAGCTCAGTAGTTAGAACACTTATGTACGAAGTTATGGGTTCGAGTCACCATGGGGGCAGGAGTGAAACCATTTGATCATCTTTTTAATAAGAAGAAAGAGAAAAAAAAAAGTGAACAAAACCAATTAACAACTAATTAACTTAACTCCTTCTGTGTTATAATTAAAACACAGTAGAGAGTGAGTGTTTTTTTTTTAATGGAGAAATCAAATTGAGAAGAAACTACAAACTAGAATTCTAGAAACTTGATTTGAAATTATATTCAGATAATATTTTAATAAAATTATGATCATACATATTCTCAAAGTTTCATATTATAATGATTAATCAAAATCTTTAGTTATATAATTGGACAATGATTTTATTTTATTTTACTTAATCAAAAATTTACTCTTGAGGCTAGGGGTAATGTATAAAAGAAGTAAAAACAAAAATTAAAAAAATTAATGTGTGGGGTGAAAAAAGTATATATGTAAGGTGAACATAAAATATGATAGAGTACGTAGCAATAGCCGCTCCTGAAATTAACTTCAGCAAGTCTTTTATTAATTATGCCTACACGCTTATTGGCATTCATTTCTTGATTATCATACACGTATTTTGGCTCTTGCTAGGTTTACGGTTACAACCTAGCTTTTATTTACCTTTACTAGTCCGTGCATAAAAGAAATGCCCCTATAATCCTAGAAAAATCTTAGTTGAAATTGATAGGATAAGCAGGATCTCCGGTTGGTAAAAAGAGCCCGAAATTCTTCTCAGTCTCTGCTCCAGTTTTCTCATTCTCATTGAACATGGCAAATATGTAAGTTTCTATAGGACCTTCAGGTTTCTTCGGAGTACCACCCTTGACATGATTAATCACATGTGAGTTGTAGATTCTCGCATTCTCTATTGTTGTCACTTCGCCATCACCACCAGCGGAAGGCCAACCTGTCTCTGATACAACAATTTTCAAAGAACCGCCTCCGGCCTTCTCTAAAGCGGAGTAATGTGCATCCAGAAGTGCATCAAACAAGTTTTGGTAGCCAAGTTGTCCATCTTGAACCTGAACTGATGGAGATGTGAAAAGAGCATATTGAAGGTTAATCTCTCGGTTGTCAATGTAACTAAAGTATGGGTACATATTAACAAGCAACGGAGATTGGTTTCCCACAAGGAAACCAATGACAGGATCAAGAAAGGCTCGATAATCCTGCTTGAATGATCCTTTTGATGGAGGGAAGGATTCTTGGAGGACTATAGGATGAACCGCTGTGGAGACTTTAATTTTGTTTGCAAGACCGGCCTTAGAAATTGCATTTTGAATTTTTTCCATGGCAGGGCCAACAAATTGTGCAAATGGACCTGATTCTATTTCATTCCCAACTGCAATGTATTTGAAATTGACATCTCCATAGGTTACAACATTGTTTTGGACCCAATCATCAGCACTGGCTTGGTTGGAAGATATGTCCTGAAGGCGTTCGTGTTCGACCCCAAGCATGAGCTCGATGTTGGAGCCTCTAAGAGCTTCAAGAGCGTCATGGTTAGGACCATATAGCCGCATCCTTTTGATGTTATGTTGGTTGTAAAGTGATATTACTTGTCGTGGTTCTGGTAGATTGTTTGCTACAGTTCCATAACAAACACCAATTTGGGCACCTGCATCAGATACATGTACATTAGCACTCGAAAACAAGCTTTATATATATATATCGGTTCTTTTTGGCTAAGGATGTCCTTATCTTAGCTTAGGAACGGATTTCAAGTTTTTGACCACTTTTCGATCACATATTCATATCTTAACGTTCAGTTTTTATGTCCTAATGTATAGATCATCTCTGCAAAATTTCAGCCAGATTGATGATCGTTAAGGCATTCAAAACTGCAATTTACAATAATGAACAACGGCTCCGGTTTGACAGATTCGATTCGTTCATTGGTTTAATCGAGTTCAATACTTTAACGATCATCAATTTGGTTAAAAATTTACAGAAGTGATCTATACATTAGGACCTAAAAATTGAACGGTTAAAATGTGAATATATGATCGAAAAGTGGTTAAAAACTAAAAATTTGGTCCTAAGGCTATAGGTAAGGATATCCTTACTTGAGAAGGACTGTGTATATATATGTATGTATGTATGTATGTATATATATATATATATATATATATATATAGGACATTTCCACTAAGGGATCCCTTTTTTGGTCTTTTATAGGGATATGACATTAGACTAACTTTTCAATCACATTTCGGCATCTCAACCGTTCTGTTTTTAGGTCCTAATATGTAGATTATTTCTGCAAATTTTCAGTCAAATCGGTGATCGTTAAGGTATCAAACTAGAATAATCAATGAACGAACCAAATCTGTCAAACTTGAACCGTTCATACTTATAATCTTAAGTCGCCATTTTGAATGCCTTAACGTTAATCAATTTGGCTGAAAATTTGCAGAAGTGATCTACACATTTGGGCCTAAAATCTGAACGGTTAAGATTCTAAAATATGATCAAAAAGTTGGTCTAATAGAAAAGACCAAAAAATGGATCCCTCACTAAAAAGACCCTATGTATATATATGGTAAGGAAACAATGATTAAAATTAACATGCACGTTAAATAATGATACATGATTACATGAGAGAGAGAGAGAGACCTGTTGTGGTAAAGGTAGCCATTAGGATCCCAAAAAGTAGTAACTTGGAAACTGCAACTACATGGGACTTGGCCATCTTGCGTATTCAAAAGGATGAACTTAGCAAATTGCATGTTTCAACAACATTTTGAGGTGCCATTTTATAAGTAGAGAACTCAAACATTTTTGAATGCACTTCCACAATTAATCAAGTGGTAGCATTAATTAACTTGACCCAGATTTCCACATATGCAAAGTGCGTGTGAGTACGTATTTCACAAGTTGCAGAGCAAGCCTAACTTATCAACCATATGATCGGTTGAACAAGTCTAGTTTCTTCCCCTTTAGACAAGTTGAAGAAGACTTGTTCCTAATTAACTTGTCTCCATCGGAAGCTCCAACTAAAACATAGAAACATGCATGATGCTATTAATAAAAATTGGGCAATGAAATCTGGGTAAAAAGTAAAAAGTTTAGAGGAAAATTGTTCAAAAATCCGAGTGAAATTAATGTTGAATGTTCATTAATCCATGTATCAACTATTGTCCTGTAAGAGAGGTAATGGTGAGATTATTAATCCTTTTACAGTTTAACGTACCTGTATAACACGGTTATTGCCATCACTGTCTTCGATTAATTAATTCCAACTTGTAATACCACTCCTTCGAAAATGTTCAAAGAAGAAGGCGGCATATAGAAGTCTGACGTACTATTCCAACTTGTAATACCATTCCAGATTTCCACTTGTAATACCACAATTAATCAAGTGGTAGCATTAATTAACTTGAATTAATCTGATAATTTACTTTCTTGTCTTTTCCTTTTTGAGTCCGACTTTCGTAACACTTTCGTTTCTTATGAGTTGGGAATGCTTGATGCATGGTTGTCAGAAAACATTAAGCATGAGTTGCGGTGTCACCTAACAAGTGATTGCGCGCATCCATATCCATTATCGCAATATGTACGTAACTAATGGTGCGGAGACTGGGGACCTTTGGAGTGAATTGCTTCCTTGACCGGAATTGATATCCCATATCAATTAATTATACATGAACTCTAGGACAGATAGATATTATTGTAGGGCAGACTTGTCTTCTGAGAGGGTACTGCCCTGTTAGCTAGTAAGATTTTAAGGATGAGATCACGTACTATGCCTACGTGCAAGCTAATGAGCACCACGTATTGGCTACTATCCCCGGCCTAACTTATGAGACAATTGAATTCTCCTGTTATAAGCCTCACATGCACAGCTGTGGCCGACAATATATATTGCTGCTAGATAGCACAACTAGATCAGAGAAGAATCCATTGCATTTATGATAAGCGAGAGTTCTAATTAATTTACAATAAGCTTCTGATGAACGGTTGGTTGAAAGTCGCTTGCAAGCAAGCAAATGCAAGGGTTACAATAGATCATTTCCTCAGGAACTTAATTGGTAGGAGGCAAGAGGCGTTGGTCCAACACATCGGGATCCTTCAGTTGAATGCGTTGCTCTGTTGAAGTTGATGATGTACATGACAAAAAATAGGAGATGAGATCTTCAGGATGCTTTCCTATGATCATTTCCAATGCTACCGGCCACTCCAAGCTATAAACATCAATTTCTCATTTGATTCCATATTATGTATGCCAAATCTGAAGCACTGTATCCAAATGGAACAATTCTTAAATTCACCCCTAGGGTGAACGAGTATATTCACCCCCATTGTCGATTAACATACTTTTAC